>NC_058519.1:617410386-618035386 GCF_904849725.1 Hordeum vulgare subsp. vulgare | reverse complement strand
CATCCATTACGTATTGAGGCGAGGCGGGGCGAGGTGGGCGGGCGGCGGAGGAAGAGTGCGCAAGGGCCTCTTCTCTTCTCACTCCTCAATAACATGTAGAAGAGAGACCCTTATCAAGAGGTCCAACATCTTCTCGAGTAGTGAAATGAGACTAAACTTTACACCACCACCTTGTCATGCCACCACTTACATTGATCCTTAGAAATTTTTAAAATTTGATTATGCTCACAGATTTCAACAGAACTGAGCCGCACCGAGGCGGAGCGCACCCATATCATCGTCACCTAAAGCATCTGTATTATATTCGCAACAGTGAGCTATACCCGTGACACGGTGACAGCGTCCACTTGAGAATGCGAGAGCAAAGCATCCGATCCCGTCCCTCTCCCTCCCTCCCCCGTCCACTGGGTTCAGCGCACCGGGGTCGGGGGTGGACACGCACGCAATGGCGATTGTTTTTCCTCCGCCTTTGACGACAGTGTGGTGCTAAATGCTAATGGCGTGGTTAGTGGCGGTAACTTTTCCGCGGAGAAAACGTGTCTGGGTGCTTGGGCGCCTGTGGCCCCCACCCACCCCCTCCCTGGTAGTAGCAGCCAAAACAGGCACCCCCGTAGAGCGGCATTGGCGGAGCGACGCCGGGTGACGAACCAGGGACGAAAGAAACCGCACGAAGCACCACGCATAAACAAAGTGAGACGACACGTAGTCGGCCGGGCCGATCGCGGATGCGGTAGCAGCACGGACCCGACCCGCGCCCCACGACGTCAGCGCTGATGGCCTGCCACCAATGGCCTGCGGCAGCAGTTGCACCGGTGCGAGCTGCTGTCGAGAGGACAACACGGGGTGAGTCGCCACGAGCGATGGAGGAGGGTGGCCCGAAAGTCCAGTCCAGGCCGGGTTGGCCGGCGACGGCACGCACGCACGCACGCACGGGACCCGGCCCGGACCCGGGTGCGGGTGGGAGCGGATAAGCACGGGCTCGCTACGGAACAAACGCGCCCCTGAAAGCATCCCACCCCGTGCTCGCTCGCTCGCTTGGTTTGGTTTACCACCACCACTGTCTAGTACACCGAGTGCTGTGACACTCGCGACCTTTCTCTTCCCCCGGTCTACAAAGCCCTCCTCGGCTTTCCTCCGCCTCCACTTCCTTCTTCCAAAGCTCATCCCTCCCCCCCTCCCTCTCTCCTCTTTCCCTCCCAAGCAAATCCTCTGCCGCCTCCCCCTTCTTGCTCTCTGCTGCGTCCCGCGTTTGGTCCGGCGCACCGAAATGGCATTCCACCACGACGCGCCGCTGCTGCTCAGGATCAACACCAACAGAGCCGGCCGCATGGTACCGTCCAAATCCTTGCTTCCCCTGCTCTCCTTTTCTATTTTTGTGCGATTTAGTGCTGTGTTTCTTGGTGTTCTGTTCTGTGGCTAATGGGCGTGGTTTGGGATGGAATGCGCGCGGCAGGGAGGAGGCGAGTGCGACGAGGCCGAGAACCAGCGCTGGCCGCCGTGGCTCAAGCCGCTGCTGGCCACCAGCTTCTTCGGGCAATGCAAGATGCACGCCGACGCGCACAAGTGCGAGTGCAACATGTACTGCCTCGACTGCATCAACGGCGCCCTCTGCTCCCAGTGCCTCGCCTGCCACCACGGCCACCACGCCATCCAGGTATACCTACCACCACACCATTTCTTCCCTTCCCATTGGTTCCACCGGCGCCGGAGAAGAAGATGCTCCCTTTCCCCCCCTGTGTCGTTTCCGTTGGAGCTTGGAGCACACAACCGAAAGAGTCCCTCTCCGAGCTGCTAGATTTGCAGTTGTTGCTGTGTCCTCCGGCCCCCAACGGCATCTCTTCCCCCACACGCATCCAAGAACCCGCCCAACTAACTAACTTCCTCGAGCTGCCCCATGTTCCATCTCATATTCTCGTTCCTCGACCTTCTCCCTGACGATTTTTGGTGGTGTCGTTCCATTGCAGATACGGAGGTCCTCGTACCACGACGTGATCCGCGTGTCGGAGATCCAGAAGGTGCTGGACATCACCGGCGTGCAGACCTACATCATCAACAGCGCGCGCGTCGTGTTCCTCAACGAGCGCCCTCAGCCCAGGCCCGGCAAGGGCGTCACCAACACCTGCGAGGTCTGCGAGCGCAGCCTCCTCGACACCTTCCGCTTCTGCTCCCTTGGATGCAAGGTATGTATAGGGCAACAATGGCGTGCAGCGCCGAGCTCGAGTCGGTCAACGCCTCTGCTAGATTCCTTCAGTTGAGCTCAGCTCAGCTCGCCTGGACTGGGCGTGCTCTGGAGCGGCATTGTGATTTGGTTGTTTATATGTTTGGACCCGCAGATCGTCGGCACCTCCGGCGAGTTCCGCGGCCGGAAGAGGCACGCTGGCGGTAAGAAGATGAAGCTGAAGCTGAAGAAGGCGGCGGCGTCGGACTCGGACGACTCGTCCACCATCACCAGCGGCGGCAGCGACAAGAGCAGCGTGGTGCAGAGCTTCACCCCGTCCACCCCGCCGGCCACCGCCAACAGCTACCGCTCCGCCAAGCGACGCAAGGGCATCCCTCACCGGTCGCCCTTCGGCAGCCTCATTGTGGAGTTCTAGAGCACACCAACGCGCGCCGCCCCCCACCTCGCCGGTACCACTGTAGCATACACGTTCACCCATCCATCAAACCATATCTACCTCTATAGTTGTTCCGTTCCGTTCTGTTGTATACAACAAGGAGAAGCATCGAGCTAAGCAAAGAATAACGAAGCCCCCCATTGCCGCACCTCTGCGCTTCTGGACGAGGAGGCCGGCGCAAGGCAATGCGGGATAGTGAGTCACCACTACTTCATCATAGTTACTACTACTACAAACAGTTACTGTGCTGGTAACAGGAAGGGTTTGGGTTTGGGTTTGGGTCTGTTGGAGGTCTCCCCGGAACGGCGGGAGGTAGTAGACCTAGTAGAAGTTTTTAGTCTGTGCTAGCTAGCTACTAAGTTTTGCAACTTTCCTTTCTCTCTTAGCGGTGTTTGATAATGGTAGATGTACATATATGTATACTATCACAGATGGGGAATGGTAGTCCGGTGTTGATATTTTCGTCCTGTAATAACGCTCAGAATGCTTGCTGCTCCTGACGGCCTTCTTCAATGTCACCATGCTTGTTTGCTTGCTTGCTTGCTTGAATTCTTCTCCTTCTTCTTGCCCGTTTCGTTCCCTCTGTTGGTATCATCGGCAAATGCTTGAATTGACTGCAATGCAGGGGAGACCTGTGACTCAGAGAGCGTACACTGTGCCGGTGCTATAAAATCTCTGCGGATTTGGAGGAGACGGTGGCGGAATGGAATGGGAGCACTGTGGCACCGTCAGCGGCACCGGGCCGGCCGGCCTGCCGCCTAACTTGCTTGACCCGCCACCCACGAAAGCGGCCGGCTGATGCCGACGTTGTCGCCATCGTCGTCGCTGGACCAGTTCGTTCGCTCGCTCGGTCGTCCGTTCCTCCCGCCCATACGGAAGAGCCAGGAATCGTCTGCCCGCCATTCAACACGGGCGGCAGCGGCTCCTGCCACTCCTCTGCGTGCCGCTGTCTGTGGGGTGGTGGTAGCAGTAAAGACGCATGGACGGGATCGATCTAGCGCCGAGATCGGTCGTACTCTCTGCTCAAAAAAAAAAAAAAAAGAGATCGGTCCTACTGCCAAAATACCAATGATGCTGTACTACGTGTAGTAGCAGGGCCACGTGCGTCGAGCGACCATGCATACGCATCTGGGGAAAGGTCGGCCTACCACGGGCCGCCCATTCCCCCTTGGCATGTGTGACGGCGGAGATTTGGCTCTGGATCTAGGGCTCCCGTACCGTACGCGTAGGCCATCCTCCTCGTCCCCGACCCAGATCGATCCAAAGCTCTTGTTTGCTTCCCGGACACAAAGTACTCCGGTACAAGCGCTGCTGATTCATGGGGGCATCATCGCCGGGAGAGACCCTAGCCGGCCCTGGTGCGCCGTGGCGCATGCAGGCACGCGCCGCGCACTGGCCTGGAGAATTCAAAAATGTGGGCGCGCCCGCCGCCCCACGCGTCACTGACGTCGCCACGCCCACCCACCACTCACCGCCCCATCGCACGCACGGACGCGTACCACTGCGCTCTGCCTCTCTCGTCTCGCCGCCGGTCCGTGCGCGCCGTCCACGACGGCGTGCGCTGGCCCGGCGTTGTCACCTGGCAGATCCAGTCGCCTGCGGCGGCGGCGGGCGCGGTCACCACGGGGTTAGGTTAGGATGATCTACGCTCGCACGCGTGGTCCGCAGGCTTGACGTGGATTGGGGTCTGGATTGCTCTCTCATACGCCCGGATATTTCTCGAGTTGCCGCTGGCTTTTTCCACGGCGAAAGCAACATGGGCTCGGCGTACTCGTTCCGTTTCTCTACCAAAGCGCTCCCAACCCGGTACCTCACTCCACCATCGTCTGACAGACGGGCCCCACGATGTTTACGCCCAGTGAAGCGAGATGTACTACTACTACTCCCTACTTATTACTTTTCCAAAGCAACGAGTCATTGGCATACCAGTGCTCATGTGTTCAGCTCTTGTGTACTACTCCTACACGGTTTGAACTTTGAACCAGCTTTTGAGGGCACATTTCCTTCTCCTTTATTTATTACTTTGCGACGGGGGGTGGATCGGTTAGTGAGTGGGTGGTGGGTGGGTGGACTGCTGCCGGGGTTCACGGTCACCATTGCATCTGCGTCGTGCTCCTGCCTAGTAATATCTCCATTTGAATGCCGAATAAGATCCACGTACGAGTCAAGTGGCGTGGTGACAGTCAGTTGTGTCCCACTCCGTCGTGGGTCACCGCCTCTTTTGATCAGATAAGTTCAGATCAAGACCCAACAAGACGATTCATTCATTCATCTGCTACTACACGATCATCACAACAAAGAGAAAAAGGCATCAGATCCTGCCCAATCTCGGTGATGGAGAGGCCATGTGCATACAAATCAATCAACTGTTTTTAGTAGTAGGAGGATCAGATGGAACCCTAAACTCCTATCTGAAACCTTTTATTTCAGTTTCAGGCAACGCCTTTTCCTTCCGCTAGTGGCACGTCGTGTCCCTTTCCTCCCTGGCTGCAGCAGGACTCGCAGGGCACGGGCGGTTTTTTCCTCCCTAGCTCTGAAGTCCAACGGAGAAAAACTCAGAAAGTCAGTGGATTTGGGCGGCAAGTGGTGCTTGGTTCAAAAAGGAGACGCTGAAAGGTTCAAGCTAGGTCCCAGGAATCGGCAGGGGTCGTTCGTCAGCAGGTTCCTTCCTTAGGAAACCGGCAAAGACGGAAATATAATGCGCCGGCCCTACGTGATTAGGCCTGAATCAAATGACAAAAACATCATCGGCTGCGTTCTTATCGTGGCGCAGACGCACTGTGTGTGTGCAGTTCTTTTTTTTTCTTTTTTCTTTTTTGCGGAAGTGTGTGTGCAGTTCTTGTGCACTAGCATCGGCATAGTAGTAGCTCACTGACTACACGGCACGAGTCGCGTCTTGACTCGTGACCTTGAGGGTCGTGGGTGGAGCGGCACCGCGTTGCTTTGGGCGAGGCACTGTGTCATGTGGGCTTGCCTCCGGTCCGTCTCCTGCTATATATTCGTCCGGCAATGGATCTTGTTGACCTCCTTGCCGGTCTGCCCCCGACGGGTCCTGCTCGCTCGCACCATTGGCATCACTGACTCGCTGTGGACTGAGAGTTGCCGCCACGAGGGTGCAGTAGAACTGTGAGTGAGAGTTGGTAAATCTTGTACTACTATGCTTTAGCTGTGATGGCAGAGAATGAGATGCAGACGGGAAAAAGGGTAAAATTCACTGTTTTGGCTTTTTTAGAAAATTAAGCTTCCCGGCTAAATTTTTTTCCGGATCTGAGTATAACAATCTATTACCGAGGTTCCTGGGACACAATGCGTCCGTATAAAGATATATAAGTTGCGAACACAGTGCGCACGAGTGTCTACTGACGGACCCCTAAACGGTAGAGTCACATGCGTTATCGTCGATCTCTCTTGTGATAGGCCATTTTTTCCATTGTCAAGGGCCTCGGCGGTGTGTTGTTATACCCTATCTTCAAGGACTTTGACGATAGCAAGAGAGTTAGCTTCGAAAATATTTCCAGCTGGGTTCAAGGTCAACTTAACTTTTTTTAAAAGTCAAAACAATAAATTTTACCGGAGAAAAAAAAAGAGGCGATGGATCATTCATGCAGCGGCCAGTCTTCGCCATGCCGGGTTGAGTTCCCGAGAGACCTTGCGATATGGCTGGATGAAATGAACCCGCTTTTGGCTCCCGGCAAAGATGTTTATCCGTTGTCGGTCGCCTAAAAATAAAATAGTGCAATCCCGTGACCGCCGCAAGCAGAACTCCAAGAACTGTTCGATTTGCTTGTGATATGTTCTACTAGAGGGTGCACTGAATCTGGAAGACTTCGTACTTTTTGGATGCTAGCAAGTAGCATGCCCGAAATTTATTAGGGTTCGACGCTGACACGTACGACGCCTTCATGTCTCTGGTTCTACGCATCTGTGCCTTGCGATATCCGCCATTGCTGACCAGCCTCTCTCTCGTCATTACTCTAGTGAAGAAGAAAGAGCCGCCTCGTTTGAATAGTCTAGCCAATCTTTTTGTTGCTAGTGAAGAGATAGTGCAATCTAGTGATTGTCATGTCATTTCCTAAACAAAACGAACGGTTGTGATGTTCTACAGAGACCTCGACAAAAGCAAAATGGTCTACCGAGGAAAGAACAATGTCGTTAATCATTTTTTAATTGTTTTGTGGGAAGTAACGGTCCAACCAATCAAGTGATCGTCACGTCATTTCATAAGCAAAATTGAGGTGATATGCATCACGCTGAAGCTACATGAGCCGTGCTCAGCGACTAACGGAAAGCCACGAGCAAAGCGCCGCTCCCACATACCGCAGCGCAAGGCGCGCCTGTCTCTCGCAATTACGGCAGCCTCGCCTGGCCGAGAGCGAGACTAGGCTGCCCCAGCACGCGGGAGCCCACATGCCATAATCCATAGACCCCTTTTTTTCATGTTCTTTTTCGTTTTCTTATTTCTTACACTTTTGTTTATACTTCAAATATTCCTATTATATATAAATATATTTATAAAAAACGTTTGCAAATGTAATCATGCATTATTGAATGTGTATAGAATAAATACTTCTAAAGCATACATTTTTTTAATAATGTATATGGAAAAAATAGACAGAAAATTTATAAGTAAAAAAATGATGTTTTGGACAATGCTAGATGTAGATAGAAAAATGTTTATGATATAGTCCATATGTTCCTAAATATAAGTCTTTTTAGAGATTTTACTAGAGGACTACATACGGAGCAAAATGAATGAATCTATACTCTAAAACATGTTTATATACATCCGTATGTAGTCTCTTAGTAGAATCTCTAGACAGACTTATATTTAAGAATTGAGGGAGTATGTACCCTGTATATGAAAAAAAAAGACATAAAAAATATAACTTTTCAAAAATGTTAGTCATGTATTTAAAAAATGTTAAACATATATTCTTACAATGCTTCTGGTGTGTACACGAAATGTACAATTTATATGAACAAAATATACATACAATATGTTTACAAAATGTTAATAATGTATTGGGAAAATGTTAAATGTGTATACATAAAATGTTCCCGATGTATGAAAAAAATGTACAATATATATATATAGGGTCGCGCTATTCGTCATCCGGGATGAGGAATAAGAAAGGAAACTACGTGAGGTGAGATTACAACCTGGAAAAAAAGGAAAGGTAAGATTACGGCCTGACAAAAAGGAATCCTTTCTTGCGTGAAGGAAAGGATAACCGTAAAATTACCTCATGCATGTGAGAAATTTACGTCGTGATTAGGGTGAGGAATATATTCCTCACAGTGGATGTCTAATAGAGTATCATAAGTCTATTCATCATCCAGGAAACAGAATAAGTTATTCTTCATCCATGTAATGTTACAACCATTTCATAAATAAATTACATTTTAAATACCAATAGTTACATTTATATTGATTCATTATGTAAAATTTGATGTAAAAAATTAAATATATATGTCATAAGACCAGAAAAATCGCATTTCACGTATATTTTACACTATATTTTTATGTTTGTAATTTTACGGACATAAAATATTTTTTATGATGAATGTAAATTTTCTTACAGACTCTTTTACGTATGAAGTAAAAAAAATTATGAAACATAAAATTACGATGCATTGATGTAAAAATAGAGGGGGTGAAGAATAAATTATTCTTCACTCAGGGTGACAAATAGACACACACACATATACTCCGTTCGTCTCGTAATATAAAATCGATTTTGACACTATTATAATGTAAAAAAACGCCGTTATATTATGGGATGAAGGGAGTACTAAATATTTACAAAGGAAACGAAGAAACCCCAAAAAATGAAAAAATAAAGAAAAATCAAGAAAGAAAAAGCCAAAAGGCTAATGAAAACAAATAACGAAACTAAGACAAATAAAGCAAAAAAAAGTAAAAAACCATGAAAGAAACGAAAAAAATGTGAAAAACACCAAAGCATATCATTAAGAAACGAAGAAAATAAAAATAAAATAAAACGAAAAAGGAAAAAATGAGAAAACCCAAAGGAAATGAAAGTATAATTAAGAAAAAGAGAATACGGGTGAAGAAATAAAAGAAAGCCAAAAAAGAAAGAAAACACTTTAAAAACACAGGAAACGTACACACAAAGAAACCTCCCTTCAAAACATGTTGTACAGTAATCTAGACATAGGCCCTATTTGGATACTCTAACTTAGTTAAAGGTTACACTTAGATTCTAACCCTAAACTAATCGTAAACTAACTATAACCAAAGAGGTGTTTGGATGGAAGGGTTAGATTGACAATAAATGTTCTTTCTCAATCATTTAGCTATTTTGGACCCTATTTCCTTTCGGATTTTGTGTGGCCGGCTCTGCGCTGGCCGAGGTAGAGGGGGATGCCCCCGTGCAAGGAGCCGCGCCGGCCTCTGGCGCAGCCCGCCGGCCGAAACCGACGTCCCTACGCAAGGAGACGCGTCGGCTGAGGCCGAAGGGAACGGGCCGCGCAAGGAGTCGCGACTGCTTATCGGCGGGCGGACGGGGCGCTCGGAGACGAGGGGGGGGGGGTAGGACGGGAGGATAGGGCGGGGTTGCTTACCGGCGGTAGATGGAAGCGCGGATACGGCGAGGCGCCTTCACGGGTGGTGCGAGAGGAAGGGAGGGTGAGGATGAGAAGCTTCGAGGAAGTGAGAGGGATCCGCTGTGGGGAGAGCGAGAAAAAATGTCTGAGGGGGAACTAACCCAAATAAGCACCTTTTGGATGGGTTAGTTTTTTTTAGATGGGTTAGATGCATCTAACCCAAACTAATCCTTCTCTTTGAATATTTTTTGATTAGTTGAGTCTAAACTAATTTAAATTAACTCTAACCCATGGATCTAAACAGGGCCATGGCTAGTGTGAATTGTAGCTACCCGAAAACTCTTCACGCGAGGGGAGTTTCTACCTTGCTAAAGGCGAGATATAGCTCCCGCAAGCATGCAAGCCTCGCACCGCTTGTTATTTTCTCTCTAGTTTTTCTTTTATTTTTTCAGAAATTTTATTTATATTTAAATTTTGTATACATTTAAAATCGTGGATTGGAAAATATTTCATGAGTTTGCAAAATATTACCGAATTCAAAAAAGTTTGTGATTTATAAGTAGCAATAAATTCCATAAAGTTCATGAATTTTAAAATTCTTCTAAATTTATTTCTTTATTTTGAACTTTCAAATGTTCAGAATTTTGAAGAATGTTGACGAATACGAAAAATGTCCACAAAATAAAAAATGTTCATGTAATTCAAAAGTAATAATCATCAATTCTAGAAAATGGGTTTTCCTGGTTTTTGTAAATCTTTTTGGTTTCTTTTCTTTTTACTCCCGTCTTTTTCTGTTTTTTTGTGAAAAGAAGTTCATCGAAACCTTTGACATGTGTTCTAGTTTCGAAGACCTTGGCACAAGAAATGCAACGATAACAACGATTCATGATTTGAACGCATCGTTCAAGAGATTCAGTGTTTTGAAAAAGCATCTCCAAAAGAAGAGAAAAACAATCCGAGGTTGCATGCAAATATATGAACCATAGAGAAAGTTGAAGTAAATTTTTCAAACAGTACCCTCAATTAATGATTTCATGGAGTTTTTTTTAAGATCAAAGGGGCCACACGGCCCTCATTCATAGAAAGTCATACACATATTTTGTGATGCCTAACATATTGCATCTGAACTACATCCCGAGACATTTTTAAAAACACCTACATGATGCTACACCACAAGAAGAAGAAGAAACAACACACACTATATCACTAGACATGATGTCTAGCATTTTGCATCATGAAAGTACTTCTACATCTCAAGACACTTCAAACCACACCTACAAGATGCTACATTACAAGAAGAACAAGAAACAACACCACAATATACTATATTACTACACATGATTTGGATTATCTCGATCCTTCACCTAGAAAATGCCAACTTGTTGGAGGATTAAAAAGAAAGAATCAACATAGCCTCCTTACAACAGGGCCCCAACTGTCGGTGTCGAAACCGAGAGATCTCGGGTTGGGGGAGGCGAGGGTAACAAGAGGCAAAGAACACGAGGCTTTTACCCAGGTTCGGGACCTTTGATGGAGGTAAAACCCTACGTCCTGGTATTGTTGTATCTATGGGGTATCGATTACAAAGTTGGATCTACCTTGAGATCATAAGTTTGTGAGCTAAACCCTAGGGGTTATGATGTTGTGTGTCCCCCTCCTTTACAGGCTAAACCTCACGGTTTATATAGGCACCACGGGTATCTAGGGTTACATGAATGTCAGTTATCATCTATGGATTACATGCTGAACAAATCATACTTGTACCATGTCACACAAAGAGGCCTACTTCGGACCATCAACTATTCCTACACGTGAGATAGCACAACTTGGTTTTACCACACTAGGGCTCAAGTTCTCTTTCTCATGTGTGTGATTGCACTTAGATTTCTCCTTAGTTAACAACTCCTCTTCCACTTAAACCCCAATCTCTTTAACACTGAGAGTGTTAATCCCAAGCATTCTAGCAAAATCCTTAGGATCTTGACTACAATCAAAGCCATTATCCTCATGGCTATAAACCCCTTCGGTAAAGTTTTCCATCATGTGAGCGTCGTTAGCAAAGTCTTCATTATTCAGCTCTACACCGGATACCACCTTGTGAGCCATTTTCTTCTTGTCCAAATTTTTTTGCCTCGCTTATTTTTTAGCTATAACAAGTTCTTGTCTAACATGATGCAACCCCATCTACATTCCCAACTATCGCAATACATACAAAACCAATAGTACCACTATCTTGCTTTGAAGACTTACTGCACATCGATTCCGTGTCATTTCTATCCCTAGCTCTTTTACCAACAACTTTTTCGAGAATGATGGGGGAAGAAAACACCACGGCTTGTTATATTCCAACTCGAAGGTGGCTTGACAGTCAGTACAAAAACATGAAAGCGCACACGAGGCGCAAAAGAAAATTGCATGTCATTTCTATCCCTAGCTTTTGTTAAACAACTCATTCTGCCACACACAAGGAACCAAAAAAGGCCTAGGGAGACAAAGATGGCCACCAGAAACACAAGTCCACAAGGAACATCACCGACACGAATGAAAGGCGTCAGATGTACGAGTTCGTGCAATGACACCGGTGTGCGCCGGCGAAGCCGAAAGACAGCACGCTACGGAGACCGAAGAGCGTAACACCGGTGTACCGCTGCCAAGGTCGAAGGACAGCTTGCCACCATGGCCACCCAAGGATGTCAATGCAAACATTGTTCGAACCACCATGAAATACAACCCTCCCAGAAACGAGACAACAAAGTAAGAGCATACTGAGAAGCCTCATTGGCGCAAACGAAGAGCATCAGATAGCCGAGTTCGAGCGGTGGCACCGGTGTGCCACCGACGAAGCCAAGAAAACAACTCACCACCGAGACAAAAGGGAGTAGCACCATTGTACTATCACCGAGGTTGAAGGGTACCGCGTTGCCGAGGCCACCCCAAGAGGTCCAAACAAGCTCCACCCGAGTCGCCTAGAGCAGTGGTCAGCCAGCATCAATGCCAAGGTGAAGAT
Organism: Hordeum vulgare subsp. vulgare; assembly: GCF_904849725.1. Taxonomy (NCBI): domain Eukaryota; kingdom Viridiplantae; phylum Streptophyta; class Magnoliopsida; order Poales; family Poaceae; genus Hordeum; species Hordeum vulgare. Next base: position 618,023,197 of record NC_058519.1, on the reverse strand, counting down.
GGAGCGGCAAGAGGTGATCGGCCCGAAGTAGAAATAATCCAAGAAGATGCCTAAAGGAGGAAATTGCGTATAGACGTCGACATCATCCGACTCGGGGAACCCCGGGTCCGAGATTTCTCCCAGGATCTAAAAGCATGGGGAGAGGGAAACGGTGCCAAAATCGACGCCTTCTAGAAGGGTAAATGGCGGCTAAACCCGTCACCATCGATGAAGTTTTCACCAAGCAGTGCCACCTTCACCTTGCAATCGGAGAAAGTTAGCCAACCCCCACCGTAACCCATCAGCGAAGGTAGTGAAGAGACGCGAGTTGAGCTACGGAGGGCCGAAGAAGCAGCATCACACTTGGCTACCGCACACAGGACAAGGTGAGGTTGTGGCGCACCGCGGTTAGTACGAGACCGCGACGAGAAAGCACGGGACTAGGTGGATGAAGCCACCCGAACTCGCCAGATTTGGAGTTGAAATACGACCCCCAGGAACCGGCGACGGTCGGGCGAGCATGACCAGCGTTGCCCCCCATGGGCCACGGAGGAAGGGGGAAGGCCGGACGATGCACTGGCAACACATATCGAGAATGATGGCGCAAATCGAGCCGTCACCGGGTTGGGGCGAAGGCGAGGACGCCGGACGATGGAGACGCACACATGCACTGCGTGAGCCGCCTGGGGAGACACGAAGGAGCGCATGCCACTAATAGCATCACGAGGCGATGTGGCGACCGTCACGGAGGTGGGAGGGTTGGGCGGAGGGGAGGTGGAGCTGCACGTGGGGTACACCCACCATCGCCAACCGTTGGCGGCGAGGGGAGGCGCTGGAGAAGGGGCCGGCGGTGGCGGACCTAGGGTTTTTCCCGAGCTGCGTGTCGAGAGGCGATGCGGGGGCTCTCTTCGTCGTAGGTCAACGTGAAAAAATGTTATATGCAAAGTTTTCGGAATGGAGATTCTGAATCAAAACGGACCTCTATTTGTAGGATCGTGATTCATGAAATCATAACTACGAGGATCGTAGAAACTTAGATTCTATGAGCAAAGTCGGAGAATCGAAGGGGCTAATTTGGATCGTAAGGTCGTAAGATTCTAAGACTTGAGTGGATATTGTGACAACTTCGATTATATCAGCATGGACCCTTTTATCAACAACTTGCTTTGTAGGAGGAGAAGACTTGGGATAACTCACCAAAACGCGTGCCTCCTCCAAAATATCTTGATTTCGTGGGAATCTCCTATTTATCGCTCTTTACAACATGGAGTCGGGCAAACGCAAACGGGAGGGGAGGCAAGTTATTTTAATGGGCTCGCCCATTAGCGCTTCACTCATCCTAGTTTTGGAAAACTTCTAGAGGTTCGGAGCTAGTTTTTCCCATTTTGGAAAACTTCTAGAAGGTTCGTGAACCGGTTTTTTTATTTTCTTTTTTCCTTTGTTCTTTTCCGTTTATTATTCTTTTCTGTTTCCATTTCAAAAAATGTTCTAGATTTTCATATTTTTTTGTCAAATGCAAAAAAATGTTTTTGCTTTTAAAAAAATCTACAAAATTTCAAATAGTTATTGTTTTTCAAAAACATGCATAACTTCAAAAAATGTTTGGGATTTTCAAAAAATGTTAGGGTTGGTGGAAATGCTTTGTATTTTCAAAAAATGTTCGAAATATCAATTTGTTTTCAATTTTTCAAATAAGTTCCTGTTTGGGAAATGTTCTTAAATTCCAAAGAGTGTTTTTGAAAATGTTACATATTTAAAGAAATCGTTTTTAAACGTTGTTTAATAATTTAAAAAATGTTTTAGATTTTATAAAAATGGTCTTGTTTGTCAAAATAACTTGTCTTTAAAAAATGTATGTCTTTATGAAGTTGTTTAGGATTTTTCAAAAAATTTCCCATTTGCAAAATAACTCTCAAGATTCAAAAAATGTTTGTCCTTTAAAAAACTGTTCAGTATTTTTAAAAAATTGTTCTCCATTTAAAAAAAATTATTCTCAAGATTCAAAAAAGGTTCATACTTTTAAAAAATTGAAAATTTCTCTTGGTTTTAAAATTTATTCTCAATATTTAGAAAATGTTTATGCTTTAAAAAATTCTTCTGGATTTGAAATTTGTTCTCCATTTTAAAAATTCTTCATTTTTTTGGAAAAATAATTGGGAAATTTAACATTTGTTTGTTTTCATAAAAAAACAAAAACAGAAAACAGAAAATAAATAAATAAGTAGAAGTGGAAAAACAGAAAAACAATTGGCTCGCACAGCCGACCGATCATCCTGTGCGTTCGAGCAACTCCCAGCCGCAGAATGCGGCAGATAAGTAAAAACCATATTTAACGATTTTTGTGCCTATCTTCCTCTGCAGGCTTTTTCGATTTTTGCTTTTTACTTTGTCTTTTTTTTTTTCGTTTTTACTTTTTTTTTTTCTTTTTTCTGTTTCTGTTTCATTTTTTTTCATGTTCATTTTCTTAAACTAAGTTCATGTGTGAAATTCGTTTTTGAAATTCAGAAAATATTGTTGCTTTTATAAAAATGTTCTAAGTTTCAAATAAATGTTTTTTTCATAATGGTTCAGAGTTTTCAAAAAATGTTCTTGCTTGCATATTTTTATAAAACATGTTTCAGTTTTACAAAAATGTTTCTCTTTTATCATTTTTGTTCACAAGTTGAAAACTTTTTCAATTTTTTTTCACCAATTCTCCAATTTTTCATGATATAAAATGGTCATGAAATTTAAAAACTGCTCTTCATTTTCTAAATATGTTTTCCTTTTCAAGAAATGTACGTAACTTCAAAAAATGTTTGTGTTTAGAAAAGTGTACATAAGTTGAATAATTGTTTCCAGGTCAAAATTTCATTACATATTTCAGAAAAAATATTTTTTCACAAATTGGTCGCAATTTTCAAAAAATGTTGTTGTGTCCAGATTTTTACAAAAAATATAACTCTTAAATTTGTTCAAAAATTGAAACTTTGTTCCAATTTTGTTGACCAATTCTAAAAATGTTCATGATTTGAATTTTTTTTGGAATTTTAAAATTTGTTCCTCTTTTTCAAAATATATATGCCTTTCCAAAAAGTGTACATAAGTGTAAAATGTTTCTCTTTTTTAGAATTTTGATCACCAATTGAAAAGTTTTTCGAATTTTGTTCTCCATTTCTTAAAAAATTCAGGAATTTTAAAAATGTTCTTCATTTTCTAAAATAAATTTATCATTGAAAAACGTATGTAAGTTCTAAAAATGTTAATGTTTCCAAAAGTGTACATAAGTTGAAAAAATGTTCCCTTTTTCATAAATTTGTCACAGTTTTCAAAAAATGTTCTTGTTTTCACATTTTTATAAAAAGTGCTACTGTTATGTGAAAAATGTCTCTCTTTTACTTGTTCCATTTTTTTCACCAATTGAAATTGTTCATTATTTGAAAATGTTTGGGATCTTTAAACTATTTTTTTCTAAAAAAATGTTTGCCTTTTTCGAAAGTGTTCGTTAGTTCAACAAATGTGTGTGTTTCAAAAAGTGTAATTGGTCGAATTTTTTAAAAAATGTTCTCGTTTTCACACTTTTATAAAAAAATGTTCTTGTTTTACGTAAAATGTTTCTCTTTTATAATTTTTGTTCACCAATTGAAAAGTTTTTCAAATTTTGTTCACCAAATATAATAGTATTTATTATTTGAAAATCTAGTTCTTTTTCTAAAATATGTTTACCTTTTTAAAAAACGTACGCAAGTTCGAAAAAAGTTCATGTTTCAAAAGGTACACATAAGTTGAAAAATTGTTCCCGTTCAAAAATTGTTTACATATATCTAAAAATGTACTGTTTACAAAAATGTTATATGCTTTAAAATGCTCCTGTTTTCCAATTTGTTGTATTTTTGGAAATTCTTCAGAAATTAAAAAAAAATCCATTTATAACTTTTATCTATAAGTACAACAGCGGATTAAGTTTCAGAAACTAAATTTTTTTCGAAACATAAAACCTTTTGGGAGAAAGAGAAAGAGAAACACAAAAGAATATAGAGAATAAGACAAAAAGAGAAAAATAAATAAGCAAAAAGAAAAAAAAACGAGCTGGTTACCTAGGCCAGCCTAGTCGCCTGTGGGCTTGCCTGTGCGAAGGTACCCTGTGCCCTGTCGCTGTGCGAAGGTACCATATTGGACGCAGAATGCGTTCAAGAGGAGGTCCCGCAGGTAAGAGCTCTCGATTTCGTGGGTTTTATGACCAAAGAAGCGAAATCACTAGTTAGTGAGTACACCTTCCAACGATTACTCCAACCTCCACAGGTTGCGATAAGTGGCACACTGCATGCGTGTCACTTGTCGCAACGTGAGAGTTTTCCCGTTTTTTCGTAGATCCATGTTTTTAAAACGTTTTATCTCCTAAAGTCATTTTCATTGTTGGCTTTCGCGCGTCGAGATCTTTAAAACTAGATCCCATGTTGATAGGTTTTGACGAGTTTTTTTTTCACGAAAAAACCCGAAAGAAAAAATCGGACGAAAAAACCGTGCCTCACGCGATAGAAAAAAAAAAGAAAACGCGTTATTTTCCTTTCCGAGGGACACGGGTCGTGCCTCTCGCGAAGGCAAAACCGTGCCTCTCGTGGAAGGAAAACCGTGCCTCTCGCGGAAGGAAAACCGTGCCTCTTGCGGAAAAAAAGAGAGAGCAGAATACGTGTTTTTTCCTTTTCGGGAGAGGCACGGGCGTGCCTTTCGCGAAGGCAAAACCATGCCTTTCGCAAAAACAAAACCACGTCTCTCACAAAAAATCAGAAAACACATTTTCTCCTTTCGGAAAAGGCACGGACGCGCCTCTCACGCACAACCGAGCCTTTCGCGGAAGGAAAATCGTGCCTCACAAAAAAACAAAAAAAACATTTTTTTCTTTTTAAAGGGCACGACCGTGCCTCTCGAAAAATAAACGTGTTTTTTCATGTAAAAAAAGAAAAATGGTTTTTTCGTGAAAAAAATTGTTGTTATTTTGGTCCAAAAATTACGAAAGACCAATGAAAAACCGAAACAACAAAAATATCCGAAAAAAACTATCCAAAAAAGGCAAAAACGCATGTGGAAAAATATTTTTTTTGTTGTTGAAGGAAACGCTGAAAGCACGACACATGACAACGACTAAGAAAATGCCAAGTAAGGATGCATGGAAATGATGGTTGGAATGCTTACGAGGGAGTGCTTGCTAAGTAGTTACTCTTCCAAAGAAGCAATAATAAAGCTAGCCAACATGGGGCGGGAAATTATCTTTTGTAAGCAGGCCCGATGAAGACCACGATGCAAGCGCGGCCGCGACCACAAACAAACGAACTGTCGCCGTCGTCCCTTATCCCGCCAGCCGCGCTCGCTTATCCGAAACACAAAACCAGGCGGAAAATTTCCAGTCCCCCTCCCTCCGCCCCCTCCAATCCCAATCCCCGGGACAGAAACCACCCGCGTCGGCGTCGCAGCCTCCTCCAATGGCGCTCTCCCTCGCGCGCAGCCCCCACCCCGCCCCCGCCGCGGCGGCCCTCTCGCTCCCCCGCATTCAGGGCCGCATTTCCCAGTACGCCCCGCTCCTCCACTCCCCTCGCCGCCCCTACCCCGGCCTCCGCCTCTGCCTCCCGGCCGCCGCCGTCGCGGCCTCCTCGCCGCCGGACGCGCAGGCCGCCGAGCCCGCGGCGGAGGGGGACGAGGAGCTGGGGGAGACGCGGCGGAAGCTCTTCGTGGGCAACATGCCGTTTACCTTCTCCGCGGCGGAGACGGAGAAGCTCTTCGCCGAGTGCGGCGTCGTCAAGGACGTCGAGGTGACCGCACGATGCCACAGCAGAGCTTTTTGAATCCTGTGTTGCCGCGCCTGCATGCGCGCGTTCTCTGACGCGGCCTGCTTTTGTTTGTTCCGCGAAGGTTATCAAGATGAAGGACGGGAGGAAGAGGGGGTTCGCGTTCGTCACCATGGCCACCGCCGAAGAGGCCGCCGCCGTAGTGGAGAAGTTCGACGGCCACGTGAGTCTCTAGACGTCTCTGTCTTTTTTCCCATATGCGCATCAGTACACAACCTGGATGAATGCTGCCTTGTGAAAAATGAGCTAAATGTTGTTTTCACATGTCAAGTGGAAGATGGCTTCAACCTTTGTTCAGTGTGTTCAGTGCTTGCTATCTCACATCCTTGCACCTAAAAAATCACCGTAAATTCCTCAAGGGTCAAGGGTGATGGGGCTACAACATACAATTCGAGAAATATGTGTGGACATGTTCGCATTTGATGATTAAATTATACTCCCTCCATCTGGAAATACTTGTCATAGAAATGAATGTATCTAGATGTATTTTAGTTCTAGATACATCCATTTTTATACATTTGTGCGACAAGTAATTCCGGACGAAGGGAGTACTATATTATTAATTGTAATGTTCTTATTGAGTAGATACCTTAAAATACTTGGATGAGCTAAATAATTTTAGCAACTTTGTGAATATTGTTTCACACAGACAGAAAAGTTTCCAGCAATCTTACTTCATCTTTGAATTTAGCACACCATATCAGTCTGCTGTCCGGTGTGCAATTGAGGTCAGCTGAGCTTATCATTAAAATACTGACATCTTGAGGTTCCCACAAAATAAGATACTGGTGTTCCCGGAAAAAGAAATACCACGAGTATATCTTAGCTTTGGGATCTTTTTTTTCATCAATCTCCTATGCTAAATTCTGCATCACAATGATTTGTAGGATATCAATGGAAGGGTCATCAAGGTGGAATTTTCGAAGAGCTTCAGAAAACCTGCTCCACCATCATCTCCGGACACCATTGTCGCTAAGTACAAGCTTTATGTTTCCAATCTTGCATGGAAAGCAAGGTCTGCCGATCTGAAGGAGTTCTTCTCACAGTTTAACCCAGTTTCTGCAAATATAGTCTTTGATGATAGAAAATCAGCTGGGTATGGTTTTGTTTCTTTTGGAACAAAAGAGGAAGCAGAGGCTGCCCTCAGCGAACTCAATGGAAAGGTAAAATTTTGAGAAACACTTACCTATCAGTATTACAATTTAGCCAAGGACTGAATCGATCATTCAGAAGTTAACTCTGTGGTGATGTTTAAACTGTCATGCTTGATGCCAAGATTTTGTTATCTACAGTTCAGAAATCTTTGCTGGTCTTATGGATTTATTTTTTACGAGCGATTAGTATGGCTGCTTTGGCTTACTTGAGTGTATTGTTCTTTTCAAAATTGTGATGAATTCTTGAAGTTGTACACTGGAGGATAAATTTGCTCTGGAGCAGCAGTGATATGCTTTGCCAGATATCTATTTACGAAAAACATCACTCTTGCTTCAGTAACCAATTTTTCTTACCGCAATGTTATATGATAACTGACAAGACCACTCTCCTGGCTTATTTCCTTTCATACTTCTTATAAAATAAAATGGAGGAGATGTTAAACTACAAGAGCATAGTATGGTGTTTAAGTTTCTATTTCTTTGTTTGATAGGAACTTATGGAAAGGCCTGTTATTCTAAGATGGCGGGAGGATAAAGAAACTGTGAAGGCTGATGGTGAAGTTGAAGGAGTGAAGGTTGATGATCAGGCAGAAGGTGTGGTGGTTGGTGAGAGTGGTGAGGTTGAAGGTGAAGATAAACAGGAGTAGTCTAATAGTACTGTGCTGGGAGAAAGTTGCAGTAGCCTTATTGATAAAAGTGCAGATGCGGAAACTCATTGTACAGGTAGAAGCTTTTTTATACTACTAGTTGCATAACTAATTTATTTATCATTTCATTTGGTCATAGTATTTGCCACAAATTCAGAAATGGTGCCTTTTTCTTGTAGATACAAAATAGAGGTGATAATTGTAATCGAAGACTGCAGCAAAGGTTTCTGCCATGATGCTGTTAAGAAAAATGGAAACAAAGGGCATTAGCTGTAATCAAGGTGAAACATCGTCCATGGGTAGCTGGCTTCAGTATTCAATACGAGTCATGTGCTTATTGTAGTGACCAGTACTTATTTGTACTCCATTGTGACCATGAACTGTGTCGTTCCGAGATACTTGTAGTTTCCTGATTTTGGATCCAGTTTACTGTAACATTTCTTAGCTTGCTGATCAGCTTTCGGCAATGAGGCATTCTCAAACTGCACTCAATATTCATCCGTTAGTTTTGCTTTTTATTTTTTTGTCTAGAAGGAGAAACCCTCCTGATTTGATTAGAAACTGAGAACCAGTTCCCCGGGTCTCAAAAGAGGAAAACAAAAACAGGCAACTTCGGATGTGTGCATCCCTGATGCATTGGCCGGGAGCAATATAATTCTTCCATTGTCTAAAAAGAGAAACACCAGCAACCAATGACATCAACATGGAATTGGAAAACTGAAGGCATGTCAATGAAAATGAAATCCAGATATGAAGTAACTACTGGATCATGCTTTTACAAAAGCCACAGCTAGCCCTTGTTTGGTACTAGTGTTTTTGAGGAGACTGGTGGGGATAATCCCCCAAGGGATTGGGTGAAACCCCAACCTTCACCCAATCCCTTCAAATCCTCATTTATCCCCAATACACTAGGTAGGGGTAGTGTATTGGGTATTGAGAAAAATGCACTATAATTTGGGGATTTGAGGGGAAATGTGGGGATGAAACATGTCAAATACACAGATGTGTGGGGATTGAGGGGGTTTGACCGGGATAATCCCCACAAATTCCCTAAAATACACTAGTACCAAACAAGGCCCTAAGATTTTTCTTTCTGTCTCCTAAGGGTATTAAATTTCAGGGATAGGAAGCACATATGCCATATTTTTTTGAACAAAAGGGGTCTCCTCCCAGTTCCACCATTTTATTGACGCTTTAGTTATAGGTAAGTCACCTGGAAAAATATTTTTGGGCCAGTCGATTTTTTGGCTGTTGATTTCTGCATTGAGATTCGTGCTCACCTTTTCCCCTGGGTTATTGTATGTGGTAGTTTTTTTTTTGAGGGGTTTGTATGTGCTAGTTTGGCCTGTTTTGTTTGGGTTAGTTGATTTGCTACTGGGCTAAAGCCCATTACCGCCCAATCATTCCCCTCACTCCTTTTTCTTTGTTCTTCTGTTTGTATGTGTTTGTCCATTTATTTTTTGTTTTTCCTTGTTATTTTTTATTTTGTAGGTACTTTTGGAACGTTTGGTGAGTGTAAATGTATGCGCGCAAATACTATGCAATATGTGTGAAATTTACACTATGTGATTGTCGTTTGTATGCTATGGGCATGTTTGGATGCCTGGTTCGCACCTGTCTCGCATGCGGCATGCAACATTCGGCCTGTTTGGTGTCATGTGCGGCCTCCTCAGCCTGGCCCGGCTGATGCAAAACAAGGCCTCTCAGCCAGGCTGAGAGGAACGCAAGTATCGACCGTTTTGCTGATGCGGCCCCACACCTGCACTCGCGTGTTGACTTAAAACAAAACGGTACGCGAGATTGGCCCTAATGTTTTGCAGAATTACTTTGAAAGTGCCACTGTAACTTCCCTTATCTCTCTTTCCTCTCCTCACGCGTCAGGTTGGATCAAACACAATCAATTGTCGCACCCGTCGGGAGCTCCCTCGTCCACCTCAACCCCGCCATCCGAGCTCCCTCTTTCTCCACCGGTCCGACCTCCATCGTCTGTTGTGACCCCGTCGTCGGACGTTCGTGCTCCTCCGCTCGCCGACACAGGGGGTACTGCAGATGGGGAGGCGCTCATGTGCCGGCTTGTCACGACCGCCGCGGCGGCGTCATGCTGTGCTGGTGGTGCAGGAGCTCACTATCGGCTTGCTTTGAAAGAATTCAGTCGTCGTCGTGCTTTAAGGAAGTACAAGGTTGATTTCTCATACAACCTAGCAAACAACATCTCACACTGACCGGTCCCACAACATGCACACAACCGTACATACATCTTACCTCTTTTTTGCAGCAGCTTAGCCAGGCTAGACTCAACCAGGATGATGGATACGATGCAGCGTGAGGCTATGCAAGGAACCAAACACACCCTATAAAAAGTCCAACAACATGGTGTGGCAGGTTGCTGTTTGGTTGTGGGTTCAAATGCAACAACATGGTGTGAAAGGCGCTGAGGACGGTCGACGGCGTCGTTGTCGTGGAGGAGGGCAGCCCCTGGGCACAGGACATCGACGTTCTTCCAGTCCATGTGCCCAAGGTGATGCCCATCGATAACGATGATGCACCATATGTACCGGCTACATAGTGGTTGCGCCGGATCAAAATGACGATGGCGTGCATGTGTGTGTAGTTTTTTATATGCGCATGAACGCACCCGCGACTCATGTGGTTGTCGCCTGGAATACTAGGGACAATCCGTCATGAATGAACCATGTATGATTATTGTGTACTGCACGATCCTAAAAGGGTGATGTTACAAACCTCCTAATGCGTCGTAATAACAACATGAACTATCTAGCTTTCTAGCTCAAACTAACCTCTCAGATATGGAATTACAACTTGGAAACGTCAGTGGTTCGCCATTTTTGGGTTCTACTCCCTCTATAAACTTTTTTCTAGAAAAGAGGATCTTGCCCGGCCTTAGACCGAGGCCCTTACAAGAACAATAAACAACAGTTCAACAAAGCTAAAAAAAGAAGGGGTACAAGACCGTAGGCAGTAACGCAGGAGCGCAACACTGAAAGGCCAAGAGAATGCACCGACGGCCAGCCGGACGTCACAGAGAGCTTTGCGAAGCTCAACACATTTTGCCTGAAGTCTTGAGACGAGACCCTCCACGAGCCCTCGATCTCCGGCCCGAGCCAACAGCTTCCACATTTGCAATAGAGATACCATTTTGTATACAAGATCAGTCGGATGTCGAGTAAAGGATCCCTCAATCAGTGCTTTGTTTCGAGTGGTCCACAGGGCTCACGCCAGAGCGCCGAAGCCTACTCGGGCCAGCCGCCGATCCCTCCCAGTCGTGGCCGAGGCCAATCTATATAATGAGGAAAACCCACTTGGATTCCAAGTGGACCCATCCACCTCAACACATTTTGCCCGAAGTCTTGAGACGAGACCCTCCACGAGCCCTCGATCTCCGTCTCGAGCCAACGGCTTCCACATCTGCAATAGAGATACCATTTTGTATAGAAGATCAGCCGAATGTCGAATAAAGGATCTCTCAATCAATGCTTTGTTTCGAGTGGTCCACAGGGGCCAGGCCAGAGCGCTGAAGCCTACCCAGGCCAGCCGCCGATCCCTCCCAGTCGTGGCCGAGGCCAATCTATATAATGAGGAAAACCCACTTGGATTCCAAGTGGACCTAGTCACCTTGCGGATAACGGTCCAGACGAAATGGGACATCAAACATCAAAAGATAATATGATCACAGTCTTCGGGATCCTGGCACCAGACACACTTGCCATCACCCGGTCCATGGCGTTTAAGAACCTGGTCCCCACTGGGGATCCACTGTCTAGCCACCTGCCATATGAAGATCTTGACTTTTGTTGGTATCCGGGCCCTCCACAGCCCTGACAGGTCGCAAGGGCCCCCCCTCTACAAACTAATATAAAATCTTTTAGATCACTAATGGAAGTACAATTCAAAGGATCCATCTAAATCATGGTTTGCTTACACGTTGGCCCCATCTTAGTATTGGACCCACTCCTTCTCGGCATATCGTTTGGACGACGCGTGGAGCCTCTCTGACTAGCTGGGTCGAGCAGGTTGCACTTCTGATCTTGCTTGGGTAGCTTCATATGAAGTAGTCCTGTTGTGCCCATCTTTCGTCAGGTTCTGAATAATTTTTAGTACACGATGATCATTTTTAATACACGGTGATTTTTGTTAGAATACAACATGAATTCAGATAACAAACTTTTTTAAAGTACCTGATGAACATTATTACCATATAAATAAAGTAAAAATATTTTCAAATTATATATTTGTAGAATATTTTAAAATACATATATACATAAGAAAAACACAAAATGAATAAGTTCCTTCCAATACTCAAAAGAAGATAATAAGGAAGAACAACGAACCAGAAGAAACAAACAAACAAAACAGAAATTGAAGTAACAAACAAACAGAATAAAAAACCGAAGGAAGCTGGCGAGGAACTCATGGGTGATCTCCTTGTACGTGGGGGTATGGACGAAATCAAAAAAACCCGTGCCGGTGTTGTTCGGCATCCACTCGAAGTCGGTGATAAGCCGATGATAGTTCATGAATGCTTCTCACCTACACTTCGTGGGATGCATGTCACAAGCGGTTTGCTTGTGGTAGCTCTCATTCTGCTTTGCGTCAGAGCAGCTCCATCGCTCCTCAAGTGCTTTGGGATATGGGAACCCTCTGCGTTCTTATTCCCCTCGAAGATGTTCTTTATCTTCACCTAGAAATAAAAACACCAACAACCTACCCCCCTCCACCACTCGTTCGAAATTACTTGTCATAGAAATGAATAAAAGTGAATATATCGAGAATTAAAATTTGTCTAGATGCATACATTTCTTTGGCAAGTAATTCCGGGCCGAGGGGCTAAATTTTACGCCAACAACCACGACGGTGAGTTCAAGTACATTTGTACGTTTTGTGTTAATGTATAAACTAGTTTTTTTATGAATGACAAATATTATTTGCAATAAGAAATGTCCTATGGATCGTACTACAATGCCTAAATATATTTATGTAACATTACTATATTCATATCTACATGTTAATTTGTCATTGTGTTAAGAGTTATACAAAAGATTGTATTGCAATTGATATATGATAATGTCATTGTGCTAATAATTTAAAAAATAACATTGTTCCAATTGCTATGTCATTATTTCATTGTACTAAGAGTTAAAAAAGGAAGAATGTTTCAATTGCTATGTCATTCTGACACATATTCAAATGTTTTTCGTATGAATGTGGATATATTGTTTGCAATATGAATAATGCTATACATCGTATTACACTTACAAGTATTTAATAGTGTTGGGTGGGTTGCTTTGATAGACTAGTTGATCGATTGTTGAGTCTTGTATTTTATTTTGTTTAGCTGAGTATATTTTGCTCTTTCTTGGATAGAGGAGGACGATATTTACCTCATCGCTATTGTGATATTTCTTATACTATACAAATCACTCCTTGTGTACAAAAGTGTCTTGTATAGTGTGAAAGAAGTGACATTTCTCCATTTTCGCTACAATGTACAAAAATATGAAGTCTTCATGTCATTAGTTAATACAACCGCACCAACCATTGACTCGAAATCGCATAAGAATGGGGTAAACGGGATATTGTATAGTTATTACAAACTCTCATCAACTGATATATCTAAGTATTGTTTATTATTATTTTAAATAAATTCTCCATGTTGCTTTACAGTTGAGAAGATATCTAGCTGTGAACAGGGCCGTCTCTGGGAATTTGAGGGCCCAGGGCAAAATATAAAATGCAACCCTGTTTTTTTGGAATCATATAAGTAAAGAGCTATTACATGAAAACTTCATGCCTACCAAAGAAATACACTATGTAAAAGCATACAAAATATATTTACTTGAATAACACAATATAAATAGAACTAAAACTCAATGTTAAAAGATCGAACAAAATAGATAACGTATGAAAAATACTAATATGGCGATACGAAAAAGCACCAGATGAATAGGTTGCTTTGTCCGTGACTCCTATATGTGAAGACACTCCTGTTGCGGCCTCGATAGAAAATATATCTTCATCTTGTTTTTCTATAACATGAAATGAAAATGAAAAAAATGCGGTAATCTGAGTTCAATCAATAAATGATTCTTTTTCAATTTAATTTTTGTTCAATGTTCAAAACCAACAATTTAGAAATTTACATGCACAACATCAATTTAGAAATAAACACACATAACTTATATCAGTTCAACTGCATCTGCTGCTATTATTTGTCCGTCTTTGTCCAAGAAATTACCAACAAATTTTGCAGCAGTGTTGGTGTTTCTTGGCTTCCTAGACGAATCCAGTCATGGGCATAAGGGAGCACCCGGCAGCAGCAGTACATCAGCTGGGCCTATCCGGCATACGCAAGGGAGTCCTTGTAGGAACGGTGAGGTGGGGGCATGGGGCTAGTGCCTAGCGTTGTTGAACGTCTAGCATGCCGGCTGGATTGGGAAGAGAAACGACGGACGACCGAGTGCAACATATCATTGAATCTTCGACTTGCCGAACGGGATGGGAGGGTAGGGGCGGCGCGATTGTGCATTGCTCATGGATGGGGTTGGGCGGAGGTAGGGAAAACTAGGGGAGGGTGCGGCCCTAGGGCTCAAGGTTGTAGGAGGCTTGTGCAGAGATTCAGTGCGTCAGACTCGTACGCAGAGGGACTTGCACGGTTGAACGGATGAGGCCCTTCTTTGATTTTCCCCCCCCCCTCATTGGGGCCCCCACGATTTTGGGGGCCCTGTGCGGTCGGCCACTTTGGCCGCCTTCATCGACGGGCCTTGTCTCTGTCCAAGAAATTACCAACAAATTTTCCAGCAGTGTTGGTGTTTCTTGGCTTCCTAGACTAATCCAGTCATGGGCATAAGGGAGTGCTCGGCAGCAGCAGTACAACAGCTGGGCCTATCCGGCATAGGCAAGGGAGTCCTTGCAAGAATGGCGAGGTTGGGGCGTGGGGCTAGTGCCTAGCGCTGCTGAACATCTAGCATGCCGGCTGGATTGGGAAGAGCAACAACGGACGACCTAGTGTTGCATACCATTGAGTCTTTGACTTGTCGGACGGGGTGGGAGGGTAAGGTCAGCGCGATTGTGCGTTGCTCATGGATGGGTTAGGGCGGAGGCGGGGAAAACTAGGGGAGGGGTGCGGCCCTAGGGCTCAAGGTTGTAGGAGACTTGTGCAGAGATTCAGGGCATCAGACTCTTACGCAGAGGGACTTGCGCGGTTGAACGGATGAGGTCCTTCTCTGATTTTTTTTCCTTGATCAGGACCCCGCAATTTTGGGGGCCCTGTGCGGTCGGCCACTTTGGCCGCCTTCATTGACAGGCCTGTCTCTGTTCAAGAAATTACCAACAAATTTTCCATCAGTGTTGGTGTTTCTTGGCTTCCTATACGAATCCAGTCATGGGCATAAGGGAGCGCTCAGCAACAGCTAGGGCTATCCAACATAAGCAAGGGAGTCCTTGCAGGGATGGCGAGGTGGGGCATGGGGCTAGTGCCTAGCGCTGATGAACATCTAGCATGCCGGCTGGATTGGGAAGAGCAACGACGGACGACCGAGTGCAGCATACCATGAGTCTTTGACTTGTCGGACGGGATGGGAGGGTAGGGGCGACGCGATTGTGCATTGCTCATGGATGGGGTTGGGGCGGAGGCGGGGAAAACTAGGGGAGGGGTGCATCCCTAGGGCTCAAGGCTGTAGGAGGCTTGTGCACAGATTCAGGACGTCAGACTCGTACGCAGAGGGACTTGGGCGGTTAAACATATGAGGTCCTTCTCTGATTTTTTTTCCCTGATCGGGGCCCCATGATTTTGGGGGCCCTGTGCGGTCGACCACTTTGGCCGCCTTCATCGACGGGCCTGGCTGTGAAATGCAACATGTTGTATTTTTTGTTTTGTCCATATATTAAAGTGGAACAACTACCATTTATATAAAAAAACAAGGATGTACTCAATAGTGCAACAACAAGAACGTCAAAGTCAACAAAGAATACACAATGTTGTACCAATGCGAAGATTATTATATGCAAATGTTTGTATCTGAGGATAACGAATGCAATGTATGTGTGTGCCATCAAATTAATTGTAAAAAATTATATAGGTAATGGAATATTTTAATCATTTGTGTTTGATAATGTGGTTTGTAATGATGTGCAGCTCGGGGCTGCCCTGCTAGCAGTCCACCGGTGCAGCCCCAAACTGCCAATTGCAATATATACGTCATTGACCGGCCACATGTCTAGAGCTAGTCATTGTTAGGCTACATGTTGTGACTAGTAGGATAGTTAACACTAACCGACATGCTCAGCTGCGGTGACGAATATCACTGACTGGTCAATTTGGCATGTCTATGAAAGAACTTTCATCACTGACCCCAAGGCATGGATGAGCCACTCACACATCATTAACACGATGAGTTGGCTGGTTAGTGCTATTCGGATATGTAGTAATGAGTGAGCTTCATGCAGGTATGGTATATTTAAGCCACCATTTGATTGTGACATGTGAATAGAAAGTGTTTCATTCTTGGAGTCTACGTGTTGAAATGATGTAAGAAGGTTGCAATAAGGATACGTTGATACGAAGTGTGTTAATCTTACTGTTAAATTATCAATTGGGTTGCGGACGGTAACGAAGCCTTGGCTACTATATGTCCAGGAGAATTAGGACCTACGGGGAATTTCACTTGTTGACTAGCAAAATCTCCATTACCCCCCCTCAATTTCTGTTTGGCATCGACTTTAAAGTATTTGAACAATAGGGCCGCATATCTCATAACATCTTGCCTTAATATTTCTGTAGTTCCTTACATCTGATTCTTCTAGTGATTCCAATGATCCATTCAGTGCATGGCATACCTAAACCATGAATACCCCTTCGACTAAGTCGTCTAGTGAAGAATTACACTAACCAGTCGTGCTATCCGTGTGAACATCATGGTACGAACATGGCAGATGGCACCATCCGAGTGAACAATTGTTTTGAGTACTATGGACATTTCTTTACCAAGGAATTTCAAAAAAATGTTTGGAACTTTAAAATTGTTTGGTTTTTTCAATTTATTTTTGAAATTCCAAAAAATACTATTTCTGTTTATTGCTACAGTAATCTTGCTGCTATAGTAAACAGCGTGCTGTTAGACGCAATGAGCGTCTAGTCCTTGCCTCAGTTTCTCTTGTTCCTAGTGATGTTAAAACCTTGGCTATTTTCTTGTTCTTAAGACTTACGTTGTAGATGGATGACGATGATTGGCAGGCTCACTCCTTACCTCCTGCTGCGTCAGGTGAGGGGATGAATATTAGACAGATGCCAGTTGGTTCAATATCCTCGCTGGTTTTTGTCTTTTGTTTGTACTCCCTTCATTCTTAAATATAAGTCTTTTTAAATATTTCTCTAGGGAATTACATAAAAATGTATATATATATATTTTAAAATGTAAATTCAGTCATTTTGTTTCGTATATAGTTTTTTAATGAAATCTTTAAAAAAGACTTATATTTAGAAACGGAAGAAGTAGTAGTTAGTTTTTGGTAGTAGTAGTTCGTTGGTTGTAAGTTGAACTTGATTTTTATTAATAGAAATCGGAAGGGGAAAGCCATTCTTTGCTAAGAAAAGTCCTTGCCTTAGTCGTGAGGCTAGTGGTTTGGATAAGTATTGTAGCCATCACCAAGGGAGTCATTTTAGGTGTTTTTTCGGGTTTCATTGTAGGCGTATCCTATTTGGCGCGCGGGTCGCTGGGTAGCGACTGTGCGCACACCCCCGCTCCCCGCTATGAAACATTTGGGCACCTTCCATTTCTGGTTTTGGAAAGGGTTTCCTTTTTTCTTCTTTTTCGTGTTTCTCCTTTCTCTTTTAATTTTCGTTTTTTTCTTTTTCTAATTTCATTTCCTTTTCCTTTTTTCTTCAAATTCACGAGCATTTTCAGAAATTCAAACATTTTTTAAAATTGGTGAATATATGTTAAAAATTCAAAATTTGTTCATCGGAATAACAAAACATTCGTTATATTAAAAAATAATGATTTTTCCAATATATTCATCGTATTCAAGAAAAATCATTGAGGTCCAAAAATCTCCTCAAACTCAAAATTTGTTCATCAAAAATCAAAAAATCTTCATTATATTCAAAATGTGTATGGAGTTAAAAAAATTTAATCAGTGAAAAAGTGTTGATAAAATTATTAAAATCTTCACGAACTAATTATTTTTAATAAACTTAAGAAAATTGTTCATTGGATATATTTTTTGTTTTTCATGTAAACAAATGTTTATAAAAATTCAAATTCATACGTCAAAAATATTTTTTATCAAATTTTAAAACATTCAAGCAAAATTCTAAAACTGTTAATTTTTAAGAATTACGAACATTTTTATGAATTCATGAACAATTGTTGTGCATTAGTGAACATTTATTGTAATTCTAAACTTGTTTTGAAATTTCGAAATTTTCTAAAGAAGCAAAAGAATATAAAATTAAAAACAGAAAAAACGAAAAAAGGCTCACAGCTGGGCCAGACCAGAGTCGCGGCTGAGGGCGTGAGGGGCTGCACGATGTCTTCCTTCCCAGCGTGTATGTTACTATATAGGAGGTCCCTACATTGTACTCCCTCCGTTTCAAACTATAAGACCTTTTAGAGATTCTACTAGGAGGCTACATACAAAGCAAAATGAGTGAATCTATACTTGTACAAATGCCCGTGCGTTGCACCAGGCTAGAAAAAAGTGCAAAACCTACTTGTTTTACCATTATGCGGCATTAATTTTAATAAAAGTCAATTATAATGTTAAATGTAAGACATCTATTTTTGGACGGAAGGAGTTTCTTTTAAAGTTTTAAAATATAATGTAATGCTTACATAAAAATTGGATTACTTTTTTAGTAATAATTATCAAATTTATTGAGTGATAATAATGTTTTGTTTTTTGAAAAAAGACCACCAGCCAATCTTTTTCCTTTCTAGAGTACACAGTACCGCAATCTAATCCTACTTTCCCTCTCAACCTACTCACGGGCCGGTGCGGCGGCCTGGCAGGCCGGGGCTGCGTGCTGGCTGGCGAAGGGAGTAGCTCCACTGGGCCGGCCCACCTTGCGGTCAACGGGTAGGATCCCGATCTGAAGCGGTCGCGCTCGGGACGACGGGAGCCAGGGCGATGCGCGGCGAGTGGGGAAGCGTCGGCGCCCGGCGCGGCTCCGGTGGCTGACAACGAGGCGGGCACGACCGGCTGAGGAGGCGCGGATGGGGTCCTCCGACCCGGACCCGGCGAGATCCAGCTCGCGATGGGGCCGACGGGGCCCCACGGGAGGCGAGCTCGGGGCAGCTCGGGGCGGTCGATCTGCCGACGGAATCCGGCCGATGGCGGCGCGGCACGACGGCGAGCTCGGAAGCTCGGCTGGGCGCGAGAGGCGCGGGATCCGGCGACTCCCGGCGGCGGGGCTCCGGCTGGCGGGGGAGGTGGAGGAGCGAGGAAGGACGCCACGACCCAGATGATGAAACTTTTTTTCACTTATTATAGGACTGCTGGTTGATTTCGAAGAAATAGAGGTTTTTTTTTGAAAAACGCCAGCGACGGACGACATAAGCACTCCGCGCTTTATTATTATAGCAAAAGGACATGTGCGTTGCAACGGGAGAAAACAATTATAGTCTCCAATAATGCTGATCATATTATGTCTTTAAATTTTTAGGACATTTCTTGAAATGCATGAACATTTTTTGAATTAGCAAACATTTTTTTCAATTGCACTAAAAAAATAACACACAAACTTTTTTTCAAAATCATGGACTCTTATTGTTTTCACCAACATTGTTCTCAAATTATGAACATTTTTCTGAATATGCGAATATTTTTATAAAAACCTTGAGCATTATTTGAATTCACAAACATTTTATATTTTCTTCAAACTTTTATTTCAAAATTCCCAGTTTTGTAAATTGCAAAAGTTTTTCAAAGTTCTAAATTATTTAAACTAAAAAATGGAACAAAAAAATGAAAATAAAAAATGAGACTAAAAACAGATTTGACCACGGAGGTCCTTGGATGAGGTTAAATAGCAACTCATATATCTCCGTTGTGGTGTTTGCGTAAGTAAGATGCGATCCTACTAGATACCCCGGTCACCACGTAAAACTTGCAACAACAAAATTAGAGGACGTCTAACTTGTTTTTGCAGGGTATGCTTGTGATGTGATATGGCCAACGATGTGATGTGATATATTGGATGTATGAGATGATCATGTTGTAATAGAAATATCGACTTGCACGTCGATGGTACGGCAACCGGCAGGAGCCATAGGGTTGTCTTTATAACTAACGTTTGTGCTTGCAGATGCGTTTACTATTTTGCTAGGACGTAGCTTTAGTAGTAATAGCATGAGTAGCACGACAACCCCGATGGCGACACGTTGATGGAGATCATGATGATGGAAATCATGGTGTGACGCCGGTGACAAGAAGATCGTGCCGGTGTTTTGGTGATGGAGATCAAGAAGCACGTGATGATGGCCATATCATGTCACTTATGAATTGCATGTGATGTTAATCCTTTTATGCACCTTATTTTGCTTAGAACGACGGTAGCATTATGAGGTGATCTCTCACTAAAATTTCAAGACGAAATTGTGTTCTCCCCGACTGTGCACCGTTGCTACAGTTCTTCGTTTCGAGACACCACGTGATGATCGGGTGTGATAGACTCAACGTTCACATACAACGGGTGCAAAACAGTTGCGCACGCGGAACACTCGGGTTAAGCTTGACGAGCCTAGCATGTGCAGACATGGCCTCGGAACACATGAGACCGAAAGGTCGAGCATGAATTGTATAGTTGATATGATTAGCATAGAGATGCTTACCACTGAAACTATTCTCGACTCACGTGATGATCGGACTTGAGATAGTGGATTTGGATCATGTACCACTCAAATGACTAGAGAGATGTACTTTTTGAGTGGGAGTTCTTAAGTAATATGATTAATTGAACTAATTGTCATGAACATAGTCTAATGGTATTTGCGAATTACGATGTAGCTTGCGCTATAGCTCTACTGTTTTTATATGTTCCTAGAGAAAATTTAGTTGAAAGTTGATAGTAGCAAACTTTGCAGACTGAGTCTGTAAAACCGAGGATTGTCCTCGTTGCTGCACAGAAGGCTTATGTCCTTAATGCACCACTCGGTGTGCTGCACCTCGAGCGTCGTCTGTGGATGCTGTGAACATCCGACATACACGTTTCTGATTACTACACAATAGTTCAGTGCAAGATACTTAATGGCTTAGAAGCAAGGCGCCGAAAACGTTGTAAAACGTCACGGAACATAAGTGATGTTCTAAAGAGATGAAATTGTGATTTCATGCTTGTGCCCTTGTTAAGAGGTACGAGACCTCCAACAAGATTCTTTGTCCACAAAGTAAAAGAGAAAAGCTCAATCGATGAGCGTGTGCTCAGATTGTTTGAGTACGACAATCACTTGAATCAAGTGGGAGTTAATCTTCCAGATGAGATGGTGATGGTTCTCCAAAAGACACTGCCACCAAGCTGTGAGAGCTTCGTGATGAACTATAACATATTGAGGATAGATACAATGATCCTTGAGCGATTCGTGATGTTTGACACTGCGAAAGTAGAAATCAAGAAGGAGCGTCAATAGTTGATGGTTTGTAAAACCACTAAGTTTCAAGAAAGGCAAGGGCTAGAAGGGATACTTCGTGAAACGGCAAAACAGTTGCTGCACTAATGAAGAGACCCAATATTAAACCCAAACCCGAGACTAAGTGCTTCCGTAATGAGGGGAACAATCACTGAAGCGGAGCAACTCAAGATACTTGGTAGATAAGATGGCTGGCAAAAGTCGAAAGAAGTGTATTTGATATACATGATGTTGATGTGTACTTTACTAGTACTCCTAGTAGCACGAGGGTATTGGATACCGGTTCAGTTGCTAAGTGATTAGTGACGCGAAATGAAAGCTACGGCATAAACGGAGACTAGCTAAAGGTGAGGTGACGATACGTGTTGGAAGTGTTTCCAAGATTGATATGATCAAACGTCGCACGCTCCCTCTATCATCGGGATTGGTGTTAAACCTAAATAATTGTTATTTCGTGCTTGCGTTAAACATGAACATGATTGGATCGTGTTTATTGCAATACGATTATTCATTTAAAGAGAATAATGGTTACTCTATTTTCTTGAATAATCACCTTCAATGGTTTATTGAATCTCGATCGTAGTGTTACACATGTTCATGATATTGGTGCCAAAAGATACGATTTGATGATGATAGTACCACTTACTTGTGGCACTGCCGCTTAAGTCATGTTAGTATAAATTGCATGAAGAGGCTCCATGCTGATGGATCTTTGTACTCACCTGATTTCGAATCACTAGTGACATGCAAATCATACCACATGAGCAAGGCCTTGTTTTCATTGAGATGAAATAAGATAGTAACTTGTTGAAAGTGATACATTTTGATGTATGCAGTCCAATGGGTGCTGAGGCACGTAGTGGATATCATTATGTTCTTACTTCACTGACGATTTGAGTAGATACAGGAGTATTTACTTAATGAATCACAAGTCTGAAATGTTGAAAAGTTCAATTCCGTTTCAGAGTGAAGTTCGTCGTAACAAGAGGATAAACTGTCTACGATATGATCATGGAAATGAATATCTGAGTTATGAGTTTTGGTACGCAGTTAAGACAATGTGGAAATTGTTTCGCAGTTCATGCCACCTGGAACATCATAGTGTGATGATGTGTCTGAACGTCATAGCCACGCACTATTTGGTATGGTGCATACTATGATGTCTCTTATCGAATTACCACTATCGTTTATGGGTTATGCATTAGAGACAACCGCACTCACTTTAAATAGGGCACCGCGTATTTCCGTTGAGATGACACAGTATAGACTAAGGTTTAGAGAAATCTAAACTGTCGTTTCTTGAAAGTTTGGGGCTTCGACACTTATGTGAAAAAGTTTCAGTCTGATAAGCTCGAACCCAAAGCGGATAAATGCATCTTCATAGGATATCCAAAACAGTTGGGTACATCTCCTATCTCAGATCCGAAAGCAAAGTGTTTGTTTCTAGAAACGGATCCTTTCTCGAGGAAAGGTTTCTCTCGAAAGAATTGAGTGGGAGGGTAGTAGAACTTGATGAGGTTATTGAACCATCACTTCAACCAGTGTGTAGCAGGGCGCGGGAAGTTTTTCCTGTGGCACCTACACCAATTGAAGTGGAAGCAGATGATGGTGATCATCAAGCATCGGATCAAGTTACTACAAGCCTCGTAGGTTGACAAGGTCGCATACTACTACAGAGTGGTACGGTAACCCTGTCTTGGAGGTCATGTTGTTGAGCAACAGTGAACCTACGAGTTATGGAGAAAGCGATGGTGGGCCCAGATTCTGACAAATGGCTGGAAGCCATGAAATCCGAGAGAGGATCCATGTATAAAACAAAGTGTAGACTTTGAAAGAACTACTTGATGGTCATAAGACTATTGAGTAAAGATGGATCTTTAAAAGAAGACAGACGATGATGGTGATAAGTCACTATTAAGAAAAGCTCGACTTGTCGCAAAGATGTTTTCGACAAGATCAAACAGTTGACTATGATGAGACTTTCTCACTCGTAGCGATGCTAAAGGTCTGTTGGAATTATGTTAGTTGTTGATGCATTATTTATGAAATATTGCACGTAGGATGTCAAAACATTGTTTTCTCGACGGTTTCCTTGAGCAAACATTGTATGTGATACAACCAGAAGGTTTTGACGATCCTAAAGATACTAACAAGTATGCAAGCTCCAGTGATCCTTCAATGGACTGGTGCAAGCATCTCGGAGTTGGAATATACACTTTGATGAGATGATCAAAGATTTTGGGTTTGTACAAGGTTTATGAGAAACTTGTATTTCCAAAGAAGTGAGTGGGAGCACTATAGAATTTCTGATAGGTATATGTGGTTGACATATTGTGGATCAGAAGTAATGTAGAATTTCTGTAAAGCATACAAGGTTGTTTGAAAGAAGTTTTCAAAGGAGTACCTGGATTACGCTACTTGAACGTTGAGCATCAAAGATCTATGGAGATAGATCGAAAGCGCTTAATAGAAGTTTCAACAAGATGCATGCCTTGACAAGTTTTTGAAAGAGTTCAAAATAGACCAGCAAAGAAGGAGTTCTTGGTTGCGTTGTGAGGTGTGAATTTGAGTAAGACTCAAAACCCGACCACGGCAGAATAAAGAGAATAGACGAAGGTCGTCTTCTATGCCTTAGCCGTAGAATCTAAAGTATGCCATCCTGTGTACCGCACCTGAAGTGTGCCTTGACTCAAAGTATGTTGAGAGGTACAGAGAGTGATCCATGATTGAATCACTAGCAGCGGTCGAAATTTATCCTTAGTAACTAATGGACTAAGGAATTTTTCTCGATTATGGAGGTGGTTAAAGAGTTCGTCGTAAAGGGTTACGTCGATGCAAGCTTTGACACTAATCCGTATAACTATGAGTAGTGAAACGGATTCGTATAGTAGAGTAGATATTTGGAGTATTTCCGAATAGCACGTAGTAGCAGCATCTATAAGATGACATAAAGATTTGTAAAGAACGCACGGATCTGAAAGTTTCAGAACCGTTGACTAAAACCTCTCTCACGAGCAAGACGTGATCAGACCCCATAACTATATGGGTGTTGGATTCGTTGGAATCACATGGTGATGTGAACTAGATTATTGACTCTAGTGCAAGTGGGAGACTGTTGGAAATATGCCCTAGAGGCAATAATAAATTAGTTATTATTATATTTCTTAGTTCATGATAATCGTTTATTATCCATGCAATAATTGTATTGATTGGAAACACAATACTTGTGTGGATACATAGACAAAACACTGTCCCTAGTAAGCCTCTAGTTGACTAGCTCGTTGATCAAAGATGGTCAAAGTTTCCTGGCCATAGGCAAGTGTTGTCACTTGATAACGGGATCACATCATTAGGAGAATCATGTGATGGACTAGACCCAAACTAATAGACGTAGCATGTTGATCGTGTCATTTTGTTGCTACTGTTTTCTGCGTGTCAAGTATTTATTCCTATGACCATGAGATCATATAACTCACTGACACCGGAGGAATGCTTTGTGTGTATCAAACGTCGCAACGTAACTGGATGACTATAAAGATGCTCTACAGGTATCTCCGAAGGTGTTAGTTGAGTTAGTATGGATCAAGACTGGGATTTGTCACTCCGTGTGACGGAGAGGTATCTCGGGGCCCACTCGGTAATACAACATCACACATAAGCCTTGCAAGCAATGTAACTTAGTGTAAGTTGCGGGATCTTGTATTACGGAACGAGTAAAGAGACTTGCCGGTAAACGAGGTTGAAATAGGTATACGGATACTGACGATCGAATCTCGGGCAAGTAACATACCGAAGGACAAAGGGAATGACATACGGGATTATACGAATCCTTGGCACTGAGGTTCAAACGATAAGATCTTCGTAGAATATGTAGGATCCAATATGGGCATCCAGGTCCCGCTATTGGATATTGACCGAGGAGTCTCTCGGGTCATGTCTACATAGTTCTCGAACCCGCAGGGTCTGCACACTTAAGGTTCGACGTTGTTTTATGCGTATTTGAGTTATATGGTTGGTTACCGAATGTTGTTCGGAGTCCCGGATGAGATCACGGACGTCACGAGGGTTTCCGGAATGGTCCGGAAACGAAGATTGATATATAGGATGACCTCATTTGGTTACCGGAAGGTTTTCGTGCATTACCGGAAAAGTTTCGGGCTCATCGGTAGTGTACCGGGAGTGCCGGGAGGGGTGCCGGGGACCATCGGGAGGGGTGTCACGCCCCAAGGGGTCTCATGGGCTATGGGAAGAGATAAACCAGCCCCTAGTGGGCTGGAATAAGTTCCCACTAAGGCCCATAAGGTTTGAGAAGGAAAAAACACAAGGTGGAAAGAGTTTCCAAGTGGGAAGGTGGAATCCTACTCCAAGTAGGATTGGAGTAGGACTCCTCCACCTCCAATTTCGGCCAAACCTTTAGGTTTTGAGGCTGCCTCCTCCCCTCCCTCCCACCTATATATACGGAGGTTTTAGGGCTGATTTGAGACGACTTTCTCACGGCTGCCCGACCACATACCTCCATAGTTTTTCCTCTAGATCGCGTTTCTGCGGAGCTCGGGCGGAGCCCTGCTGAGACAAGATCATCACCAACCTCCGGAGCGCCGTCACGCTGCCGGAGAACTCTTCTACCTCTCCGTCTCTCTTGCTGGATCAAGAAGGCCGAGATCATCGTCGAGCTGTACGTGTGCTGAACGCGGAGGTGCCGTCCGTTCGGTACTAGATCGTGGGACTGATCGCGGGATTGTTCGCGGGGCGGATCGAGGGACGTGAGGACGTTCCACTACATCAACCGCGATCTCTAATCGCTTCCGCTGTACGATCTACAAGGGTACGTAGATCGCTCATCCCCTCTCGTAGATGAACATCACCATGATAGGTCTTCGTGCGCGTAGGAAATTTTTTGTTTCCCATACGACGTTCCCCAACAGTGGCATCATGAGCTAGGTTCATGCGTAGATGTCTTCTCGAGTAGAACACAAAAGGTTTTGTGGGTGGTGATGTGCGTTTTGCTGCCCTCCTTAGTCTTTTCTTGATTCCGCGGTATTGTTGGATTGAAGCGGCTTGGACCGACATTACTCGTACGCTTACGAGAGACTGGTTTCATCGTTACGAGTAACCCCCTTTGCTCAAAGATGACTGGCAAGTGACGGTTTCTCCAACTTTAGTTGAATCGGATTTGACCACGGAGGTCCTTGGATGAGGTTAAATAGCAACTCATATATCTCCGTTGTGGTGTTTGCGTAAGTAAGATGCGATCCTACTAGATACCCCGGTCACCACGTAAAACTTGCAACAACAAAATTAGAGGACGTCTAACTTGTTTTTGCAGGGTATGCTTGTGATGTGATATGGCCAACGATGTGATGTGATATATTGGATGTATGAGATGATCATGTTGTAATAGAAATATCGACTTGCACGTCGATGGTACGGCAACCGGCAGGAGCCATAGGGTTGTCTTTATAACTAACGTTTGTGCTTGCAGATGCGTTTACTATTTTGCTAGGACGTAGCTTTAGTAGTAATAGCATGAGTAGCACGACAACCCCGATGGCGACACGTTGATGGAGATCATGATGATGGAAATCATGGTGTGACGCCGGTGACAAGAAGATCGTGCCGGTGTTTTGGTGATGGAGATCAAGAAGCACGTGATGATGGCCATATCATGTCACTTATGAATTGCATGTGATGTTAATCCTTTTATGCACCTTATTTTGCTTAGAACGACGGTAGCATTATGAGGTGATCTCTCACTAAAATTTCAAGACGAAATTGTGTTCTCCCCGACTGTGCACCGTTGCTACAGTTCTTCGTTTCGAGACACCACGTGATGATCGGGTGTGATAGACTCAACGTTCACATACAACGGGTGCAAAACAGTTGCGCACGCGGAACACTCGGGTTAAGCTTGACGAGCCTAGCATGTGCAGACATGGCCTCGGAACACATGAGACCGAAAGGTCGAGCATGAATTGTATAGTTGATATGATTAGCATAGAGATGCTTACCACTGAAACTATTCTCGACTCACGTGATGATCGGACTTGAGATAGTGGATTTGGATCATGTACCACTCAAATGACTAGAGAGATGTACTTTTTGAGTGGGAGTTCTTAAGTAATATGATTAATTGAACTAATTGTCATGAACATAGTCTAATGGTATTTGCGAATTACGATGTAGCTTGCGCTATAGCTCTACTGTTTTTATATGTTCCTAGAGAAAATTTAGTTGAAAGTTGATAGTAGCAAACTTTGCAGACTGAGTCTGTAAAACCGAGGATTGTCCTCGTTGCTGCACAGAAGGCTTATGTCCTTAATGCACCACTCGGTGTGCTGCACCTCGAGCGTCGTCTGTGGATGCTGTGAACATCCGACATACACGTTTCTGATTACTACACAATAGTTCAGTGCAAGATACTTAATGGCTTAGAAGCAAGGCGCCGAAAACGTTGTAAAACGTCACGGAACATAAGTGATGTTCTAAAGAGATGAAATTGTGATTTCATGCTTGTGCCCTTGTTAAGAGGTACGAGACCTCCAACAAGATTCTTTGTCCACAAAGTAAAAGAGAAAAGCTCAATCGATGAGCGTGTGCTCAGATTGTTTGAGTACGACAATCACTTGAATCAAGTGGGAGTTAATCTTCCAGATGAGATGGTGATGGTTCTCCAAAAGACACTGCCACCAAGCTGTGAGAGCTTCGTGATGAACTATAACATATTGAGGATAGATACAATGATCCTTGAGCGATTCGTGATGTTTGACACTGCGAAAGTAGAAATCAAGAAGGAGCGTCAATAGTTGATGGTTTGTAAAACCACTAAGTTTCAAGAAAGGCAAGGGCTAGAAGGGATACTTCGTGAAACGGCAAAACAGTTGCTGCACTAATGAAGAGACCCAATATTAAACCCAAACCCGAGACTAAGTGCTTCCGTAATGAGGGGAACAATCACTGAAGCGGAGCAACTCAAGATACTTGGTAGATAAGATGGCTGGCAAAAGTCGAAAGAAGTGTATTTGATATACATGATGTTGATGTGTACTTTACTAGTACTCCTAGTAGCACGAGGGTATTGGATACCGGTTCAGTTGCTAAGTGATTAGTGACGCGAAATGAAAGCTACGGCATAAACGGAGACTAGCTAAAGGTGAGGTGACGATACGTGTTGGAAGTGTTTCCAAGATTGATATGATCAAACGTCGCACGCTCCCTCTATCATCGGGATTGGTGTTAAACCTAAATAATTGTTATTTCGTGCTTGCGTTAAACATGAACATGATTGGATCGTGTTTATTGCAATACGATTATTCATTTAAAGAGAATAATGGTTACTCTATTTTCTTGAATAATCACCTTCAATGGTTTATTGAATCTCGATCGTAGTGTTACACATGTTCATGATATTGGTGCCAAAAGATACGATTTGATGATGATAGTACCACTTACTTGTGGCACTGCCGCTTAAGTCATGTTAGTATAAATTGCATGAAGAGGCTCCATGCTGATGGATCTTTGTACTCACCTGATTTCGAATCACTAGTGACATGCAAATCATACCACATGAGCAAGGCCTTGTTTTCATTGAGATGAAATAAGATAGTAACTTGTTGAAAGTGATACATTTTGATGTATGCAGTCCAATGGGTGCTGAGGCACGTAGTGGATATCATTATGTTCTTACTTCACTGACGATTTGAGTAGATACAGGAGTATTTACTTAATGAATCACAAGTCTGAAATGTTGAAAAGTTCAATTCCGTTTCAGAGTGAAGTTCGTCGTAACAAGAGGATAAACTGTCTACGATATGATCATGGAAATGAATATCTGAGTTATGAGTTTTGGTACGCAGTTAAGACAATGTGGAAATTGTTTCGCAGTTCATGCCACCTGGAACATCATAGTGTGATGATGTGTCTGAACGTCATAGCCACGCACTATTTGGTATGGTGCATACTATGATGTCTCTTATCGAATTACCACTATCGTTTATGGGTTATGCATTAGAGACAACCGCACTCACTTTAAATAGGGCACCGCGTATTTCCGTTGAGATGACACAGTATAGACTAAGGTTTAGAGAAATCTAAACTGTCGTTTCTTGAAAGTTTGGGGCTTCGACACTTATGTGAAAAAGTTTCAGTCTGATAAGCTCGAACCCAAAGCGGATAAATGCATCTTCATAGGATATCCAAAACAGTTGGGTACATCTCCTATCTCAGATCCGAAAGCAAAGTGTTTGTTTCTAGAAACGGATCCTTTCTCGAGGAAAGGTTTCTCTCGAAAGAATTGAGTGGGAGGGTAGTAGAACTTGATGAGGTTATTGAACCATCACTTCAACCAGTGTGTAGCAGGGCGCGGGAAGTTTTTCCTGTGGCACCTACACCAATTGAAGTGGAAGCAGATGATGGTGATCATCAAGCATCGGATCAAGTTACTACAAGCCTCGTAGGTTGACAAGGTCGCATACTACTACAGAGTGGTACGGTAACCCTGTCTTGGAGGTCATGTTGTTGAGCAACAGTGAACCTACGAGTTATGGAGAAAGCGATGGTGGGCCCAGATTCTGACAAATGGCTGGAAGCCATGAAATCCGAGAGAGGATCCATGTATAAAACAAAGTGTAGACTTTGAAAGAACTACTTGATGGTCATAAGACTATTGAGTAAAGATGGATCTTTAAAAGAAGACAGACGATGATGGTGATAAGTCACTATTAAGAAAAGCTCGACTTGTCGCAAAGATGTTTTCGACAAGATCAAACAGTTGACTATGATGAGACTTTCTCACTCGTAGCGATGCTAAAGGTCTGTTGGAATTATGTTAGTTGTTGATGCATTATTTATGAAATATTGCACGTAGGATGTCAAAACATTGTTTTCTCGACGGTTTCCTTGAGCAAACATTGTATGTGATACAACCAGAAGGTTTTGACGATCCTAAAGATACTAACAAGTATGCAAGCTCCAGTGATCCTTCAATGGACTGGTGCAAGCATCTCGGAGTTGGAATATACACTTTGATGAGATGATCAAAGATTTTGGGTTTGTACAAGGTTTATGAGAAACTTGTATTTCCAAAGAAGTGAGTGGGAGCACTATAGAATTTCTGATAGGTATATGTGGTTGACATATTGTGGATCAGAAGTAATGTAGAATTTCTGTAAAGCATACAAGGTTGTTTGAAAGAAGTTTTCAAAGGAGTACCTGGATTACGCTACTTGAACGTTGAGCATCAAAGATCTATGGAGATAGATCGAAAGCGCTTAATAGAAGTTTCAACAAGATGCATGCCTTGACAAGTTTTTGAAAGAGTTCAAAATAGACCAGCAAAGAAGGAGTTCTTGGTTGCGTTGTGAGGTGTGAATTTGAGTAAGACTCAAAACCCGACCACGGCAGAATAAAGAGAATAGACGAAGGTCGTCTTCTATGCCTTAGCCGTAGAATCTAAAGTATGCCATCCTGTGTACCGCACCTGAAGTGTGCCTTGACTCAAAGTATGTTGAGAGGTACAGAGAGTGATCCATGATTGAATCACTAGCAGCGGTCGAAATTTATCCTTAGTAACTAATGGACTAAGGAATTTTTCTCGATTATGGAGGTGGTTAAAGAGTTCGTCGTAAAGGGTTACGTCGATGCAAGCTTTGACACTAATCCGTATAACTATGAGTAGTGAAACGGATTCGTATAGTAGAGTAGATATTTGGAGTATTTCCGAATAGCACGTAGTAGCAGCATCTATAAGATGACATAAAGATTTGTAAAGAACGCACGGATCTGAAAGTTTCAGAACCGTTGACTAAAACCTCTCTCACGAGCAAGACGTGATCAGACCCCATAACTATATGGGTGTTGGATTCGTTGGAATCACATGGTGATGTGAACTAGATTATTGACTCTAGTGCAAGTGGGAGACTGTTGGAAATATGCCCTAGAGGCAATAATAAATTAGTTATTATTATATTTCTTAGTTCATGATAATCGTTTATTATCCATGCTATAATTGTATTGATTGGAAACACAATACTTGTGTGGATACATAGACAAAACACTGTCCCTAGTAAGCCTCTAGTTGACTAGCTCGTTGATCAAAGATGGTCAAAGTTTCCTGGCCATAGGCAAGTGTTGTCACTTGATAACGGGATCACATCATTAGGAGAATCATGTGATGGACTAGACCCAAACTAATAGACGTAGCATGTTGATCGTGTCATTTTGTTGCTACTGTTTTCTGCGTGTCAAGTATTTATTCCTATGACCATGAGATCATATAACTCACTGACACCGGAGGAATGCTTTGTGTGTATCAAACGTCGCAACGTAACTGGGTGACTATAAAGATGCTCTACAGGTATCTCCGAAGGTGTTAGTTGAGTTAGTATGGATCAAGACTGGGATTTGTCACTCCGTGTGACGGAGAGGTATCTCGGGGCCCACTCGGTAATACAACATCACACATAAGCCTTGCAAGCAATGTAACTTAGTGTAAGTTGCGGGATCTTGTATTACGGAACGAGTAAAGAGACTTGCCGGTAAACGAGGTTGAAATAGGTATACGGATACTGACGATCGAATCTCAGGCAAGTAACATACCGAAGGACAAAGGGAATGACATACGGGATTATACGAATCCTTGGCACTGAGGTTCAAACGATAAGATCTTCGTAGAATATGTAGGATCCAATATGGGCATCCAGGTCCCGCTATTGGATATTGACCGAGGAGTCTCTCGGGTCATGTCTACATAGTTCTCGAACCCGCAGGGTCTGCACACTTAAGGTTCGACGTTGTTTTATGCGTATTTGAGTTATATGGTTGGTTACCGAATGTTGTTCGGAGTCCCGGATGAGATCACGGACGTCACGAGGGTTTCCGGAATGGTCCGGAAACGAAGATTGATATATAGGATGACCTCATTTGGTTACCGGAAGGTTTTCGTGCATTACCGGAAAAGTTTCGGGCTCATCGGTAGTGTACCGGGAGTGCCGGGAGGGGTGCCGGGGACCATCGGGAGGGGTGTCACGCCCCAAGGGGTCTCATGGGCTATGGGAAGAGATAAACCAGCCCCTAGTGGGCTGGAATAAGTTCCCACTAAGGCCCATAAGGTTTGAGAAGGAAAAAACACAAGGTGGAAAGAGTTTCCAAGTGGGAAGGTGGAATCCTACTCCAAGTAGGATTGGAGTAGGACTCCTCCACCTCCAATTTCGGCCAAACCTTTAGGTTTTGAGGCTGCCTCCTCCCCTCCCTCCCACCTATATATACGGAGGTTTTAGGGCTGATTTGAGACGACTTTCTCACGGCTGCCCGACCACATACCTCCATAGTTTTTCCTCTAGATCGCGTTTCTGCGGAGCTCGGGCGGAGCCCTGCTGAGACAAGATCATCACCAACCTCCGGAGCGCCGTCACGCTGCCGGAGAACTCTTCTACCTCTCCGTCTCTCTTGCTGGATCAAGAAGGCCGAGATCATCGTCGAGCTGTACGTGTGCTGAACGCGGAGGTGCCGTCCGTTCGGTACTAGATCGTGGGACTGATCGCGGGATTGTTCGCGGGGCGGATCGAGGGACGTGAGGACGTTCCACTACATCAACCGCGATCTCTAATCGCTTCTGCTGTACGATCTACAAGGGTACGTAGATCGCTCATCCCCTCTCGTAGATGAACATCACCATGATAGGTCTTCGTGCGCGTAGGAAATTTTTTGTTTCCCATGCGACGTTCCCCAACAAAAACTTCCCATGCTAAGTAGACATAAACTCGAGCAAATCCTATACAACCGCCACACCCTTGCTTCCCATCCACCGCAGTGCCATCCATCTCATCCCCGTCCCATTCCTCATGCATCTTGCTTCCGCCACCCAATGCCCTCTCCATCTAGTATTTCAGCCGCTGATTCTGTTGCACTCCGCCATTGACCCAGACGAGCATCCCTTTCGAAGTCCTTGTCCCCATTACCGATTAGTACCCACATGAACGGTCCAGGCTTGCTCCCACCTAGGCTGGGTGTAGATCCTTTGACTTATGTTAGAGAATCTGAACGCACCTGAACTGTCTTCCGGTTCACATCAAACTTCATTCACGAGCTTGAGGTCAATGTTGACACAACAACATCGGATGCGAATTTAAGAAGTGCAACAACAATTACATAATGACCGGATAAGCCTAATTTCTTAGGCACGCGCAACCCTAGCGGTGGAGGGCATAACCGGCTCGTTACATGTGAAAATATCATGGAGGAAGGCCCTTTGCCTTGCTCATGATATCAATTCTACGATGACCCCTTCAGAACACAAAGTCGTTTATCTGAAATACTAACCAATTGAGCCTTGGATCGAAAGCCAATGATCATTTAAGAGGTTGTCTCTAAAATGAGCGGTGACGAGCAACTGATATCCAAGCAGAAGGAAGGGAAGCTAATGAAGATGCCCGTTGTACAAGTAAAAGTTCGTTAGAACTTCCAAATTGACCGCCATTTGTCGATCCCCGGATCATCCGCGACGCCATTTGTCAATTAACTCAGATAGAAGGAAGTTTTTATTTTATTTTCTGGGACAATTCAGATAGAAGGAAAGTGATAAAGTTCTGGCGCTCTCAAGATTAAAAAAAAAAAAAAAAAAACTGGGCTGCCAGCCAGCCGAGCGGCGTCCAACGGAGACGGAGGCCGGCGCCGCGGATTTAGCGAAGCTGCCGATTTTTGGGGTTTTTGAAGAGGGAGAGAAAAAAAAAAAAACTGGCTGTCACCCGTGCCTGTCCTCCACTGCCGTCTGCCGCCGGCCCCCTCCCTCCCTTTGCTTCGTCCGTCCTACTCCTAAACCCGTCGCCGCCGAATCCCGCATCGCCCAAGCCGCCCAGCTCCATTCCTCCCTCCTCCCACCACCGGAGCGACCCTCCAAGCAGCAGCCGGCGGGCCTCAGGCGTCCCCCTCCGCCGGACCGACGCCCAGGCGAGGCGCGGCTTCTTCTCCTTGGGTAAGGAAGCCCTAGCTTTGCTCTGCTTTGTTCGGGTTACTGCCTTTACTTTTCTCTCTAGCCCGCTTTTCTTGGCCGCGATTCAATCGAATCCGACCAGATCCCTCTTCCTCGAGGCCTTTCCCCGCCGACCCCGGTCCCCGTTCGGGCCGTCAATCAGGACAGCGCTAATCTCAGGATTAGCAGCGCCGGTAGCTTCGCATTCTGATGTGTACGCTAGCTGCTATACGCCTTCAGATTTCGCTGTGAATAATTATTCTAAACACAGAAGCCCAGCCTCACGTGAATTGTATCATATCCAATCGCTCGTATAAACATAGTAAATAGGGAATTACATTCAACAACTGGTAGGCCTCAGCGCGGTGTGCCCAGGTTGCTATTAATATTTTTCAACCATATTTCAGTTGCTCTTGAAAATACATCCCAGAAATGACAAACCAGACGGTCACAATAAATCTACAGCACATTCTCATCATTTTCTCCTCAACTCAATCTGGAATACATTTATGGTTAGCAGATAACAGATATATTTTAATCATTTACATCTGCGTCTGCCTGCATCCTGAGGCGTCAAGGCATCCACCATGTATTTCGGTGCCTTGTTAATAGCCATTTGTTTTCAGGAAATTTAAAAGAAGTGTTGTTATTTTTGGCTTCTCCAAGGAAATCATTTTATGGATTTCTATTTTTTGTCTACTTCTCCGTCGTTCACATGCCCGGCATTTGTAGCGTCAAATCTTCACAAAAATCTGGATGAGAAATGACCGTTTTCCATTTTGTTTTGCAGTTGAACCATGACCGCGCAGACCAAGAAGAGGAACCCAGTGGAGAATGGGGATGCTGGTATCGGTAAGGCCCTGGTTGGCTTCGTCTCCAATAACGAGGATTTGGGCCCCATTGTGCGGCATGCTTTCGAGTCCGGAAGGCCTGAGGCTCTATTCCACAACCTTAGGAGTATCGCCAAGAGGAAGGAGGTTGAGATCGAGGAGCTCTGTAGGCTTCACTATGAGGAATTCATCCTCGCGGTCGATGAGCTACGCGGGGTGTTGGTTGATGCTGATGAGCTCAAGGGCGCGCTGTCGGGTGAGAATCTGCGCTTACAGGAGGTTGCTAGTGCCCTGCTTCTGAAGCTTGATGAGCTTCTCGAGTTGTATGCGGCGAATAAGAATGTTGGGGAAGCGCTTGCAACATTAAAGATCTGTCTGCAGGTCACCAGCCTGTGTCAGGCGTGCAACAGGGACATTGCCCAAGGCAAGTTCCACACTGTGTTGAAGACTCTGGAGCTGATTGAGAAGGACTACCTGCAAAATATCCCTCTGAATCTTCTTAGAAAGGTTGTTCAGAAAAAGATACCAATGATGAAGCTGTACATTGAGAAGAAAGTTTCCGGTGAGTTTAATGAGTGGCTCGTGTATATCAGAAAGTTTGCAATGGAGATTGGACAGTCCTCGATACGCCAGGCCTCTTTGGATCGTCAGAAAGATGAGCGAATGCGTGCCTGGCAGAGGGAAGCAGAAGAATGTAGTCGTGTTGGGTTTGATGAGCATGCTTATGCCTTGGATCTGGAGTACATAGATGAAGAATCAGCACTAGAATATGATCTGACACCAGTATACCGAGCATACAATATTCATGTGTCCCTTGGCCTTGGGGAAAAGTTTCGAGAATATTACTACAGTAACAGGCTCATGCAGCTTAACTTGGACATGCAAATTTCTACAGCACAACCCTTCCTCGAGTCCCACCAGCACTTCCTTGCTCAGGTTGCTGGATTTTTCATTGTTGAAAACCGTGTTCTTCGAACTGCAGAGGGACTTCTATCTGAGAGCCAGGTTGACACAATGTGGGAAGCATCTATTTCTAAGGTCACCTCTTTTCTAGAGGAACAGTTCGCACACATGGATGCTGCTAATCACCACCTCCTTGTGAAAGATTATGTCTCTCTTCTGGCTGCAACTATGAAGAAGTATGGATATCAAATCACATCTTTGCTTGAAGTTCTTGACAAAAACAGGGACAGATATCATGAGCTGCTTGTCTCGGATTGTCGGAAGCAGATACAAGGCATCTTTGTTAAGGACTCGTATGAAAGGATGGTTATAGAGAAGGAAAATGACTACAACATGAATGTCGCAGCATGTCAACTTGAGCCCATTCACACAGTGCCAGATTTGCCATATGTTGCGCCATTTTCCTCATCAGTTCCTGGTGCTTGCCGTATTATCCGTTCCTTCATTGAGGATTTGGTAAGCTACTTGTCATATGGTGTAGTGGCCAACTCCTATGATGTGGTGAAAAGATACCTAGACAAGCTTTTGATTGAGGTACTAAATGATGGTCTTCTTACCTTGATACATAATGGTAGTTTGGAAATTGCGCAGCTGGTACAGATTGCAGGAAATATTGCCTTTCTTGAGCGGTCATGTGACATGTTCCTCTTGCATGCTACCCAACTTTGTGGACTTCCTAAACGGCTGCTTGGGAAACCCCATTCTGGTTTGACCGCTAGAGCTGTGCTCAAAGCCTCCCAAAATGCAGCGTTTAATGGATTAATAACATTGGCCAATTCCAGAATTGATGAATTTATGCTGCTGTTGACCAGCATCGATTGGACAACAGAGGAAACCCCAGAACATGCAAATGATTACATGAATGAAGTTCTCATCTACCTTGACATGGTGGTATCGACTGCACAGCCGATTCTGCCGAGAGAGGCCCTCTTCAAGGTCATTTCTGGTTCACTCAGCCACATCTCAGACTCCATAATAACAGTTCTTCTCAGCGACAGGGTGAAAAGGTTGAGTGTCAATGCGGTTGTTGGTATCGACATTGACCTGAAAATGTTGGAAGAGTTTGCTGAAGACAGATTTCACACCACTGGGTTGTCGGTCCTTAAAAAGGAAACAAGTTTCAAAGATTGCCTGGTTGAGATTAGGCAGCTGACTAATCTATTGCTGAGCAACCACGCCGAGAGCTTCATGAATGCTGTAATCAGGGAGAAGAGTTATGCGTCCTTGGACCACAAGAAGGTGGCCATCATCTGTGACAAGTTTCGGGATGCTCCTGACAGCAGCTTGTTTGGGAGCCTTTCAAGTAGAAACGTGGTGCAGAGTGCCCGAAAGAAGTCATTGGATGTGTTGAAGAGAAGACTGAAAGATTTTAGCTGAGATTAGCTATGTTGAAGAGAAGGACGAAAGATTTTAGCGGATATTAGGCAAGTTGGTACCGCTTGAGTAGAACTTAAATTTGCTACTGTAAAACCTTGTCTGCTGTTATGATTTTCCTGTCTATTAGAACATAATTACTGTCCTCCGATTCATGCGGGCATTTAGGCTTGGGCTGCCTGCTTATAGGGTGAGGCCGTCAACAGTAGTTGTATGCTCCAAATTTCCATCTGAACTTAGTTGGCAGTGCCCTTTCGTTAGAAGAAATAGAAGATGGCAGTTTCTTTCGTACCAATGCAAGCTATTAAAGGCTTAAATTGACACAACCACAAGAAGATTTGGTGTCCGTAGGGTAGCAGTAAGTATGAAGAAAGCTGTCAAATAGTGGTGCTGGTAATCATTGTCTTCCATTGCTTAAAAGAGAAGCTTGGATTGTTTAGGGAGAGACTTCAGGGATAGTGAAGGTTTAGCAGCTTGGCTTTGATGAAAGTTACCTCTTTGACAGTTAGCAAAGCTTTAAATGTTCCCTGAAATCTCTTTGACCAGATAACTTTGGAATTAGAGCAGACTTTAGCTTTCAGACACGAAACCAATGAAAAAAAGAAAGAAATATGCTAGGCCATGAGGTAGTTTCCTAATTTTGGATTCAATTTACGGTAATATTTCTTAGCTTGCTGATCAGCTTTGGGGAATGATTCTCAAACTGCAACTTAATATTTTTCTTTTAGTTTCACTTACTTTGTTACAAACCTACTATGTCTCTATCATTTTGATGTAATATCCGCCGTAGGTCTCCCTACGTGTTGCGGCCATCATCATAATACTCCCTCCATCTACTAATACAAGGCCACTTCATATTTTTATGTCTAGCTTTGACCATTAATTTTACCAACAAAATGTGAGTTATATATCATAAAAAAGTATGCCATTGGATGCACATTTGCAAGAACTTTTCAATAATCTATTTTTTATGAGTTATATCCCTTATTTTGTTGACCAAAATTACAAGTCAAAGCTTGACATGAAAAATGAAGTGGGCTTGTATATAACAATGGAGGGGGTATTGATTCTCTTCTCTGGTCTTTGCATTAGAAGTGAAGTTCAACAAAAGGAAATGTGAACGCTAGTTAATGAATTGAAACTCATCGGAAGTCAACAAGAATATTGAGCTTCACTGTTCTTTCTGCTTATGCACGGTACAGTGTAGTTTTTTTTTTTTGAAAAGAAGGTTAAACCCCTGTCTTTGCATCAATCGATGCATACGGGCATCTTTATTTGTTATTTAACATAGGTCTAATAAGAACTTGCATCAAGTTACGTGAAGTCATCACTCACATCTATAAAACTCGATAATGTGGAGTGCTCTCACTCGTCGCCGATTCATCCGCATAACGTATCGGAACCCATAACCGATGCAGCAGACCTAAATCGTATACCACATGCACACGATTTAGAAGTAAATTGCCAAAAACTACCACATTTCGCGCAACCGTGTCCAGGAGCTACCACAATACGATTTTGTCCCAAAAACTACCAAAATTTTCCTAATCCGTAGTAAAAAACTACCCAAAGTTTTAACTGCCCGTTTTAGCTCGTTTAACCGTTTTCCGGGCAAGGCGGGCCCACATGTCAGGTGCCCGGTAATCTAGGTCCTGATGCTGGCGGTGGTCCTCACCTTCTGCGCAGCGCCCGCTTGCCCTGTGGCCGTCACCCGTGCCGGCCGTGCGCAACGCCCGCTCGCCCTGTGGTCGTCGCCCGCGCCGCGCCCCGCGCCCTCGCCCGTGGCTGGCCGTCGCCCGTGCGGCGCCCTCGCCCGTGGCTGGCCGTCGCCCGCGCCGCGCCCTCGCCCGTGGCTGGCCGTCGCCCGTGCCGGCCGTGCGCAGCGCCCGCTCGCCCTGTGGTACTTGTCGAGGAATCCCCAGCCCTCCCTGCACTTGAGCACCTTGCCCGGCGGTAGCGGGACGGCCCTCAGCACCGACGCGTCCTGGAAGGGGTCGCAGGTGAGGAGGCACTAGGAGAGGTCGACCCACCAGAGCCTCCCATAGTAGGAGACGACGCCGTTGGGGGCCAGCATCCGGAAAGGCAGCGGGATGTGGATGCCCTTGCCGACCCACTCTCCAACGTCGGACGAGAAGCGCAGGAGCGTGCCCCCCCGACGGCCGAGGATGGGCTGGAGCTCGACGACCATGTAGTGGTCACCACCCCCCGGGGAGGAGATGAGGCCGAGGTGGCCCGGGTGCATGATGAGCTCGGGCTTGGGGAGCGGAAGCGCGGAGGCGGTGGTGGCGTGGAGCACGAAGTAGCCCGCGACGAACGAGCGCCAGGCGAACTCCTTATGGCGGGTTGTGTGGATGACTGTCGGGCCCGTGGCGCGGCCCTGGTCGACGTGGAGGAGGAGGAGGCCGGTGGGGTCGGCGGCGACGATGGACGGGTAGTTGTCGGAGGCGGTGCGGCCCGGGATGTCGGGCCCGCTCGCCCTGTGGCCGTCGCCCGCGCCGCGCGCCGCGCCCTCGCCCTCGCCCGTGGCTGGCCGCGCACCATGCCGGCCGTGCGCAGCGCCCGCTCGCCCTGTGGCCGTCGCCCGCGCCGCGCGCCGCGCCCTCGCCCTCGCCCGTGGCTGGCCGCGCACCATGCCGGCCGTGCGCAGCGCCCGCTCGCCCTGTGGCCGTCGCTCGCGCCGCGCCCCGCGCGAGGCCGTGGTCCCGCCCGCCCGCGCCGTGCCTGGGACAACAAGTACGCCGGTGTCCAGGTGCTGCTCTCCAAGGTTCTCCTCGCCGGCGGAGGACGGACGCCTGAGGCACCGGGTCGTTGCTCAGCAGCACGGCCGAGCCCGGCGGCGCGGCCGCGAGGCGGCCTTCGAGCTATCTGTGCTCTGCGACGAGATGCACGTAACCTGTTCGATGTAATGCACATGAGGGTGAGGGTGGAGAGAGGTGGAAGAAAGGTCTGACGTGTGGGTCTTGTCTGTAATAACGGTCAAAGTTAATGGCCAACCTGACTTGTGGGCCCAGCATGTCAGAAAGGTGTTTAGAAGAGGTTAATAGAGCAGTTTTCACACTTGGTAGTTTTTAGCAATGGATTAGGAAAATTTTGGTAGTTTTTCACACAAAATCGTAAAGTGGTAGCTCCTGGACACGGTTGCGCGAAATATGGTAGTTTTTGACAATTTACTCCACGATTTAGACGTCGTCATCATCATTGAACCGTTGACCCATCTTTAGTAGAGAGATCTGGATCATCCTTATCAGTCCGTCCATCCATCCTTACCAGTCCAGTACATCCTTGCCAATTTTCATTTTTCAGACTATCTCTTGTCAGGATGACCTTGCGATCTAAATATCACATGAAATCTTTTACCTGAAGAAAGAAGTTTAAACATCCATCCCACATTTCCATCTGGACTTAGCTGAAACGATCCTTCCACTTGGAGAAACGGAAGCAGCCATTTTCTTTCGTACGAATGCAAGCTATTAAAGGATTAAGTTGACACAACCACAAGATTTGGTGTCTGTACTGTAGGGGAGCAGTAAGTGTGAAGAAAGCTGTCAAATTCAAACAGACCGGTGCTGGTCATCATCGTCCTCCGTTGCTTAAAGAGAGAAGCTTGGATTGTTTAGGGAGAGAGAGGCTCGAAGGACAGTGAAGGATTAGCGGCCTGGCTTTGACGAAAGCTACTTCTTTGACAGTTAGCAAAGCTCTGAATGCCACCCTTAACAAACCTCTTTGGTCAGATCGCTTTGGAATTAGGGCAGACTTTTGCTTTCACACACAAGTATCAACGAAAACACATTTGAAACTATCAGTAGAAGATTGTGTTGGTGGGCTACGCCTACACTGGTGCAGATTATTATGTTCATGTTTGCTGTTGATCTAACAATCATATATCCGGTGGACACATTCTCTTGGTCTTGTGGCGTGTGTGGCGGAGGAAAGAGGAAAGGGACGGCAGCAGGGCAAAGAAAAAGAAGAGCTGCGGCAGCAAAGACAACAAAAGCTTGATGAGAAGATGCCAACAACCACCGGTCCAGTCCAGTCCACCACCACCCCCCTCTCCGTCACTTTGCTTTGCAGACAATCTCTCTTTCTCCAGTCCCTCCGAAAGATCCCCATCATCTGATCTCTTCCTCCCCATTCCCCATCACAGTCCCAACCTCGACAAAGCGCCATGGATCGAGCGCCTACACACACAGACGCTCCCCCGCATTCTCCCCTCGTCTCACCACAATGATTTGGCCCAGCGACTCCCAGAGATCCTCTGCTAGCACCTGACAGCTCAGTCGTCTTCGTTTCTTCCTTCGCCTTTTTCTTTCTCCCCTGCTGTGTTGAAGCCGGTGCCAAGATTTGGTGCTGGGAGGAGGAGGAGGCAATGGCGTCTTCGCCGCCGGCAATCGTCGGGACGGAGCCCACCTGGGTGCCCTACGAGCCAACCAGGGACTGCTCCCAGGGGCTGTGCAGCCTCTACTGCCCCCAGTGGTGCTACTTCATCTTCCCCCCGCCGCCGCCTTTCGACCTCGCCAGCCCCGGCCCGGACGACTCCTCCGGCCACGTCTTCTCCCCGCTCGTCATCGCCATCATCGGGGTGCTGGCCACCGCCTTCCTCCTCGTCAGCTACTACACCTTCATCTCCAAGTACTGCGGCACCTTCGCCTCCCTCAGGAGGAGGTTCTTTGGCCCCGGCTCCGGCTCCGGCGGCGGCTCCCGCGGCGGTGGGGGCGGCGGCAGCGGTGGTGGGGGCGGCCACGGGCAGTCCAGGAGCCAGGAGTCGTGGAACGTGTCGCCGGCGAGCGGGCTGGACGAGACGCTGATCAACAAGATCGCGGTGTGCAAGTACCGGCGCGGCGAGGGGCCCGTCCTCCACACCACCGACTGCTCGGTCTGCCTCGGCGAGTTCCACGACGGGGAGAGCCTCCGTCTCCTCCCGAAATGCAGCCATGCGTTCCATCAGCAATGCATCGACACTTGGCTCAAGTCGCACTCCAATTGCCCACTCTGCCGCTCCAACATCACCTTCGTCGCCGTCGAGGTGGCGCCGCAGGATCCGGAGGGCTGTGCTCCAGGCGACGACGACCGGAGCACTCATCAGCATCAGGTGGTTGTTGAGATGGATGAATTGGAGAACATGTGTGAAGAGCAGCAGCATGCAGTGAGCAGTGGTGGCGTCAGCGTCAGAGCTGACCGCGATGATCAGGAGGCTGAGGACAGCAGAGAAGGAACAGAGGAGGAGGATGGCAATGGCACGGCGGAGATCAGAGAAGAAGGCGTGCCACAACCGAAGACGGGGTCCAACCTGCACCGTGACAGCCGCATGTCCATCGCCGACGTGCTGCAGTCCACCATGGAGGACGAGCTGATCGCGGCCAGGGAGAGCGGGCTCCTTGCCGGCGGCGCCGGCACGTCGAGGCGGTGCCGCGGGGAGAACAGCAGCAGCGGACGGGGCCGCAACCGGCGCGCATTGCAGGACGACACGGTGCCGCCGATGAAGAGGTTGCCGCCCGGCGGCAGGTCGTGCTTCAGCAGCAAGAGCGGCAGGGGAGTCGTCGATTCGGACAATCCAGTGCGAGGTGGCCAGCCGTGACGATCCTGGACAAGCTTCCGTCCCGTTTCTGCGCATGATGGGACGCCAATGAGGACCATATCATTCATCATCATAATTCAGAGGTGTCGTCGTCCTGTGATAACGCTGATTTCCCTTGGTTTGGTTGCAGCATGTGATGCTACTGCCAAATCCATGCTTGGGTAACATCTCCTGCGATGATAGTTCAGCAGGCGTTGGATCTTTTCGTTTTTTTGCACTTCCAAGTTCCAACTCATGACATAGTAGGTTCGTCTCCCCCACCACACAGTCCAGTGGACATGTTTTGCTGTGGGTGCAGTTACTGCAGTAACAGGCTCAAGTTTTCACCGCCCTGAATGGTCTTTTTCTCTTCAACTTTTGTGTGTGTTTATGCCTTTGCAAATTAGTTGTAAAAAGAGACGCGAGTGTGTGGAATCCGAAGGATCAGATCTTGGCTGAAATGTTAGTACTACTAGGAGCTTGGAATTGTTCTCTTGCATACAGCAGTTCAAATTCAGGGACACTATCTACTTATATGTTGAATTATTATTGATAGTACAGAAAATCGCGGCGACAGGCCTAGATAAGTACGTATATTTGCAGTGTGTTCTGTCGCTGACGCTTGTCGTGGTCGATCACAGTCATGAACAATTAGGCTGCTCCTAACAAAGTTGTAGACCGACAGTGCACGATTTTCTATTAGAGGCTCATGATGAGTTGCTTGCAGCACGGTGCTTGGTCAGATCTGGGTTTGAGATAGATCAAGCGGAACCTGATCCCCTCCACCCGCTTTGCAGCAAAAGGAATGGCGTTTTTATATCGGCCAGCGTCTCCCTTTGTTCCTAAGCTGAATGCGGGTTTACGGACAATAGTGGCGTGGAAGTTTCTGCAGCGGGAATCCCGTGGTTAGGCAGGCCTTTGTACCACGTGGTGGTTCTGGTATTCCAGATCTGTGCTTATGGTTTGGTTCATGTGGCAGAGCCAAATTGTTTAGTGCCCTGTCTATGGGAGCTCTGCGTCGATGGTTTATTTGGTGCTCTGCTCCCGCGAAGAAGCGTAGAGCCGGGAGGTTGCAGATACAGATACAGTATTATAAATGGTTATTTTACACGGTACAGACGCAGACGTTCATATACTTAGTATGTATGCACGTGCAATGCATGTCTTAACAATATTATATTTATAATTTTTGTAAAAGAAAAAAAGGATATACAACACTTTACAATGAAATGTACGCATGCATAAGTTATGTACTAGAAACTTGAGGTAATAACACCAATGATGCCCAAACTTGTCATGGATGTTCACTTTGATGCCTGAACTTGAAAAATACACCGAATTGGTTTTAAAACTTGGCAATATGGTTCAAATACAGTTTAAATCATGTCTAGGTACATATGTATTGCTGACTAGACATGCCAGCTTGGCGCAGGGCCCACTTGCAGTGCCGGATAGATTGACACAAAGAGTATGTCTCATTGACCATTGGGTCCCACCTGTTAGTATACAACTATAATAAACAAAAATTGGTTAGGCTAGGATTCAAACCAGTGGACTGTGTTCCACGAACGACATGCGTAACCACTTTCAAAAGGTAAAATTATTGTCTATTCATCATCACTAGCACAATTTATCTACCTGACAAGACCGTGGAATTAAATGGGGTAAAGTTAATGCAGCCCATTTTATATATGTTAGTTGTTTTTTTATTTTGGAAATTACAAGATATACATGTAGTATATAAAGTGTTCATGCTTTTAGGAAATGTATTTCTAGTTGTAAAAGTGTCAATGTATTTTAATAAAGTAAATGTGTTTGTCAATATATATATTTTTGAATGAAAATAAATT
Source organism: Hordeum vulgare subsp. vulgare (assembly GCF_904849725.1). NCBI lineage: Eukaryota > Viridiplantae > Streptophyta > Magnoliopsida > Poales > Poaceae > Hordeum > Hordeum vulgare. The sequence goes on along the minus strand of NC_058519.1, from coordinate 617,978,417 downwards.
TTAAAATATGTGTAAAAATATATAAGAGCCTAGTGTGCCCCAAGGATTTTATATATTCTTATATTTAAATTAACACATTTTAAAATATGCATACATTTTTCTAGTTAAAAAATATTTTAAGACAATAAGATTCTAGAATTATCTTGATTACTATTACAATATTTTACATATGTTTTAAAATTTCTAAAAACGAAAAAAAGTCACATGTGGAAGGGTCACATAAAAAGGAAAAAACTGAAGTTCCAAATAGAGATCACGTGGATATATCTTTTAACGATGAAGATTTTGAAAATTAGATGAACATTTCAAAATGTAAGAACTTTTGGAAATTGTAAAATTATTTTATTATATATCAAAATCCTTCTAAAAATTCCGACAACGTTTTATTAATTGTTTATTATTATTTAAATTCATTATTTTTAAATTAAATTTAATATTTTGTTAATATTGTAATTATAGTTTGAATACTTTTGTAATTTTTAAGGAAGAAAAATAACTAAGATGTGAAAAATGGGTGACACTCATGGCAACCCATTTAACTCTGCCGCGGGGTTAGTTAAATAAACACGAGTGGTATGTAGTATACAACAAAATTACCTTGGTTATGTGGTTAGGGCGGGTCATTGATAGCATACATGTCATTTGTTCGAATACCAAGATATCTTTATTTTTTATTAATTTCAGTTGTTCACTCACAGGTGAGACCTGGTCGTCATTGAGTCGTACAATTTTGATGTTTGTTTGTCCGTCACTACAAATGGCCCTGCGTCATGCTGGCATGCCTAGTTAACAATACATACGTATCTGGACATGATTTGAACCGTATTTGAACCATACAGCCAAGTTATAGAACCAATTTGATGTGTTTTTCAAGTTCAGGCACCAAAGTGATCATCGATGGCAAGTTTAGGCACTACTAGTGTTATTACCTCTAGAAACTTGGTATATGATGCAACTCCCCGGGCCTAGTGACATTCAGAAATTTCCAGAAAAAAAGACAGATGTATGTGATGGACCCCATAAATTGTTTACTTATGTTTGTTCCTTCCTCCTCCTAGACCAGACCATGCATATGTGGACTCTGGTATTTAGGTCTCACTCTGAAAATGCAAAATGATAGAGTTGTGAAGCGATGGTTCAAGAACCCAGCAGAAGTAGCTGCATGCTACTGTTCACTGCGAATCCTTCAAGCCTCAACCGTTAGATAATGGAGACCAATAGCTAGGATTGATGCTCTAGTTACAATTCAAAACTCGTACACTATGTAGCAGTATAGATATACGTGTATACATTCATTTTTATAAATGCACATACGCCCATCGTACCCTTACGAGCACATTCGAAAGACCAAGCATGCATATCATCTTGAAATTACGAAGTCATCGTAGACGCGTCGTCGTTGACGGAAACATCTCCTTCCACGAAAAACGTATCGTCAAAAATGCTGAAATAAATTCATAAATAATGTAAACATCAGAACTTAAATACTGATGAGCTGAAAATACCATTGTCCCAACCACAAGTTGATTTGCTATTATAAATAGCTTCACCAGTCAGCACACGGACCTGATATCCTGGATACGTATCAGGTAGTGCCTGTTGGCAGGCAGTTGGCATCACACCCATTCTCATCGATCATCAGTCGTTCACCAGCTCCCGCCCTCTCGGTAGCCGCGCTCTTTAGGCGATCTCCAGTCCATCTTCTAGTCTAGATAATGGAAAGAGGTTAACCGAATGTGTGCAACCAATACGACTTACTTTTGTGCTCCATCGTAATACACATAGGCTGTTTATCTTTGGGGCAGTGGGTTGAGACAACGAAAAGCTTGGTTTTGTCGGCGTCGAGACATACTGCCTTGTACTTCAGGCTGCAGGTGTGACTGGAGATGGGACTCCCACCACAATCCCACTAAGTCCCACCGCTGCTTGATGGGCATTAAGGGACAGCCCACCAGAAATTAGATGGATTAAGTGGGTTCAAGTGGGATCCCACATAAGAAGTGTTCTACAGAGTGCAAGAGATCGTCGCCGTCGGTGAAGCCATAGACCTTGAAGCGCTCGGAAGGATCGAAGGAGTAGGAGCATGAATGAACAATAATAAATATACAAATGAGTTGGTCGTCTTCATCGTCCCACCATCAGGATTCTGCCAGAGCTTCAGCGAAAGATCATTGTGACAGTCAGCATATCTTCTGAGGTCTTGTTCCCCACGCCGGCGCAGTTCACTTGCTCCTCTTCTTGGCCTCGCGGTACAGGACCACGCGGGGGATGGTCACCCCATAGCCCAGCATCCCCATGACGGTCACCGAGTTCTTGAATATCAGGATGGAGACTACGACGGCGACCGCCCCTTACGCGTTCCTGAGGACCTGCAACGACCGACCAAGCACAAGGCGCGTGAGCATCAACTTGTGTGTGTGTTCATCTGAAGAGTTGTGTCAATGAGCACACAGAGCACCATGGTTGGCAGGACGAACCTGGAGGGTGAGAGGGCTGGTGTGCTTGGTGACGAGGAAGTTGGTCAGGTTCACCAGGTAGGCCAGCGAGGAGTTGCCGATCAGCATCCACACGAAGCTGGGGTCCTCCCGGGCGAGCTCCACCGCCGCGCCAAGCGCGTCCGGCTCCATCATCAGTGTCGCCGGCACCAGCAGCACCACGGCCACCGGCGCCATGTACTGCAACAGGTCCATGGAATTGAGCTTCTCCCTGCACGCACCATTGCACCTTGAAGCGCTCGGAAGGGTCGATGGTGCCGTCGGCGTTGCCCGCGAAGAGCAGGCAGTCAGCGCGGAGCGGGGAGAGGTACGCGAGCACGGCAGTGACCGGAGAGCCGGCGAAGGCTTCGCCGGGGGTACGCCGAGCTCGAGCAGCGCGTCGCGGGCGACGGAGAAGACAAGCACGCAGCCGAACCCACGACAGTGTATGTGCGTGTTGTGCAACTCGTCTAGTGCTGTTGGTTAGCTTAATAGGGCTAGGTGGGCTCCCAATGGATTAAGTGGGATAGCCCGATTAATTTTGTCTATGTCCAATGGGATCCCACTAAAGCAATATAAGTGGATGGGCTAAGGTAGTCCCACTTAAACCCACTTCCACCTGCAGCCTGACTTGTACTTGCTCCTCCGGTCATAGAGAAGCCGAGAGCATTGCTCCATGTGTTTCTTGTAACTCTAAGGAATAAAGTAATCTACATGTGAAGATGCGGCTTAAAGGTGGTGGAGCGGCGGGCGACCATCGCTGCTTGCGCTTCGTTTCCGGCTTTGTTTCGAACTCCCGGCGGGGATTCGGCGGAAGAAGAAGCAAGTCGACATCTCGCCTTCCTTTTCTCTGTCTTTTACCTTTAGCATGTGGATGGATACACAAACAGGAGAGGGACCGGGCTCCCGAATGCCACGCGATTCTTTCGCGTGGGATAATGCTTTGTGCAGTTTTCCGTGTGAGATGATTGGTTTGCTCTCGTACCACCCTGGGAAGTAAGTATTCGATTAAGCGGAACGCTCACCCTTTTTAAGACTTGTTTGACACTATCTTGCTTCGTAAAATTCAGCTACTATCTAAAAAACACAAACCAAAAGATAGCTTCGCAATGTGTCGCTCCGCCAAAAATTCAGATTTTGTGGTCCAACTTTTTGTTTCTTTTTTTTAAGACATACATCCATAGCCATACGTTACTTGCAAGTTTGTATGCATGTGGATCCCACTATTTTTGAAGAGCGTCAACTTTGTATGCATGTGGATCATGAAAAGAAGATCCTATGAGATAGCTATATTGTTGAATTTGAATATGATCCCACATGTAATTGCTATGAGAGAGGAAAATATTTCGATAGAAACTTTCATGTTACCAAATTACCTCTCGTGATGTTAAGATTGCTCTTGTCTCTTTCTTCTTCCTTGCATATGGCAACTATTGGTTGTCTTGACAATCTGTTTTCCTATAAAATACCTATGCATAGGAAGTATGTTAGACTTAGATGTGGTTTTCACATGCTTTAGGATGCTCTCGTTGTGCTTCAATTCTTGTCTTTTGTGAGAGCATCATTGAATGCCTAGCTAAGGGCGTTAAACAAAAGCGCTTGTTGGGAGGCAACCCAACGAATTTATCCTTTTTCTTTCTGTTTTGTGTTTTCCACACTTTCATAATTCTGTTATGATTGTGTTTTTTGTTTCTTTTTGCGTTCGTGCCAAGCAAAACCGTTATGATTAGTCTTGAGGATGATCGTTTGGTCATGCTGGGAAAGACAGAAACTTTCTGCTCACGAAAAGAATTTTCATTTTTTTCTGTAAGAGCTTTGGAGTTGATTCTTTTTGCTGCTGATTGCTACGCAAATTTTTCAGACTGTCGTAATTTTTCAGAATTTGTGAAGTACCAGAGGTATACGAAACATACAGATTGCTACAGACTGGTCTGCTGTTAACAGATTCTGTTTTTGTTGTGTTGGTTGCTTATTTTGATGAAACTATGGATATTATCGGGGGTATTAGCCATGGAAGATTGAAAGTACACTAACCCAACATCAGCACAAGTAGAATTTAAGTTTGCTACAGTACCTAAGGAAGTAGTGGTTTGCTTTCTTGTACTAATGTTATCACGAGTTTCTGTTTAAGTTTCGTGTTGTGAAGTTTTCAAGTTTTGGGTGAAGTTCTTATGGACGAAAAGATAAAGAGTGGCAAGAGTTCAAGCTTGGGGATGCCCAAGGCACCCCAAGATATTCAAGGATGTCGTAAAAGCCTAAGCTTGGGGATGCCCCGGGAAGGCATCCCCTCTCTCGTCTTCAATCCATCGGTAACGTTACTTGGGGCTATATTTTTATTCACCACATGTTATGTGTTTTTGCTTGGAGCGTCTTGTATCGTAGGAGTCTTTTATTTTTTTTGTTGTGTCACAATCATCCTTGCTGCACACCTAGATAGAGAGACATGCACACACCGTGATTTTGTCGAGCTTCACTTATATCTTTTGATAGACAATTCAGCTCACATGTGCTTCACTTATATCTTTTGAGCTAGATACTTTTTGCTCTGTGTGCTTCACTTATATCTTTTAGAGCACATCGGTGCGTGGCTTGGTAGTTGATCTATGCTTTGAAAGTAGTCTCAAAAGGGGTAGTTATCCAAAGGGATATGAAAACTTCCACCTTCATGTGCATTGAATAGTTAGAGAAGTTTGATTCATCTCAATTAGTTTTGAGTTGGGGTTATGGTAATATTGAAATCATGCTAGTAAGGTGTTGTGGATCTAGAAATACTTGTGTTGAAGTTAGTGATTCCCGTAGCATGCACGTATGGTGAACCGCTGTGTGATGAAATCTGAGCATGATTAGTCTATTGATTGTCATCCTTTGCGTGGCGGTCGGGATTGCGCGATGGTTTATACCTACCAACCCTTCCCCCCTAGGAGTACGCGTTGAATGCTTTGTTTCGATTACTAATAAAACTTTTGCAACAAGTGTATGAGTTCTTCATGACTAATGTTGAGTCCATGGTTTAGATGCACTTTCACCTTCCACCATCACTATCTTCTTAGTGCCGTGCAACTTTCGCCGGTGCACAAAACCCACCATTAGCCTCCCTCAAAACAGCCACCATACCTACCTACTATGGTGTTTTCAAAGTCATTCCGAGATATATTGCCATGCAACTACCACCATGATATGTGTCACCACGTCTACATTGCCTTTGCATGATTGTAAGATAGCTAGCATGATGTTTCCATTGATGTCTATGCCATGCTAGATCGTTGCCACGGTACACTACCGAAGGCATTCCATATAGAGTCATAATTGCTCTAAGTTTTGAGTTGAAAGTGTGATGATCATCATTATTGGAGCATTGTCCCATGTGAGGAAATAAAAGAGGCCAAATAAGCCCATAAAAAAGAGGCCAAAGAGCCCACCAAATATAAAAAAATGAAAGAAAAAGAGAGAAGGGACAATGCTACCACGTTTTCCACACTTGTGCATTTTGAGCACCATGATCTTCATGATTGAGAGTCTCTTGTTCTGTCACCATCATATAGCTAGTGGGAAATTCTCATTATATAACTTGGCTTGTATATTCCAATGATAGGCTTCCTCAAAATTGCCTTAGGTCTTCGTGAGCAAGCAAGTTGGATGCACACCCACTAGTTTTCTTTAAGAGCTTGCACATACTTGTAGCTCTAGTGCATCATTTGTATGGCAATCCCTACTCATTCACATTGATATCTATTAATGAGCATCTCCACAGCTCATCAATATGCCTAGTTAATGTGACTTTCTTCTCCTTTTTGTCTTGCAAACTCCATCACATTCCACACCATCTATAGTGCTATAACCATGGCTCACGCTCATGTATTGCGTGAGAGTTGAAAAGGTTTCAGAAAGTAAAGGTGTGAAACAATTACTTGGCCAATACCGGGGTTGTGCATGATTTAAATTCGTTGTGCAATGATGATAGAGCATAGCCAGACTATATGCTTTTGTAGGGATAACTTTCTTTTGGCCTTGTTATTTTGAAAGTTCATGATTATTTTCCTAGTTTGCTTGAATTATTATTGTTTCCACGTCAATAGAAAACTATTGTTTTGAATCTAATGGATCTGAACATTCACGTCACATAAGAGGAATTACAAAGGACACCTATGCTAGGTAGCATGAAAGCATCAAAAATTCATTCTTATCACTTCCCTATTCGAGGACGAGCAGGAGTTAAGCTTGGGGATGCTTGATACGTCTCAAACGTATCTATAATTTTTGATGGTTTCACGCTGTTATCTTGTCTTCTTTGTATGTTTTATGTACCTTTTTATATCTTTTTTGGGACTAACTTATTGATTCAGTGCTTTTGACTCTTTTCCGTGTTTTTGACTCTTTCCAGATCTGATTTTGGAACGGAGTCCAAACGGAAGAAAAACCCCGAAATAATTTTTTCCCGAACGGAAGAAGTCCAGGGAGCCTTTGGGCCAGGCCAGGTGGGCCCCAGGGAGCCCACAAGCTCCCACCCCGCCACCAGGGGGGAGGCGGCGGTGGGCAAGCTTGTGGCTTCCCTGGCCGCCTCCTGACCTAGGACTTGCGCCTATATATTTCCAAATATTCCGCAAAAAATCAGGGGAGCCTCGAAAATACTTTTCCGCCGCCGCAAGCTTCCGTTTCCGCAAGATCTCATCTGGAGACCCTTCTCGGCGCCCTGCCGGAGGGGACTTTGGAGGTGGAGGGCTTCTTCATCATCATCATCGCCCCTTCAATGACTTGTGAGTAGTTCACTTCAGACCTACGGGTCCGTAGTTAGTAGCTAGATGGCTTCTTCTCTCTCTTGGATCTTCAATACAAAGTTCTCCATGATCTTCATGGAGATCTATCCGATGTAATTTTCTTTGGCGGTGTGTTTGTCGAGATCCGATGAATTGTGGAATTGTGATCAGATTATCTATGATATATATTTGAGTCTTTGCTGATTTATTATATGCATGATTTGATATCCTTGTAAGTCTCTCCGAGTCTTGGGTTTTGTTTGGTCAACTAGATCTATGATTCTTGCAATGGGAGAAGTGCTTGGTTTTGGGTTCTGCCATGTGGTGACCTTTCCCAGTGACAGTAGGGGCAGCAAGGCACACACCAAGCAGTTGCCATCAAGGGTAAAAAGATGGGGTTTTTATCATTGGTTTGAGATTACCCCTCTACATCATCTCATCTTGCTTAAGACGTTACTATGTTCTTATGGACTTAATACACTAGATGCATGCTGGATAGCGGTCGACGTGTGGAGTAATAGTAGTAGATGCAGACAGTATCGGTCTACTTGTTTCGGACGTGATGCCTATAGAAATAATCATTGCATAGATATCGTCACGACTCTGCACAGTTCTATCAATTGCTCGACAGTAATTTGTTCACCCACCGTCTACTTGCTTTTATGAGAGAAGCCACCAGTAAAACTACGGCCCCCGGGTCTATTCACATCCATCGTTTACAACTCCGCTTTTACTTTGCTTTGTTACTTTGTTGCTTTCACTTCTCACTTGACAAACAATCTATAAGGGATTGACAACCCCTTCATAGCGTTGGGTGCAAGCTTTTGTGTTTGTGCAGGATCTTGAGATACTCTTCCGCCGGATTGATACCTTGGTTCTCAAACTGAGGGAAATACTTACCGTCGCTGTGCTACATCACCCTTTCTGCTTCGAGGGAACACCAACGCAAAGCTCCAAGGCCACGGGGGAAATCCTTTGCATACTTGCCTAGGAAGTCCCTTAAGGCGTAGCCGTAGCTGAAGGATTCCTGGTGCCGTCGACACAACAATTTTCGGCGCCGTTGCCGGAGATCTTTTTGAGGTAGAAGAAGTATACCTGGCGCCGTTGCAAGGGATACACAACAAATATCACGCACCATCTAGGGTCGATGCCGCTCCCCAACCGGAGGGCTCCCCATAGCTTTTTTTAGAGAAGGAGGATGACCTCCGGCCTATGCATCTGGAAGATGCATGCGGTCATTTTATTGATTATTCTCGAGGACCTTACAAAGTAGTACAACAAAATGTCTGAATTCATCATCTTGGCAACATCTGCAGCTACATCTATCCATATGATGAAGGGGTGCAAGCTGGGCCAAATACCAAGACCTCTCACCTAAGCCTAACATCTAAAGCCGGAGACCCTGACCGAGCCACATACCGGGTCCGGGGCACAAACCGGTCCGACGCACGCACATGTGTCGCCGCCGCCATCTTCCGCTGGTCCATCTTCAGAACAGATTGAGGTGCTAGCCTTGGCAGGTGCCTCCGCCATCGACGCCACCATGACGCCAAACGACGACCCCCACCTACACGAGTCCATCTCCAAGCAACAGACGTAGATCCATGCTAGGATAGGGCCGCAACGCCGCCGTCGCCCACCACCCACAAGCGTCACCCAGCCCCAAGGTTCCCAAAGCGACGCCTTCAAGAAGGGAACGACGCCGTGAGCGCCGCCGCCGCCCAACAAAGTTAAGGCTTTCGCTCGGGAGACCTAGGAGAAGGGAAAGTGAGGGGATCAGTCCATACCGACGCCTCCATGAAGAAAAACGGTGCCCTCAGACGTTGTCGTCGACGCGGCCGACCATGACCAGCCAGGGATTTCGTCCGAGCTAGATCCCTCCCACCAGCAGCGTCTCCTGAACAGAACCGGCAACCCAAGAAAACGCGGCCCGACCAGGCTGAGGGCTCCCCATAGCTAGGAGACAGGCCCGCCACCGTCATCAACCTGATTACCTGACTGGGTGATCCTACCGGCTTTCTTCGGCAGCTGCGACATGGGCAGAAGGAGATGGGGCGGGGGTGGTGGCGACTAGGAGAGACCTGAGCGGTACGCATCAAAGAACCCTATGCATGTGGACCAACTCTCCTGATGAATGTAATCGGTAGCTAAACTGAGCTAAACTGACTCGAATTGTCGATCACCATTCTCTTCTTCGGCATGACACGATTACATGTATTTTAATCAGCTTTATTTAGTGGCTGGTGCCCAAAACTTGCCCCGCCTGTCTTTTCTCCTTTTTCAAGGGAAACATAGCAGTTGCTCTTCAAACTCCCTCCGTTTTTATTTATTCTGTATATTAGTTTTGACTGAAGTCAAATTGACCAAATTTATAGAAAATAATATGAACATTTACAGTAAAAAAAAATACATGATATGCAAATATATGCGATAATGAATTCAATGGTATAAATTTGGTGATGTATACGTTGATTTTTTTTTACAAGCTTATTGAAAATATATAAAGTTTGACTTTAAACAAACTTAATATGCGGAGTAAATAAAAACGGAGGGAATACATTCGAATCAAGAGGAAATCTGTTACAACTACTAGACGAGAGAAGAAAAAAAGAGACACAATCAATCTTCCATTGAGAGCATCGCCGACATATCCGAAGCACTAGCTCTTCGCCCCGTGACCGCAACCAACAACATGTGATCCTGTCGAGTGTCTTCAACGCTAACACCATTGGCAGTTCATCTTCTTGGGCGTCTTTGCATACTGACTTCATTCGTCTATCTGGTATGTTTTAATTCCAACGCCATTTCTAGCCTGGGTAACGCACCCGATCTTTTTTTCTTCGAAATTTGAACCGTGTGCAAAAGGAGAGCTACGAGTTATTCAAAATAGAGTTCAGGATCATGGCGGTCGCACCCTTTCCGCAAGCAAAGCTCCCCCTTCTGGCTGCGCGATGCCTCCTGTAGCCCTGAAGAAAAATAAAATCATATCTTACCCTCTAGTGTGTAGTGAATTCAGTCAATCGGGTCTCTAGTGTCTAATGAATTCAGCAAATTAGCAATCATTTAGATTTACCCTTCCTAAATATTATGTAACTGTTGGATGCGAAGCAGAACACTAGAGCATGTTTTATGCATTAACTTGTGACTGGACAGAATAATTTTCGATCAGTAGTACTAATATATCAAAATGTGGCATAATGGCCTGCAGAGGAACAAACTGGCGCTGGAGCGGGGGACGAAGATGCTGAAGAGGAATGCATCGAATCTGCTGAGGATCTGTGCGGTTCCGGAGGAGGATTGCTGATGGACGTAAATTGATGATGCTCAGTTGCTTTTGGTGGCCTCCCTGCGTGGAGTGGTTTCAGGCGTTGACCTGTGTGGTTTGCTTACTGAAGTTTCCTAAAAACTCTTTGGATGGTTAGTGCGTGGTATGGGTGTTCTTGTGTTTTCGCCCTGCGGTAGGCTGCTCGATGACGAGTGCCTATGTGTAGGTTTCTCAAGAATGCTCTGAACTCGCACCCCTTTTTTGGTTTTCCTTTTGACTTTGGACATTGTATTTCCGTTATGTGAGTAATGGAAAGGGGTTGCCCGGTTCAAAAAAAAAAAGAAAAAAGAGGAACAAACTACATTCTCTAGTCTTGAATATTAAAGCTTTTAAGCACACACGCGTACAAAGGACAATATTGCAACGGATTGATTCTGAAAACAAGTAAGCAGAACAGAAGTATTATTGACGTGATGTCTAGGAAATGTATTACCTGCGGTATAGAAGTTTGTGTAGGGATAATATCTTCCACCCTCTCTTTTAGGAATATTTCTGAGCTCCAACGTCTCAAGTTGTATAACTGAGGCACCCATAGTTGTCCATAAAACGATGGTGTTACTGCTGCTATCATACCCCATTATACACATCCTTTTCTTATCCTTCGGTGATACCGGCGGATGGAGCTGGTCTAGTTGAATTGTTTTCTGCAGTACCCACCTAACAACACCATCATTCTTCCATTTCCTCTCCCATAATTGCATGCGCATTTTGGACTTTGACAAAATTGCAAGACCGAGGCAACTATCCTTTGTCCATATAATCTGAAAATAGGATTGGCCTGTAAAATGGACATTAGTTGGCTTCTCAATCACACCAAGGCTTTGTCTTTCCAAATCTAACTCAAGGATGCCACCCTCATCAAGCAGCCAATAAACTGAATTCCCAACTACAACGCCAGAATCATCACAGATCTCACCCGGAGCTGCCACCGAAAAAATATTTCCACATACACCGGACTGTGACTCATACAGACTACACATTGCATGCTTGTTATCAAAATCATTGCCCACAAAAGCCACCTTAAATGGGCTTAGACTGCAATCACCGTGCACATGTCCATCTTCATTGGCAGCACACCACACAGCTGCATTCTTGACAAAACCAATGGTATGACTACGGAACCCAGGTGGAAAGGGCACATGATGGTCATGGCCACTGAGGGGATCCCATACCATGGCCTCTCGCTTATACAGGCTGAGGAGGATGACAAGGCCGTGGTGTGAGCCATAAACATAGAGCTCATCGTATCGGCGGTTCTGCTGCAACGGGAAGCGTGTGAAAGGGATGCGGTCAGGTGCATCCAGAGTAGGGATGAAAACTGCACTTGAGGCGTAATACCCTGCAAAGAAGCCAAGTAGAGGAGGTTTCTGATGGTGTTTGCGGAAGCATCGGAGGAAGTCAGGATCTAAGATAATGTTGCGCCAGCGTGTGCAAACAAGGGAGGCACGCGGAAGAGAGGAGGGTTGCGGAGGTAGGCGAAGGAGGATCTCCCCTAGAAGGTATTTATCATCCAGTGGGTGCACCGTTATCGGTGATGCTAGAGTGGTGTGATGGCAGATCATGAGGTAAATCGCTTGTGCAGAGCTCTGTATGTGGCATGAATATGGGAGTGAGACTTATTGTATGGGCTTTGGAGTCACGAGAGCATACGTCGCACTTGTATGGTACTTATATGGCAAACGTTAATGTGACGTTTGACTGAGTACCAATGGAATTCTGGAATATTTGTTGTTCTGGTTCACCTCTTTCTTTGGAATTAACCATGGTTCTAATCTTATGAATACAATGAAACCGGCCAACCTCTTTTAAAATTGATGACATTGGCACCCAACCTGCACATAGATACTACACGGTGCTTATCTCTCCTTGGAAACAACGTTGGAAAGGTACAAATAAGTTTGTCATTATTTGCCATTTGATTTTTTTTTGTGGTGGCCAGCAATTTTGGATACATTCCGTTGGCGCAATTAGTTGGTTACTAGCAAACTGATCATGAATCTCAACATCAACCGGCTCTGCGATGATGTGCTCCATTCTTCCCCATGCTGCTCAATTTGACCGCTTGGTGGAGTGTGCGTGAACCCTTTTCATCAAGGGTCCCCATATCGTGTGGCACGTGGGAGGTACCTGCCGCACTTCCTGTGTGGCATCCATCCAGGCCCGTCTGCACGCGTACGTTCGGGCGTCTCAATCCGCAACCCACACGTTCGGTGGCTGGGCCGGTCGCCGCACGACCTGGCTTGCCACAGCGCTGCCTTCACGCAACACTCAAAAATACATGGCAACTGACAAGCACTACACTCCAGTACACGTTTCTTTCTTTGTTTCTTTACTACTATTACTTATATTTGATAAAATTGTAAAATATTTCCTTCAATGAAAATAACATCATAGCATGTTCAAAAAGGTTTACAAAATTAAAAATAAGTCATGCCATTAAATAAAATATTAATAGTAATAGTAATGATCATGACATTTTAGAAATATTCACGCGTTTAAAAATATATTTAGAGCATTTTTATATGACGATTATACGATGTAAAAAATGTTCATATGATTAGAAAATATGCAATGTTCAGAAAAATGTAAGTGACATATCAAAAACAAATGTGCATTTAATTTACAAAAATGTTACGTGCAATAAAAGAATGTTCAACATGTAACATTCAAAAACATTTAATCAGAAAATTTACATTATTTATTTGCATAACATTTAAAATATATCAAAAAAGAGTTACACATATATAAGAAATCTGCACAATTTATTTTAGAAAATGTAGACGTGTGTTAAAAAGGACAGGAAGGAGAAAAGAGAACGATAAACAGAAGGAAACAGGTAAGAAAAACACATAGAAAAAAGTAAAAGTGCTGAAAAGGTATCAAAGAAATCTATATCTATTAATAAAGAAAATAGATATTCTTAGTCCGTCATGTTATTTTACGAAAAAACCCTTGATGTTTTTGAGATTAAACCCGCAGTATATATTAAATGTTTTTTAAAATACTCATATCTTCTAAACCGTAACTCCAAATTTAACATGTTATATATGGATTTTGAGTAGAAAAATATGTAAAATCTAAATATGACGTTATTTTACCTGTTAACAATTTTAAAAATATTATCTAGGATGCAATCTTAATCAATAATGCATTACCCGCCTTTCTTTCATACCGGTACTAATTTGGATTGTGGATAAACATCGCAGCAAAATCACAATTAGGGATGTAACTGAAGATCACTTGACCGTTTCTTTGTACGTATTAAATCTACATACAAGCCGTATTATAATAGAAGACATGTGAAATCTTGAACTACGATTTTGTAGGCTAAGATCATCTTTGTTTGGGTGGTAGCTACAAATACTCAAATTATAGATCACCATTTGTAAATTAAAAGTATGTGGTATTTTTCCCCGTTGCAACGCATGGGCCCTAAAGCATGGAAGATTCTAAAACCGGACCAGGTCGGTCTATAGAAACTTGCAAAAGCCGTTTAGGTGGGCCAACCCACTAAGGCGGGTGTGCCTTTGACGGAGGTGAGACCTAGTTATGCCTCAGTACGCACAACAAAAAATTTCGCGCGCTGGCATGTCTGGCAGCAAATCAAAGTTTTTGATTCAGGAATTATCAGAAATGCTTGGACCAAGTCACGATGAAATCATCGTACCCGCTTGCCCAAAAGGAAAAAAATGCAAATATGAAAAAAAGTTCCACACTTCCTACGAGAAGAATAAAGTCCTCTACCTTAAGTTATTGTATTCTGTTGTACTAGCACACCCCTTTCCTCTATCTCATGGATCACTAACCACCGACTTCACTACAAGCCTCACAAAGGCCCACAACTTTATACAAATTAGTTAGTTCGGGGGGGGGGGGGGAGCTCACCAGTATGGGCCCGGCCACGTGTTGCTTATAGTGACCCTAAAGGAGGGCTCGGGAACCCCCTAAGGGCTTGTTCGGTTAATCCCAGCAAGGAGGGGATTGGAGAGGATTGGAGGGGATTGGGGTGGAATTTGACTTGCAGGGGATTTAATCCCTCTCAATCCCCTCCAAACCCCTTCAATTCGGAAGGAACCTAACAAGGCCTAAATGGATGGGACCGGTGCAAGAGGAGTGTTGTTCTCCAACTCACGTTTTTTATTATTTGTTTATTACTCGCTCTACCCAACATTCTCTTTAGTAATCCAAAATATTTTATATAAGTTTACAAAGTGGGTACTTTTTATTCTATTTCTAAAATGGAGAAGGTATTTTCCTTATGCTCACCCCATGTTCAAACAAAGTTTATACATTCTAAAAGAATGTTCATGTAATTCAACAAATTGTCCGTAATATTTTCTATAATGTTTATGCAATGTGAAATTAAATCTTCGTGTAATTAAAGAAAATATTACCATTCAAAAACTTGGATTTCACATACAAAGAAAATGTTCCTGAGTTTTGAAAAAAAAACAATGTTCTTAACAGTTTTAAATTTTTTTATACAATGCAAAACATATTTTAGCATTATTCCCAACAGTGGTACCATTCAAAAAAAAATGTAGGTGTCCTGTTAAAAAACAATCCGCGCATTTCACAAAATACATTGTGATATTCTAAAAATGCTTGTACACTGTAAAAAAATGTTTGGTTAGTTTTGTACCACTCATATAATTTGACATCACATATTGAAAATTATATTCAATATGTTTCAGAGAAATGCTACACTTCTTGACTTGTATAAGAAGTATGTACAATGCGTACTGAGAAAAATAGACGTGTGTTGACAAAATGGAAAACATACTGAAAATACCAAAGGAAAAGGATAAGCAACAATGAAAATACACAACAGCAAAAACCAGTAAGAGAGAATACATAGAAAAAGGAAAAAATACATAAAACAGGAAAAGAAAAAGGTATGGAAGTTTCGACCCACTAAGGCCTAGTTCGGTTAATCCCTTCCCTGAAGGGATTGGAGGGGGTTTGTAGGTATTTTAGTTTGTAAAAGATTTAATCCTCTTCAATCCCCTTCAAATTCACATCAACCGAACAAGCCCTAAGGAGAGAAATAGCTCTTGTGCGGTGGTATGCCTATTGTTTTTTTTAGGGATTGCCATGGGTGAATTCTATTTGACGCTCGAGACGCCCGTTAATGTCTATCTACAAATGGGCGTCTGCAGCACCCTGCTCAGGGCCGGTCCATATCAATAGTCTTACAAGCCAAAAAACATGCGTTAACAGGGTTTCAAACCCACACCAACTTGATGGCAAGGGGTTGGTTCTTTTTGTTTGACTGTTAGTTCGTTTTTCTGTTAGTTTGTTTTTGTTTTGTTTTTTCCTATCCTTTTTTGTTTCTTCTTTTTGTTTTCATTAATATGCGTTTCTAAAATTCGTGAATTTTTTTATAAATTCATAAAATTATTTTCAAATTAGATGAACTCTTTTTAAATTTGATTAACTTTTTCCAAAATTCGATGAACTCTTTTTCAAATTGGATGAACTTTTCTCAAAATTGACAAAGTAGCTTAAAAATTTGATGAAGATATTTGAATTTCGATGGAGTTTTTTTTCAAATTCGATGAAGTTGTTTCTAATCCGATGAACTTTTTTTAATTTCGATGAACTTTTTCCAAATCCAGTGAAAACAATTCAGTTCCGATGATCTTTTTTCAAATCCGTGAACTTTTTAAAACTCATGGTCATTTTTCATTGTCATGGAATTTTTTATAAAAAATAGCACACTTTTTTCCCATGGCATGAACTTTAGTTTTTAAATTCTTGAACTTGTTTGAGTAGATGAAACTTTTTTATACTGACCAACTTTTTTATGCAACTCAACTTTCGAAAATTGTTGACATTTTTCTGTACATTCATGTTTGTCATTAATGTTTTTAAATAATTTAAAAATCTTAGTGAGCGATTCCACAATATTTAGCGCTGCTATCCTTGTTCCTATATCAATTCACGCTCAAATGAATCACCAGCAGCCAGCAAGTGTACCGGTTGACCAAACTTGAATACAAGTGTGAGGTTGTGAGTTCGCTTCACATAAAGCCACTTTTGCACGCAACACTACAATTTTTTGGTTCATGGGCCGGCCCGCCAGGCTCTGCTGCATATGCTAGCTGCCTTCGGCGGCGTTGATGGCGCCGTATAGGGGGAGCTCCTACCTGCCGCTCACTGCGGCAGGTTGTCGCTTGCACGCACAGGGGCAACGCCAAGCTGAGCCGGCTCATCACCCTGTTGATAGTTTTGTTTCCTATCAGGCGAAACAAAAAAAATCGGGAAAATAGCAAACCTCGGAATTGAAACCCGCCAGGCTCTGTTGAAGGCGCCGAATAGAGGGAGCTCCTACCTGCCGCTCTCTGTGGCAGGTAGTCGCTCGCACGCACAGGGGTGACGCCATGCTGGGCCGGCCCATCAACCCGCTGATAGTTTTGTTTCCTGTCGGGCGAAACAAAAAATTATGGAAAACAACAGACCTCGCAATCGAACCCTCTAGGCTCTGTTGCAGGTGCCAGCTGCCTTCGGCGGCATTGAAGGTACCGAATAGAGGGAGCTTCTATCTGCCGCTCTCTGCGGCAGGTTACCACTCGCACACACAGGGGCATCACGATGATGGGTCGACCCATCAACCCGCTGATAGTTTCGTTTCCTGTCGGGCGAAACAAAAAAATATGGAAAACAGCAGACCTCATAATCGAACCCGCCAGGCTAACAGTTGCCTTCGGCGGCGTTGAAGGCGCCAAATAGAAGGACCTCCTACTTGCCGGTGGCACGCACAGGCGCGACGCCATGCTGGGTCGGCCCATCAACCTGATGAAAGTTTCGTTTCCTGTCGGGCGAAACAAAAATTCTAGAAAATGGCAGACCTCGGAATCGAAACCGCAACCTCATGATTAAACCACGAGCCACTCAGCACTCCGCCGCACAACAGCTACTGAACACTCAGTACCGTGGAGATTTTGAAAACATTTCTTAAAAATTGTAGGCAATGGTGAATCCGTGAACAAATTTCAAAAAGCAAACACTTTTTGAATCTGTGAACATTTTTATGAAAAATTTAACATTTTTTGAAAGTGTGAGTTGATTTTTTTTAAAACAAGAACATTTTTCTAAAAAACAAAACATTTTTCTAAAAAACAAAACATTTTTGAAGAATCCAGAATATGTTTCAAATTCGTGAACAAAATTACAAAATTGTGAAAACTTTTCTGAATTGTGAACAAATTTTGAAACCATAAACATTTTCCAAATTGTGAATAAATTTTGAAAATATAAATAAACTATAAAACATTAAAAAAATATAATTGCGAACATTTTTTGAATCTTCAATTTTTTAAATAGCAAACATTTTTAAAATTGTGAATCTATTTTTGAAATCATAAACATTTTTCGAATTGTGCACAAATTTTGAAACATGAGTTAATTTCTAATTCGTAAACAAAATTGTAAAATTGTATATATTTTCTGAATCTTCACACGAATTGTGAAACTGAGAATATTTTTCCAATTGTGAACAAAATTATAAAATTATGAACATTTTTCGAATCTGTGAACAAATTTTGAAACTGAGAACATTTTTCGAATTGTGATTTTTATTAAACATGATGAAATTTCAAATTCATGAACAAAATTATAAAATTGCTAACATATTTCATTAAACCGCCAACATTTCTCAGAACATGAACAAATTTGAAAACATGAATAAATGTTAAATTCATGATCAAAATTATAAAATTATGAACATTTTTTGAATTGTAATTTTTTTTGAAACCGTAAACATTTTTCGAATTGTGAATAAATTTTTAAAACATGAATAAGTTTCAAATTAGTAAACAGAATTATAAAGTTGTGAACATTTTTTGAATCTACGAACAAATTTTGAAACAACAAACGTTTTTCAAGTTGTGAGCAAGTGTTGAAACCACAAACATTTTCTGAAGTGTGAACAAATTTTGAAAAATGAATCAATTTCAAATTCATAAAAAATGTAAAATTGTGAAGAAATTTCAAATCTGCGAACAGATTTTGAAACGTAGACCAATTTTGCATTGTGAACAGAATTATAGCATTATAAACAATTTTTGATTCTGCAAACAAATTTCAAAACCGAGAACATTTTTTGAGTTGTGAACAAATTTGGAAACATGAACAAATTTCAAATTCATGACCAATTTATGAACTTGTGAACATTTTTTATTAAACGGCAAACTTTTTTGAAATATGAACAAATATTGAAACATCAATAAATTTGAAATTCATGAACAAATATAAAAAATGTGAATATTTTTCGATTTATACACAAATTTTAAATTAATAAAAAAGGAAGTAAAAACAAATGTAAAAAAATATAATGGAAAAAATGAGAGAAAAGAAAAATAATAAAGAAAGAAATAGGAGAAATAGAACAAATATAAAAAAGCAATTTAGGGAACGTTCTAGAAGTTTTCTATAACCAGAAAAAATGACTGAAAACCTCTAGAAGGTTGTCAAAACCGAGAGCGTTGCAATGTTAAACAGTCTGACCCTATTGCTCGATCCCCTACACGAAAGCGGGACTCCGTGCTGTAGAATGCGAGAAATAGAGAATTTCATGAATAGGCGCTCCCCATTGCCATGCCTATTGGTAAACAAAAGTTTTCGGTTGTTTCCTTTAGGGATGGACTAGGTGGAGATGAAACCACCGGAGTTATTAGTTAACGAGCGCTCGTTCCGGAGCCTTCCAACGAGCACTCCCGTGCGTCGTCACTTGATGTGTTTTCAGGCGTCGCCACGTATCGCATTCTGAGTGCTTTTTTGGGATTTTATTTCTTATTTTTTCGCACGCGTTTTCGCCTTTTAAGTTTTTTTTGGTGTTTCGGTTTTCATCGGTCTTTCTTAGCTTTTTGACCGATTTTTTTAAATTTGTTTCACGAAAAAAACGTGTTTTCTGTTAGTTTTCTCTCGAGCGGCATGGTTTCGCTTTTGCGTGAGGCATGATTTTGCCTCAGCGAGAGGCACAGTTGTGCCTCTCGGAAACTGGAAAAAACACGTTTCCTGTTTTTTTATTGTGAGAGGCACGATTTTGTTTCCGTGGCAAGCATGGTTTTGCTTCCGGGAAAGGCATGGTTTTACCTTCGCGAGAAGCACGGCCGTGCATCTCAGAAAGGGAAAAAACGCGTTTTTTTTTCATGAGAGGCATGGTTTTGCTTCCGCGGGAGGCACGCCCATAGGTCTCGGAAAGGAAAAAATTATGTTTTTTTCCGTGAAAGGCATGTTTTTTGCTTCCGTGAGCACCATGATTTGGCCTTCATAAGAGATATGGCCGTGCCTTTCGGAAAGGAAAAAAACAGCGAAAAAATATGTTTTTTTTTCTATTACGGGAGGCGCGTTTTTTTGTTTTTTTTTTTGAAAAAAAGTTCGTCAAAATCTCTTAACATGAGATCTACTTTTGAAGATCTTAACATGAGAAATTAAAAAAAAGTAGATTTGGACACACGGTGTAGAAGATAAAATGTTTAAAAAAAAAATATACGAAAAAAGAAGTATGGATTAAAGGCACAGTGTCGCGACTTCTGGATTAAAGTAATCTTTGAAGGGGATGACTAGGTAGCGGCGCCGCACCATGGTGTTCCGATGCAGCGGCTGTTATAGGCCTGCACATGCACGGTAAAAAAATACAGACTGCATGTATGTACGTGCTTTGAGTAATATTTCCCACTAGTACTAGCTAAGTACTGATATGCTACCACAGATTCTTTCTCTCATCACCATGCATGCTTGGAATGACATCATCAAGTTTTTTTAATGTTTGAAATTCAAAAAGTTTTATCTTCAAAACCGTTAATTCGATTGATGATCTGTTTTCATCATTGACTTTGTCGTAGCGAGATCTTCGAACTAGATCCCATGTTGATATGTTTCAACATTTTTTTTTCGGTTCGTACTTGCCATATTTTTTAAATTTACTTGCCATATTATCAACCACGTACTTGTCTGACAAAAAAAGCTTAATTGCCATTTTATTTTATGTTGTTCCTGTACTAAGTTTGTTGGTGCTTATAATTCTAGTTGTCATAATGTTTTGATGTACTTGTCATTTTTAATTCTGCCTAGTTGTCATGTTGTCTCATAAAACTTGTGAGTGGTTATATAATCTAGTTGCCCCAAATATTTTGTCGTGCTTGTCATTTTTATTCTACCTAGTTGTAATGTTGTCTCATAAAACTTGTCAGTGGTTATATAATCCAGTTGCCCCAAATATTTTGTCGTGCTTGTCATTTTTATTCTACCTGGTTGTCATATTGTCTCACAATGCTTGTCAGTTATTATAAAAATTAATTGTCGTGGTGTTTTGTTGTACATACGAGTCTTAATTCTACCTAGTTATCATGTTGTCTCATGAAAAGCTTGTCGATTGTTCTAAAATGTAGTTGTTATGATGTTTTGTTGTATTTGTCAATTTAATTTTACTAAGTTGTTTCATATAAGCTTGTCACTTGTTGTAAAATTTAATTGTCACATTATTTTATAGCCCTTGCCATTTAAATTCTACCCAGCAACCGATTATTTTGTGTACTGTAGGAGATTGAAAATAAAAAAAAATATTTTAAAACAAATGAGTACTACTAGTAGAGTAGCACGACAACAGCTGCCTCTCTACGTCACTGCTCCCTCCTGACACCACCAATTCTATCCAGCAGTTTTGGTTTTAAAGATACATAGTACTACAACACTTTGCATAGCAAATGCTAGATGAAAAAAAAAAGCATTGTACCAGCTGTAGACTGCCAGCTATAGTCCGTATGTGAGAAAAGCACCTCACTGCGTACTGTAGAAAAATGCAACAACAACTTACGTCCACGCATGCGCGCATTGTCTATGAAAGGAATCTCGTCCGAGCCGCCGCACGGAAGGGCGGCTGTGCATCCTAAGCTACTTAGATTTTCCCATCTTTGAAAGAGGTATTCGCCGATTAATGATTTCGTGAAACCCGTACCGCATGTTATTGTATTGTACAAGTACTAGTACAGGCACCGTGTTTTGCTCTGCCTCGTCGACCACAAACCAACGGCTCGCTAAAGCCTCCTAGAGGTCCACTACACTTTACAAATTACTCCTACTTCACGCCGGCATGCCCCGGTCCGGTGCACCTAGCTAACTTAAAATCTCCGGCTGCCCGCCGGCGATCAGCCGCTGCGACGTCGCCTCGGCGTCGATGAGGCAGAGCACGTGGTGCACCGCCGCCGCGATGTCGTCCGCCGTCGTCAGCCCGCACCCTTCCTCCACCTGCAAGCCACACACACGCGCGCACACATGAATCAGAAACATGAAGCCTGAGCTTTGTCAGCAATCGCACTCATCAGGAGAGCGAAGTTCACTGCAGTACTGTGCATAATTAAATGGCATCAGGCCAATGCACGCGAGGCAAAGCGGCGGTTCCAGTCCAGCTAGCGTACAGGGAGGCCGGGTGAACAGGGGATCGGCAGCAGCGTGCTACACCATCGATCACTTCACTGCCGCAGCTGCACCGTCGTCGGAAGTGAAAAAAGGTAGATTCTCCGATGGGGCCTGGCCGATCGACGCCGCTGCCTGCCATGATGAACAGCTAGCTCCAAGGAAAGGCACCACACACGAGCTCTGTAGCCTCCCTTTCCCCCCTCTTTTCTCTTCTCTCTGCTCAGCTCGCCATGTCGATCGATCTGATCTACGGCCCAGCTCGGCAGAAGCCAGAAAGATTCTCCATGGCGCCATCCCGAGCCTACTTTAGCAGGAGGAGAAACAGGGAAAAAAATATCATTTGTGCGGCCCTGCTTGTGCTTTTGAGCTTGAACTGTCATGGCTCGATATAGTGCAGGCAGCAGCCATTCGGGCGCAGGTCAAGTCCAGGCTCCAGAGAGCAGAGAGCTGCTACAGCTATGGAGTGCAGAGCAGAGCAAAAGGCTCTGGATCGATTCCGGAATCTCTCTCTGGTCAAAAGGCGAATCACCAATGGCTAGAGCCAGCCAGCTTTCTGATCTTCCTGGCCATGGCCAGCGGCGGATGTACTACGTACCACGATGCGGCACTGGCTAGTAGCTAGCGCAAGCAATGCACGCCAACCTTCTGCAGCAGAGCTGATATAATGCAGGAATACTGGCTGCCTAGCACCACCGGAATTCCGATCTGCGTCACACCGGAGAAAGTGGAATGATCTTGTTCATCCCAGGCAACAAGAAATGTGAAATGATTCCGATCAGTCTGGGGTTGGGGAAGTTATCTCAGCCGGCACAACCAAGAAATGTTCAAGCTTTACTGTTTTAGCGGGACAAACAATTTGTAGGGAATTTTCTACAGTGGTTTGCTATTTTGGATGATGTGCTAGAACCAACATAGTTTTGGTCCTTCTGAAAAGGCACATGCAACAATAATAATTACTCTAGATGTTTCGCTTACAAACGGGGCAGTGTCATTCTCACAGGCTTTATGGCCACTGGTATTGTCATTTTCCGGCACTCACTTTTTGGCGCTAAAATAGGATAAAATTGAAAATGTAGATTCCGGCGACGGCTTAAGTTTTCATCAGAAAATAAGGCAAGAAAGGAACGAATATTTTGTAGGCGACGGCACGGAAATGTACCTTGACGCTGAGGGAGTAGAGCGCGAGCGAGCCGAGCGTGGTGACGTTGAGGTGCAGCACGGTGAGCATGAGCGCCTCCATCCCGGCGACCATCTTCAGAAGCTGCCCGGGCCTCCGCGGCGCCATCACCCGGACGCTGGCGTGCGTCTCCACCAGGGTCACCTCGATGTCCGCCGCCCCGGCGCGGTCGTCGGCGTCGTCCCGCGGCGGGAGGCGGCACACGTACTGCGGGTACGTGAAGAACCCCGCGAACGGGGGTCCCGCCGTGTCGCGCGTCGCCGACGCATGCTCGCCCTCGCCGCCGCTCGTCGTCGCCGCGGCCGTGACGGTGGCGCTCGGCAATGGCATCGCGTCACGATTGGGCAACGGCCTGTGCTCCTGCTGCTGCTCGGCGAGGAGCGTGCGCTTCTGCGCCTCCAGGGACTGCAACAGCTGCTCGAGCTCCTTCACGAAATCGATGGCGCCGCCGACAATGGATGCCTGGTCGCCCTACATGTCGATCGAATTGAAAGCCAGCGACAGTCAAGTACAGGTACATTCATCCATACAGAAGTTTGTTGCACGTGATCGAACAAGTACAACTTGAAAGAACAGGGTAGTAGGTCGCGGTAACACTCTGTTTCCCCAAGGAAAAAATACATTGCAGGCCATTTACTTGAACTGTGAGTGAAGTGATGACAGGTAGAGGAGGTGCATTAATGGCGCAATGTGGCCGAGGAATGTATGTCTCGCGGAGGAGGGATGCGGCTCTTCCATTATTGGAACGCATTGGCTCCGGTAGCCAAGGACAGGGAGTCAGGGACCGGAATGAAAGAGACAAGAACTCCCGAAGCCAATCACGATGTCGCTCGCTGTAAAGATCTTCACCTCAAGAACTCAACGCATGGAGTGGAGAAGGTATCGGGGATTCGGCGAGGCGCAACAATGTGTGCGTGCGTACTTACCCGGCGGGAGTAGGACTCCGGCATGAGGGAGCGGAGGACGGCGAGGTACTCGTTCATCTGGCGGCGGCGGTTGCGTTCAATGGCAATGTGGGTCATGCGCTGGCTCTCGGCCTCCTCGCGGTTCTTGCAGCTCCTCGCCCGCCGCCGCCGCTTCCTCCTCCCCTGCGCCTTCTCCCCTTCCTCCACCGGCACCGCCGGCACAGCCTGCGCCGCCGCAGCAGGAGCAGACCCTGCCATCCATGCCGATCCGGCGGCGTCGCCGAAGAGGAGAGTGTCCTCGGCCGGCGCGGCACTCGCGGCGGCCGCCGCGTTGAAGGTGTCGTAGACGAGGACGTCGGTGGCCGCGCACAGGGCGTCCAGCGTCATGTCGATCCGATCGATCGAAAGGAGCTACGGAGCTGCTGCCCGTTGGTGCCACGCGTGGGCGCTTCTAGCTAGCGAGACATGGGGGGGAGCTAGGACATGCACGAGACGGTGTAAAATAGTTGTGGCGGGCACCGCGCGGAGTGGGACGCCGCAGGAGCTATCTTCGTGTGTGGCGTGCCCGGGCGATGTGCTCGAAGCGCCGCAGCGGGCGCAGACACACAACAGCGGCGCCGCAGATGCGTGGCCGGGGCCCGTGGCTGAAGTGTGGGCAAGATCAGATATATATCTTCCCTAATAATAAAGCACGAAGTACTTCTGTCGTCCGTCGATTTCATAATTCTTCGTCTGCGTTATGTTATCTCATACGAGCATGTTTTATCATGAACAAGCAAGTAGCATGATGGTTTTTCTCTTTCTAAGCTAGCCGGAAGACCTTAGTTCGAGTCCCACCTTTTTTCGTTTTCTGTTTAAAATCA
Source organism: Hordeum vulgare subsp. vulgare (assembly GCF_904849725.1). Lineage (NCBI taxonomy): Eukaryota > Viridiplantae > Streptophyta > Magnoliopsida > Poales > Poaceae > Hordeum > Hordeum vulgare. The sequence goes on along the minus strand of NC_058519.1, from coordinate 617,953,498 downwards.
TTTTTTTACCATACGATTATTAAACTACGAGAAGGTGAAGACTTAACAGCACACATGAGTTGTGGTGGCTTCCGGCTTTTACTATTTGTTATGTAATTAAAATGCACTAGTAAATTTACACGTGCAACGCACGTCTTAATCGACATCAAATAATTATTAAACATGTTTTTTTATTATTATACAAGTTTCATAACCAATAATAAAGTTTGTTGGGATGAAATAAAAACAAGACCACATGGACAAACTAAAGCGATCATCACTATCTTTATTAATTTCATGTTATCGGTGGTCCAACAAGTTATCCAAAGATGAAAACTTGACGTGTATTTTTTTCTAATCTTCATTGCAAGAAAACAATAATGTTCAAATATACACAATCTCCCGAACAACAATATACATTAATTACATGTCATTGTTTCGCTGGAACATCCGACAAAGCACGGGAAATAGATGAATGCTTTAGAAGTTGTTGTGCTATTTGGTATACTTCAGCAGCATTTGTACTGAATGTTGATTCCAAACAAAAAGAATTAAAGGAAAAAGGTACAATAACTCAAGTTACCTACATAACTCCATGTGTAAATACAATTTTTTTCATGTGTATGGTGATGAATTTCCATAGAACAAAAAAAAAGGCGAAGACTATCAAGAAATAATCAATTAAAAAAGTGACAGGACAACAGGGTATAACTGCGCTTTGCCTTTGTTAGTTCCTACAGCTAGGTGAAAGCTACGCTCCATCCAACTAAGTGAACAAATGAGTGTCATCCAAATCTCAAAGCTTACTTGTGTGGTGCATTTATTGGCGAAAAAGTTACCTGTACAACCACTCACAACCATTCCTTAGTCTAAAGCAACAAATCGGGGATAAGCGCCACTATGGATCTTCTAAAATGCCACATACCCAATCTTTCTGTAGGTCGAGGATACATGAGGTCTCTTTGTCCGGAACCACCCCGAGCCTTACTCGCATGCTACTACTTGGTTGACTGTGATATAATAAAGTGTGTGCAAAATCAGAAGTACAAGTATCATGTTAGATATAAATGAAATTTCTCATATTTGTGTTGTACAAGGATTCTGTAAGAGGAAAAATATAATCTTGATGATAGCGGTCATACACATAGTATTAAGCAAGTATTTAGAATTTCAGATAATGCATCCGACACCTGCTAGGCTCTATGTAATACATGGTTGTAATAGGGATATGGTTCAATGTTAATGCCTTTTATTGGCAGACGATCTGTGTCAATACCAGCTAAGGGCTTACGCATCAATACTGGTTACTCGATATAATGTTCATATTATATTAAAATGAATTTTCCCATGTGATGGAAACGCAACACCAATACTAACCCGCACCATCTTGAAGAAAAGATCGCGTCTAATTTTTCAATACTTCATAGAATAACCATTATAAATGTTGCTGAATGCATTGCAATTGAAATTAACTAAATCACTACAATATTATAAAGGAGGTGTGCAATAACTCACCCGAAGCCTTGACCATGAATGAAGGCAACTGAAATTGTATTCCAAACCTGTAAAATAGACCTAAAAAATCAATAAAGTATAACATGAACATATATGTGAGAGCGAGAATGATTCGAGCACATGAGTTACCTTGACTCTTCGAAACAGTAACAAACTACCACTCAATCATGGAGAATGAATATTGTATGGAGCAGAATGGAAGTCGTACAATGATGACCTACACACCAGATAGTTGGATTAGCATGATTTTCATGGTGTACATCTTGATTGTTATTTCAGAGGATATATAGAAAGGAAACGACAAGGATGCAAAAAATTCTCAGATTGAAGTACCCATGATTGAGTAGTTAAGTCTCCTTAGCACGCTCACACTTCATAAGAAGAGTCCAAAAATGTGATTATTGCTGGTTACTAAACCTACTTACCTTTTTCTATAGATTGAAAGCTATTTACTTTTGTTAAAAGATAAACTATTTTACTACAGCCTCTGGTCAATATGATAAACTATTTAGTACATATTTACCTGCTATATTCTCATTTGGCAAGGTAAATAAATCTTCCATCATTTATCTCCACGCCGCCGTGCCGTGGGCTCGCAGGCGACGGTGTGCGCCCAGTTTGTGCTTAGGGAGGAGACTGATGCAGACGGAGAGGATAGGGGAGCGGGCGCCGCTGCGCCACAGGCTCGCGCGCAGCCTCCGTCAGCGATGGCCGCCCCACGCGCAACCTGCTCCTTTGAAATTGGTAAGCCTACTTTTTGGCATTACGTCGGTGCTGGGAACGGGAGCGCGGCTGTGGGGCGGGTGGGGGAGGAGCGACGTTGCAGTTGGCGACGGGGGCGCGGCGCTGGGCGTGCGTGAGGTAGTAGGGCACGGAGATCACGCAGTTGGCGACGGGGGTGTCGAGGTCGTCCTAACCGAGCTGGCGGAGGTAGGCGAGGAGCATGGCGAGGATGTGGGTCGGGGAGAGCGCGATGCGGCGGCCGAGGTGGTCGACGTGGAAGGGGAGGCGCGGGAGGTCGCGGGGGCGGGGCGGGAGGCGAGGAGGAGGAGGCGCTTGGGGCTGGAGAAAGGGGCGTGGGAGGATGCAGCGCCCGCGGCGTGGGCGCCGAGGAGGCGCGCGTTGTGGGAGAAGGCAACGGCGGCGGGCCACTCGCGCTTGGAGTTGGACTCGGCGTTGAGCAGCACGTCGATCCCCCGCTGCCGCGCCGCCGCCGCCACCAGCGTGTCGTTGCCGATGTCGAGCCCCACCATGCTCATCACGACAGTGGCGGCGATGGCGGCTGGCTGGCCGGGAATTGGGGTTCCGGATTCGATCTATGCGGCGAGAGGGGGTCAGCTCGGGAGGGAATGTGATTTTAGGGTGGGTGGGTGCGGGTGTGGGGGCTGGTGCGCCGAAGGGGTACGGGCCGCGCGCGCTGGGGTGGGCGAGGAGGTGGAGGTGGAGCACGGTCAGCCTTCGGTGAATTTGGTAACTGCACACCGTCGTGGTGCATGGTTGGTGGAAGGCCGTTAGATTATAATTTGTTGACTAATTGTGTGGTGGTGATTGGTGTTTGTTTTTTGTGGGTCTAATAGCTATGTGTATTTAGAAAAGTTCTCGTTTGATCCTTTATTAGTAGTATATATATATGTATTGTATTGTCCCACCACGCTCCCTTCCACAGAATACCATCAACTTATGTACCTTTATCACTTGATATCAATATAAGCAGTCCATAAATTCTGTATGGAGTTAATCCGTCTCTCCATAGGAAGAAAACTTGTGAGATGATTATGGAGGAGATTACCGGAAGAAAATTGACACGCAAAAGAACATGCCATGCTTAATGATTCCAAAGATAGACACGCTAGAGGTGATATGGAGGAAAATTGTTAAAAAAATATTCACAATTAAAAAGATGTTTGCAAATAACAAAAATCTTCTTGATTTTCAAAAATATCAAAAGATTGTAAAATTGTTCATGAATTTGAAAATTATTCACGATTTCAAATATGTTCAAGAGTCTAAAAAATATTCTTGATTTCACGGAATTGAGAATGATAGTGTATCTCGGTGATGCAGCAAAATGTGATTATGATCATTGAATATTTTGATTTTTTTTCTCCCGTTGCAACGCACGGGCCCTTTTGCTAGTCACACTAAACCGGCATCAAACAACCGGACGGAAGACCCGACAACAATCACAAAAATTCGATCCAGACATCCCTCACAAACGTGATTTAAACGTCTCGAGACTAGTCGGCATCCCTCACATCCAACATAATTATGGTGCGGATATGAATGCCCGGGCGCGTCTGTCATGTCGGACTGACGTCAGGGTTCCACGTGGAATCGCTCGGAAACCCGGCAGTCCAACAAACGTCTCCTCTGATAAGGAGGTTTGAACATCACGAGGCGTCGGTCCGTCCTGTCGTTCAAAGCCTAATTCGACTATTTAAGTCCGTCAGTGTTCCCCAACCCTAGCCCATCCACCTCCTCTCTCTCTTGCTCCAACGCTTTTTCCACGCTTTCCGGCTTCGCCATGGTCTGTAAAAGGATAAGCACATATGCTATGCTCACATCGGAGCACCAGTGCTAGATTGAGCAGGACATCCGGACAAGGTGTACCACCCGCATAGTTGTCGAGCTGCCTCCGGACTCGTTGAAACCGGAGGAGGGGGAGGAGGAAGAGCAGGCAGAGGAGAAGGAGGGAGAGGAGAAACAGTCGGCTCCGATGAAGGTGACGTATCCGGAGGACGAGGAGGAGACAGAGCAGCCACACCAGGAGTTGGCGCCGGCTCCACGCACGAGCATGGAGCAATCGGAGGTGGAGTGTAGTGCCCCAAGTGTAACCTTCCCTATTTGGAACCTAATGCAAGTGGGTCCACCTTGTCAAAGATATGATGATATCATTTGTGCCATGAGTTCTTGTGATGTCCCTTGTATTTTATTCCTTCCTTCTCATGCATGCATGCAGAGCATATCATTGTTTGGCTTGTCTTGTGTTGTGTTATACGATCTTAGCATTTCTTGTGGTGTGGTGATCTTGTGGTAAGCTACATTGTGATGTTGTGTATGTGTTGGGGTGCTCTATGATTCCATGTGTGTGTGACTAGTTCTAAATGAAGTGGGCTTGTCATATTTGCAAACCTCTCTCTCTCTTTTATATCTCAAGCCAATATTCACTTGTCCCAACCTTGATTCAAAAATGCCCATGATGTGGTATATTTTTGTGGTGTATGTCAAGATGTGTTTTGCTGTTATGGAACTTGGTTGTGAGGTGCAATTATTCACAAAACAGATAATACAAATGCTGTTTTGTAATTAATTTATTTGCTCCAAAAATATCGTTTGTATTTTATTTAAATAGTATAATTGTTTTCATGGCCAGGGTCATTTTTAGTTTGATTTTTCTCACCATAATTAGCCCTGTGTCTTTTCTTTTCTATCTGGGTTTCTTTTATTAGGAAAACATAGAAGCAGGTTTTTCTTTTTCTGGCGCACCAGTTGGGCTTCCTCCCATCTAGTCGGCCCATCTTCTCTTTATAACGCAGCCCAGTATCGCTGCCCCTGTAGACGGCGTGCTCGTCCCCCTTCCTCCGTCAGTGTTCCACTCCAGCAGGTTCAAAGCAGCGGCGACTTGACGGCGTCACAGACGTCGAGGAACGTTCCTCGCCCCTTCCCTCCATAAAAGAAACCCCCCTTGGCGTCCATGCAGTAGGGTTTCCCTCTCTCGCGCCGCCACCTCCTTTCCCCTCTCCACCTCGCTCTCTGAAGATCCACGTCAGGTAAGGTAGAGCCCCTCCGCCATGGCCGTGGATTGAGGTCCTCCTCGCCGCCGCGTACGAGCTTCTTCTTCCTCCCCGACGACTCGGCGAGCACGCGGGGTCATCCACGAACCCATCCCCGCGGCTAGGTCGACACGAGCTCCCCTGCTTCCTCTTCTCCACGACGGCGACAACCCCTCCCCGACGAGCAGGCCAGAACGGCGACCACCTCTTCTTCCCGTGCTTCCTCTCCGTCGCGGCCGAGTTCTCCTAACGTAGGGTGAGTAGATCCATCTCCTACCCCCTTCCCTGCAGTAAATCTTCATGTAGGAGCAGTAGGGCGTCGACGTGCTGCGTTCCTGTCGCCGGCGCCGCCGTGCACCGTAGCTAGGCTGCTGTGATACGTCTCGGGCGGAATTAGCACAGGGAATGGACTCATGGGTGCGTAGGGGTCCTCCCTTCCACGAGCAGTTGCTCGATTTGGGCTATGTCGCCGGCGGGACAGCTCCCCTGTTCCGGCCGGCGCGGCTCCCCTGTGTATCTTTGAGGGCAGGTTCAGTAGAATTAGTGCCCCTTCTGTGTTCAGTCATCGTTCCGTAGCGTAGTGGTAGTAGTACTGGTGCGTGTTGCCTGTAGGAGGGCGTGGGTTCGATCCCTCCCCTCGGCAACCCCTTTTGTTCTCGTTTATTTTCTTCGGCACAGTAGCAGGCAGGCTAAGCATACCTCGAGAGAACCCCCTCTCTGGTCAGATCAAAAGCTGTAGCAGAGTGGTAGCTGCCTTGTGCGTGTGTGTGCTCGAGCAGCAGGTCTGGGGTTCGACCCCCAGTACCTCCTTTTATATTATTTTTCTGTCGCTAGTTCTCTGTTTCACTAATTTTGCAGCCTTGTTCTTTGTAGTGAGGTAGCCATTTTTGTTGCACATATATGTTTGTGCTACCTCCTCTCATAATCTGCAAGTATGTTCATTTGTTGGTGGCTTGTGAATAAGTGGTGATGCACTTGTGTGTGTGAATATGCACTTAGTAGAGTAGTAGATGCATGTGCTTATAGTCTTGTGCTTATCACTTTAGTTGAGATTGGCATTTTATCTCCTTGCTTGTACTGTATAGTAGTGTAAGGTGATGTGGTGTATGTTTGGGTGCTTGTGAGAGGTGCATGTGTGTGTGTGTGTATACACATGAGGTTAGTCACACATGGGGTGTGTGTGTATGGTGATGCTTCCTAGTAGATGATCTTATGTAGGTGGCTTGTGTTTATGCTTGTGTGACTAGTAAGAGGTGGCAGTAGGTGATGTGCATGTGTGTGTGTGTGTGTTGCACACACATGAGGTGTTGCTAGTGTAGGTATGCATGTGTGTGTGATTGCCATATGCATGTGTTAGCATTCTTTGTGTTGCTAGCATGTGTAGGTGGTGTGGGTTTCTACTAGTTGACATGCATATGAGTTGATGATATGCATGTGGTGAAAACAGCCCCACTTTGCAACACTTGTGCACCTTCACATGTCCATATGTGAGAGGGCATGGTGATTTGTATGTGAGGATAGCTTGGTAGAAGTGGTTGTGTGTGCATGACACAAACATGGGATTCAAACCCCCATGTCACTTTGTCATTGTGCACATGAGCTCAACCATGTAGTAGTTGATATAGTGAAACTACATGAAATGATGCACTATTCCCTAGTCATGATTTGGAGTAGTTTCCTCTTCCTTAATTTGTGGTCAGTTGTTCCAAGTAAGCCCACATATTATATATGATTTTGTGGTAGAATTTCCCAAGGAATCCATTGGTGAACTTAGATTTGCCATTGGAACATTTTTCTGGAAAGTCATATTTGCACTTTTCTTCTAAGTTTAGAGCTTGGTTCCATGCATGGTGATGTGCTCTTGTATTTGATTCTTGGTTGTGGTAGTAGAGGGTGACCCCCTCTACCACATGTGGGTTTCAATTAATGATTTGGAATCTATGTGTGCAAGTGGTGCCCATCCAAAGTGGGTATGTGGCTGGAAATTCCAGCTTAGTGAAATCTGGAATTTCACTAAGTCTGGGAATCTGGAAACATTTTCTTCTCCTGTAGATGAGGTTGTGCTGGTCATTGTGTTGTGATCTAGCCGTAGTTCAGTGCTAGGAATTTGGACCGGATATGTTTGTGAAGCTCCCTGTCAAATTTCATTCCATTTGGAATCCTGTAGGTTATGTTTTGGTTGCTGTCAAAAAAGCTTCAGAACAAAGACAGAAAATCAGGTGCAGGAATTTTCACAAAGTCCCTGAGACCTGATGGTTTTGGGAAAGTGTGTGGCCTTGTATCTTCCTGTGTTTAATTCCTTTTTGTGTGATTCTTGCTTGTGCTGGTAGTATTCTTGGCTAGCTACAGCCACATATATTATTTGTCATATTTGGAGGGCTCTAGCTATGTTGCATGTAGCTCACAAAGTGCTAAGATGCAGATTATGTAGTTTTGTCATTTTGATGATTGTGGGTGCTTAGTTGATGTTGTGGTGCTCTTCCTTGCTCCAATCCATTCATGTTGGGTTTTTATATGTCTTGGCAACCTGGGAATACCAGGTTTGTGCCATTTGAGTGTGTGGTGTTGATTTTGACACGTAGGGCTTCATATCTTGTTTCGTTGATTCCCGTTGATCCGTAGCTCCGATTGTAATGTTCTTTATATGGTTTTGTATCGTTTTCATGAGATGCATCTGATCATGTCATTCTCATGCATGTCAAAATAGCTTAGTGTACAGTTCTGTCCAGAAACTTCTAGTAGCTTTTTTGCTTGTGCTAGTGATAGAAATAGTGATGCATGGTCATTTTTATCCCATGCATCATGTGATTGTTGCATCTTGAGGTTCTGTTGTTCATTGGATGTTATTCTTATGTTGGGTAGTACCGGGATCGGAGAACGAGTACGTGGATTCGGGAGAGTACGTGCAGGACGAACAAGAACCATTCCAAGCTGAGGATATCATAGGCAAGATGATATGACCTTGATTCCATCTCTAGACTTGTTATGCTAGTTTGCGTTTCCACGTCATATTGCTCGCTGCCTACCACTGAATAAAATTGCCTCTTGATATGCCATGAACCCATACACTGATCCCTTCCTAGCAAAACTTGAATGGCTAAGTAGGCTTTGCTCAGCTACTAATGTTAGCGTTGCTAGATGCAGGTGCTTTGACTCATGTGATAACATGAGCTTGATATCATTATCTTAAATTCTGTTATTTAGTTAATGCACCTATATACTTGGTAAATGACGGAAGGCCTAGCCTTTTGCCGGGTGCTTTGTTCCGTTATTGCCGCCATAGTTACCGGCTACCGGTGTTTGATTCCATATTGATCGCTCCTAACACGTTCGGGGTTGTTATGGGGACCCCCTCGATAAATCGCGTAGTGCTAAGGCTTGTCCGGCAGGACCCAACATTGGTTTTATTGCTATTCACTTAATAATCTGCATAGCGAATAGCTACCCCGAGGAATTTACTCAACAACCCGGGCCAGTGCTCCTCATGAGTGTTGGTCCAACCACCTAGCAGTCGACAAGGCCACCCCAAGGAAACTTGAGGTTTGGTCCTTATCCACTTTGCATAGATGGTGTTGTCCTGAGACTGAGATACAGGTCTCTTATCGGGTCGTCGACACACCGGCAGGTCCTGCTAGCCTTGTCTTACCTTAGCGATATATCTTGCGTATAGGAATCCCAGTGAAGCTTTGGTTTCCCCCAGAGTTGAGGTTTTCCTCTAAGGAATCCGACGAGATCACGAGATTCGTGATAGAGGATGCCTTTGCGGCCTATGTACGTTTGTGATGGACTAGTTGGAGCACCCCTGCAGGGTTTAATCTTTCGGAAAGCCGTGCCTGCGGTTATGTGGCAACTTGGAATATTTAGTTAACATCCGGTATTAGATAACTCAAACATAAGCTAATAAAATTGCCATCTCTGTGCGTAACCGTGACTGTCCCCTCGAAGATCTCTCTTCGATCGGGAATATGGTGGAGTTATGAATGTCGTAGGTAGGTGTTCAGGATCACTTAGTGATCAAGTAATCACGACCGCTAGTGTAGACCACCTTCATAAATGCTTTACGTAAGTTAGCCACTAAATCAAGCTTAGGATGCTGCAACCTTAAACACTTCACCTTACCCTACCTAATAACTTGACTAGTTCTGGCACCAAGGTCTTAGATTGCTGAGTCCCCGTGGCTCACGGATTCCTCCAAAATCCCAACAGGTTCAGGTACCCCAGAGACAGATGATCCCGACGGCACTCAGCTGGCGTGGCAGTACGACGAGGAGACAGACCGCCTTTACGTGAACTATCCAGAAGATTGAGGCGTGGTCGTGATCGTGGGCCTGCAGGCAGGGTAGCATAGCATTTCTATGTTTTGTAGTCCGTAGCGGAACTACCTTGGTTGTATGTGTGATCTACTCTGAGATATTTATGAGAAGGCAATTGAATCCCTGATTGTCTATCTTTATTATTATGAATGTGCTATGTTACCCGTTTGTGAGACACTTAGATGCGCTCCTTTCCAATTCGGGGCCTCAATCCCCAGATCGGAAAGGACCGCATCTTGGTAGTTACAAGTTGGTAATCAGAGCCTTACGACCATAGGAGCCTTTGTGTGATCGTACTTGGCCGAGTCAAGTCTAGAAAATGTTTTGAGTCTTAGTTATATCGGAGAGTAGGATTCTTTTTTCTCCTCTTCTATGCTGTGCTGAGGTTCTCGTCTTAGGAAATCTTTAACTCTACTCCTTTTCTCGCTCAATTTTTTTTAGGATCACGCGGGTATTTGTGAAATCTATATGATTTTGATGTGACGGAATCCTGTCCTGGTGCCTCCTATCTGCTCTAAGTCTTACGGGAGTTGAGCTCCGGGGGATTCTTGCGCACATCGCCATCATTCAGATTTCTGAGTATCTAAGAACGGAGGATTATTGTTATTACTTCAATACTGGTAGTGGTGAGATAACCCCGATGTCCCTAGTACTGGTGTAGATTGTTCGGGGGTACTACCACACTTGGTATCGTTGTGATCACGAGGATCTGTTGTAGATGAAGGTCCGAGATGCTAGTTGTGTGTTGAAGGATGTGATACATGTGACGGGTTAGTTTAGGAGTTGTGTGAAATACTCCTTGTATCCGTGTACCAGATTGCATGACCAGTTATTTCGGGAATTCATAGGTGGGATATCTAGTAGTACCTTATAGGACTATCTTCCTACAGACGCTTGATTGAGGTTTGGGAAATCTCGATCATATGTTTGTTCCGAGCAATTCTAGCTCACACTTGTTTATAATGGTCCTTATCGGAATTTTGTCGTCCGTCACTTTGAGGATGCATTCTTGCTATGTTGTTCAAGTGCAATTGCTAAATTCTGTTCAGATATTTTGTCTTTTGATTCAACAATATCTTCAATTATTCTGTGGATTAATATGCTGTACGTCTTCAGGATGGCTCCACCCACTCGTCAGACCCCAGGGCGTGAGGATATGCCGCCTCCACCACCTCCTCCTCCGCCTCCGCCGCCGCCTCCTCCTGCAGAGGCCTGGCAAGCGATGATGACAGCTACTAATGCAAACACTCAGATGCTGTTACAGTTGATCCAGGAGAGAGCCAATCAACAGCAGGGAAATTTCCAGCAGGGTGGCAATCACTTCGCCAATCTGAGTCAGTTCCTGTCGAATCAACCAACGACGTTCACTTCTTGCGACCAGCCATTTGATGTAGAAGATTGGATCCGTGATATGAACAAACATTTCGAGTGTAGCAATGTGCGTCCGGAGGACTATGTCAAGTTTGCAACGTTTCAGTTGAAGGGACATGCTTCTATATGGCGGCAGCAGCTCAAGGACTCCAGAGGCGCCAGGGTGATGTCTTGGGACGAGTTTTGTCGTGACTTCAGGTCCCACTACATTCCTTCCAGTTTTGTAGAGGAGATGCGTGAGAAGTTCAGGCGTTTGAAGCAGGGCAACAATTCTGTGTACAAGTACAATGTCGAGTTCCACGAGCTGGCCCGTTACGCGCTGCAGGATATCCCGGATGAGAAGAGCAAGATCTATCAGTTCAGGGGTGGCTTGAAGGAAGACTTGCAGTTAGCTCTTCCCTTGCACGATCCTGAGGAGTTTGACAAGTTCTACAACCTAGCTCTCAGAGCAGAGGCAGCCTTGCTCAGGGTGGAAAATTCCAAGAAGCGCTTCAGAGATTCCAGCTCTTCCTCGACTCAGGTGGTTCAGAAGCAACAGAGGTTTTGGGTTTCTCCTCCTCCTCCTCGGCATTCACAGCAGCTGAAGCACTCAGGTGGTCGTGGTTCTTCCCACCCACCCAACCCTGGCTTCCAGCAGAGATACCAGCATCAGAAGCAAGGGCCTCCTCAGACTCAGTACCGGCAGCCAGCACATGTCACTTGTCACAAATGCAGGTAGAAGGGTCACTATGCCAACAAATGTACTTCTCAGCTTCGTCTGCCGCCTCCTCCTCCAGGAAAACCTCCAAGCAACGCTCTTGTCAAATTCAACCCCAGATCAGCTCGAGTCAACATGGTGAACGCAGCTGAAGCAGACAACTCCTCTGATGTGATCATGGGTAACCTCCTCGTCAATGATATTCCTGCTAAAGTGTTATTTGATTCTGGTGCATCGCATTTGTTTATCTCAAGGCCATTCTCATTTAAGCATGGGTTCCCTACTCGTGATTTGCTTAAGTCTCTTTCAATTGTGTCTCCGGGTAAGATCATGAATTCTCACATGGTGGTTCCGGACGTTTCTGTCAAGATGGGTGCTTATGCTTTTCTGGTTTCTCCTATTGTCTTGGGCAATTCCGACATCGACTTGATTCTTGGTATGGACTGGTTGGCCATGAACAAGGCGTCAATTGATTGTGAAGCGAAAGAAGTGAAGCTTACCCACTCTTCGGAGGATGTGATTATATTCGCGGTGCGCGATGATACAATTCGTCTGTTCTCCTTGAATGAAAAGGGTGAGATCAATCCTATTGAGCAAGTCCCAGTGGTCTGCGAATATCAAGATGTGTTTCCTGAAGAGCTACCAGGCATGCCTCCGCACCATGAAGTTGAGTTTTTCATTGAGCTTGAGACAGGCACAGAGCCAGTGTGCAAACGGCCGTACAAGCTGGGTCCAGAAGAATTGAAGGAACTTAAGAGGCAACTCGATGAGCAGGAGCATTTGGGTTTGATCAGACCGAGCTCGTCTCCGTGGGGCTGTGGTGTTCTATTTGTCAAGAAGAAGGATGGCACGGACCGGCTGTGTGTCGATTACCGTCCATTGAACAAGAAGACAATCAAGAACAAATATCCACTTCCGAACATAACAGAGTTGTTTGAACAGTTGAAAGGTGCTAAAGTATTCTCCAAGCTTGATCTGAGAATGGGCTATCATCAAATTCGCATTCGCGAGGAAGACATTCCGAAGACGACATTCAGGACTAGTTTTGGCTCGTATGAGTATACGGTCATGTATTTTGGTCTCGCTAATGCTCCTCCGACATTTTGTCGATTGATGAACTATATTTTCTCCCCATACAAGAATGAATTTGTCTTGCTCTATCTCGACGACATTCTGGTCTTTTCTGAGACTGATGAAGAACATGAAAAACATCTCAGATTGGTGCTTGATAAACTGAGAGAGTACAAGCTGTATGCTAAGTTTTCCAAGTGCGAGTTCTGGCTGAAAGAAGTGGTTTCTATTGGGCATATTATCTCTGCCGAGGGCATTAAGGTTGATCCGTCCAAGGTTCAAGCCATTTTTGAATGGGAGCCTCCGCAGAATGTGAAGCAGCTTCGAAGCTTTCTCGGGCTTGCTGGATATTGCAGAAGGTTCGTTGAGAACTTCTCCAAGATCGCCAAGCCGCTCTCTAGTCTTATTCAGAAGGGTGTTAAGTATGCTTGGTCTCCAGAGTGTCAACTGGCCTTCGATACACTCAAAGAGAAGCTTATCTCCACTCCGGTCTTGGCCCCTCCGGATGATTCCAAGCCGTACCAGGTCTTTTGCGATGCTTCTCTCCAGGGTCTTGGTGCAGTCTTGATGCAAGATAGGAAGGTGGTTGCTTATACCTCCAGGCAGTTGAAGCCTGCGGAGAAGAACTATCCTGTGCATGATCTCGAGCTAGCAGCTGTGGTACACGCCTTGATGACTTGGAGACATCTCTTGTTGGAACGTAAGGTTGAAGTTTTTACCGATCACAAGAGTCTCAAGTACATCTTCACTCAGCCTAACTTGAATCTTCGTCAAACACGTTGGGTGGAAATGCTCCAGGATTTTAATCCGAGTGTTGAGTACACGCCACACAAGGAAAATGTTGTGGCGGATGCATTGAGCAGGAAGGCATATTGCAACAGTCTGATTCTGCAACCTCTCCAGCCGGGTCTTTGTGAGTCTTTCAGGAAGCTCAACCTTCAGCTAGTACCTTAGGGATTTCTTGCGAACCTTCAGATCTCTCCTACCTTGGAAGATCAGGTCAGAGCAGCTCGGCTTCTTGACGCTATGGTGAAGAAAGGTCAAGATTGGCGTGGGAAAGAGTCTCCCCAAGTATAAGTGCTTCACTGTTGATGCGAGGGACACGTTGTTTTTCGAGGATCGCCTTGTCGTCCCGAAAGGTGATCTCAGGAAGGTAATTATGGAAGAAGCTCATAACTCTCTGATCTCTATTCATCCTGGAAGCTCCAAAATGTACCATGACTTGAAGCAGACATTCTCGTGGACTCGTATGAAACGTGAGATTGCTCAGTTCGTAAACGAGTGTGATGTATGTTGAAGAGTGAAAGCAGAACATCAACGCCCAGCAGGCCTCTTGCAGCCTTTGCCGATTCCCGAGTGGAAGTTCGATCACATTGAGATGGATTTCGTCACCGGGTTTCCGAAGTCCAAGAAAGGCAATGATGCCATCTTTGTCGTCATCGACAAGTTGAGTAAAGTGGCTCATTTTCTTCCAGTCAAGGAGTCCATTTCAGCAGCTCAGCTGGCAGAGTCGTACACCTCCAGGATTGTCTCTTTGCACGGCGTGCCTATGATGATCTCGTTAGATCACGGAAGTATCTTCACTTCCAAGTTCTGGGACTCCTTTCAGTCTGCTATGGGTACGAAGATCCGCTTCAGCACAACGTTCCATCCTCAGACTAGTGGTCAAGTGGAGAGAGTGAATCAAGTTCTTGAGGATATGCTGAGAGCCTGTGTTATCTCTTTTGGCATGAAGTGGGAAGATTGTCTGCCTTTCGCGGAGTTCTCGTATAACAACAGTTATCAAGCTAGTTCTGGCAAGGCTCCGTTTGAAATTCTCTATGGCAGGAAGTGCCGTACTCCGCTCAACTGGTCCGAGACCGGCGAGCGTCAGATCCTTGGCAATGATATGATAGAAGAAGCTGAGGAGATGTGTCGGATCATTCGCGACAACCTCAGAGCAGCTCAGCCCCGTGAGAAGAGCTATTACGATAGCAAGCACCGTGACATGTCTTATGAACTTGATGACTTTGTCTATCTCAAGGTGTCGCCTATGAAGGGTATGCAGCGCTTTGGCATCAAAGGCAAGCCTGCGCCTCATTTCGTTGGTCCGTTCAGAGTGGTTGGCAAGAGAGGCGACCTTGCGTACCAGCTCGAGCTTCCGTCAACCTTTGCAAATGTCCATGATGTGTTCCATGTTTCTCAGCTTTGGAGGTGTTTCAAGACCCCCGAGCGCACTGTTCATCTTCAAGATATCGATCTTCAGCCTGACCTTTCTTATCGTGAGCATCCAGTTGCGGTTCTCGAGGCGACTGAGCGCAAGACCCGTAACAAGACTGTCAAATTTCTCAAAGTGCAGTGGTCTCACCATTCCGATAAAGAGGCTACGTGGGAACGTGAGGATCACCTCCGTTCCGAATTTTCCGATTTCTTTCAGTCTTAGATCTCGAGGGCGAGATCTTGTTTGTAGTGTGGGAGAGTTTGTAGTGCCCCAAGTGTAACCTTCCCTATTTGGAACCTAATGCAAGTGGGTCCACCTTGTCAGAGATATGATGATATCATTTGTGCCATGAGTTCTTGTGATGTCCCTTGTATTTTATTCCTTCCTTCCCATGCATGCATGCATATCATATCATTGTTTGCCTTGTCTTGTGTTGTGTTATATGATCTTAGCATTTCTTGTGGTGTAGTGATCTTGTGGTAAGCTACTTTGTGATGTTGTGTATGTGTTCGTGTGCTCTATGATTCCATGTGTGTGTGACTAGTTCTAAATGAAGTGGGCTTGTCATATTTGCAAACCTCTCTCTCTCTCTTTTATATCTCAAGCCAATATTCACTTGTCCCAACCTTGATTCAAAAATGCCCATGATGTGGTATATTTTTGTGGTGTATGTCAAGATGTGTTTTGCTGTTTTGGAACTTGGTTGTGAGGTGCAACTATTCACAAAACAGATAATACAAATGCTGTTTTGTAATTAATTTATTTGCTCCAAAAATACCGTTTGTATTTTATTTAAATAGGATAATTATTTTCATGGCCAGGGTCATTTTTAGTTTGATTTTTCTCACCACAGTTAGCCCTGTGTCTTTTCTTTTCTGTCTCGGTTTCTTTTATTAGGAAAACATAGCACCAAGTTTTTCTTTTTCTGGCGCACCAGTTGGGCTTCTTGCCATCTAGTCGGCCCATCTTCTCTTTATAACACAGCCCAGTATTGCTGCCCCTTTAGACGGCGTGCTCGTCCCCCTTCCTCCGTCAGTATCCCACTCGAGCAGGTTCAGAGCAGCGGCACTTGACGGCGTCACGGATGTCGAGGAACGTTCCTCGCCCCTTCCCTCCATAAAAGAAACCCCCTTGGCGTCCGTGCAGTAGGGCTTCCCTCTCTCGCGCCGCCACCTCCTTTCCCCTCTCCACCACACTCTCTGAAGATCCGCGTCAGGTAAGGTAGAGCCCCTCCGCCATGGCCGTGGATTGAGGTCCTCCTCGCCGCTGCGTACGAGCTTCTTCTTCCTCCCCGAAGACTCGGCGAGCACGCGGGGTCATCCATGAACCCATCCCCGCGGCTAGGTCGACGCGAGCTCCCCTGCTTCCTCTTCTCCACGACGGCGACAACCCCTCCCCGACGAGCAGGCCAGAACGGCGACCACCTCTTCTTCCCCTGCTTCCTCTCCGTCGCGGCTGAGTTCTCCTAACATAGGGTGAGTAGATCCATCTCCTACCCCCTTCCCTGCAGTAAATCTTCGTGTAGGAGCAGTAGGGCGTCGACGTGCTGCGTTCCTGTCGCCGGCGCCGCCGTGCACCGTAGCTAGGCCGCTGTGATATGTCTCGGGCGGAAGTAGCACAGGGAATGGACTCGTGGGTGCGTAGGGGTCCTCCCTTCCACTAGCCGTTGCTCGATTTGGGCTATGTCGCCGGCGGGACAGCTCCCCTGTTCCGGCCGCCGCGGCTCCCCTGTGTATCTTCGAGGGTAGGTTCAGTAGAATTAGTGCCCCTTCTCTGTTCAGTCATCGTTCCGTAGCGTAGTGGTAGTAGTACTGGTGCCTGTTGCCTGTAGGAGGGCGTGGGTTCGATCCCTCCCCTCGGCAACCCCTTTTCTTCTCGTTTATTTTCTTGGGCACAGTAGCAGGCAGGCTAAGCATACCTGGAGAGAATCCCCTCTCTGGTCAGATCAGAAGCTGTAGCAGAGTGGTAGCTGCCTTGTGCGTGTGTGTGCTCGAGCAGCAGGTCTGGGGTTCGACCCCCAGTGCCTCCCTTTTATTTTATTTCTGTCTCTTGTTCTGTGTTTCACTAATTTTGCAGCCTTGTTCTTTGTAGTGAGGTAGCCATTTTTGTTGCACATACATGTTTGTGCTACCTCCTCTCATAATCTGCAAGTATGTTCATTTGTTGGTGGCTTGTGAATAAGTGGTGATGCACTTGTGTGTGTGAATATGCACTTAGTAGAGTAGTAGATGCATGTGCTTATAGTCTTGTGCTTATCACTTTAGTTGAGATTGGCATTTTATCTCCTTGCTTGTACTGTATAGTAGTGTAAGGTGATGTGGTGTATGTTTGGGTGCTTGTGAGAGGTGCATGTGTGTGTGTGTGTATACACATGAGGTTAGTCACACATGGGGTGTGTGTGTATGGTGATGCTTCCTAGTAGATGATCTTATGTAGGTGGCTTGTGTTTATGCTTGTGTGACTAGTAAGAGGTGGCAGTAGGTGATGTACATGTGTGTGTGTGTGTGTTGCACACACATGAGGTGTTGCTAGTGTAGGTATGCATGTGTGTGTGATTGCCATATGCATGTGTTAGCATTCTTTGTGTTGCTAGCATGTGTAGGTGGTGTGGGTTTCTACTAGTTTACATGCATATGAGTTGATGATATGCATGTGGTTAAAACAGCCCCACTTTGCAACACTTGTGCACTTTCACATGTCCATATGTGGGACGACATGGTGATTTGTATGTGAGGATAGCTTGGTAGAAGTGGTTGTGAAGTTGATGTGCATAACAAAAACATGGGGTTCAAACCCCCATGTCACTTTGTCATTGTGCACATGAGCTCAACCATGTAGTAGTTGATATAGTGAAACTACATGAAATGATGCACTATTCCCTAGTCATGATTTGGAGTAGTTTCCTCTTCCTTAATTTGTGGTCACTTGTTCCAAGTAAGTGCCCAAATATTATATATGATTTTGTGGTATAATTTCCCAAGGAATCCATTGGTGAACTTAGAATTTCCATTGGAACATTTTTCTGGAAAGTCATATTTGCACTTTTCTTCTAAGTTTAGAGCTTGGTTCCATGCATGGTGATGTGCTCTTGTATTTGATTCTTGGTTGTGGTAGTAGAGGGTGACCCCCTCTACCACATGTGGGTTTCAATTAATGATTTGGAATCTATGTGTGCAAGTGGTGCCCATCCAAAGTGGGTATGTGGCTGGAAATTCCAGCTTAGTGAAATCTGGAATTTCACTAAGTCTGGGAATCTGGAAACATTTTCTTCTCCTGTAGATGAGGTTGTGCTGGTCATTGTGTTGTGATTTAGCCTTAGTTCAGTGCTAGGAATTTGGACCTGTTATGTTTGTGAATCTCCATGTAAAATTTCATCCCATTTGGAATCCTGTAGGTTATGTTTTGGTTGCTGTCAAAAAAGCTTCAGAACAAAAACAGAAAATCAGGTGCAGGAATTTTCACTAAGTCCCTAAGACCTGATGGTTTTGGGAAAGTTTGTGGCCTTGTATCTTCCTGTGTTTAATTCATTTTTGTGTGATTCTTGCTTGTGCTGGTAGTATTCTTGGCTATCTACAACCACATATATTAGTTTTCATATTTGGAGGGCTGTAGCTATGTTGCATGTAGCTCACAAAGTGCTAAGATACAGATTATGGCAGATTATGTAGTTTTGTCATTTTGATGATTGTGGGTGCTTAGTTGATGTTGTGGTGTTCTTCCTTGCTCCAATCCATTCATGTTGGGTTGTTATATGTCTTGGCAAACTGGGAATACCAGGTTTGTGCCATTTGAGTGTGTGGTGTTGATTTTGACACGTAGGGCTTCATATCTTGTTTCGTTGATTCCGTTGATCCGTAGCTCCGATTGTAATGTTCTTTATATGGTTTTGCATCGTTTTCACGAGACGCATCTGATCATGTCATTCTCATGCATGTCAAAATATCTTAGTGTACAGTTCTGTCCAGAAACTTGTAGTAGCTTCTTTTGCTTGTGCTAGTGATAGAAATAGTGATGCATGCTCATTTTCATCCCATGCATCATGTGCTTGTTGCATCTTGAGGTGCTGTTGTTCATTAGATGTTATTCTTCTGTTGGGTAGCACCGGGATCGGAGAACGAGTACGTGGATTCAGGAGAGTACGTGCAGGACGAACAAGAACCATTCCAAGCTGAGGATATCACAGGCAAGATGATATGACCTTGATTCCATCTCTAGACTTGTTATGCTAGTTTGTGTTTCCACGTCATATTGCTCGCTGCCTACCACTGAATAAAATTGCCTCTTGATATGCCATGAACCCATACACTGATCCCTTCCTAGCAAAACTTGAATGACTAAGTAGGCTTTGCTCAGCTACTAATGTCAGCGTTGCTAGATGCATGTGCTTTGACTCATGTGATAACATGAGCTTGATATCATTATCTTAAATTCTGTTATTTAATTAATGCACCTATATACTTGGTAAATGACGGAAGGCCTAGCCTTTTGCCGGGTGCTTTGTTCCGTTATTGCCGCCATAGTTACCGGCTACCGGTGTTTGATTCCATATTGATCGCTCCTAACACGTTCGGTGTTGTTATGGGGACCCCCTCGATAAATCGCGTAGTTCTAAGGCTTGTCCGAGAGGACCCAACATTGGTTTTATTGCTATTCACTTAATAATCTGCATAGGGAATAGCTACCCCGAGGAATTTAATCAACAACACGGGACAATGCTCCCCATGAGTGTTGGTCCAACCACCTAGCAGTCGGCAAGGCCACCCCAAAGAAACTTGAGGTTTGGTCCTTGTCCACTTTGCATAGACGGTGTTGTCCTGAGACTGAGATACGTGGCTCTTATCGGGTCGTCGACACACCGGGAGGTCCTGCTAGCCTTGTCTTACCTTAGCTATATATCTTGCGTATAGGAATCCCAGTGAAGCTTTGGTTTCCCCCAGAGTTGAGGTTTTCCTCTAAGGAATCCGACGAGATCACGAGATTCGTGATAGAGGATGCCTTTGCGGCCTGTGTACGTTTGTGATGGACTAGTTGCAGCACCCCTGCAGGGTTTAATCTTTCGGAAAGCCGTGCCCGCGGTTATGTGGCAACTTGGAATATTTTGTTAACATCCGGTATTAGATAACTCAAACATAAGCTAATAAAATTGCCAACTGTGTGCGTAACCGTGACTGTCCCCTCGAAGATCTCTCTTCGATCGGGAACACGGTGGGGTTATGAATGCCGTAGGTAGGTGTTCAGGATCACTTAGTGATCAAGTAATCACGACCGCTAGTGTAGACCACCTTCATAAATGCTTTACGTAACTTAGCCACTAAATCAAGCTTACGATGGTGCAACCTTAAACACTTCACCTTACCCTACCTAATAACTTGACTAGTTCTGGCACCAAGGTCTTAGATTGCTGAGTCCCCGTGGCTCACGGATTCCTCCAAAATCCCACCAGGTTCAGGTACCCCAGAGACAGATGATCCCGACGGCACTCAGCTGGGGTGGCAGTACGATGAGGAGACAGACCGCCTTTACGTGAACTATCCAGAAGATTGAGGCATGGTCGTGATCGTGGGCCTGCAGGCAGGGTAGCATAGCATTTCTATGTTTTGTAGTCCGTAGCGGAACTACCTTGGTTGTATGTGTGATGTACTCTGAGATATTTATGAGAAGGCAATTGAATCCCTAATTGTCTATCTTTATTATTATGTATGTGTTGTGTTACCCGTTTGCGAGACGGTTAGAGCGCTCCTTTCCAATTCGGGGCCTCGATCCCCAGATCGGAAAGGACCGCATCTTGGTCGTTACATGGAGTTCATCATCGCCCAAGCAAACAAGATGGCGAAGCAGCAGACCATCATGGAGTCCATCGAGGATGAGGCCTATGTGGAGGTCAACCGGCGCTTCGTGTGACATGAGCACGTAGCGACCGACTATCTTTTCATCGAACTCGAGGCAGAGTAGCTGGAGGAGCCATGAGAGCCGGAGTTGTGGCTCTCGCCCATATAACCGAAACCGGGCACAAAGATAGTTGACATCTCCGACGAGTACTTGACTAGTTGATCTACATGGTACCTAGGATTATTTTATCTTTGCATGCTTTTTTATAGATTTAAGATTTATATATCAGGTATCCGAATGCGGATGAGTAAATTTGAGACTTGACCTGCCAGTATCAGCGGACGTTTGAGGACTCAAATTTGCCCATCACAATTGTAGATGCTCTTAGATTGATCGATCTCCCTAGTCAGGCCAACCTCAACGCATGACCCCAAATGGTCCGGCCACGTTTGTTTGGGAACAAACAGACATAAATCGCGACCTACACATGGAAGGACAGACCGCAGCGAGCATAACATCCATTTTCTGTTTGCCGTTGACTCATTTGTGGCTCAAATTTGGGTCATGTTTACGTCGAAATGAACATCACGCGGACGAACGGGACACACGTACTTGTCCTTCCCTGGCCCGTCCGTCAGGGGCACAACCCCTCTTTTTACTACGTGGCCTGCCACCACTACTGGGAGAAGGCTGAGAGGTGAACTACAACTAGTGGGCGGGGCAGGATACCCGCCACAGCTACTTTTCTAATATAGTCGTGGCAGCTAGCAATCATACCCACAACAGCTAACAGCAGTGTAGTGTCGGGCGAGTGCTCGCGCCTCTCGTAGATAGGCTCTTCCAAATAAGCTCGCGGGATAAAAAGTATAGTGGCGGGTGACGCCCGACGCTTGCCACAACTACCTTATGGCATGTCACACCAAATTATTCCAAGTTTTGAAATGTTTTATAGTGACGGGCTTCTTTGCCCGCTTGCCACTGCTCCCGTTTTCGTCCCGAATCTATTTTTTATTTTCATCTATCATAATTTTCCAGTCAGTTCCCCCCTCCCCTCCTCTCAATCAGTTCCTCTCTCCTCTCCCCTTTCCCCCTTCCGCTCCGTCGTCCGCCTCAACCGTCGTCGTTGTCCCTTCGACCCACACCACAGACTGATCTGCTTGACATCCTCTCTGCCTCCGCGACCATGCTACTTCTCAAACAACAGCGCCAAAAATTGACACGTTGACGGAGACGTGCTTGCGTCGGTTTTTCCCTTGAAGAGGAAAGGGTGATGCAACACAGGAGCAGTAAGTATTTCCCTCAGTTTGAAAACCAAGGTATCAATCTAGTAGGAGAATCTCGTCAAGTCCAGAGTACCTGCACAAACACAAAGAGCTTGCACCCAACGCTATAAAGGGGTTGTCAATCCCTTCAAGATTGATTGCAAAGTGAGATCTGAAGGCGGAAAGTGCAACGAAGTAAAAGTGTAAGGCTGAAAATATGGTGTGGAGTAGACCTGGGGGCCATAGTGTTCACTAGAGGCTTCTCTTAAAATAGCAAATATTACGGTGGGTGAACAAATTACTGTCGAGCAATTGATAGAACCGCACAAAGTCATGACGATATCTAAGGAAATGATCATACATATAGGCATCACGTCCGAGACAAGTAGACCGATACTTCCTGCATCTACTACTATTACTCCACACATCGACCGCTATCCAGCATGCATCTAGTGTATTGAGTTCATGACGAACAGAGTAACGCCTTAAGCAAGATGACATTATGTAGAGGGATAATCTCAAACCAATGATGAAAACCCCATGTTTTTACCCTTGATGGCAATAACACGATGCGTGCCTCGCTACCCCTTCTGTCACTGGGTGAGGTCACCACACGGTATGAACCCAAAACCAAGCACTTCTCCCATTGCAAGAATCATAGATCTAGTTGGCCAGACAAAACCCACAACTCCAAGAGAATTACAAGGATATGAAATCATGCATAAGAGAGATCAGAAGAAACTCAAATAAGATTCATAGATAATCTGATCATAAATCCACAATTCATCGGAACTCGACAAACATACCGCAAAAGAAGATTACATCGGATAGATCTCCATGAAGATCATGGAGAACTTTGTATTGAAGATCCAAGAGAGAGAAGAAGCCATCTAGCTACTAGCTATGGACTCGTAGGTCTATGGTGAACTACTCACGCATCATCGGAGAGGTCATGGTGTTGATGAAGAAGCCCTCTGTATACGAATCTCCCCTCCGGCAGGGCACGAGAACGTGCCCGAGATGGGATCTTGCGGACAGAAGCTTGCGGCGGTAGAAAAGTACTTTCAATGATCTCCTGATTTTTTCTGGGATTTTAGGGAATTTATAGGCGAAAGTCCTAGGGCAGAGGTGGCCCAGGGAGCCCACAAGCCTGGGAGTGATACGTCCCCATCGTATCTACTTTTCCAAACTCTTTTGCCCTTGTGTTGGACTCTAATTTGCATGATTTGAATGGAACTAACCCGGACTGACGCTGTTTTCAGCAGAATTGCCATGTTGTTGTTTTTGTGCAGAAATGAAAGTTCTCGGAATGTCCTGAAAATTTACGGAGAATATTTCTCGAAAATATGAAAAATACCTGCGCAAAGATCCACCGGAGGGGACGGGCCAGTGGGCCACAAGCCCTGACGCCGCGGCCTCCCCCCTTGCCGCGACAACCAAGCTTGTGGGGCCCACGTGGCTTTGCCGCCCCAACTCCAGCGCTATTTATTTCCTTTTGTCCCGGAAAAAATCAAGAGAGAAGATTTCATCGCGTTTGCGACACGGAGGCGCCGCCACATCCTGTTCTTCATCTGGAGGGTAGATCTGGAGTCCGTTTTGGGCTCCGGATCAAGGAGATTGTCGCCATCGTCATCATCAACCTTCTTCCCTCTCCAATTCCATGAAGCTCTTCATCGTTCGTGAGTAATCTATTCGTAGGCTCGCTGGGCGGTGATGAGTAGGATGAGATCTATCATGTAATCGAGTTAGTTTTGACGGGGATTGATCCCTAGTATCCACTATGTTCTGAGATTGATGTTGCTACTACGTTGCTATGCTTAATGCTTGTCACTAAGGCCCGAGTGCCATGATTTCAGATCTGAAATTATTATGTTGTCACCAATATATGTGTGTTTTAGATACGATCTTGCAAGTTGTAGTTACCTACTATGTGTTATGACCCGACAGCCCCGGAGTGACAATAACCGGAACCAGTCCCGGTGATGACCATAGTTTGAGGAGTTCATGTGTTCACCAAGTGCTAATGCGTTGGTCCGGTTCTTTATTAAAAGGAGAACCTTAATATCCCGTAGTATCCATTTGGACCCCACTACCACGGGAGGGATGGACAATAGATGTCATGCAAGTTCTTTTCCCTAAGCACGTATGACTACACACGGAATGCATGCCTACATCACATTGACGAACGGGGGCTAGCCACATATCTCTCCGTGTTATAACTGTTGCATGATGAATGTCATCCAACGAATCACCGACCCATTGCCTACAAGTTTGTCCCACTGCTGCTGTTACTTGTTTTGCTCTGTTGCTGTTACTACTGTTGCTGCTACTGTTACTTGCTGCTACTGTTACTCACTTTGTCCTGGTGCTGCTGTCACTACCGTTGCTACTACTGTTGCTTGCTGTTGCTGTTACTTGTTACTGTTGTTACTTGCTACTGTTGTCACTACTGCTGTTCCTTGCCACTACTGTTACTCGTTACACTGCTGCTACCTGCTACAATACTTTTCTGGCGCCATTGATACTTCAGTTAGGAATAGTCTGCCTTGTCAACAGATTGTTTCTGGCACCGTTGCTATCATACTACCTTTGCTGCTTATATCCTGCTTGTAGATACTAATCTTTCAGGTGTGGTTGAGCTGACGCCTCAACTGCTAATACTTGAGAATATTCTTTCACTTCCCGTCGTGCGAACCAACAAATTTGGGTTGAATACTCTACCCTCGAAAACTGTCGCGATCCCACGCGCTGGTGGGCTATTGCAAGACAATTTCTAATTGTTGAGCAGCTGGAAGCAGCTCTTCTCTGGCTCCGTTGCCGTGGAGGCATCAAGTCATGAATAGTTGCACGTCAGCAACATTTTTCTGGTGCCGTTGCCGGGGAAGGATAGCTATATTGTCTGAGTCACTTGAGATTTATATTTGTTGATCACTATGAAGAATCTGAAAGATCCAAAAACCAAAGTCCCGCCCTCAACTACGAGGGGAGGTAAGGAACTGCCATCTAGCTCTGCACTTGATTCACCTTCAGTTATGAGTAAGTTGCGACACCACCTCCTGCTAGAAATCTTGATATGTCGCCTGTGCTTGATGATGCTTATGCTGCTACTATGCCTGATACTGCTAGAGATGCTATGCCTGATACTGCTATCCATGATGCTATGCTTGATACTGCTAGAGATACTACTTTGCCTAATATGCCACTAGGGGCATTCCTTGATGCTCATATTGCTAGATTTACCGCCAATGCTCGTGATGCTTCTGAAACTGCCGATACTATTGAGATAGAACCTTCTTTTGCTCCTGGTAGATCTAGCTCTCCTAGATATGAATTGCCTGATATACCTGAGGGTTATGTTATGGAGGGAGAGATAGCTGAGGATTTTCTTGTGTGTAAGGATGCCTATGACGCTGAGAAATTACTTCTCAAGTGGAAGGAAAAATCTCTGAAATCTAGGATGAAATACGACCCGAAGTTTGCCACTTCACCTATCTTTATCACCGATGAGGATTATGAATTCTCTATCGACCCTGATCCTTTCCACGGTTATGAGTCTGAGAAGGTCGTAGACCATCTTACCAAACTACATGATATAGCCACCCTTTTCACTAGTGAGGAGAAGATCCGCTACTACTATATCCTTAAGCTGTTTCCTTTCTCTCTAAAGGATGACGCTAAAGCCTGGTTCACTTCTCTTGCTCCTGGATGTGTGAGTAGTCCCCAGGATATGGTCTATTACTTCTGTGAGAAATATTTCCCTGCCCATAAGAAGCAAGCTGCCTTGCAGGAAATATACAACTTTGCTCAACTCAAAGAAGAGAGTCTCCCACAAGCTTGGGGGAGGCTCATCCAGCTACAGAATGCTTTGCCTTATCACCCTCTTAAGAAGAACGAGATACTTGATATCTTCTATAACGGACTTACCGATGCTTCTAGAGACCACCTAGATAGTTGTGCGGGCTGTGTTTTTAGGGAACGGACTGTAGAACAAGCTGAGGTCCTACTGAATAACATCTTGATCAACGATAATGCTTGGACTATTACCGAACCACCTCCTAAGACAACTCCTAAGAAAAGAGGTATTCTATTCCTCAGTCCCGAAGATATGCAAGAAGCCAAGAAATCTATGCAAGAGAAAGGCATTAGATCTGAAGAAGTCAAAAATCTACCACCTATCGAAGAGATCCATGGTCTCGATAACCCGATACAAGTAGTAGAAGTGAATTCTCTGCGTAGGTTTGATGAGAGTGATATTCCTTTTGACAAACCTGCTAGCCTATGCTTTGATGAATTTGACAACTTTGTTGCCAAACAACAGAGTTTCAATGATTATGTTAGCAGACAATAGGAACAAAGCACTCGTATGCTTAGTAATTTAAGTGCTTGTGTAGACAGAAATGTCAATGATCTGAAGCTTCTGAGTAAACATGCCTCTATGATTACTACTCGGGTAGAACAAGTACTCAAAGCTCAGAATGACTTGCTCAATGAATTAAATGAAAACTTTGTCAAAGTCATTACTAGAGGAGGCAAAATGACTCAGGAACCTTTGTATCCTGAAGGCCATCCTAAGAGAATTGATCAGATTCTCAAGGGATTAATGCTGATACACCCAGTCATCCTAAGAAGAAGGATGATAGAAACCTACATGTCAGTTCACCAAATACTGTCACACCTGAAGAACCAAATGATATTTCTGCGTCTGATGCAGAAACACAATCTGGTGATGAACATGAACCTGGTGACAATATGGACAGCGATGTTCATAATACTGCTCAACCTAGCAATAATAAGGATGTGGAGATTGAACCTACGGTTAATCCTGATAACCCACGACCTAAGAGATACGATAAGAATGACTTCACTACTAGGAAGCATGGTAAAGAAAGGGAGCCATGGGTTCAGAGACCTATGCCCTTTCCTCCTAAGCCATCTAAGAAAAAGGATGATGAGGATTTTGAGCGCTTTATTGAAATGATAAGACCCGTATTTCTGCAGATGCGATTTATTGATATGCTCAAAATGTCTCCGTATGCCAAGTACATGAAAGATATCGTGACCAATAAACGGAAGATACCAGATCTTGAGATCTCCACCATGCTCGCCAATTACACTTTCACAGGTGGAACTCCTAAGAAACTTGGTGATCCCGGAGTGTCCACTATACCTTGCTCCATTAAAGGAAACTACGTAAGAACTGCCTTATGTGACCTTGGAGCCGGTGTTAGTGTTATGCCTCTCTCTCTTTATCGTAGACTTGAACTGGATAAGTTGACACCTAGTGAAATCTCTCTGCAAATGGCTGACAAATCAACTGCTTTCCCTATCGGCATTTGCAAGGATGTGCCTGTTGTGGTTGCTAACACTACTATCTTAATAGACTTTGTTATCTTGGATATTCCCGAGGACGATGCCATGGCTGTCATCGTCGGAAGACCCTTTTTAAACACTGCAGGGGCTGTTATAGATTGCAACAAAGGCAATGCCACTTTCCATGTCAACGGTAATGAGCATACAATGCACTTTCTGAAGAAACGATATCAAGTACATTGCATCAATGCTATCGAAAAAACTTCATCGATTCTTATTGGGAGCTTTAAATGCCCTATTCCTCGTGTCAAGATGAAGTATGATTTGCTTGTGGGGAGATACATATCCCCATTGACGTGACCTAGTGACTATTCAAAAATTCTCCGTTCTCTTTTGCAATTCAAGAAAGTTTTGTCGAGGGGATTTGATCAACCCCATTGACGGATTTCTTTCGATGACCATGAAATGGACGAATCAAAGAGTCACATACCTCTATTTTAAGCTTTCACTTTCTGTTACTTAGAAGAAAAATGATAGATTTAGTTTAGTTTTGCCTATTTTCCGTTTTAGCATCCCGGAGAAAAGTACCCTGAAAATAAAAGTTCTCCGATGGTCCTGAAAATCTAGTATGATTTTTTCTGGAATATTTGAAAAATACTGGGACTGAGAGCTGGCCTGGGGGCCACACCAGTGGGCCACAAGCCCTGTCACCGCGGCCTCCCCCCTGGCCGCGGCCACCAAGCTTGTGGGGCCCACAGGGACCCCCTCCACTCATTCCAGCTCCCAACCTCTTCTTCTACCTCCACAAAAAATCGTTTCGCAGCTCAAACCCGTGTTCTTGCTCATTTGGCTGTGATTTTTGATCTCCTTGCTCAAAGCACCATTCTCCGAACCGTTTTGGGGAAATTACTCCTTGGTAAGTGACTCCTCCATTGGTCCAATTAGTTTCTACTCTAGTGCTTTATCCTTCGCGTATTCTTGCTACCTTGGTGACCCTGTTCTTGAGCTTGAAATGTTGATTTTAGCTGGTCCCAAGTAGTTTTAGCACGTGATACAGTCTCTAGGCACTAGTAGGAGTAGTTGCTACGAGTTGGGTTAATCCTTACTCACTTTTCTTTCGAAGTCTCTAAAAATTTCAGAATTTTTCAGAGTTAGAAAAGGAAAAAGATGAGGAGGTTCTTGAGAGGCTCTTCAAGCCGTAACCCCAAGGAGGATGAGAAGAACCACCCCAAGTACGTGGTTCCTCGAGTAACAGAAGTTCGAGCATGCGAGTGGCCAAGTGATGAATTTTTGCACGTCGCTGGGATTTATGAAGACTTTTATTACTTGGTGGGGAACGCAGGTCTTACCGCGTTCGTTGAAGATAAGTGCTCACAATACCTCCTCCTCACCAATATTTTCGTTCAAAGCTTCAACTTTTATCCGAGGAAGAATCCTCCTATGGTTGAGTTCTTGTTGTACGATATCCCCCAGTGCATGATGCTACAGGATTTTTGCAATGTATGCAAATCACCTTATGTTGGGGATATTCATGATCCTCGTTCACGGGACTTGGAGGATTTCATAGGCACTATTGCTGTTGGAGAGGAGAGAGGAGTGTCTCGCGCTAGAATTGCTAGCATACATTTTCCTGTGCTTCGGTACTTCTCATTATTTGTGGGAAAATGTTTGATTGGCCGTGGGGAGGCTGGATCACCTAGCTCTCCTGACCTTGCAGTTTCGCGAAGGCCTTTATAGCAATAAGACTTATAGCCTAGGTGCTATAGTAGGTCAGCGGTTGAACACAAACCGTTCCAAAGGTGTCGTCTATGGAGGTATCTATGCTACTCGTCTTGCTAGACACTTTGAGATACCTATTAGACTTCGCGAGGAAGAAGAAATGCTTCTTCCTGAGAAATATCTGGATTATGACAACATGGTTCGCCATGATTTTCTGGATAGAGATGCTAGTAGACGGATGATTTATAACCTGGTATTTAGTCAGGGTACTCGAGAGACTATTACTTTGCCTGCTCCTTCTTTGTTCGATCTTCATGCAGGCAGGTACACTATTATGCCCTCGGACATCTACGCATATTGGGGCTTGGCCCAACCATAGGTGCACGTGCCCGAGCCACCAGTCGAGTACCAGACGCTAGTTTATCAGTGGGAGCCAGAGGAGCTCACACAGCAGTGGCATCCATAGTCCGCTCCGGAGTATGCTGGATCTGGTTATTTCCCGCTTTGGGAGTAAACCAAGCTAGGGCAAAAGCCTAAGCTTGGGGGAGTACGTGTTTGCACCAACTTTACATTCATGCTTATGCTTTCACTTTGTTAGTCGGTGTTTACACTTTGCCACTGTATTATCCATGCTAGTTTATTTTCGTTTTCTTGTTTTGTGTCCTTTTGAGAAAACCCAAAAAGATTTTCCTTTCTTCTTTTGCTTGTTGGGAGTTTTCCCGTGTAAATAGTTTTCTTTTTCTTTGGGTCAAGGTAGAAGATATTGGTTACAATGTTTAGTGGCTCTTGCATGCATACATGTTTAGCTTTCAAAGAGCCATATTACTTTATCTTCTCCTTTGTGTTTGCCTGCAGATTTTAGCTTAGTCCAGTGCATGAGCACTCTTATTATTGTTCACATCGTTCGATCGTGCAAGTGAAAGGCAATAATGACGATATGTGATGAAGTGACTGAGACTGGAAAAGCTGGTATGAACTCTATCTATTTTGTTTTGTAAATATGACTAGCTTGTTGTCCCAGATTCAGCTTTGTTGAGAGAGAACCATGTTTGGAATGACAACTTAGAGATCATAGTTTCTGATGCCATGCTTACTTAGCTAGGAGCTTATAATGGTTTGTCTTGAATGCCAACATAGATTTTTAGATGACTATGATGTAGTATGATAGGATGGTATTCTCCTTTGAATGATTCAAGCGGCTTGACTTGGCGCATGTTCATGCATGTAGTTGAAACAAAATCAACATAGCCTCTATGATGTTCGTATTCATGGTGATTTATATCCTGTTCATGCTTGCACTCCATGTTAGTCAAACTCATTGCATCTTGATGACTGTTGTCGCTCTCTAGTTGGTCGCTTCCCAGTCTTTTGCTAGCCTTCACTTGTACTAAGCGGAATACTGCTTGTGCATCCACTCCCATAAACCCAAAAGTTTTTCCATGAGAGTCCACCATACCTACCTATTTGCGGTATCTACCTGCCGTTCCAAGTAAATTTGCATGTGCCATTCTCTAAACCTTCAAGAAATAATCTGTTTTGCATACCCGAACCGCTCATGTCGTGATAGGGGGCTATTGGTATCTTCCATGTTAGGCGTGTTATCCTCGACGTGTGTTTATTCACTGTCATTCACGAGAAAGGGGCCGGTAATTGGAATGCCCAGTTCCACGCTTAAATCGAAAACATAACTGTAAAACAAGACTCCCCCTGGATTGATGTTATTATGGACGGTACCCGAGGATTCAGCTAGCCGTGGAGTGTGATTGATTGGTGGGGGGGAGTTAAAAATTTAGTTTTCTGTTTGGGAACCGCCCTATAGCATGAGTAGCATGGAAGATATTCAGAACTCTTGGTCATTGCGTTGACAATGAAAGCATGCCACCCAAAATTATTATCTCTGTTTTCAAAGCTTGAGCTCTGGCACCTCTGCAAATCAATGCTTCCCTCTGCGAAGGGCATGTCTATTTATGTTCCTATTGAGTCATCCTCTTCTTATATAAGCACAAATTAGAGAGAACTTCTGTCATTTTTATGCTTTGCTTTTGATTGATATTGAGTATGACTATGACTGGATCTTCGTTGCTATGAATTACAATGTTTAGTCAGCCCTTGATCTTTGAAAGTGCTCTGCATTTATGTTTTGCGGTCTCAGAAAGAGCTAGCGAGATACCACCTATTCATATTGCTTCATGTTTGTTTTGATTGAATTGTTGGTATCTGAAACTCATTATTATTTGCTCGCTAGCTGATTATGCCATTGATATTAGTTTACCGTGAGACCTTTGTGTCAGTTGCATATGTGGTTAACTTGTGATCTTGCTGAAATTCTGGTTATGAGTTAGACATAGTTGCAACAACAAGATCAAACAGAGTTTGTCAAAGTTTTTCTTTCTCTTTCAGTTTGTCAACTGAGTTGCTTGAGGAAAAGCAAGGCTTTAAGCTTGGGGGAGTTTGATACGTCTCCATCGTATCTACTTTTCCAAACTCTTTTGCCCTTGTTTTGGACTCTAATTTGCATGATTTGAATGGAACTAACCCGACTGACGCTGTTTTCAGTAGAATTGCCATGGTGTTGTTTTTGTGTAGAAATGAAAGTTCTCGGAACGTCCTAAATTTTTTACGGAGAATATTTCTGGAAAATATGAAAAATACATGCGCAAAGATCCACCGGAGGGGACGGGCCAGTGGGCCACAAGCCCTGACGCCGCGGCCTCCCCCCTGGTCGCGGCAACCAAGCTTGTGGGGCTCACGTGGCTCTGCCGCCCCCAACTCCAGCGCTATTTATTCCCTTTCGTCCCAGAAAAACTCAAGAGAGAAGATTTCATCGCGTTTGCGACACGGAGGCGCCGCCAGATCCTGTTCTTCATCTGGAGGGCAGATCTGGAGTCCGTTTTGGGCTCCGGATCAAGGAGATCGTCGCCATCATCATCATCAACCTTCTTCCCTCTCCAATTCCATGAAGCTCTTCATGGTTCGTGAGTAATCTATTCGTAGGCTCGCTGGGCGGTGATGAGTAGGATGATATCTATCATGTAATCGAGTTAGTTTTGACGGGGATTGATCCCTAGTATCCACTATGTTCTGAGATTGATGTTGCTACTACGTTGTTATGCTTAATGCTTGTCACTAGGGCCCAGTGCCATGATTTCAGATCTGCAATTATTATGTTGTCAGCAATCTATTTTTTTCATCTATCATAATTTTCCAGTCAGTTCCCCCTCCCCTCCTCTCAATCAGTTCCTCTCTCCTCTCCCCTTTCCCCCTTCCGCTCCGTCGTCCGCCTCAACCGCCGTCCTTGTCCCTGCAACCTGCACCATAGACTGATCTGCTTGACATCCTGTGTGCCTCTGCGACCATGCTACTTCTCAAACAATAGCGCCAAAAATTGACACGTTGACGGAGACTTGCTTGCGTCGGTTTTTCCCTTGAAGAGGATACGGTGATGCAACACAGGAGCAATAAGTATTTCCCTCAGTTTGAGAACCAAGGTATCAATCCAGTAGGAGAATCTCGTCAAGTCCAGAGTACGTGCACAAACACAAAGAGCTTGCACCCAACGCTATAAAGGGGTTGTCAATCCCTTCAAGATTGATTGCAAAGTGAGATCTGAAGGTCGAAAGTGCAACGAAGTAAAAGTGTAAGGATGAAAATATGGTGTGGAGTAGACCCGGGGGCCATAGTGTTCACTAGAGGATTCTCTCAAAATAGCAAATATTACGGTGGGTGAACAAATTACTGTCGAGCAATTGATAGAACCGCGCAAAGTCATGACGATATCTAAGGCAATGATCATACATATAGGCATCACGTCCGAGACAAGTAGACCGATTCTTTCTGCATCTACTACTATTACTCCACACATCGACCGCTATCCAGCATGCATCTAGTGTATTGAGTTCATGACGAACAGAGTAATGCCTTAAGCAAGATGACATGATGTAGAGGGATAATCTCAAACCAATGATGAAAACCCCATCTTTTTACCCTTGATGGCAACAACATGATGCGTGCCTCGCTACCCCTTCTGTCACTGGGTGAGGTCACCGCACGGTATGAACCCAAAACCAAGCACTTCTCCCATTGCAAGAATCATAGATCTAGTTGGCCAGACAAAACCCACAACTCGAAGAGAATTACAAGGATATGAAATCATGCATAAGAGAGATCAGAAGATACTCAAATAAAATTCATAGATAATCTGATCATAAATCCACAATTCATCGGATCTCGACAAACATACCGCAAAAGAAGATTACATCGGATAGATCTCCATGAAGATCATGGAGAACTTTGTATTGAAGATCCAAGAGAGAGAAGAAGCCATCTAGCCACTAGTTATGGACCCGTAGGTCTATGGTGAACTACTCACGCATCATCGTAGAGGTCATGGTGTTGATGACGAAGCCCTCCGAAAGGGCACCAGAACATGACCCAGATGGGATCTTGCGGAGACAGAAGCTTGCGGCGGCGGAAAAGTACTTTCGATGATCTCGTGATTTTTTCTGGGATTTTAGGGAATTTATAGGCGAAAGTCCTAGGACAGAGGTGGCCCAGGGAGCCCACAAGCCTGGGAGTGATACATCTCCATTGCATCTACTTTTCCAAACTTTTTTCCCCTTGTTTTGGACTCTAATTTGCATGATTTGAATGGAACTAACCCGGACTGACGCTGTTTTCAGCAGAATTGCCATGGTGTTGTTTTTGTGCATAAATGAAAGTTCTCGGAATGTCCTGAAAATTTACGGAGAATATTTCTTGAAAATATGGAAAATACTTGCGCAAAGATCCACCGGAGGGGACGGGCCAGTGGGCCACAAGCCTTGACGCCGCGGCCTCCCCCTCGCCGCGACGACCAAGCTTGTGGGGACCATGTGGCTCTGCCGCCCCCAACTCTACCGCTATTTATTCCCTTTCGTCCCGGAAAAAATCAATAGAGAAGATTTCATCGCGTTTGCGACACGGAGGCGCCACCACATCCTGTTCTTCATCTGGAGGGCAGATGTGGAGTCCGTTTTGGGCTCCGGATCAAGGAGATCGTTGCCATTGAAAGTGTGTTATATCGACTAGAGGGGGGTGAATAGGAGATTTTTAGAATTTCATCACTGAGGAAATTCCTTTTGAGGAAATTTCTCACTGATGACTAACTTACAGCGGAAACAGTAAAGGATCAGAAGTGCAAAGTTTCACAACAACAGTTTTTCAGTGTGAGGAATGTGAAAACAGATTGCACAGTGAGCAAGCACGCAGAAAACAGATGAAGATTAACTAGCGTGAAGAATTTGAGGTTGAGGAATTTCAGAGAAAGTCTTCAGCAAATTCTTCAAACAGTAACAGTGAAAGTCATCAACACATAATCTGAGGAATGTAAGGAGTTGATGAATTAGAACCCGTTTCACAACGAAGACAATAGTTGATGACCCAGTTCCAACTGTTGTGACAGTTGTACATCTGGTTTGGAGCGGCTTGGTATTGAAACCAAAAGACACATAGTCCCGGGACACGCAGTCCCTACCGTATTCTCCTTGGGCTAAGAACACACAGTCCTCGCCCAACACTCGTGGTAAGTCTTCAGGGCAGACTTCCAAGCCCTCCCAAACTTGGTCACCCGACGATCCACAATTGACTGCTGGATTGCTCTAGACCATGACGCCTAACCGTCTGGAGGATGCACAGTCTTCAAAGGTAAAAGGCTTCAGTCCCACACCGGAACAACTTCTTCAGTGATGCTCAGTCACTTGGTTCTAGGTTTGTGGTTTGGTGTTTGGGGTATTTACTCACTGATGAATTACTCTCGAAGACTCTGAGGAATTGGGTTGCTCTTATGACAAGTGTTAGTTTCTAACCGAGCAGCCAACCAGCTAATGGTTGTGGGGGGCGGCTATTTATAGCCTGGGAGCATCCCGACATGATTTGACACTAATGCCCTTAAATAATATGACCGTTGTTGTGGATATGACCAATGATGTGGCGTAGCTATCGAAACGGTCGGAACCCTCCACTGTGAGAGTCCTCATGTCATTCGTATTCCTCACTTGAGGCTTATGGTAGGATTAGGCTTGGGTTGAGCATCGTGAGGAAATTCATTCCAAACTGTAACTTCGACCCCCTTTAACAGTACGGTGTTCCTATTACTCATGTGTGAAGAAAACAAAACAGAAAGAGTAAATCTTCATGCTTCAAAGTCTTCAGAATGATTTTCTTCAGGACACACCGAATTCTTCAATTTCAATATCTTTGTGAGGAATGTCAATTTCATCGCAGATTCTTCGCGATTCAGTTCTTCAGCTTCAGACCAATTTCTTCAACCGAAGATATACATTTTTAGGGGTCGATATTCATCAAATATTTCAAACTCCTCAGTGACTTATAGATCCTGTGTACACTCATGAACACATTAGATACTTAACCTATAAGTCTTCAAACCACCAAAATCACTAAGGGGCACTAGATGCACTTACAATCTCCCCCTTTTTGGTGGTTGATAACAATTTGGTTAAGTCTTCAACAAGGATAAAAAATATGAAGTGTAAATACTCATTTGAGGAATTTGAAATCAAGATTCAGAGAGACTCCCCCTAAAGATGTGCATATCTTGAGGATTTTTCTTTTCACAGCAAATGCACATTGATGATTTATATCATGGAGATCTCCCCCTGAGTCTTGTAAATCATGCATACATATAACATATAGTATGAAGAAAATGAAGATGCATGATGAGAAATGGTATCTGACGAATTCTAGCATGCGTGCATTAAAAACTTGAGGAATAAGCATGCGAAGAAAAACGTTCAAAAGCGCCAGAGTACCATCGGGCTTATGTTACAACTCATTACATAAAAACTTCAGAAGAGCCAAGACTTTGTAACTTAAATATAGTTCATAAGCCCCAAAATATCCCGCTTGAAGACTAAATCTCAAGTTTCTCCCCCTTTGTCATCAAGTGACAAAAAGGAACAAACTGAGGACTAACGCCTGTGAAGACTTCACTCCTTGGCGGTTGATGAAGATGCGTGGTGCTTCTTGGGAGTAGTCTTCTTCCTTGGACCGGTGGCAGTGTCGAGCTGTTCTTCATCAGATTCAGCGGTGCGGAATGAAGAAAAGGAACTGTCTTCAAGGTCTGGAACTGGAATTGGCCTAAACTTCTTCTTGGGAGGCCACGACTACTCAAAGTCTCGCTCAAACTCCAATTCTTCAAGTTTTGTCTGAGTCTTCAGATGAGCAAGTGTGGCCCAGGTGCGATCAAAAACCTCATGAAGATAGTGATGGTTAAGCTTCACAGAGTTCTGTGTTTTAGTGAGGGTTTCACAATGGCACCGAACTGGCGTTTGACCCACTTGTGATTCCGACCCACCTTCTGGTTAAGACTGAGGAGAAGCTCTGTGGTATTCAGCACGCGAGGAGCAACAGGGCTTGGAGGATGAGTCTCAGTATCATCCCATGAAGAATATGGCTCAGGCTCTCTAAACTGGCCATCAAGGGGCCTACTGCCTTCATCAATAACAGACTTTCCTTTTCCTTCAACACGCTCGAAAGTCTTCTTGTTGACCCTGATAGGAGGCATGTAACCAACATGTTTGTTGCAATCAGCAAGAAAGTTGATGCATGTCCTTGTCCTGATGAATCTCATGATCCATGGGGCATATATCTTGTGATCAAATGGACACATGGCATTGTCGGCCAAAGTCCTCAAGAAGAAATCATGTATGTTGATAGGAATACCATGGATGATGTTGAAGAGGATATTCTTCATGATGCCTACGACATCTTCTTCATCATCATGGCCTTTGATCGGCGCAAGAACACTGTAGAGGATTCTGTAAACAGACCTTGGTGTATATTTGAGCTCGTGGACGAGGAAGGTTTTTCTTGGTGGTTGCCCTTTAGCAAAAGGCTTCATGAGGACTTCCATCATCCCGTTGGGCATCTCACGCTCACCATAAAGCTTCACGGCCTCCTCCGAGGGAATTGATACTGGCAATTCACGCAGTAGCTCAGTCGGAGGAGCCTTGTAGTGAGTGTTTTGCGTCATCCGGTCAAACACCCAGGTGTTAATGTCTTCAGGATCGCCAGATAAGTGAAGAGTGGCATAAAACTGAAGAATGAGCTCACTGTTCCAATCAGAGATGTATGAGCACATTGGTAGTAGTCCAGCTTCATGAAGGACATTGAGGACTGGAGCCACGCATGGTATTGCTTCAAGTTCAATGTGAGGAATATGCTTGTGCTGGAATATCTTATTTCTTCCACACAGAACAGAGGCATAGTAATTCAGCTGTGCCATTGTCCAAAACTTCAGATGTCTGATTTGAGGCTTGTCATAGGGATTATCTCTAATGAAGTACATGCGTTCTTCAAGGAAGTTCTCCTTTTGAAACTTTGGTCTCTTGGAGAATGGCTGACGCTGCATTGGCTGAAGATTTTGCTGAGGGACTGGAGGGGAGACAACAATTGCAGTCTCTGGATTGAGCACGACGAAGGCATTGTCTTGGTCTGGTGCATTTTCCTCAGCATTGTCCTCAGGGTGAGGAATTTCATCAGCTTGGGCTTCAGGCTGAGGAGCTTGCTCATGTTGTGCTTCATGTTGGGGAATGGGATCTGGCTGGGCATCAGGCTAAGGAATTTCATCAACTGGTGCATTCTGTTGAGGGTTCTACTCCGAAGGAGGAATAGGTTCATTCTGAGCCTCAGTGTGAAGATCTTGCTGAGGAGGAGGAGTTGGGTCAGCCTGATCCTCAACTTGAGGATTTTTCTCAGGACTCTGAATTTCATCAGCTTGAGGAATTTCACTTTGCTCTTCCTCAGCTTGCTTGGTGACAGAGGCAGATTAATCAGCTGGTGCAGCTGATCCTTGTGCAGTGTCTTCCTGAGGAATGGAGGGCTGAGGAGTGTCGTCAATACGAATTTGTTCGTCAGTATGTTCCTCAGATGCAGCATCCTTCATTTCCTCATCTGGCCCTTTCTCCTGGTCTTCAAAGGTGACCATTTCATAAGATGGAGTGATGTTGAGGGGCACAGCGTCCAGCGGAGCATTTTCTTCAAGTGCTTTGAGGCGCTTGGCCTCAGTGTTTCTTCTGCTGAAGAAGCCTTTCTCTTCTTGGCTTCCTTTTCAGCAGCCTTTGTTTTCTTCACGCCTGATGCAGACGGAGTCATCTTCTTCACCTTTGAAGCTTTTAGTGAAGGTGTTTTCTCAGCAGATTCATCAGCTGGCTTTGA
Source organism: Hordeum vulgare subsp. vulgare (assembly GCF_904849725.1). NCBI lineage: Eukaryota > Viridiplantae > Streptophyta > Magnoliopsida > Poales > Poaceae > Hordeum > Hordeum vulgare. The sequence goes on along the minus strand of NC_058519.1, from coordinate 617,915,246 downwards.
GGAACCAGCTGGAACAGAGTCATCAGCTGGCTTTGAAGCAGCAGTTGGATCAGGGGCAGTCTCATCAGCTGTAGCAAATTCAGCGGCTGGATTTTCCGTGGTGATTTCTTCAATTGCCGGTACGTCCGCACGGCTTTCTTGAGGTATTTCCTCAGCTTGAGGAGTTTCATCAGCTTGAGGAGATTGGTCGGCTGGCTCTTCAATCAGAGGCTGAGGAGTTGGTACTGGAGGGGCAACCTTCTTATTGTAGTCGTCAACAACTTTAGTGCAAACTTGATGAAATTGCTTTTGAGACTCTGACGATCAGATAGCTTGGAGTACTTATCTGTCAAAGTCTTCAACTCAGCCTGTGTTGACACCAGTGCGTCAGGCGTCAGGTTGAGGAGATTCTGCTTGAGGAATTTCTTCTTCTTGAGCTTAGCAACTTTGGCCTGTTTGGCTTGCTGCTCCTTCCACTTGGCCTCATTGATCAATGTGGCCACCATGTGGCTGATGCCAGGGGGAAGTTTCAAATCATCAAGCGGAGTGTTGGGGTCCTCATACCAGATTTTTATGTAGTCTAGGAGGACTTTGGGGTCCATGGCCAGACGAATGGCGCTACATGACGCTTGAGCTACCCTCTCCTGCTTGTTTCTAATTATAGCTTGCATGGTTTCATCATCATATTCATCACTACCCTCTGATGCAGAAGGGACTGTGATGATTTTGCTAGGGCTTGTTTTTGTTCCTTTCCCAGCAGACACGTGAGTCTTCATAGGAGGTGGTGAAGACTTTGTCTCCGAGCTGGTTGCAGCTGGGAGTGAGGAGCTGGAGGTAGCGGGCAGTGGCTTCATGACGGGCTTTAGTTCTGGTTTTGAAACCTGTGGTGGCGATGAGGATTTTGGTGCTGATGGTTTTGTAACTGATGCCTGAGCTGGTTTCTCTTGAGGCTTTGGATCCCTTGGTTTTGGCGACACGGACTTTGGTTGAGGAATTGTTGAACCAGAGGTCTCAGCGGCACAGGAAGTAGCTGCAGTTGAAGGAGCAGCACAGGATTCATTGAATTTCCTCACCGCAGCATCTGCCTGCTTCTTAAGCTTAGCCAAGTGCTTGTCCTTTTCATCAGGATAGTCGTCAAGGGTCTGGAGGCTTGAGGGTTGTGCTACTGGATGAGCCTCAAGTGGAGCTCGTTTGCCAGGAGGCTTCAGAGCGAATTTCTTCGCATACTTGGCAGTGACAAATCTGTATTCCTTCCATTCCTTAGCCCATCGGCGTTCTATCTTCTGAAGCCGAATCTTTCTCTTGGCCATTGTTTCATTTTCATCAGGTGTGCAATAGTCCAGGTAAATATCCTCAGGGATATCCAAAGCTGTATTCTGCTCAAGTTTCTTGCCTCCCTTCTGTTTCCTATCATCCTCCATTTTCTTCAGCTGAGGATTTTGCTGATGAGATTGAACTCTTGAGGATTCTGATGAGACTTGAAGATTTTCTTCAATAAACGCTGCAAATGAGTTAATGTGATGAGAACCGAGAGATTCATCAGCTGACATGTGTGTACCTGTGAACAGAGTATAGTTGCGAGGAATTTGGAGAGGTCATATGCGTTCTCAGATTTGAAGAAAATGAAAAAGTTTGACAGTTGAGGAATTTAACTAGTGGCTGAGGAATTTGCCTAAGCATACTGTTCTTGGGTTCCAGAGTTGTACAGATCCGAAAATTCGCACAATTGAGGAATCTCATGAAAATCTTAGATGCTTAGTGAAGTTCATCAATAGTGTGGTCATAGGCAGTGTTTGAGGAATAAGATGCATATGGATTCTTGAGAAAAACAGATTTCACATCTCAGATGTAAAATAGTAGATCTAACTTGCTGTAAAAATAGGGTTTTTATTTACCCTAGATGGCGCGCACGAAGAACAAAGAAGAGTTGCAGTGAGAAGCTCTTCGGTGCGTGTTGGGGATATTATCTGTTGATAACCCTCCCTAATTGGGCCGGGTCACCAAAGCCGGCGACTCATCTAAGATGTAGTTTGGGCCTTGGTCTGGTAGAGCCAAGAGTAGTATGGCGGTTTATGACTTTCGGAAGGAGTCCATAATAAAGAAGGTCTCCAAGCTTCGGAAGGAGGCGACTTAAAGATCGCAAGGGTCACGATTTGTGTAAAGAAAAGGATCCTTGTAAACCCTAAATACTCGACCTGTATATAAAGGCGAGTCCCAGGGGAGAAGAGGACAGGTTAGAAATCATTGATTGCTAGGTCTGGCGAGTTACGCCCTCCTTGTAATCGAAACTCCATCGATACAACTCAAAGCAGGACGTAGGCCTTTACCTCCTCACGAGGGGCCGATCCTGGGTAAATCGCCGTCTCTCTCCCGTTCAACCCCTTTGAGTCGCCACCTAAGTGCGATGGCTCCAGTACAAAGTCCTTTCACGAGGACATCTGCCGTGACAAAACCACGATAGTTGGCGCCCACCGTGGGGCCTACGCACGGTGGAGTTGAGTTCTCAAAGGGAGCCCTACCAGGGTTTGGGAGCTACGCGACGGGGCTCATGACCCGGAGCCGCCGTGGGAAGTTCTACATCAGCAACCTGCAATGGGTGCCCGAGGCGGATTCGATCGAATCTGGTTATAGGGTCCCCTTCAGCAAGATCAACGTCTTCATTGGCATGACTGGATCATCCGTGCGTGAGCCGGACATCTCCACCGACATCGTCGAGCCGGCCAGGTACGTCCGCCCACTAACAACGTCAAATCCGACTCGTCCGATCTTTGTTGGATTCACGCAGGGATCTGAGGAGCCAGAACACTCAGCGACCCAGGAAACCACACCCGTCAACACGGATGACGAATCATCCATGGGCGATTCAGATTCAATCCGGTCTCTACATGGGGATTGTCTCGGGGGCTTGTCGTTGGCCATGGACCCCGAAGTCCTTGACCGAACCCGCCGCCAGATCGCTATTTACATGGCTGGGGCGACTCAACCCTCGCCAAACCTGGCAGGCGGGGATGGGCCTGGCGAGACATCTAGAAGCCCGGCCGCTGTCTTGGTGGAATTAGCACCAAAAATTACGAGGCTTATGGCGACTCCCATCACACCGGAAAACCAGGAGGCAGTAAACACGGAACTCGCGAAGCTAAGGGAAGCAGTGGCAAAAGCTCATCGGGATGCCGAGGTGGAATCTGCCAGAATCGAGACCCGACAGGCTCAAATTACCGCCGAGAGAATTCGCTTAAATACTGACAACTGGCGGCTCGAAAGACACCAGCGCGCACCTGACGACGTCCATCAGCGGAGGCACCAGGGTCGCCTACCCCCTGATCTCAACCCGACCCGCCTGTTCGATACTCCCCGAACTCCCGGGGCGGGAGCCATCCCAGGGGGAGGACCGGGCCAACCACCTAACCCGCCGGTTCAACCAATTGAGGATCGCGTTCCCCGATTCCGGACACCTCAAGGTCACTTTTCCAACCCAGTGGACAACGTCCTTGCTGCAACTCGCCATTTGGAATCTCTTCCGATTCACGGCAATACTCCTGCCGAGATAGAAGCAAGAAACGCCATTGAGATGTTGAAGACGGCGGTGGTTCAAAACGCCCAGTTCTCACATAGCCTAGATAGGCTGCATTCCACTCCCCAGGCGAGTCACACCAGGAGTCGGCCAGAGGACCAGCCCGCTGTAAATAGCGGACGACGAATCATCCCCCAGGACAACCTGCCTGACCATCAAAACCCGCCGGGCCGGGATCTCCCGAACATCCAAGTCGCCCCAGCCCCTCTCGTCGGAAGCGGTGGACGAGTGGGGGTACCGTGCTTGGCCCCCGCCCTCCGCGACGAACGAATGCCAAAGGATTTAGAGGACCAAGAAAGGTGCCTAATTACACCCCGGACCTTGAGCCGACATCGTGGGTCGAGAGTTATGAAATCGCCATGTTCATGCTCGACGTAAACGAAGCAGTTTGCGCCAGATACTTCACGATGATGCTCGAAGGGTCAGCACGTACTTGGTTAAAAAACTTACCCCCCATCTCCATCCAGACCTGGGCTGAATTGAAAGAGCGCTTCATCAAAAACTTCCGAGGAACCTGCAAACGACCAATGACGATTGTCGATCTGCAGCACTGTGTTCAGCGCCCCGATGAGTCGGCCCACCATTGGTCACGGTGGGTCGCAGAAATTATCCATTCATCAGACGGTATCACGGCGGCTCAGGCTGTGTCGATCCTCGAGCAGAATTGCCACTACGAACCCCTGGTGCAGAAGTTGGGGCGACTCAAGCGAAAGGTCCAAGACATGGGGGAGCTAATGGATACTCTCACTAGATACACTGAAGCGGAAGACACCAAAGATCCCGGTGAGGACGGTAAAGCTAACTCGCCAAAGAAGGGCGAGTCATCCAAAAATCATACCCGGTTCCAGGGACGTAACCGCCACAATCAGGGAGCCAATGGCAAGAGAAGGCAGCAAGAGGAATCTTCGGATTTAGTCGCCAATACCAACACCAACAATGGCAGCCAACGCCAGAAGAAAAACATGGGTTACAGTGGTAAGAAGCCGCGTAACTATGAAGAGTTACTCAAGGGCCCTTGCCCGCACCATGCCATGGCAGACGGACCGGCGAATCATTCCTGGGAGAACTGTTTCGTCATGCGGGAGTTTCGGGCGAAAGCGATCAAGAAAAGCCAAAATGGTGACCCGGACCAACGGCAGGAGCAGTCTGCTGCACCCAACCAACGTCAGAACCCCTTTGGCGGTTTTCCCGAGCCGGGGGCTCAGGGGGGCCCACAGCCAAGCAGCGGCCAGTACCCAGTGCATCACCAGCGACGGTATAACCCGCCCGGGGCTTTTCAGCAACCACCCCCACAGGGAGCTTCGCAGGGTTAGGATGACAACGGCGGCTTTCGCAACCCCAAACAGTTAAGCAATGGGCAGTACCACGTTTTCACCACCAATGCTTGCAGGCATGATAAGAAGGTGAGTCACTGGTCCGAGCAGACCATATCATTGAGTAGGGAGGATCACCCCCAAGAATTGACAACCCTGGCGACTTAGCGTTGGTCGTAGCTCCTCAAGTTGGGGGGTACACCCTATCCAAGGTACTAATGGACGGTGGCAGCAGCATTAATATCTTATATTTTGACACTTCCCAAAGGATGAATCTATTGGAGAAGGATTTGATGCCTTCAACCACGGTATTCCACGGAATCGTCCCGGGCAAGTCGGCGTACCCCATAGGCCAAGTCAGGCTCACAGTCGCATTTGGAACAACATATAATTACAGGAGTGAGTCGCTGATGTTTGAGGTGGTCAAACTGAAAAGCCCCTACCATGCGCTATTTGGGCGGCCGGCTTACGCCCGGTTCATGGCTCGCCCATGCTATGTTTACCTTAAACTCAAGATGCCAGGTCCTAAGGTACCCATCACGATGGACGGTGATAGAAGAATTGCAAAGGAGTGTGAAGAAGGGGACGCGGCTTATGCAGAAGTCGCATGTGCTGCAGAAGAGCTCAAGTATCATCGGGCTAATGTTGATCCTTCTGACATGTCGCCCTTAAAGACGCCAACGACAGATGTTGAGCCGCCCCTCAAGTTCAAACCAACAGATGACACTAAAATAGTTGATTTTGTTCCTGGCGATTCATCCAAGCAGTTCACCATTGGGACGGGTCTGGATCCCAAATAGGAAAGCGCGCTCATCGAATTTATCCGTGAGAATCGGGACATCTTCGCGTGGAAACCTTCTGACATGCCTGATGTGCCGAGAGAATTCGCTGATCACCTTCTCAATGTTGACCCAAAAGCAAAACCTGTCCAGCAGTATCTTCGCAGGTTTAACGAGGAGCGGCGCAAGGCAATCGGGGAAGAGGTTGCCCGTCTCTTAGCCGCCGGATTCATCGTGGAAGTTTTCCACCCCAAGTGGTTGGCTAACCCAGTCCTGGTACTAAAAAAGAATGCACTTTCCGTATGTGCATTGATTACACGGACCTTAACAGAGCTTGTCCCAAAGATCATTTCGCTCTTCCCCGCATCGACCAGATTATTGACTCGGTGGCGGGATGCGAACGTCTGTGCTTTTTGGACGCCTACTCTGGTTATCACCAAATCAATATGGCCGTGGAGGATCAAGATTAAACAGCTTTTATAACTCCCTTTGGAGCTTTTTGCTATGTATCCATGCCGTTTGGGCTCAAGAGTGCAGGGGCGACTTATCAGCGCTGCATCCAGAACTGCCTCCATGGCAAAATCGGACGCAACGTTCACTCCTATGTCGATGACATTGTGATCAATACCCGCCGGGGGGAGACGCTACTGGAGGATCTCAAGGAAACTTTCGATAATCTGCGGGTGTATGAGATGAAGCTGAATCCCACCAGGTGTGTTTTTGGTGTTCCTGCAGGGAAATTGTTGGGCTTCCTCGTGTCTGAGCGTGGCATTGAAGCTAACCCGGACAAAATCGAAGCAGTCACGTCCCATGGGAAACCGGCAAACGTTAACCAAGTCCAACGGATGGCGGGTCGCATTGCGGCTTTAAGTCGCTTCGTAAGCCGCGTGGGAGAAAAGGCGATACCCCTTTATCAATTACTAAAGAAATTTGACCATTTTGTTTGGACAGATGAGGCAGATGAGGCTTTCGAAGCCTTGGAACGACAACTGGTCAACCCGCCGGTCTTGGCCGCCCCGACTGAGAAAGAACCCATGCTTTTGTATATTGCGGCAAACTCTAAAGCAGTAAGTGTGGCGGTGGTCGTTGAAAGGAAGGAGGATGGGAAGGAATACCCAGTGCAGCGCCCGGTATATTTTGTCAGCGAAGTGCTAACTCTTTCCAAGCAACGGTACCCACATTGGCAAAAGTTAATGGATGGGGTGTTTATGGCGAGTCGGAAGCTTAAGCATTATTTCCAAGAGCATCCCATCACGCTGGTTAGTTCCGCCACTCTCGGGGACATCATCCAGAATCGGGAGGCAACAGGGCGGATCGCCAAATGGGCGATTGAACTTGGGCCGCATCACGTACGATACACCCCTCGTACAGCCATTAAATCTCAAGCCTTAGTTGATTTCGTCAATGATTGGACGGAATTGCAGGCCCCAGAGGACAGGCCTGATCTTACGTACTGGACTATTTATTTTGATGGATCGAGGTAGCTGGAAGGCTCGGGGGCTGGTGTGGTACTGGTGTCCCCTCAAGGAGACAAATTCTGTTATGTCCTTCGACTCATGTTTCCGTGCACTAACAATGCTGCAGAATATGAAGCTTTGCTTCACGGCTTGCGACTCGCCAAGGAGATGAACCTTACGCGGGTCAGATGTTTTGGCGACTCTGATCTGGTGGCGCAACAAGTTTCAGGCACTTGGGATTCTCGAGGCCCCGTGATGGCGGCTTACAGAAGAGCTATGTTCGATGTGGCGGGTCATTTCCATGGCTATCAGGTTGATCACATTGACCGGCGCCTCAACGAGGCAGTTGATGCCCTTTCACGTCTTGGTTCCCAGCGAAAGCCGGTCCCCCCGATGTTTTTCTGGATATTCTGCATAATCCCTCCGTGAGTTTGCCGTCGGAGGAAGAGTTGGCAATACTAGATCCTGAGTCTCAATTCGTGGCGGCTTTCCACGTCACGCCGGATTGGGTTCTTCCCTATCTGGCCTATCTCGCCCGGGGCGAGTTACCAACAGACGAAGTTTTGGCCCGCCAAATTGTTCGACGGAGCAAATCCATGGTGATCATCAATGGCGAATTATATAAACGGAGTGCCTCTGGAGTTTTTCAACGATGCGTTTCCTCCGAAGAAGGATGCATAATCCTAAATGACATTCATTCCGGAGATTGCAGGCATCACGCCGGGTCACGCTCTTTGGTTTCAAAGGCATTCCATCATGGTTTCTGTTGGTTGATGGCTCATGCAGATGCAGAAGAGATAGTTCGTCGCTGCGAGGGATGCCAGCGTTATTGACGACAGGCGCATGTGCCGGCTCAAGAAATAAGAATGATTCCCATCACTTGGCCTTTCGCGGTCTGGGGGTTAGACATGGTTGGCCCCTTTAAAATGTCATCCAACAAGAAAACCCATTTGCTGGTGGCAGTTGATAAGTTCACCAAGTGGGTAGAGGCAGAACCTATTGGAACTTGCGATGCGGAGACGGCGGTCAAATTCTTGAAGAAGCTGATTTTCCAGTTTGGATATCCACACAGTATCATTACTGATAATGGCACTAACTTGTCTCAAGGGGCGATGCAGGAGTTTTGCCGTCGAGAGCATATCCGGCTTGATGTTTCTGCGATCGCTCACCCGCAATCTAATGGGCAGGCGGAACGGGCGAATGAGGAAGTTTTACGGGGAATTAAGCCCCGACTCATGGTTCCCTTGGAAAAGACCCCGGGATGTTGGGTTGAGGAGTTGCCGTCAGTGTTATGGAGCATCCGGACCACCGCGAGCCGGTCCACGGGTTTTACCCCTTTCTTTCTGGTCTATGGAGCAGAAGCTGTTCTTCCCACTGACATAAGGCATGACTCGCCCAGAGTCGCCGCTTATGTGGAAGAGGACAACGAACTGGCGCGTCAAGACTCTTTGGACGCCTTAGAGGAGGCGCGTGACTTGGCTGCGGCCCGATCGGCCATTTATTAGCAGGATTTACGGCGTTATCACAACCGTCGGGTCAAGAGCCGAACCTTTCAGGAAGGCGACTTATTGCTTCGGTTGATACAGGATCGTGCTGGCATGCATAAGTTATCACCACCATGGGAAGGACCGTTCGTCGTCAGCAAAAATCTTCACAACGGTTCTTACTATGTGGTGGATCTCCGGCCTGACCGGCCAACCACGGAGGCTGAGTCCACTCGCCCCTGGAATATTGCCCACTTGCGGCCTTACTACACTTGAGCTTTTAAGCTCTGCATTTTGTAAGTTTTTTAAGTCCTTATTATAAAGCAATAAAATTAAAACGCCTCCCGACTTGGGGGCTTCCTCTTATTCAGATCAGCTTTATTACCATTTTTGTCTATGAAATTATTATGTTGGGTGGCACTTGAGCTTTCTGACTCGCCCTACCCTGTCGCGACCTTATGAGCCGACGAAATCATTATCTTGGGCGGCGCTTGAGCTTCCTGACTCGCCCGATCCTGTCGCGACCTTATGGGCCGACGAAATCATTATCTTGGGCGGCGCTTGAGCTTTCTGACTCGCCCTATCCTGTCGCGCCCTTATGAGCCGACGAAACTGCTATCTTGGGTGGTGCTTGAGCTTTCTAACTCGCCCTATCCTCTCGCGCCCTTATGAGCCGACGAAACTGCTACCTTGGGTGGCGCTTGAGTTTTTTCACTTGCCCTATCCTGTCGCGACCTTATGAGCCGATGAAAGTACTATTTTTTACCTTCCTGGCACTGCCACAAGGTTTTTCAGACCATTTTTCTGATTCGCCTCAAAATATTTTGGGGCGACTGCTATTTGTAAATCACTTATTATTCAGTGAGATGGTTTCACATATGTTTTTCAAAAGCTTAGAACATATTGATGATCGAGATCACTCTATCCATGGCGGATTAAGCATCATAAAAAATCCTCAAACGGCGGATCAAGTATTTCACATCGCCTTAAGGGCGATATAAGGATTTTTTTAAGGTATCACAAAGGCAGTATCCATTCCTATAGGAGACCTATTACATGGCTCTCATGGCCAATTCAATGAAAATTTATCCTGCTGACACCCTGGGATCAGCCTGTTGCGAGCTTTGGCCAACCTCAATCTGCAAGTCGCCCAGTACCCAGTTACACTTGGACAGAGCGGCAAATTCATCGTCATCGGTCAGAATTGATGAAAGATCCGCGTCCAAGTCAAAAGGATTTTTGGGTTGCCGCGGAGTTAAGCTGGTCGTCACAATGGTTGGCGGGTTGACCTTCTTGTTCTCGCTGTCATAAGCAGCCTGATACTTTGATAAGTCCAAACTTGCAGCAAGCTGAGTCGCCGCCAGACGGGAGTCCTTGTCAACACGCTGGTAGTCCTCTTCGACGAATTCTGACCCGTCATCTTTGAGTTGAGGAAAGCCTGCCGCTACCTCTTCCGGGTTGATCTCTGGAGCATACGCCAAGCAGCCACTTAAGGTAGTCAGCACTCCCTTCCGGGCGGCTGACCGAGTTAACTCGCCAATCACGGGAGGAAGCGTGGATAGACAGCCAAGCATCTTCTTTATGGAGGTTATAGGCTCCTTGGCGCCCATCACTGCTTTCACAGTCAGTACACTGTCGGTATATAGCTGCTCTGTCAGCGTGTAAATCGCCTTCAGCGTCAGAACGCAATCATCCTGAAGGTTGGCGGCTCTCGGACCTATACAAGGGGTAATGATAATCAGCGACTCAGATAAGAGTTATTTGTTTAAAAAGGTCAAGAGTTAGTATTTTACCAAAGACGGCTTGCGCCATGTTTGAGATATGACGTTTTAAACCGGACAGCTCTTGTTGCACAGAAGCCAGCTTGGCTTCAGCCTTCTCTGCTCGCTTTGTTGAAGCATCTTGGTCAGGTTGAGCCCTTTTTAAATCGACTTTTAGTTTTTCCATCTGAGCTAAACCAGTTGATACTTCTCCTCCGATTTGGCTCGGGCATCCTGCTGATCAGATAAGCTTTTCTTCAAGTCGCCAAGTGTTGACTCAGTCTGGATAAGAGATTCCTGTTGAAGCAATATCCCTGACACTTGGGGGCTAATGTATATTTTCTTAGACAAAATTATACAGCATCAAGACCCGGCTCATCTTTTTACTGATGACCCGGCCCTTGGGGGTTACTGGTCGAAAGTTTTTCTAGTCGTCAAGACCCGGCTCATCTTTTTACTGATGACCTGGCCCTTGGGGGTTACTGGTCGAAAGTTTTTCTAGTCATCAAGACCCGGCTCATCTTTCGACTGATGACCCGGCCCTTGGGGGTTAATGAAGATAATATGGTATACAAAAAAACTTACCTCATGTTAGTTTTTCAGCATCCGAAGCAGGCTTTTCTCCATCTCATAACTCGCCTCTAGGCGACTTGCAAAACCAAAGCAAAGTTCTTTGAACTCCAAATGTTCATATTGGGAGAGCTTAGCCTTGGAGAGTTCATATTCAGGAACAGTTTGAGATGATGATGACACATGCTTCGATAAAACCGTTGTGGGCGGTTTAGAGATGCTGGTACCAGTGATAATTACAGCGTCCGGGTCTTCTGCTGTTGTCAATGGACTTGGTGGCTTGGGGGCATCCATTGTTTCCTTGGGAGAGCTAGGGAGATCCACTTGATCCTCAGGTTTGTCTTGGTCCGGGTTACCTTGGATCGGCGCCGGCTCTTTGATAGGCTCTGAGATTATGATGGGAGTTGACCCACCAGTTTTCCTTTTCTTCACCTGTGCCCTGAAAGAGGAAAGAGGCGCGTTTAAGGACTGAGAATTTATCACCATCAGATTCAAAGTAAAAATTATCAAAAGACTTACCCAGGGACACGGATCATTGGCGGCAGTGCCGACATTACTGAGTCGCCAGATGTAGGAGGAGAATTCTGCAAGAGTTGCACGTCGAAGATATAAGCGGGTTACAAATGCGATCCAAAGAGACATGAAGAAGTGTGTTAAAGGATACCTCATTTGGCCTTTTCTTGCTCCCTGTGGGTAAACCGGACACCAGATCACCGGAATGACTTCGGGTCTTCCGTTTCGAAGTGTATTGTGCTTTCTTCAGAAGAAAATTTGGGTCCAAACAAGCATTTGGATGTGAGAAGGGAACTTTCCCACAAATTCGCCTGGCTGGCTTAGGTGGAGAAGGAGATGAATCGGAGGAAACATAAATTACCTCTACAGAATCCTCCTGGCTTTCGTTGTCTTCATTCTATTCCAGAGATGCAGAGGTATAAATACAAAGTTAACAGTAATGGATGGCGAGTTAAGAGAAGATAGGTTTTTACCTTCGAAGGTGTTGGGGAACGTCGCATGGGAAACAAAAAATTTCCTATGCACACGAAGACCTATCATGGTGATGTCCATCTACGAGAGGGGATGTGTGATCTATGTACCCTTGTAGACCGTACAGCAGAAGCGTTAGTGAACGCGGTTGATGTAGTGGAACATCCTCACGTCCCTCGATCCGCCCCGCAAACCGTCCCGCGATCAGTCCCACGATCTAGTGCCGAACGGACGGCACCTCCGCGTTCAGCACACGTACAGCTCGACGATGATCTCGGCCTTCTTGATCCAGCAAGAGAGACGAAGAGGTAGATGAGTTCTCCGGCAGCGCGACGGCGCTCCGGAGGTTGGTGGTGATCTTATCTCAGCAGGGCTCCGCCCGAGCTCCGCAGAAACGCGATCTAGAGGTGCAACCGTGGAGATATGTGGTCGGGCTGCCGTGGCAAAGTTGTCTCAAATCAGCCCTAAATCCTCTGTATATATAGGTGGGAGAGGGGGCGCCTTGCCTTGGGGCTCAAAGAGCACCAAGGGGGTCGGGCAGGCCAAGGGGGGAAGGTCTCCCCACCCAAACCGAGTCCAACTTGGTTTGGTGGGTGGAGTCCTTCTTTCCTTTCCCACCTCCTCCTTTTTTTTATTTTCTCTTTTTTTTCTTCCTATGGCGCATAGGGCCTTCTTGGGCTATCCCACCAGCCCACAAAGGGCTGGTGTGCCACCCCCAAGGCCTATGGGCTTCCCCGGGGTGGGTTGCCCCCCCGGTGAACTCCCGGAACCCATTCGTCATTCCCGGTACATTCCCGGTAACTCCGAAAACCTTCCGGTAATCAAATGAGGTCATCCTATATATCAATCTTCGTTTCCGGACCATTCCGGAAACCCTCGTGACGTCTGTGATCTCATCCGGGACTCCGAACAACATTCGGTAACCAACCATATAAAACAAATACGCATAAATAAACGTCGAACCTTAAGTGTGCAGACCCTGAGGGTTCGGGAACTATGTAGACATGACCCGAGAGACTCCTAGGTCAATATACCATAGCGGGACCTGGACGCCCATATTGGATCCTACATATTCTACGAAGGTCTTATCGTTTGAACCTCAGTGCCAAGGATTCATATAATCCCGTATGTCATTCCCTTTGTCCTTCGGTATATTACTTGCCCGAGATTCGATCGTCAGTATCCGCATACCTATTTCAATCTCGTTTACCGGCAAGTCTCTTTACTCGTTCCGTAATACAAGATCCCGCAACTTACACTAAGTCACATTGCTTGCAAGGCTTGTGTGTGATGTTGTATTACCAAGTGGGCCCCGAGATACCTCTCCGTCACACGGAGTGACAAATCCTAGTCTCGATCCATACTAACTCAACTAACACCTTTGGAGATACCTGTAGAGCATCTTTATAGTCACCCAGTTACGTTGCGATGTTTGATACACACAAAGCATTCCTCCGGTGTCAGTGAGTTATATGATCTCATGGTCATAGGAACAAATACTTGACACGCAGAAAACAGTAGGAACAAAATGACACGATCAACATGCTACGTCTATTAGTTTGGGTCTAGTCCATCACATGATTCTCCTAATGATGTGATCCCATTATCAAGTAACAACACTTGCCTATGGCCAGGAAACCTTGGCCATCTTTGATCAACGAGCTAGTCAACTAGAGGCTTACTAGGGACAGTGTTTTGTCTATGTATCCACACAAGTATTGTGTTTCCAATCAATACAATTATAGCATGGATAATAAACGATTATCATGAACTAAGAAATATAATAATAACTAATTTATTATTGCCTCTAGGGCATATTTCCAACAGTCTCCCACTTGCACTAGAGTCAATAATCTAGTTCACATCACCATGTGATTCCAACGAATCCAACACCCACATAGTTATGGGGTCTGATCACGTCTTGCTTATGAGAGAGGTTTTAGTCAACGGTTCTGAAACTTTCAGATCCGTGTGTTCTTTACCAATCTTTATGTCATCTTATAAATGCTGCTACTATGTGCTATTCAGAAATACTCCAAATATCTACTCTACTATACGAATCCGTTTCACTACTCATAGTTATTCGGATTAGTGTCAAAGCTTACATCGACGTAACCCTTTACGACGAACTCTTTAAACACCTCCATAATCGAGAAAAATTCCTTAGTCCATCAGTTACTAAGGATAAATTTTGACCGCTGCTAGTGATTCAATCATGGATCACTCTCTGTACCTCTCAACAGACTTGCTGCAAGGCACACATCAGGTGCGGTACTCAGCATGGCATACTTTAGAGTCTACGGCTAAGGCATAGAGGACGGCCTTCGTCTATTCTCTTTATTCTGCCGTGGTCGGGTTTTTGAGTCTTACTCAAATTCACACCTTACAACGCAAACAAGAACTCCTTCTTTGCTGATCCATTTTGAACTCCTTCAAAAACTTGTCAAGGCATGCATCTTGTTGAAACTTCTATCAAGCGCATTCGATCTATCTCCATAGATCTTTGATGCTCAACGTTCAAGTAGCGCAATCCAGGTATTCCTTTGAAAACTCCTTTCAAACAACCTTGTATGCTTTACAGAAATTCTACATTACTTCTGATCCACAATATGTCAATCACATATACTTATCAGAAATTCTATAGTGCTCCCACTCACTTCTTTGGAAATACAAGTTTCTCATAAACCTTGTACAAACCCAAAATATTTGATCATCTCATCAAAGTGTATATTCCAACTCCGAGATGCTTGCACCAGTCCATTGAAGGATCGCTGGAGCTTGCATACTTGCTAGTATCTTTAGGATCGACAAAACCTCCTGGTTGTATCACATACAATGTTTGCTCAAGGAAACCGTCGAGGAAACAATGTTTTGACATCCTATGTGCAATATTTCATAAATAATGCATCAACTACTAACATCATTCTAACAGACTTTTAGCATCGCTACGAGTGAGAAAGTCTCATCATAGTCAACTGTTTGATCTTGTCAGAAACATCTTTGCGACAAGTCGAGCTTTTCTTAACAGTGACTTATCACCATCATCGTTTGTCTTCCTTTTAAAGATCCATCTTTACTCAATAGTCCTACGACCATCAAGTAGTTCTTCCAAAGTCTACACTTTTTTTTATACATGGATCCTCTCTCGGATTTCACGGCCTCTAGCCATTTGTCGGAATCCGGGCCCACCATTGCTTTCTTCATAACTCGTAGGTTCACTGTTTCTCAACAACATGAATTCCAAGACAGGGTTACCTTACCACTCTGCAGTAGTACGTGACCTTGTCAACCTACGAGGCTTGTAGTAACTTGATCCGATGCTCAATGATCACCATCATCAGCTTCCACTTCAATTGGTGTAGGCGCCACAGGAACAACATCCTGCGCCCTGTTACACAGTGGTTGAAGTGATGGTTCAATAACCTCATCAAGTTCTACCACCCTCCCACTCAATTCTTTCGAGAGAAACCTTTCCTCGAGAAAGGATCCATTTCTAGAAACAAACACTTTGCTTTCGGATCTGAGATAGGAGATGTACCCAACTGTTTTGGATATCCTATGAAGATGCATTTATCCGCTTTGGGTTCGAGCTTATCAGACTTAGACTTTTTCACATAAGTGTCGAAACCCCAAACTTTCAAGAAATGACAGTTTAGATTTCTCTACACCTCAGTCTATACTGTGTCATCTCAACGGAAATACGTGGTGCCCTATTTAAAGTGCATGCGGTTGTCTCTAATGCTTAACCCATAAATGATAGTGGTAATTCGATAAGAGACATCATAGCATGCACCATACCAAATAGTGTGTGGCTATGACGTTCAAACACATCATCACACTATGATGTTCTAGGTGGCATGAACCGCGAAACAATTTCCACATTGTCTTAACTGCGTACCAAAACTCGTAACTCAAATATTCATTTCTATGATCATATCGTAGACAGTTTATCCTCTTGTTACGACGAACTTCACTCCGAAACAGAATTGAACTTTTCAATATTTCGGACTTGTGATTCATTAAGCAAATACTCGAGTATCTACTCAAATTGTCATTGAAGTAAGAACATAATGATATCCACTGCGTGCCTCAGCACCCATTGGACTGCATACATCAAAATGTATCACTTCCAACAAGTTACTATCTTATTTCATCTCAATGAAAACAAGGCCTTGCTCATGTGGTATGATTTGCACGTCACTAGTGATTCAAAATCAAGTGAGTATAAAGATCCATCAGCATGGAGCCTCTTCATGCAATTTATACCAACATGACTCAAGCGGCAGTGCCACAAGTAAGTGATACTATCATCATTACCTCGTATCTTTTGGCACCAATATCATGAACATGTGTAACACTACGATCGAGATTCAATAAACCATTGAAGGTGATTATTCAAGCAAACAGAGTAACCATTATTCTCTTTAAATGAATAATCGTATTGCAATAAACACGATCCAATCTTGTTCATGCTTAACGCAAGCACCAAATAAAAATTATTTCGGTTTAACACCAATCCTGATGGTAGAGGGAGTGTGCGACGTTTTGATCATATCAATCTTGGAAACACTTCCAACACATATCGTCACCTTGCCTTTAGCTAGTCACCGTTTACGCCGTAGCTATCATTCCGTGTTACTAATCACTTAGCAACCGAACCGGTATCCAATACCCTCATGCTACTAGGAGTACTAGTAAAGTACACATCAACATCATGTATATCAAATATACTTCTTTCGACTTTTGCCAGCCTTCTTATCTACCAAGTATCTAGAGTTGCTCCGCCTCAGTGACTGTTACCCTCATTACAGAAGCACTTAATCTCGGGTTTGGGTTTAATCTTGGATCTCTTCATTAGTGCAGCAACTGTTTTGCCGTTTCACGAAGTATCCCTTCTAGCCCTTGCCTTTCTTGAAACTTAGTGGTTTTACTAACCATCAACTATTGATGCTCCTTCTTGATTTCTACTTTCGCGGTGTCAAACATCGCGAATCGCTCAAGGATCATTCTATCTATCCTTGATATGTTATAGTTCATCACGAAGCTCTCACAGCTTGGTGGCAGTGACTTTGGAGAACCATCACTATCTCATCTGGAAGATTAACTCCCACTTGATTCAAGTGATTGTCGTACTCAGACAATCTGAGCACACGCTCAACGATTGACCTTTTCTCCTTTACTTTGTGGACAAAGAATCTTGTTGGAGGTCTCGTACCTCTCAACAAGGGCACGAGCATGAAATCACAATTTCATCTCTTTAGAACATCACTTATGTTCCGTGACGTTTCAAAACGTCTTCGGTGCCTTGCTTCTAAGCCATTAAGTATTTTGCACTGAACTATCGTGTAGTCATCAGAAACGTGTATGTCGAATGTTCACAGCATCCACAGACGACGCTCGAGGTGCAGCACACCGAGTGGTGCATTAAGGACATAAGCCTTCTGCGCAGCAACGAGGACAATCCTCTTCAAAGTTTGCTACTATCAACTTTCAACTAAATTTTCTCTAGGAACATATAAAAACAGTAGAGCTATAGCGCAAGCTACATCGTAATTCGCAAAGACCATTAGACTATGTTCATGACAATTAGTTCAATTAATCATATTACTTAAGAACTCCCACTCAAAAAGTACATCTCTCTAGTCATTTGAGTGGTACATGATCCAAATCCACTATCTCAAGTCCGATCATCACGTGAGTCGAGAGTAGTTTCAGTGGTAAGCATCTCTACGCTAATCATATCAACTATACGATTCATGCTCGACCTTTCGGTCTCATGTGTTCCGAGGCCATGTCTGCACATGCTAGGCTCGTCAAGCTTAACCCGAGTGTTCTGTGTGTGCAACTGTTTTGCACCCGTTGTATGTGAACGTTGAGTCTATCACACCCGATCATCACGTGGTGTCTCGAAACGAAGAACTGTTGCAACGGTGCACAGTCGGGGAGAACATAATTTTGTCTTGAAATTTTAGTGAGAGATCACCTCATAATGCTACCGTCGTTCTAAGCAAGATATGGTGCAAAAAGGATTAACATCACATGCAATTCATAAGTGACATGATATGGCCATCATCATGCGCTTCTTGATCTCCATCACCAAAGCACCGGCATGATCTTCTTGTCACTGGCGTCACACCATGATCTCCATCATCATGATCTCCATCAACGTGTCTCCATCGAGGTTGTCGTGCTACTCATGCTATTACTACTAAAGCTACGTCCTAGCAATATGGTAAACACATCTGCAAGCACAAACGTTAGTTTAAAGACAACCCTATGGCTCCTGCCGGTTGCCGTACCATCGACGTGCAAGTCGATATTAACTATTACACATGATCATCTCATACATCCAATATAACACATCACATCGTTGGCCATATCACATCACAAGCATACCCTGCAAAAACAAGTTAGACGTCCTCTAATTTTGTTCTTGCATGTTTTACGTGGTGACCATGGGTATCTAGTAGGATCGCATCTTACTTACGTAAACACCACAACGGAGATATATGAATTTCTATTTAACCTCATCCAAGGACCTCCTCGGTCAATTCCGATTCAACTAAAGTTGGAGAAACTGACACCTGCCAGTCATCTTTGAGCAACGGAGTTACTCGTAGCGATCAAACCAGTCTCTCGTAAGCGTACGAGTAATGTCGGTCCGAGCCGCTTCGATCCAACAATACCGTGGAATCAAGAAAAGAATAAGGAGGGCAGCAAAACGCACATCACCGCCCACAAAAACTTTTGTGTTCTACTCGAGAAGACATCTACGCATGAACCTAGCTCATGATGCCACTGTTGGGGAACGTCGCATGGGAAACAAAAATTTTCCTACGCGCACGAAGACCTATCATGGTGATGTCCATCTACGAGAGGGGATGTGTGATCTACGTACCCTTGTAGACCGTACAGCAGAAGCGTTAGTGAACACGGTTGATGTAGTGGAATGTCCTCACGTCCCTCGATCCGCCCCGCGAACCGTCCCGCGATCAGTCCCACGATCTAGTGCCGAACGGACGGCACCTCCGCGTTCAGCACACGTACAGCTCGACGATGATCTCGGCCTTCTTGATCCAGCAAGAGAGACGGAGAGGTAGATGAGTTCTCCGGCAGCGTGACGGCGCTCCGGAGGTTGGTGGTGATCTTATCTCAGCAGGGCTCCGCCCGAGCTCCGTAGAAACGCGATCTAGAGGTGAAACCGTGGAGATATGTGGTCGGGCTGCCGTGGCAAAGTTTTCTCAAATGAGCCCTAAAACCTCCGTATATATAGGTGGGAGAGTGGGGGCCTTGCCTTGGGGCTCAAGGAGCCCCAAGGGGGTCGGCCGAGCCAAGGGGGGAAGGTCTCCCCCCCCAAACCGAGTCCAACTTGGTTTGGTGGGTGGAGTCCTTCTTTCCTTTCCCACCTCCTCCTTTTTTTTCTTTTCTCTTTGATTTTCTTCCTATGGCGCATAGGGCCTTCTTGGGCTGTCCCACCAGCCCACTAAGGGCTGGTGTGCCACCCCCAAGGCCTATGGGCTTCCCCGGGGTGGGTTGCCCCCCCGGTGAACTCCCGGAACCCATTCGTCATTCCCGGTACATTCCCGATAACTCCGAAAACCTTCCGGTAATCAAATGAGGTCATCCTATATATCAATCTTCGTTTCTGGACCATTCCGGAAACCCTCGTGGCGTCCGTGATCTCATCCGGGACTCCGAACAACATTCGGTAACCAACCATATAACTCAAATACGCATAAAACAACGTCGAACCTTAAGTGTGCAGACCCTGCGGGTTCTAGAACTATGTAGACATGACCCGAGAGACTCCTCGGTCAATATCCAATAGCGGGACCTGGATGCCCATATTGGATCCTACATATTCTACGAAGATCTTATCGTTTGAACCTCAGTGCCAAGGATTCATATAATCCCGTATGTCATTCCCTTTGTCCTTCGGTATTTTACTTGCTCGAGATTCGATCGTTAGTATCCGCATACCTATTTCAATCTCGTTTACCGGCAAGTCTCTTTACTCGTTCTGTAATACAAGATCCCGTAACTTACACTAAGTCACATTGCTTGCAAGGCTTGTGTGTGATGTTGTATTACCGAGTGGGCCCCGAGATACCTCTCCGTCACACGGAGTGACAAATCCCAGTCTCGATCCATACTAACTCAACTAACACCTTCGGAGATACCTGTAGAGCATCTTTATAGTCACCCAGTTACGTTGCGACGTTTGATACACACAAAGCATTCCTCCGGTGTCAGTGAGTTATATGATCTCATGGTCATAGGAACAAATACTTGACACGCAGAAAACAGTAGCAACAAAATGACACGATCAACATGCTACGTCTATTAGTTTGGGTCTAGTCCATCACATGATTCTCCTAATGATGTGATCCCATTATCAAGTAACAACACTTGCCTATGGCCAGGAAACCTTGGCCATCTTTGATCAACGAGCTAGTCAACTAGAGGCTTACTAGGGACAGTGTTTTGTCTATGTATCCACACAAGTATTGTGTTTCCAATCAATACAATTATAGCATGAATAATAAACGATTATCATGAACTAAGAAATATAATAATAACTAATTTATTATTGCCTCTAGGGCATATTTCCAACAGAAGGTGCGTCGCCGACTTGGGATTCATCGGCCTCGGATGGTTCAGCCACAGCAGCTTTGCCCTTGCCCTTGGTTTTCTTATTTGGCGGCGGCTTGCTTCATGGCTGGCTTTTTGGGCTTCTGAGACCAAAATTTATCACCTTTCTGAAATGGCATATGTCGTAAGAGGCCATAATTCGAATGAGACATAAGAAGTAAAAGACAAAAGGCGGGTTAAAGTTGCTTACCTTGGGTGCCGGGTTAATCTTGCAGAAGGGTTTGAGACCTATTTGGCATCATTTTCCCGCAGGCTCGCCGGTCAGCTTCTTGATGATGGTGGCAATATCGCTTTTCGTTAGAGCCGTGCGGAAGTAACATTGTGGATGGTCTAGAGTGCCGTCAAATTCACACATTAACCCGTCCCGGTGACTTAGAGGGAGGATGCACCATTCGACCCAGCAGCGGATCAAGTCAACCCCAGTAAGGCCGTTATTTGTCAAAGATCTTAATTCGGACAAAACTGGGATAAAATCTGATTCTTCTTCTTCGGTGAGCTTTTTCGGTAGCTTGAAATTTGTTGGGAGGCGATCTTCCCTATAACCCAGAAGCTTGTTTTCACCTACAGGCGAGGTCTCTTGACAATAGAACCAAGACTCGCCCCAGCCTTTGGGGTGGCTCGGCATGGCGAGTGATGGAAATGGGCTATCCCTGCGGCGCTGAACATTTACACCGCCGAGTTCCAAGCTGGGACCATTGTGAAATTCTGTTTGGTGATTTAATTGGAAGAAATACCAGAATAAGGGAACTGAGGGTTCCATCCGCAGGTAAGCCTCACAAAACACCTGGAACTGGCATAGGTTGCTTATCGAATTGGGCCCTAGATCCGGAGGCGGACATTCATGAAAGCCATGGCATCTCTAAGGAACTTTCATCCGGGCGGCTTAAAACCCCGCTCAAGGTGTTCAACGAAAACAACTATTTCCCCTTCTTTGGGATTGGGGATTTCCTCGCCGAACCCGGTACGCCAACCGATAACATCCTGAGGGTCCAAATTTCCCGTTTTCACATAATCCTCTAGTATGGCATCATCGACCATGGTAGGAAGCCAGTCACTTTTGAAAACGACGCCCATGCTACAAAGGAATAAAGTTCGGGTGAATTGACACGCCAAAACATCTACTTTAAGAGGTGAAACAATTTCATTTGACTCGCCAAGTAATTTGTCCGCGGGCTAAGGAAAAAATCTTGATCCGCCAAATGAAGGCCCGAGTCAGGTTGCTATGGCGACTTACGAAGTTTGGCTACTTAAAGGAGTTGTGTCTCAAGGCGTCGGAGGCATTTATCCAAAAATTGTGAAGTATGGAGACTACAAACAGTTTTCATATAACGAGCGGTAGATTATGGATCTACTGGACAGCTGAGAAAAAATGCGGAAAATGACCGGATGCGGCAACCTACGACCAAGATGTGACAATGTTGTTGGTTTGGTGAAATGCTACTCTAAGTGTGCAAATCAAGGGCGGACAAATAAAGGTGTTAGAGACGTTGGTTTTCTAGTCATCATCGATATCAACAAATCAAGAACAAGTAAAAACTATTCGGGGGGGGGGGCATCAAGAACATGGCAGTGATGAACTTTGAAAAAGAATAGGGATCTGCTCTTGAGTAAACGGAGACATAACCTGGTGGGTTCGGCCGGAGATGGTCAACGGCGACGAAGGCTTCTGGAGGGGCGCGGAAACCTCGGGTGGCGTCGGAGTATTCGGCAGTGACGAAGCGTACGGCGGTGATGAGGAGCTCGACGGCGGCGAGGCGTTCGACAGCGACGAGAACTACTCGGCCCCGACGGGGTGTTCGGCGGCGACGAAGCCTTCGGGCAGCGCCAAAGCTTTCGGGCGGCGACGAGGACTTCGGACGGCGGCGGAGCTCTCGGGTGGCGGAAAGTTTTTCGCTGCGGTAATGGGGAGGAAAGGTGACGAGACTGGTGGGTGGAATGCGCCCAGTCTTGTCCCCCCACCTATTTAACAGGGCCAGCGTTGGAATCGAGGCACCGTCAGCGGGGACTGCCAAACGGAAAAGATTCGCCATGATGGCGCCCCCGGAATTTTTGGGATTATGATGTCGAAGGATCCGTTGAGAGATTATGTCGTTATCCTTTCCGGGATTCGAGGAAGGAGCTAACAAGAAGCGGTTTGGCGACACAGGTTTTTCCGCAACAGATGGCGGTTCGAGTGCATGGTGCATAAGAAGAGTGAAGATGAATCGCCTTTAAGTTGAGCAAAGATATTGGCGTGAAATAAATTCAAGTCAATCTGGGGCCTAATGTTGGGGATATTATCTGTTGATAACCTGCCCTAATTGGGCCGGGTCACCAAAGCTGGCGACTCATCTAAGATGTAGTTTGGGCCTTGGTCTCGTAGAGCCAAGAGTAGTATGGCGGTTTATGACTTTCGGAAGGAGTCTATAATAAAGAAGGTCTCCAAGATTCGGAAGGAGGCAACTTAAAGATCACAAGGGTCACGATTTGTGTAAAGAAAAGGATCCTTGTAAACCCTAAGGACTCGACCTATATATAAAGGCGAGTCCCAGGGGAGAAGAGGACAGGTTAGAAATCATTGATTGCTAGGTCTAGCGAGTTACGCCCTCCTTGTAATCGAAACTCCATCAATACAACTCAAAGCAGAATGTAGGCCTTTACCTCCTCACGAGGGGCCGAACCTGGGTAAATTGCCGTCTCTCTCCCGTTCAACCCCTTTGAGTCGCCACCTAAGTGCGATGGCTCCAGTACAAAGTCCTTTCACGAGGACATCTACCGTGACAAAACCACGACAGTGCGTGTCCAATGCGCCCTAGCCCGACAGCAGAGGACGTCTACGGCGGCGGCGGACGAAGATGGTCCGACTTCGACGTGATTTCGGCGACGGAAAAGTCGAGGCAGTGAAGCTCTTCTTTGCCGGCGACGAGGCTTCCAGCGGTGGCGCTAGGGTTCGGGGCTTTTGCTGTAGCGGGAGAGCGATGGAGCGAAGAAGTGTTTGCCGAGGGGGATAAGGACATATTTATAGCCAGGCAGTTACTGTTGGCACGAAGAAATCGGACCAAATAGCCCCTGCCTCTAAGTCTCCGCAGGACACGTGTAGCTCCCGAGCAAAGCGGTGGAGATCGTGGAGATCGTGGTTATCCGAACGAGGGAAGTGGGGTTCAGTTGTTGTGCATTGAAGAAACATTTTTGAAGATTTGAAGATTTTGTTACAGAATCATCAGCTGACAAGGACACAGTGAGGATTTTGAACAAAGTTTCAAGTAGAACGCATATGAAGAATTGAATAGACTGGATGAGAATAGCATAGGGTGAAAGTAGGGTCCGATCACATTCACTTAGATGAAATATCAACTTGAAGAAATAGCTTTAAGTGAATGCTGTTGAGGACTTGAAATCACAGTCTATCTAGTTAAACGAAAGTCATCACGTGTTTTTGAAGATTTGACTAACTTGAGGATTTTGTGATAAATCGTCACAATGAAGAAAAACTATTTTGAAGAAAAACAAGTTTCGAGGAAATGGAACTTTGAAGAAAATCAACTTTGAGGAATTTCACGTAGGGCGGTGGCGTGACCCACCATATAAGAATGTTGATTACAGACGCTGTGTACAATTATCGTAGGGCCGTGAGAATCAATTTCTTCGTTGATTTCTTCACATTCAGAGTGATATTCTCCATCAGTTGAAGAAAATCGATTCATCATGTGTTGCACATCTAAGTCATCAGTTTTGCATAAGTGTTAGGATGTGTGCATGTTTTCACAAAACATTTGAAGATTCTAAGATATTTAGCTCACACTGCAACTTGCAAAACCTTTTCTCATCCAAGGGTTTAGTGAAGATATCTGCCAGTTGATCATCAGTCTTCACATGGTCGATGAGGATATTTCCCTTGAGGACATGGTCCCGAAGAAAATGATGACGAATCTGGATGTGCTTAGTCTTTGAGTGTTGTACTGGGTGGTATGCAATCTTGATTGCACTCTCATTGTCGCAGTAGAGAGGCACATTCTTCATGTTGATGCCGTAGTCCTTGAGGGTTTGCTTCATCCATAGTAATTGAGCACAGCATGAACCAGTAGCAATGTACTCAGCTTCGGCAGTGGAGAGTGATACGCAGTTCTGCTTCTTTGAGGACCAGCAAACTAGTGATCTTCCGAGGAAATGACATGTACCAGAAGTTGACTTGCGATCCACACGATCACCAGCATAGTCAGAATCAGAATACCCTACCAGATGAAGATTTGAGCCCTTGGGATACCATAATCCTAGTGTTGGTGTGTGAGCTAAGTATCGAAGAATATGCTTCACAGCCTTATGGTGTGATTCCTTCGGTTTTGCTTGAAAACGTGCACACATGCAAACACTAAGCATTATATCTGGCCTAGATGCACATAGATACAATAAAGAGCCAATCATAGAGCGATATACCTGCTCATCGAATTCTTTACCATTTTCATTAGTGCCGAGGTGGCCGTTGGTAGGCATTGGAGTCTTGGCACCTTTGCATTCATGCATGTAGAATTTCCTCAGAACATCCTTGAGGTATTTCTCCTATGATATGAAGATTCCATTGCGTTGTTGACGAATTTGAAGACCTAACAAGAATTTCAGCTCCCCCATCATAGACATCTGATATTCTTCACTCATCATGTAAGCAAATTCATCACTGTATCGTTTGTCAGTACAGGCAAATATGATATCATCGACATATATTTGGCACACAAATAGCTCATTATCATAGGATTTAGTGAAAAGAGTTGGATCGAGTGAACCAGGTTTGAAGCCTTTCTTCATGAGGAATTCCTTCAATGTATCATACCATGCCCGAGGGGCTTGCTTGAGACCATAGAGCGCCTTTTTGAGTCTGAAGACTTTGTCTGGATTCTTTGGATCCTCAAAACCAGGGGGCTGAGCAACATATACTTCTTCCTCAAGCTTACCATTGAGGAATGCACTGTTCACATCCATTTGATATAAGATGATGTTATGATGATTAGCATAAGCAAGTAGTATTCGAATAGCTTCAAGTCTAGCAACAGGTGCAAAAGTTTCATCGAAATATATTCCTTCAACCTGGGTGTAGCCTTGGGCTACGAGTCGTGCCTTATTCCTTACCACTTGACCATCCTCATCTTGCTTGTTTCGGAAAATCCACTTGGTTCCGATGATGTTATGCTTGCGAGGATCTGGTCGTTTGACTAGCTCCCATACATCATTCAGCTTGAATTGAAGAAGTTCGTCTTGCATAGCTTGGATCCACCCCGATTCCAAGAAAGCCTCAGCAACTTTTGAGGGTTCTGTAATAGATACAAAGGAAAAATGCCCACAAAAGTTAACTAAGTGTGAAGCTTTTGAGCGAGTGAGAGGACCTGGCACGTTGATGTCGTTGAGGATTTTGTCAAGTTCTACTTCATTTGCAATCCTCGGATGAGCTGGTTGAGGATTTTGTCTGAGTTGAGGAAGTGGTTCTGGAGCAATTTCCTCGGGAGCATCTTCTTGATTTTCATCAGTGATGGGGATGGTTTCTTCATCAATTTCCTCAGTGGGAACAATGTCTTCAGTAGGTTTGAGCTTTATTGCTTCCTCAGGAGACAACTTATGTGGATCAGAAGGCAATTGCTCACTTTGCGAGCCATTAGTTTCATCGAACCGCACATCTACAGTCTCAACAACTTTGTTGTGATAGTTGTTGAAGACTCTGTAGGTGTGCGAGTCCTTTCCATAACCGAGCATAAAACCCTCAGGTGCCTTAGGTGCAAATTTTGAGCTATGGTGAGGATCTCTAATCCAACATTTTGCACCGAGCACTTTGAAATAACTTACATTGGGTTTCTTATCAGTGAGGGGTTCATATGAAGTTTTCTTGAGGAATTTGTGAAGATATACCCTGTTGATGATATGGCATGCAGTGTTGATTGCGTTAGGCCAAAAGCGACGAGGAGTCTGATATTCTTCAAGCATAGTTCTTGCCATCTCAACCAGAGTCCTTTTCTTCCTTTCGACGACACCGTTCTGTTGAGGAGTATAAGGAGCAGATAATTCGTGAGTAATACCAAGCTCATCAAGACCAATGTTTTTGAACTCTGTTCCATTATCGCTCCTGATATGTTTGATCTTGATGCCAAAGTTCGTCGAGGCCCTTGAAGAAAATCGTTTGAAGATTTCCTGCACTTCAGTTTTATATACGATGATATGCACCCATGTATATCTGGAATAATCATCAACTATGACGAAGCCTATTAAGATGTTGCATTGGTTAGTGTGGCATAGGTAGTAGGTCCAAATAGATCCATCTGAAGCAATTCGAAGGGACGTGTAGTGGTCATGATAGTCTTCGAGGGATGCTTGGATCTCGTCATTTTCCTAGATTCACATGCACCGCAGAGATGATCCTTGAGAATTTGACTGATTCGATGCCGATGACATGCTTCTTCTTCGCGAGCGTGTGCAAATTCCTCATGCCTGCATGACCTAGTCTTCGGTGCCACAGCCATCCTTCTGAGGTCTTTGCTAGTAAGAAAGTGCTTGGTTCAGGACCTGTAGAGAAATCAACAATGTACAAATCCCCTCTTCTTACACCTTCGAAGACTTTGGATCTGTTAGATTCCATGATGACTACACATCTATATCTACCAAAGATAACAATCATATCAAGATCACAAAGCATCGAGACTGGCATGTGGTTAAAACCAAGGGATTCAACAAGCATCACTTTGTCCATATGCCTATCCTTGGAAATAGCAACTTTGCCAAGTCCCAATACCTTGCTTTTACCTTTGTCAGCATATGTGATTTGCTTCAGAGGTGATGGAGTTAGTGGCATATTCATTAGCAAGCTTTTATCACCAGTCATGTGATGTGTGCAACCACTATCAAGAACCCACTCAGTATTCTTGGGTTTGTCATCCTGCAGATGAGTTAGTACAGCTTACTATCTCATATGCTTCAGATTTGAAGAACATGATATCAATCTCATCAGATAAGAATTTTATCACAACAGAATTATAAGGACGTGTGGAATATTTCTATTTCATCAATATTAGCTTGCGTCCTATCAAACATTTCCACAGGTCTCCAGCAAATTCTTCAGATGATGATTTTCACTTGGAGACCTGACCTGCAGAAGTGATTAGTTCGATTTCTTCACCACCCACATCTGAAGGGGTGGTAAAGCATTCATCATCCTGCGAGCACCATATGAGAAAGGTGGCATTGAAGCTAATGCACTTCTCTTAACAGTAGGGGGGTTAAAGTACTCATATGAATATGCAGAGAACTGGTTTGAGGATTTATGAACATAATGATTTGAAGAGTAACGCTCATATTCATATTCCTTGTAGTTTACCTGCATGTTAGACGCATTAGCACGGGTACGAGCATAATTTTGACCAGTTGAGGATTTTGATCCTCTTGAAGACTTTAGTCCTCCTGAGGAATTTGATCTAGGGTTCAGATTTTTCATCGGTGGTGTCATGAGGACATTCACCTGAAGATTTTCCAGACAGCTTTTGGGAACCCAGATTTTCCTCAAGGGAGGACCATTCCTGCAGTTAGTTCCAACATATCGAGCAAATACTTCACCAGATTGATTTTTGAACAATTTATAGTTGGAGTCAAATGACTCATGTGAGGAATAGGATAATTCACATGAAAAGCCAGTTAGATTGGATGGATCAAAAGGAGGCCCAGTAGCAGCAACCCATGAGGTTTTGGGATACTGCTCAGGTTTCCAATAAGATCCATCAGGATTTAATTTCCTCTCAAAGGCAATTCCTTCTTTCCTCGGGTTCCTGTTCAAGATCTGCTTTTTGAGCACATCACAAAGGGTTTGATGTCCTTTGAGGCTTTTGTATATGCCTGTCACATACAATTCCTTCAACCCTGCATTTTCATCAGTAACATTCGTGTTTTCCTCAAGTGAGGAAATAGACACTACAGGTGCAGTTGAAGAATTTGTAGCAATAGAAGCATTTGATGATTCTGGTGACGAATTAGGAGTTTCGCGTTCAATGCATTTAAGACATGGAGGAATGAATTCAGCTTGAGCAGCACTGATCTGTTGAGCTAGTAATGAATCATTTTCCATACGAAGATCATCATGAGAAATCCTCAGCTTTTCTAGATCAAGCTTCCTTTGAAGAAAATCATAGGAAAGTTTCTCATGATCAGCGAGGAGTGTATCATAACGATCTTGAAGATTATCAAATCTAGACTGAAGACTTTTCACATCTTCAGTGAGGATTTGGGTAAGATTCATTTCATCATTTAACAGATCATCACTTCTATCTAGCAGTTTCTGAAGCTTTTCCAGGGCAGTTTGTTATTTAGTGGCAATGATAGCAAGTTTACTGTAACTGGGTTTTTTATAATCATCAGGTTCACAGTCACTTGAATCAGAGGAGGAAGCATCATTCGGTACGTTTGAACCTTTTGCCATGAAGCAATATGTTGGAGCGAAGTCATCAGCATAGTCATCAGTGTGGATGGCGTTATCATCTTCTTCAAGGTTGAAGATTGACTTTCTGACGAAAGTGGTTGCAAATGCAAGACTGGCCTATCCGGATTCTGAGTCTTCATCAGAACCCTCTTCTTCATCACATTCCTCTGATTCTGCCTCAGAATCCATTTCCTTGCCAATAAGTGCCCGAGCCTTTGTGAAACTAGTCTTCTTGTGCGATGAGGTCTTTGAAGATGAGGATTTTGAAGATTTCTTCTTGTTCTTCGAGTCATCAGAACTGTCATCCTTGTATCTCTTCTTCTTTGATTCTTTTCCCCAATGGGGACAGTCAGCAATGTAATGACCTGATTTCTTGCATTTGTGGCAGGTTCTTTTCTTGTAGTCCTCAGATGAAGATTCTGATTTCCTCATGTCTCTTCTTGAAGATTTACCGAACTGGCCACGTCGTGTAAACCTCTAGAATTTCCTCACGAGCATTGTAAGCTCCTGTCCAAATTCTTCAGGGTCACCAATGCTATCATCCGAATCTTCTTCTTCAGATGAGGAAATTGCTCTAGCCTTCAGTGCACGTGGTCTAGAATAGCTTGGTCCATATAGATCTTTCTTTTCTTCTAGCTGGAATTCATGACATTGAGTCTTTTGAGTATATCAGCTGGATCAAGCATCTTGTAGTCTGGTCTTTCTTGAATCATCAGAACTAAAGTATCAAATTAAGAATCCAAAGATCTTAGCAGTTTCTTCACAACTTCGTGGTCAGTAATGTCTCGAGCTCCCAGTGCTTGCAGTTCATTTCATATGTCAGTGAGGCGATCAAAGGTATCTTGGCAGCTTTCATTGCCATGCCTCTTGAAGCGATTGAAGAGATTGCGAAGAATATCAACACAAGAGTCACGCTGGGTTGATACTCCTTCATTCACTTTGCACAGTCTCTCCGAGATGAGTGTTGCTGAGCCCAAAGCACTCACTCTTCCAAACTGGTCTCGGCTCAGATGGCCACAAATGATATTCTTCGCTTGAGAATCAAGTTGCTTGAATTTCTTCACATCAGCAGCAGAGACACTAGCAGAGATGATGGGGACGCCATGTTCCACAATATACCAGAGATCATTATCAATAGCTTGTAGATGCATTTGCATCTTGTTCTTCCAGAAGGGAAAGTTCTTTCCTTCGAAAGTAGGACATGCTGCAGTAACCTTAAACATGCCTGCAGTCGACATAACTAAAACTCCAGGTGGTTAAACCAAAATCACACAAAACGAGGGAGTACCTTGCGCTGATACCAATTGAAAGTGCGTTATATCGACTAGAGGGGGCTGAATAGGAGATTTTTAGAATTTCATCACTCAGGAAATTCCTTTTGAGGAAATTTCTCACTGATGACTAACTTACAGCAGAAACAATGAAGGATCAGAAGTGCAAAGTTTCACAACAGCAGTTTTTCAGTGTGAGGAATGTGAAAACCGATTGCACAGTGAGCAGGCACGCAGAAAATAGATGAGGATTAACTAGCGTGAAGAATTTGGGGTTGAGGAATTTCAGAGAAAGTCTTCAGCAAATTCTTCAAACAGTAACAGTGAAAGTCATCAACACATAATCTGAGGAATGTAAGGAGTTGAGGAATTAGAACCCATTTCACAGGAAAGACAGTAGTTGATAACCCAGTTCCAACTGTTGTGACAGTTGTACATCTGGTTTGGAGCGGCTTGGTATTGAAACCAAAAGACACACAGTCCCGGGACACGCAGTCCCTACCGTATTCTCCTTGGGCTAAGAACACAAAGTCCTCGCCCAACACTCGTGGTAAGTCTTCAGGGCAGACTTCCAAACCCTCACAAACTTGGTCACCCGGTGATCCACAATTGACTGCTGGATTGCTCTAGACCATGACGCCTAACCGTCTGGAGGATGCACAGTCCTCAAAGGTAAAAGGATTCAGTCCCACACATGAACAACTTCTTCAGTGATGCTCAATCACTTGGTTCTAGGTTTGTGGTTTGGTGTTTGGGGTATTTCCTCACTGATGAATTACTCTCGAAGACTCTGAGGAATTGGGTTGCTCTTATGACAAGTGTCAGTTTCTAACGGAGCAGCCAACCAGCTAATGGTTGTGGGGGGCGGCTATTTATAGCTTGGGAGCATCCCGACATGATTTCACACTAATGCCCTTAAATAATATGACCGTTGGTGTGGATAAGACCAATGATGTGGCGTGGCTATCGAAACGGTCGGAACCCTCCACTCTGAGAGTCCTCATGTCACTTGTATTCCTCACTTGAGGCTTATGGTAGGATTAGGCTTGGGTTGAGCATCATGAGGAAATTCATTCCAAACTGTAACTTCGACCCCCTTTAACAGTACGGTGTTCCTATTACTCAAGTGTGAAGAAAACAAAACAGAAAGAGTAAATCTTCATGCTTCAAAGTCTTCAGAATGATTTTCTTCAGGACACACCGAATTCCTCAATTTCAATATCTTCATGAGGAATATCAATTTCATCGCAGATTCTTCGCGATTCAATTCTTCAGCTTCAGACCAATTTCTTCAACCGAAGATATACATTTTTAGGGGTCGATATTCATCAAATATTTCAAACTCCTCAGTGACTTATAGATCATGTGTACACTCATGAACACATTAGATACTTAACCTATAAGTCTTCAAACCACCAAAATCACTAAGGGGCACTAGATGCACTTACAACCATCGTCATCATCTACCTTCTTCCCTCTCCAATTCCATGAAGCTCTTCATCGTTCGTGAGTAATCTATTCGTAGGCTCGCTGGGCGATGATGAGTAGGATGAGATCTATCATGTAATCGAGTTAGTTTTGACGAGGATTGATCCCTAGTATCCACTATGTTCTGAGATTGATGTTGCTACTACGTTGCTATGCTTAATGCTTGTCACTAGGGCCCGAGTGCCATGATTTCAGATCTGAAATTATTATGTTGTCACCAATATATGTGTGTTTTAGATCTGATCTTGCAAGTTGTAGTTACCTACTATGTGTTATGACCCGGCAACCCCGGAGTGACAATAACCGGAACCACTCCCGTTGATGACCATAGTTTGAGGAGTTCATGTGTTCACCAAGTGCTAATGCGTTGGTCCAGTTCTTTATTAAAAGGAGCACCTTAATATCCTGTAGTATCCATTTGGACCCCGCTACCACGGGAGGGATGGACAATAGATGTCATGCGAGTTCTTTTCCCTAAGCACGTATGACTACACACGGAATGCATGCCTACATCACATTGACGAATGGGAACTAGCCACATATCTCTCCGTGTTATAACTGTTGCATGATGAATGTCATCCAACGAATCACCGACCCATTGCCTACGAGTTTGTCCCACTGCTGCTGTTACTTGTTTTGATCTACTGCTGTTACTACTGTTGCTGCTACTGTTACTTGCTGCTACTGTTACTCACTTTGTCCTGCTGCTGTTGTCACTACCGTTGCTACTACTGTTGCTTGCTGTTGTTGTTACTTGTTACTGTTGCTACTTGATACTGCTGTCACTACTGTTGTTCCTTGCCAGTGCTGTTACTCGTTACACTGCTGCTACCTGCTACAATACTTTTTTGGCGCCATTGATACTTCAGTTAGGAATAGTCTGCCTTGTCAACAGATTGTTTCTGGCACCGTTGCTATCATACTACCTTTGCTGCTTATATCCTGCTTGTAGATACTAATCTTTCAGGTGTGGTTGAGCTAACGCCTCAACTGCTAATACTTGAGAATATTCTTTCACTTCCCGTCGTGCGAACCAACAAATTTGGGTTGAATACTCTACCCTCGAAAACTGCCATGATCCCACGCGCTGGTGGGCTATTGCAAGACAATTTCAAATTGTTGAGCAACTGGAAGCAGCTCTTCTCTGGCTCCGTTGCCGTGGAGGCATCAAGTCGGGAATAGTTGCACGTCAGCAGGGAGGCGCACCCCCTGGCCGCGGCTAGGGCGCTTGTGGGGTCCCTGCAGGCCCCCTGCCCTGATTCTCAGGCTTCCCGATCTTCTTCTCATTCGGAAAAAATCTTTTTGGCAGTTTCTTCCGTTTGGACTCCATTTAAAATCCTCCTCTGAAAGGGGTCAAAAACATGGGAAAAATAGGAACTGGCACTTGGCACTGAGTTAGTAAATTAGTCCCAAAACAATATATAAAAGGCATGCAAAACATCCAAAGTTTGACAAGATAATAGCATGAAACCATCAAAAATTATAGATACGTTGGAGACGTATCAAGCATCCCCAAGCTTAACTCCTGCTCGTCCTCGAGTAGGGAAGTGATAAAGAATGAATTTTTGATGTGGAATGCTACCTAGCATAGTTGTCCTTTGCAACTTCTTTCATGTGACATGAGTGTTCAGATCCGTGAGATTCAAAACAGTAGTTTGCTATTGACATGAAAACAATAATACTTCAAGCAAACTAGCAAGGTAATCATGAACTTTCAAAATTACAAGGCCAAGGAAAGTTATCCCTACAAAATCATATAGTCTGGCTATGCTCCATCATCCTCACACAACTAATGTAAATCATGCACAACCCCGGTATTGGCCAAGTAATAGTTTTCGCACTCTTACTTTTTCAAACTTTTTATAACTATCACGCAATACATGAGTGTGTGCCATGTATATAGCACTATAAGTGGAATAGAGTGTGGTGGTGGTTGTGATACAAAAAGGAGGAGATGGTCACATTGACTCGGCGTATCAAAGGGCTATGGAGATGCCCATTAATAGATATCAATGTGAATGAGTAGAGATTGCCATACAAAGGATGCACTAGAGCTATAAGTATGTGAAAGCTCAAAAGGAAAACTAGTGGGTTTGCATCCAACTTGCTTGCTCACGAAGACCTAGGAAAATTTTGAGGAAGCCCATCATTGGAATATACAAGCCAAGTTATATAATGAAGATTCCCACTAGCATATGGTGGTGAGGAAACGAGAGGCTCTCAATCATGAAGAACATGGTGCTATTATGAAGCACAAGTGTGGAAAAAGATAGTAGCATTGTCCCTTCTCTCATTTTCTCTTTTTTTATTTGGGCTCTTAGGCCTCTCTTTTTTCTCTTTTTTTTGGGCTCTTTGGCCTCTCTCTTTTTCTAATTCCTCACATGGGACAATGCTCTAATAATGATGATCATCACACTTTTATTTACTCATAGCTCAAAGCTTAGAAATGACTTCTATAGGAAATGCCTTCGGTAGTGTACCGAGATGTGCAACGATCTAGCTTGGCATATGACGTTGAAACATCTCGCTAGCTATCTTACGATCATGCAATGGCAATATGAGAGTGACGGCACAAGTCATGAGACAGAACGGTGGTAGTTGCATGGCAATATATCTCGGAATGGCTATGAAAATGCCATAGTAGGTAGATATGGTGGCTGTTTTGAGGAAGGCATTTGGTGGGTTTGTGTACCGGCGAGAATTGCGCGGCACTAGAGAGGCTAGTAATGGTGGAAGGTGGAAGTGCATCTATACCATGGAGTCACATTAGTCATGAAGAACTCACATACTTGTTGCGAAAGTTTTTATTAGTAATCGAAACAAAGTGCTAAACGCATACTCCTAGGGGAAGGGTTGGTAGGTGTTAACCATCGCGCGATCCCGACCTCAACACAAACGATGACAATCAATAGATCAATTATGCTCTGACTTCCTAACATAGCGGTTCACCATACGTGCATGCTACGGGAATCACTAACTTCAACACAATTATTTCTAGATTCA
Organism: Hordeum vulgare subsp. vulgare; assembly: GCF_904849725.1. Classification (NCBI taxonomy): domain Eukaryota; kingdom Viridiplantae; phylum Streptophyta; class Magnoliopsida; order Poales; family Poaceae; genus Hordeum; species Hordeum vulgare. The sequence continues at coordinate 617,880,513 of NC_058519.1, read as the reverse complement.
CAACACCCTACTAACATAACTCTTAATATTACCAAATCCACGCCGCAAAACTAATTGAGAGGAATCAAAACTTCACTTTCTACTCAATGCACATGAAGATGGAGGTTTTTGTATCCTCTTTGGGTACCTATCACCTTTGGGACTACTTTCATAGCATAAGACAACTACCAAGTCACGCACCGTCGTGCTCTAAAAGATCTAAGTGAAGCACATAGAGCAAAATTATCTAGCTCAAAAGATATAAGTGAAGCACAATGAGCATTCTAGCAAAGTCAGATGAGTGCATGTCTCTCTCCAAAGGTGTGCAGCAAGGATGATTGTGACACAACAAAAAGAAAAGACTCCTACGATACAAAACGCTCCAAGCAAAACACATATCATGTGGTGAATAAAAATATAGCTCCAAGTAATGTTACCGATGGATTGGAGACAAAAGAGGGGATGCCGATTGAAGACGAAAGAGGGGATGCCTTCCCGGGGCATCCCCAAGCTTAGGCTTTTTGGTGTCCTTGAATTTGGCTTGGGATGCCTTGGGCATCCCCAAGATTGAGCTCTTTACACTTCTTATCTCTTTGTCCATGAGAACATCACCCAAAACTTGAAAACTTCACAACACAAAACTTAAACAGAAACTCGTGATATCATTAGCACAAGAAAACAAACTACCACCTCTTTAGGTACTGTAGCAATCTTGATTTCTATTTGTATTGGTGTTGGGCTACTGTAATATCACTTTTCCATGGATAGTACCCGCTGATGCTAACCATAGTTTCATCAAAACAAGCAACCAACTCAACAAAAACAGAATCTGTCAAAAACAGACCAGTCTCTAGCAATCTGTATACTTCGTATACTTTTGGTACCTCAAAAATTCTGAAAAATTACAAATGCCTAGGACAAAGGCATATAAACCAGCAGCAGAAATAATCACCTCAAAAGCTCTTTCTGAATAAAAATGAAAAATCATCTCGTGAGCGAAAAGTTTCTATCTTTTTCAAGCAGGATCAAACAACCATTACCAAGACTAGTCATAAAGGTTTTGCTTGGCTCAAACACAAAAAGAAACACAAAAGACACAATCACAACAGAATTATGATAGTGTGGACGCAACAAAACAGAAAGAAAAAGAAATAAATTCATTGGGTTGCCTCCCAACAAGCGCTATTGTTTAACGCCCCTTGCTAGGCATAAAAGCGATAAAATCACGTATCGTCGTCTTTGGTGATCAAACCATAAGTCGCCCTCATCATGGATTCATAAGGAAATCTTATTTTCTTTCTAGGAAAGTGCTCCATGCCCTTCTTTAAAGAAAATTGAAATCTAATATTCCCTTCCTTCATATCGATGATAGCACTGATAGTCCTTAGGAAAGGTCTACCAAGAATAATAGGGCATGTAGGATTGCAATCAATGTCAAGCACAATGAAATCCATTGGTAAATAGTTCCTATTTGCAACAATAAGAACATCACTGATTCTTCCCATGGGTTTCTTGACAGTAGAATCCGCAAGATGCAAATTAAGAGAACACTCTTCAATCTCATTAAAACCCAGAACATCACATAAAGACTTTGGAATCACGGAAACACTAGCACCCAAATCACACAAAGCATTGCATTCATTGTTTTTTATTTTGATTTTGATAGTAGGTTCCCACTCATCATGAAGCTTTCTAGGGATAGAGACTTCCAATTCAAGTTTCTCTTCAAGAGATTTTATCATGGCTTCGACGATATGATCGATAAAGGCCTTGTTTTGGCTATAAGTGTGTGGAGTTTAACATGGATTGCATAAAGGAAATGAATTCAATCAAGGAGCAACAATCATAATTTAATTCCTTGAAATACAAGGTAGTAATTTCATTACTACTCAAAGTTTTAATATATTCTACTCCACTTTCAATGCTTTTAGCATCAAGATAGATGGACTCCGAATCATTGGGGCACTTTTCAACCAAAGTGGATTCATATCCAGCCCCATCATCATTAGGTTTGACACAAGAAAACAAAGATTCAATGGGAGTCACACCAAGCACTTTAAGATCTTCGTGATTCTTATCACGAGAACACGCCTTTTTAAGTCGTTCATGTCTAGCATGAATTTGGGCGGTTCTTTCTTTGCTCTCAATCATGGAAACACGCATACTGTCGTGGTTTTGTCACGGCAGATGTCCTCGTGAAAGGACTTAGTACTGGAGCCATCGCACCTTGGTGGCGACTCAAAGGGGTTGAGCAGGACAGACACGACGATTTACCCAGGTTTGGCCCCTCGTGAGGAGGTAAAGGCCTACATCCTGCTTTAAGTTGTATTGATGTAGTTTCGATTACAAGGAGGGCGTAACTCGCCAAACCTCACACTCAATGATTTCTGACCTACCTCTTCTTCCCTGGGACTCGCCTTTATATATAGGTCGAACCCCTCTGGTTTACAAGGGTAATTTCCTTCCTACAAATCATGACCTCTGCGGTCTCTAAGTCGCCATCCTCTAAAGCTTGGAGACCTTCCGGAAATTATAAACCGCCATACAACCTTTGGTCTTGCCAGGCCAAGGCCCAAGCCACGTTCAGGTGAATCGCCTGATTTGGTGACCCGGCCCAACTAGGGCGGGTTATTAACAGGTAATATCCCCAACATTAGGCCCCAGATTGACTTGAACTCTTTTCACGCCAATATTTCTGCTCAGTTAAAGGCGATTCATTCTTCATTCTCCTCTATACGTCAGAAACTTTAACCCGCCATCTGGCGCTGAAAATCTTTAAATCGCCAAACCATTTCTCGTCGGCATCTTCTTATCCCTTGAATTCCGGGATGACTAACATAATCCCAACGGATCCTTTGGTATCGTTATCCCAAAATTTTCGGAGCGCCATTATAGCGAATCTTTTTATCCTCGGGCGGTTCCCGCTCACGGAGCCTCGATTCCAGCACCTGCCCTGTTAAATAGGTGGGGGGACAGGACTGGCGCTTCCCACCTACCAGTCTCATCAATCTCCTCCCCATTATCATAGCGAGGAAACCTTACCGCCTTCCGAGGGCTCCGCCGCCGACCGCAGTTCCTGTCGTCGCCCGAAAGCTTCGGCGCCGCCCATAGATCTTTGCCACCGTCAAGCTTCGTACCGCGGCCAATCTGCTCGCCGCCATCGACCACCGCGTCGCCGTCGACCACCTCGCCGTTTTGCCAAGCACTCCGTCGCCGCCGAAGATCTCTGCGCTCGACAAGACTTTCGTGCTCCTCCAACAGCCTCCGTCGCCGTCGACCACTTTCGACCGAAATCATCAGGTTAGGTCACCGCTCACTTAAGAACATATCCCATCCCTGTTCGAAGTTTCAACATCGCCATGTTCTTGATGCCCTTCGTGAATATCTGTTACCTGTCCTTGACTGATTAATGCAAATGTCGATGAGATAGCCAATGTTTTTAATACCTTCATTTATCTGCCCTTGACTCGCGCGTTTAGAACAATATTTCGTCAAACGAACGATATCACCTTATCCTGGTAGTAAATTGCTGCATCCAGTCATTTTTCTCATGTTTTTTCAACTGTCCAGTAGATCCATAGTTTACCTGCTCATTGCGTAAAGCTGTTTGTAGTCTTCACACTTCACCGTTTCGAACAAATGTCTCCGACACCTTTAGAACATAACTCTTGTGAATAGCCAAACTTCGTAAGTCGCCATAGCAACCCAACCCGGATCTTTATATGGCGGGTCAAGCTTTTCCCTTAGTCCGTGAACAAATTACTTGGCGAATCAAATGAACTTATTTCACTCCTTACGGTAGATGTTCAAGGCGTGTAAATTCACCCATACTTTACTCCTTTGTAGCATGGGCACCGTCTTCAAAAGTGACTGGCTCCCTACCAAAGTCGACGACACCATACTAGCAGATTACGTGAAAACGGGCAACTTGGACCCTCAGAATGTTATTGGTTGGCGTACTGGGTTCGGAGAAGATCTTCCTAACCCCAAAGAAGGGGAGATAGTTGTTTTCATTGAACACCTTGAGCGAGGTTTTAAGCCGCCCGGATCAAAGTTTCTTAGAGACGCCATGGCTTTCATGAACATCCGCCTCCAGGATCTGGGACCTAACTCGATAAGTAACCTATGCCAGTTCCAAGTGTTCTGTGAGGCTTATCTGCGGATGGAACCCTCAGTTCCCTTATTCTGGTACTTTTCCCACTTAAATCGCCAGACGGAATTTCACAATGGTCCCAGCCTGGAACTTGGCGGTGTAAATGTTCAGCGCCGCAGGGATAGCCCGTTTCCCTCACTCGCCATGCCAAGCCATCCCAAAGGCTGGGGCGAGTCTTGGTTCTACTGTCAAGAGACCTCTCCCGCAGGAGAAAACAAGCTTCTGGGCTATAGGAAAGACCGCCTTCCAACAAACTTCAAACTTCCGGACAAGCTCACCGAAGAGGATGAATCAGATTTTATCCCGGTATTGTCCGAGTTAAGATCTTTGACGAACAACGGCCTTACTGGGGTCGACTTGATTCGCTGCTGGGTCGAATGGCGGATCCTTCCTTTGAGTCATTGGGACGGGCTAATGTGCGAGTTTGATGGCTCCTTAGATCATCCTCAATGTTATTTCCATACGGCTTTAATGGAAAAGGATATTGTCACCATCATCAAGAAGCTGACCGGCAAGCCTGCGGGAAAATGTGGCCAAATCGGCCTCAAACCCTTCTGCAAAATTAATCCGGCGCCCAAGGTAAGCGATTTTAACCTGCCCTTTGTCTCTATTTCTTATGTTTCATTCAAGTTGTGGCCTTTTATAACATATACCATTCCAGAAAGGTGATAAATTTTGGTCCAAGAAACCCAAAAGGCTAGCCATGAAGCAAGCTAAGCCGCCCCCAAAGAAAACCAAGGGCAAGGGCAAAGCTGTTGTGGCTGAGCCATCCGAAGCCGATGAATCTCAAGTCGGCGACGCACCTTCAGAGGTAAAAACCTATCCTCTTTTCACTCGCCATCCGCTATTGTTAACTTTGTATTTATGTCTCTGCCTCTCTTGAATAGAATGAAGACAACGAAAGCCAGGAGGATTCTGTAGAGTTAATTTATGTTTCCTCCGATTCATCTCCTTCTCCACCTAAGCCGGCCAGGCGAATTTGTGGGAAGTTCCCTTCTCACATCCAAATGCTTGTTTGGACCCCAATTTTCTATTGAAGAAAGCACAACATACCTCAAATCGGAAGACCCGAAGTCACTCCGGTGATCTGGTGTCCGGCTTACCAGCAAAGAACAAGAGGAAACCAAACGAGGTACCCATGAACAATACTTCCTCATGTTTCTTTGGATCGCATCCATAATCCGCCTATATCTTTGACGTATAGTTCTTGCAGAATTCTCCTCCTACATCTGGCGACTCAGTAATGTTGACACTTCCGCCAATGATTCGAGTCCCTGGGTAAGTCCTTTGACAATTTTACTTTGAATCTGGGGATAATGAATTACCAGTTTTTTAATGCGTCGTTCCCCTTTTTTAGGGCACAGGCGAAGAAGAGGAAGACCAGCGGGTCAACTCCTCTCATAATTTCAGAGCCCATCAAAGAGTCAGCGCCAATCCAAGATGACCCGGATCAAGGCGAGCCCGAGGATCAAATGGATCTTCCTAGCTCGCCCAAGGACACAACGGATGCCCCTAAGCCGCCAAGTCCATTGACAACAGCAGAAGACCCGGATGCTCTGGTTATCACTGGCACCAGCTTCTCTAAACCGGCCACAACAGTTTTATCAAAGCATGCACCATCATCCTCTCAAAACATTCCTGAATTTGGACTCTCCAAGGCTAAGCTTTCTGAGTATGAACATCTGGAATTCCAAGAACTTTGCTCTGGTTTTGCGAGTCGCCTGGAGGCGAGTTATGAGATGGAGAAAAGCCTGCTCCGGATGCTAAAAAATAAACATGAGGTAAGCTTTGTTATATATTATATTACTCCCATTAACCCCCAAGGGCCGGGTCATCAGTAAAAAGATGAGCCGGGTCTTGATAAATTAGAAAAAACTTTTGACCAGTAACCCCCAAGGGCCGGGTCATCAGTAAAAAGATGAGCCGGGTCTTGATAAATTAGAAAAAACTTTCGACCAGTAACCCCCAAGGGTCGGGTCATTAGTAAAAAAAATGAGCCGGGTCTTGATAACTTAGAAAAACTTTCGACCAGTAACCCCCAAGGGCCGGGTCATCAGTAAAAAGATGAGCCGGGTCTTGATAAATTAGAAAAAACTTTCGACCAGTAACCCCGCAAGGGCCGGGTCATCAGTAAAAAGATGAGCCGGGTCTTGATATTGTATAATTTTATCTGAAACAATTATACATTAGCCCCCAAGTGTCAGGGGTATTGCTTGCAATAGTTCTGAGACTTGCCCCTTATCATGTACTTTCAACAGGAAACTCTTACTCACACTGAATCGGCGCTTGGCGATTTGAAGAAAAACTTATCTGATCAGCCAGATGCCCGAACTAAGTCGGAGGAGAAGTATCAATTGGTCCTGGCTGAGATAGAAAAACTCAAAGCCGATTTAAAAAGGGCTCAAGCTGACCAAGGTGGTGCAACAAAAAGAGCACATAAGGCTGAAGCCAGGCTGGGTACTGTGCAACAAGAATTGTCCGGCTTGAAGCGTCATATCTCAAACATGGCGCAAGCCGTATTTGGTAAAATACTCAAACTTTTGATTTCTTTTTTTTACCAATAATTCCTATTGTGAGTCGCTGATTATCATGACCCCTTACACAAGTCCGAGAGCCGCCAACCTTCAGGATGATTGCATGCTGATGTTGAAGGCGGTTTATACGCTGACAGAGCAGCTGTATACCGGCAGTGTATTAACTGTTAAAGCTGTGATGGGTGCCAAGGAGCCTATAACTTCCATAAAGAAGATGCTTGGCTGCCTATCTACGCTTCCCCCTCAGATTGGCGAGTTGACTCGGTCAGCCGCCCGGAAGGGGGTACTGACTACCTTAAGTCGCTGCTTGGCGTATGCTCCAGAGATCAACCCGGAAGAGGTAGCAGCAGGCTTTCCTCAACTCAAAGATGACGGGTCAGAATTCGTCGAAGAGGACTATCAACGTGTTGTCAAGGACTCCCGGCTGGCGGCGACTCAACTTGCTGCAAGTTTGGACTTATCAAAGTATCAGGCTGCTTATGACAGCAAGAACAAGAAGGCCACCCGCCAACCTTTGTGACGACCAGCTTAACTCCACGGCGACCCAAGAACCCTTTTGACTTGGACGCAGATCTTGCATTAATCCTAACCGATGAAGATGACTTCGCGGCTCTGGGCAAGTGTAACTGGGTACTGGGCGACTTGCAAATTAAGGTCGGCCAAAGCTCACAGCAAAATGATCCAAGGGCGCCAGCAGAATAAACTTCATCGATTTGGCCTGAGAGCCATGTAATAGGTCTTTTTCATGAGTCGGTACTGCTTTTGTGATACTTTCCAAAGAATCTTTATATCGCCCTTAAGGTGATTTGAAATATTGGATCTGCCGTTTGAAAATCCTTTATAACGCTTAATCCGGCATGGACGAAGTGATTTTGATCATCAACCTGTTTTAAGCTTGAAAAAAACATATGTGAAACAAAATAAATGACAACAAATATTTTCAAGATGAATCAGGAAAAAGGTTTGGAAAACCTCGTGGCAATGCCATGAAGGAAAATAAAAATAGCAATTTCGTCGGCTCATAAGGTCGCGAGAGGATGGGCCGAGTCAGAAAGCTCAAGCACACACCCTAAATGACGGTTTCGTCGGCTCATAAGGTCGCGACAGGATGGGGCGAGTCAGAAAGCTCAAGCACGCACCCTAAGATGATGGTTTCGTTGGCTCATAAGGTCGCGACAGGATGGGGCGAGTCAGAAATCTCAAGCACGCACCCTAAGATGATGGTTTCGTCGGCTCATAAGGTCGCGATAGGATGGGGCGAGTCAGAAAGCTCAAGCACGCACCCTAAGATGGTTTCGTCGGCTCATAAGGTCGCGACAGGATGGGGTGAGTCAGAGAGCTCAAGCGCGCACCCTAAGATGGTTTCGTCGGCTCATAAGGTCGCGACAGGATGGGGCGAGTCAGAAAGCTCAAGCACGCACCCTAAGATGATGGTTTTGTCGGCTCATAAGGTCGCGACATGATGGGGCGAGTCAGAAAGCTCAAGCGCCACCCTAAGATGATAGTTCTGTCGGCTCATAAGGTCGCAACAGGATGACAAAATTGATGAAGAAGCCCCCAAGTCGGGAAGCATTTTAATTTTATTACTTCATAATGAAACTGAAAAATTTACAAAATGCAGAGCTTAAGAGCTCAAGTGTAATAAGGCCGTAAGTGGGTAATATTCCAAGGGCGAGTTGACTCAACCTCCGTGGTTGGCCGGTTAGGCCGAAGATCCACCAGATAATAAGAGCCGTTGCAAAGATTCTTGCTGACAACGAACGCTCCTTCCCATGGTGGTTACAACTTATGCATGCCAGCACGATCTTGTATCAACCAAAGAACTAAGTCGCCTTCCTGAAAGGTCCGGCTCTTAACCCGGCGGTTGTGATAACGTCGTAGATCCTGTTGATAGATGGCCGAACGGGCCGCAGCTAGGTCACGTGCTTCTTCTAAGGCGTCCAAGGAATCTTGACGCGCCAGCTCATTGTCTTGCTCCACATATGCGGCGACTCTAGGCGAATCATGCCTTATGTCAGTAGGAAGAACAACTTCTGCTCCGTAGACCAAAAAGAAAGGGGTAAAACCCGTGGACCGGTTCGGGGTGGTCCGGATACTCCACAGCACCGAAGGCAATTCTTCGACCCAACATCCTGGGGTTTTCTCCAGGGGAACCATGAGTCGGGGCTTAATTCCTCGTAAGACCTCCTGATTCGCCCGTTCCGCCTGCCCGTTAGATTGTGAGTGAGCGACCGCAGAAACATCAAGCCGGATATGCTCTCGACGGCAAAACTCCTGCATCGCCCCTTGGGACAGGTTAGTACCATTATCAGTAATGATACTATGTGGATATCCAAACCGGAAGATCGGCTTCTTCAAGAACTTGACCGATGTCTCCGCATCGCAACTTCCAACAGGCTCCGCCTCAACCCACTTGGTGAAATTATCAACCGCCACCAGCAAATGGGTTTTCTTATTGGATGACATTTTAAAGGGGCCGACCATGTCTAACCCCCAGACCGCAAAAGGCCAAGTGATGGGAATCATTCTTAATTCTTGAGCCGGAACATGAGCCTGTCGTCCATAACGCTGGCATCCCTCGCACCGACAAACTATATCCGCTGCATCTGCATGAGCCGTCAGCCAGAAGAAACCATGACGGAAAGCTTTTGACACCAAAGAGCGTGACCCGGCATGATGCCCACAGTCTCCGGAATGAATGTCATTTAAGATTATGCATCCTTCTTCGGAAGAAACGCATCGTTGAAAGACTCCAGAGGCGCTTCGTTTATATAACTCGCCATTGATGATCACCGTGGATTTGCTGTGCCGAACGATCTGACGGGCCGAAACTTCGTTTGTTGGTAACTCGCCCTAGGCGAGATAAGCCAGATAAGGAAGAACCCAATCCGGCGTGACGTGGAGAGCCGCCACAAGCTGAGACTCTGGATCCGGTATTGCCAACTCCTCCTCCGATGGTAAAATCACAGATGGTTTATGCAAAATGTCCAGAAAAAAATTGGGAGGAACTGGCTTTCGCTGGGAACCAAGTCGTGAGAAGGCATCAGCCGCCTCGTTGAGGCGCCGATCAATGTGGTCCACGTGATAACCATGAAAATGACCCGCCACGTCAGACACAGCTCTTCTGTAAGCCGCCATCATGGGGTCCCGAGAATCCCAGGTACCCGAAACTTGCTGCGCCACCAAATCAGAGTCGCAAAACACCTGACTTGCGTTAGATTCATCTCTTTGGCGAGTCGCAAGCCGTGAAGCAAAGCTTCGTATTCTGCAGCATTGTTAGTGCATGGAAACATGAGTCGGAGAACATAACAGAATTTATCTCCTTGAGGGGATACCAATACCACACCAGCCCCCGAGCCTTCCAGCTGTCTAGATCCATCAAAATAAATAGTCCAGTAAGTGAGATCAGGCCTGTCTTCCGGAGCCTGCAACTCCGTCTAGTCATTGACGAAATCAACTAAAGCCTCAGACTTGATGGCTGTGCGGGGGGTGTACTGCACGTGATGCGGCCCAAGTTCAATCGCCCACTTGGCAATCCGCCCTGTTGCCTCTCGATTCTGGATGATGTCCCCAAGGGGAGCAGAGCTAACCACTGTGATAGGGTGTTCTTGGAAATAATGCTTAAGTTTCCGACTCGCCATAAACACCCCACACATTAACTTCTGTCAGTGTGGGTAACTCTGCTTGGAAAGGGTTAGCACCTCGCTGATAAAATATACCGGGCGTTGCACTGGGTACTCCTTCCCGTCCTCCTTTCTTTCAACAACCACTGCCACACTTACTGCTTTGGAATTTGCCGCAATATAGAGAAGCATGGGCTCCTTTTCAACCGGGGCGGCCAGGACCGGCGAGTTAACCAATTGCCGTTTCAAAGCTTCGAGTGCCTCGTATGCCTCGTTTGTCCAAATGAACCGGTCAGATTTCTTTAGTAACTGATAAAGAGGAATCGCCTTTTCACCCAGGCGACTTACAAAGCGACTCAGAGCTGCAATGCGACCCGCCAGTCGTTGAACTTGATTAACATTTGTCGGCTTTCCAAGGGATGTAACTGCTTCGATTTTGTCCGGGTTAGCTTCAATGCCACGCTCCGACACCAGGAAGCCCAACAATTTCCCTACAGGAACACCAAAAACACACTTGATGGGATTCAGCTTCATCTGATATACCCGCAAATTATTGAAAGTTTCTTTGAGATCCTCAAGTAGCGTCTCCCCCTGGCGGGTTTTGATCACAATATCGTCGACATAGGCGTGGACGTTGCGACCGATTTGGCTGTGAAGGCAATTCTAGATGCAGCGCTGATAAGTCGCCCCCGCACTCTTGAGCCCAAAAGGCATGGACACATAGAAAAAGGCCCCTAAGGGGGTTATAAAAGCTGTTTTCTCTTGATCCTCCACGGCCATCTTGATCTGGTGATATCCTGAGTAGGCGTCCAAAAAGCACAATCGTTCGCATCCCGCCACCGAGTCAATGATCTGGTCGATGCGGGGAAGAGCGAAGGGATCTTTCGGACAAGCCCTGTTGAGGTCCGTGTAATCAATACACGTACGGAAGGTACCGTTCTTCTTGAGTACCAAAACCGGGTTAGCCAACCATTTGGGATGAAAAACTTCCACGATGAATCCGGCGGCTAAGAGAAGGGCGACTTCTCCCCCGATCGCCTTGCGTCGTTCCTCGTTAAACTTGTGAAGATACTGCTGAATAGGTTTTGCCTTCGGGTCAACATTAAGATGGTGCTCAGTGAATTCTCTCAGCACACCAGGCATGTCAGAGGGTTTCCATGCGAAGATTTCCCGATTCTCACAGATGAATTCGATGAGCGCGCTTTCCTATTTGGGGTCCAGACCCGTCCCGATGGTGAACTGTTTGGATGAGTCGCCGGGAACGAAATCGATTGTTTTAGTGTCATCCGTTGGTTTGAACTTGAGGGGCGACTCAACATCTGTCGTTGGCTTCTTCAGGGGTGACATGTCTGCCGGGTCAACATTGGCCCGATGGTGTTTGAGCTCCTCCGCAGCGCAGGCGACTTTCGCATAAACCGCGTCCCCTTCTTCACATTCCTTTGCAATCCTTCTATCCCCTTCGACCGTGATGGGTCCCTTGGGGCCAGGCATATTGAGCTTAAGGTAAACATAGCATGGGCGAGCCATGAAGCGGGCGTAAGCCGGCCGCCCAAACAACGCATGGTAGGGGCTTTTCAATTTGACCACCTCGAATATCAGTGACTCGGACCTGTAATTCTGCGCCGCTCCAAATGCTACTGTGAGTCTGACTCGGCCTATGGGGTAGGCCGACTTGCCCGGGACAATTCCGTGGAAAACCATGGTTGAAGGCATCAGATCCTTTTCCAATAGGTTCATCCTTTGGAAAGTGTCAAAGTATAAGATATTAATGCTGCTGCCACCATCCATTAGCACTTTGGACAGGGTGTAGCCCCCAACTTGGGGAGCCACAACCAACGCTAAATCGCCCGGATTGTCAATTCTTGGCGGGTGATCCTCCCTACTCCACGATATGGTCTGTTCAGACCAGTGGAGGTACCTGGGAAGGGCCGGCTCAGACACACTCTACTCCCGGTGACTCACCTTCTTATCACGTCTGCAAGTGTTGGTGGTGAAAATGTGATACTGCCCACTGCTTAACTGTTTGGGATTGCTGCGGAAACCTCCGTTGTCATCCTGACCCTGCGGAGCCCCCTGTGGGGGCGGCTGCTGAAAGGCTCCTGGCGGGTTATACCGCCGCTGATGATGTACCAGATACTGGCCGATGCTTGGCTGCGGGCCTCCCTGAGGCCCCTGTTCGGGAAAACCGCCGAAGGGGTTCTGTCGTTGGTTGGGTGCGGCGAACTGCTCTTGGCGTTGGTCTGGGTCATCGCTTTGGCTTTTCTTGATCGCCTCCGCCCGAAACTCCCGCATCACGAAGCGGTTCTCCCAGGAGTGAGTCGCTGGACCGTCCGCTGTGGCATGGTGCGGGAAAGGGCCTTTGAGTAGCTCTTCATAGTTACGCAGCCTCTTCCCGCTAAAGCCCCTGTTTTTCTTCTGGCGTTGGTTGCCAGTGTTGGCGTTGGTGTTGGCGACTAAATCCGAGGGCTCCTCTTGCGGTCTTCGCTTGCCATTGGCTCCTTCATTGTGGCGATTACGTCCCTGGAACCGGGTATGATTTTTGGATGACTCGCCTTTCTTGGGCGAATTGGCCTTACCGTCCTCGCCAGGATCTTTGGTGTCATCCACTTCAGCGTACCTAGTGAGGGTGTCCATCAGTTCTCCCATGTCTTGGACCTTTCGCTTGAGTCGCCCTAATTTTTGCACCAAGGGTTCATAGTGGCAATTCTGCTCGAGGATCAACACAGCCTGAGCCGCCGTAATACCATCTGACGAATGGATAATTTCCGCAACCCGCCGTGACCAATGGTGGGCCGACTCATCAGGGCGCTGAACACAATGCTGCAGATCGACGATCGTCATCGGACGTTTGCAAGTTCCTCGGAAGTTCTTAATGAATCGCTCTTTCAACTCGTCCCAGGTCTGGATGGAGTTGGGGGTAAGTTTTCCAACCAAGTACGTGCTGACCCCTCGAGCATCATCATGAAGTACCTCACGCAAACTGCCTCGTTTACGTCGAGCATGTCCATGGCGATTTCATAACTCTCGACCCACAATGCCGGCTCAAGGTCCGGGGTGTAGTTAGGCACCTTTCTTGGTCCCTTAAAATCTTTGGGCATCCTTTCGTGACGAAGGGCGGGGGCCAAGCATGGCACCCCCACTCGCCCACCGCTCCCGACGAGAAGGGCCGGGGCGACTTGGGTGTTCGGGAGATCCCGACCCGGCGGGTTCTGATGATCAGGCGGGTTGTCCTGAGGGACGTGTCGCGGCCCGCTGTTCACGGCGGGATGGTCCTCTGGCTGACTCCTGGTGTAACTTGCCTGGGGGTGGAATGCAGCCTATCTAGGCTATGTGAGAACTGGGCGTTTTGAACCACCGCCGTATTCAACATCTCAATGGCGTTCCTTGCCTCTATCTCGGCAGGGGTGTTGCCGTGAATCGGGAGAGACTCCAAATGGCGAGTTGCAGCAAGGACGTTGTCCACCGGGTTGGAAAAGTAGCCTTGAGGCGTCCGGGATCGGGGGATGCGATCCTCAGTCGTCTGAACCGGCGGGTTAGGCGGTTGACCCGGCCCTCCCCCTGGGGCGGCTCCCGCCCCGGGGGTTCGTGAAGTGTCGAACAGGCGGGTCGGGTTGAGATCATGGGGCAGGCGACCTTGGTGTCTCCGTTGAAGGACGGCGTCGGATGCGCGCTGGTGTCTTTCGAGCCGTTAGTTGTCAGTATTTAAGCGCATCCTTTCGGACGCAATTTGAGCCTGCCGAGTCTCGATCCTGGCGGACTCCACCTCGGCATCCTGATGAGCCTTTGCCACTGCCTCTCTGAGTTTTGCCAGCTCCACGTTTATCCCTTCCTGGTTTTCTGGTGTGAGGGGAGTCGCCATCAGCCTTGTGATCTCCGCCGCTAACTCCACCAAGACAGCGGCCGGGCTTCTAGACGTCTCGCCGGTTCCATCGCCTCCCGTAGGGTTTTGCGAAGGCTGAGTCGCCCCTGCCATATAAATGGCGATCTGGCGGCGGGTTCGGTCAAGGACTTCGGGGTCCATGGCTAGCGACAAGCCCCCAAGACTATCCCCATGTAGAGACCGGATTGAGTCTGAATCGCCCATGGATGATTTGTCACCAGAGTTGACTGGCGTAGTTTCCTGGGTCACCGAACGTTCTGGCTCCTCTGATCCCTGCGTGAACCCAACAAAAACCGGGCGAATCAGATTCGGTGTCACCACTGGGCGGACGTACCTGGACGGCTCGACGATGTCGGTGGTGATGTCCGGCTCAGGCACGGATGATCCGATCATGCTGATGAAGATGTTGATCTTGCCGAAGGGGACCCTGTAACCAGATTCGATCGAGTCCGCTTCGGGCCCTCATTGCTGGTTGTCGATGTAGATCTTCCTGCGGCGGCACCGGGTCATGAGCCCCGTCGCGTAACTCCCAAACCCTGGTAGAGCTCCCTTTGAGAACTCAACTCCACCGTGCGTAGGCCCCACGGTGGGCGCCAACTGTCGTGGTTTTGTCACGGCAGATGTCCTCGTGAAAGGACTTAGTACTGGAGCCATCGCACCTTGGTGGCGACTCAAAGGGGTTGAGCAGGAGAGACACAGCGATTTACCCAGGTTCGGCCCCTCGTGAGGAGGTAAAGGCCTACGTCCTACTTTAAGTTGTATTGATGTAGTTTCGATTACAAGGAGGGCGTAACTCGCCAAACCTAGCACTCGATGATTTCTAACCTACCTCTTCTTCCCTGGGACTCGCCTTTATATACAGGTCGAACCCCTAGGGTTTACAAGGGTACTTTCCTTCCTACAAATCGTGACCTCTGCGGTCTCTAAGTCGCCATCCTCTAAAGCTTGGAGACCTTCCGGAAATTATAAACCGCCATACAACCTTTGGTCTTGCCAGGCCAAGGCCCAAACCACGTTCAGGAGAATCGCCTGATTTGGTGACCCGGCCCAACTAGGGCGGGTTATTAACAGGTAATATCCCCAACACATACCTTTCAAAGTTTCATCCATATTTGTCTTGGGAGGAGCACATCTAACTTTCAAAGCATCAACATCACTAGACATTCTATCAACGCTCTTAGCCAAATCGTCAATTTTGAGTAGTTTTTCCTTTATGGACACATTGAAAATCTTTTGCGAGTTGATAAACTCTTTGATATTACTCTCTAGATCACAGGGTAATGTATTGTAATTTCCATGAGTATTGTTGTAGGAGTTGCAAAAGTTATTAGAGGAGTTACTAGGAAAAGGCCTAGGAACATAGTTTCCTCTAAAAGCATTATTGTTGCCAAAATTATTCCTACCAACAAAATTAACGTCCAAGCTAGCGTTGCTACTCTCAATCAAGGAAGACAAGGGCATATCATTAGGATCTAAAGGAGCACTCTTTCGTGTACTTTCTTATATAGCGTGTACTTTCTTACTAGTAGGTGACCTTTCAGTGTGCCACTGAGAGTAGTTCGTCATGATATTGTCTAAGATCTTCGTGGCTTCTCCTAATGTGATTTCCATGAACGTTCCACCTGAGGCGGAGTCCAAGATATTTCTAGAAGTGAAATTCAAGCGAGCATAGAAGATTTGTATAATCATCCAAACACTCAAGCCATGAGCTGGACAATTTCTAATCATCAATTTCATTCTCTCCCAAGATTGTGCAATGTGTTCATGATCAAGTTGCTTAAAATTCATGATATCATTACGGAGAGAGATAATCTTAGCCGGCGGAAAATACTTGGATATATAAGCATCCTTGCACTTATCCCAAGAATCGATACTATTTTTGGGCAAAGACGAAAACCAAGTTTTTGCTCGATCTCGCAACGAGAAAGGAAAAAGCTTCAATTTAATCACATCATTATCCACATATTTCTTCTTTTGCATATCGCAAAGCTCAATGAAGGTTTTGAGATGGGATGCGACATCTTCACTAGGAAGGCCGGAGAATTGCTCTTTCATAACAAGATTCAGCAAAGCGGCATTGATTTCGTATGACCCCGCACTAGTGGCGGGAGCAATCGGAGTACTAATAAAATCATTATTATTAGTATTCGAGAAGTCACAAAGTTTGGTGTTTTCAGTCATGGTGACTTCGGCAAGCAAGCAAGCAAGCACACAAGCGAACAAAGAGAAAGCGAGAAAAAGGGCGAACGAAAAAGGCAAACGAAAAAGGCAAATTGGTGAAGTGGGGGAGGGGAAACCGAGAGGCAACTGGCAAACAAAGTAGATGCATGAGATGAGTTTGCAACACTTACTTGGATGAGTTCTTGACTTGATCCTCCCCGGCGACGACGCCAGAAATTCTTCTTGCTACTTCTCAAAGAACAGGGCCAAAAATTGACACCTTGGCGGAGACTTGCTTGCGTTGGTTTTTCCCTTGAAGAGGAAAGGGTGATGCAGCACACGAGCAGTAAGTATTTCCCTCGGTTTGAGAACCAAGGTATCAATCCAGTAGGAGAATCTCGTCAAGTCCAGAGTACCTGCACAAACACAAAGAGCTTGCACCCAACGCTATAAAGGGGTTGTCAATCCTTTCAAGATTGATTGCAAAGTGAGATCTGAAGGCGAAAAGTGCAACAAAGTAAAAGTGTAAGGCTGAAAATATGGTGTGGAGTAGACCCGGGGGCCATAGTGTTCACTAGAGGCTTCTCTCAAAATAGCAAATATTACGGTGGGTGAACAAATTACTGTCGAGCAATTGATAGAACCGCGCAAAGTCATGACGATATCTAAGGCAATGATCATACATATAGGCATCACGTCCGAGACAAGTAGACCGATACTTTCTGCATCTACTACTATTACTCCACACATTGACCGCTATCCAGCATGCACCTAGTGTATTGAGTTCATGACGAACAGAGTAACGCCTTAAGCAAGATGACATGATGTAGAGGGATAATCTCAAACCAATGATGAAAATCCCATCTTTTTACCCTTGATGGCAACAACACGATGCATGCCTCGCTACCCCTTGTGTCACTGGGTGAGGTCAACGCACGGTATGAACCCAAAACCAAGCAATTCTCCCATTGCAAGAATCATAGATCTAGTTGGCCACACAAAACCCACAACTCGAAGAGAATTACAAGGATATGAAATCATGCATAAGAGAGATCAGAAGAAACTCAAATAAGATTCATAGATAATCTGATCATAAATCCACAATTCATCGGATCTCGACAAACATACCGCAAAAGAAGATTACATCGGATAGATCTCCATGAAGATCATGGAGAACTTTGTATTGAAGATCCAAGAGAGAGAAGAAGCCATCTAGCTACTAGCTATGGACCAGTAGGTCTATGGTGAACTACTCACGCATCATCGGAGAGGTCATGGTGTTGATTAAGAAGCGCTCCGTATCCGAATCTCCCCTCCGGCAGGGCACCAGAACGTGCCCCAGATGGGATCTTGCGGAGACAGAAGCTTACAGCGGTGGAAAAGTACTTTCGATGATCTCCTGATTTTTATCTGGGATTTTATGGAATTTATAGGCGAAAGTCCTAGGGCAGAGGTGGCCCAGGGAGCCCACAAGCCTGGGAGGCGCGGGCCTCCTGGTCGCGGCTAGGGGGCTTGTGGGGTCCCTCCAGGCCCCTGCCCTGATTCTCAGGCTTCCCGATCTTCTTCTGTTTTGGAAAAAATCTTTTTGGTAGCTTCGTTCCGTTTGGACTCCGTTTAATATCCTCCTCTGAAAGGGTTCAACAACATGGAAAAAACAGGAACTGGCACTTGGCACTGAGTTAATAAGTTAGTCCCAAAAAAATATATAAAAGGCATGCAAAACATCCAAAGTTTGACAAGATAATGGCATGAAACCATCAAAAATTATAGATACGTTGGAGACGTATCAGACCACCATCGGATCTGCTCGTCGCCCGTATCCCCCGCTGCTGAATCCGCCTTCGTCCTCTGCCTCGACTAGTGATGCCATCATTTGCCTCGACAGCCGCCATTGCCGTCCTCCTTGACCGCCGTCGGAAAAGACAACAACGGTATTCTATCTCCGCGTTCTTTGGTGTTATAATAACTTTTGTTTGAATGGATATATTTGCATTAGGGTGTATAAAAAAATTGGTAAGCCCGGGAGAAACTTCTAGCTTAATTTAGGATTGAATGTAGGAACCTCATGGGTAAGCATAAGGTAATGGAATTGATAGAGAAATTCCTATACTTAGGTAGCATAGGCAAATTGATATAGCAAATAGAGATTATAATAGGTCCAATAGAGATTATGATTGGATACAACTCTTATTTGAACTAGGTGCAAAAAATGTGATATTTTTGTCTAACAGAACAAGCACGAATACCTTAATTGAGTCGGTAAATATCAAAATGCTTATGTGATTGGTCAAGGATCTGCCTTCTCATAATTAGGCTTTAGGATCGGTTAGCTTATACAAATGACAAGTGGCAAGATGTTTGCATTTTCTTAAGGATGACAAGTGCATGGGCTTACCGTGTTATTCACATGGATTTGAAAATGAATGACAATGTTTTGGTGAGACGTTGATTCATTTCTGTTTCGCAGAATTTCTGTCACTCTATTGCTAACTTTTAAAGAAAATTCATGCCAAATTTAATTTTTTTTCATTCAATAAGAGCAGCATTGTAATATCTCAGTATGTCCAATATTTACTTTTGTAAGCTTCACTATGGCAATATTGTTTAATTTGCTTACATATGAGTGTAATTGCGTCGGATTTTCTTACATATTATAGGGAGTTCATCGAGATTTGAAAATGAGTGCCAATGTTTTGGTGAAACGTTGATTAACTTTTATTTCGTAAAAAAATTGGTACTCAATATGTTCAATATTTAGCAAAGTTCATGCTGAATTTTCTCGGGCCCTTCTTAGCTAGTTCCTATTTGCAATATTACTCTCACAATGATTGTTAGGGACCATGAGGTGTAAGATTTGTCAAATATGTAAATGTCCATGTACGAACAGTCTTCACACTACAGTACAACTTGGGCTCTTCTTGAAGAAAGGATTTGAAAAATCAGTGATAACGGACTTTAACTTCAACCAATATTCAATTCTAACCATTTGTATAATTGTTTTACTAACTTTATTGTTAATTATTAATTGTTGCATGGTGTATCATATGCAACATAAGGGTTGAGTTTAACAATTTATGAGGTAACGTTATGTACTTTGAAGATGATTAGGGACGCACATTCGAACTGGATGTGCGTAAATGAAAGGACATAACCTTCATATTTGGCGATGGATGGGAGCAGTACATTTCACAGAATAATTTTGACGGAGGAGAGTACATAGCCTTTTCCTTAAAAGGACATGTCAACAGGTTAAGGACATTTTATTTCGATGACGATGACGAGGACGAGGACCAAGATGGCTAGGATGATTGGAACAACCAAGATGACGAGGACAACATGAAGATGAGGACAACGAGGATGATCACGACAACCAGAATGACGAGGATGGGCAAGATGATGAGCATGAGATGGATAATGACGATGGTCCATTCCTTTATGTAATTTTCTCTCGAAGAATAAAGAAGCTCACTTGGGATGAGACCGTGAATATCACCGCGATCTCATTTACCACCATGATAATTTACCCGAGTGAGCTTTTTCATTCAGATGATGGTTGTCATTAACCATATTTATAAACATGATCTAAGTCATGAATATATCAGCACATGAACTGTTAGTTTATTAGAATGCTAAGACAGATGTTATTGATACATTGATGTTTGTTTCTTGAGTAGGAACAAATTTGAATTTTAACCTCTTATTTGGTCGATTGTTTGCAAAATGAATTCACCCTCATTCAGTCATATTAAGAATCATATGACTATCCTTTTTGGAGTAATTTGTATCAAAGCGCAATGCCAACAATTGGAATAGTCTACACTATCCCTCTAGTGGTGGGCACTTGAAAGGATTAATATGGTTGACTAGAGGGGGGATGAATAGGCAACTATCAATTTTTAGCTTTTCTTAAAAAAATAGGTTTAGCAACAAATAGTTTGTCTAGATATGCAAATAAGTGTGAAACCTATATGATTCTAACAACAACAACAATACTAGTAACCAAAGAATACACCACAAATAGAGATTGCATAAAGTAAAGGTAAGAAATGACCACGAGTGGAGTCCATGGAGATGACGATTTGTTACCAAAGTTCCTTCCCATTAAGGGGAAGTACGTCTCCGTTAGAGCAGTATGGAGGCACAATGCTCCCCAAGAAGCCACAGGAGACACTGTAGAAAACGGCAACTCGCACTAGGCACTAGTTTAATTGGTTAATACTCCAAAAATATATTAATTGGTATATAAACTCCCAAAAAGTATCCTAGAATGATAATAAAATAGCATGGAACAATCAAAAGTAATAGACGCGTTGGAGACGTATCAATGTATTTCTCACTCACATTACATTCATGTTAACAAATTTCTTATCAACTATCGGTGTTCATCCTCTTTCATGTATATCCATGTTTATTTTATTTTCCACTTTTCTTTTGTGTGTTTGAAAAACATTGAAAGTCCAAAAATAATTTTATCTTATTTTTGTTTTTTCTTTATTCTTTAATTAGTATGTAGTATTAAAAGTAAACCCCAAAATATTTATTTTGCTTGTTGGGAGCTTTCTCGTTCTTGTTTTTGTTTTTGCTTATTTACTTTCTTCGAAAAAACAAAACTCCAAAACTATTTCAGTGTGTTTCTCTGAATTTCTTTTCTTTTTGTTGAGTCAGTGAAAGGAGAAGACCATGATGAAGGTGTTGAGTGGCTCTCATATGCATTATTGTTAATCTAAGAAAAGAGCCAATACTGACTTGTCTTCTCCTTTGTACAAACTGTTTCGCAGATTCCAGCTTAGTCCATGTCACACTTGCACAATTATTATTTTCACATCATTCGGTCATGCAAGTAAAAGGCAATAATGACGATATTCGATGAAGTGATCATTGTAAAGGAAGTTGGTATGAACTCTACTTCTTTTCTATTTTTGTAAATATGTTTAGCTCGTTCGATCTAGATTCAGCATATTCTGAGTAAACATGTTTGTGGTGAAAATTAGATATTATAGTTGCTCATGCCATGTTTACATAGCTAGGAGTGCATAATTATTTATCTTATGTCAACATGCATTAAAATGGTTGTGATGTGGTATGGTAGTATGGTATCCTCCTTTGAGTAATTCGAGCGGCTTGACTTCGCCTATGTGCAAACATGTAGTTGATTCAAAACTAATCCAGCCTTCATGATATTTAAATTTAGACTGTTCATATCCTACTCATGCTAATGTTCAATGTTAATTATTTCGAATGCATGATTATGACTGTTTTCGCTCTCTAGTTGATCGCTTCTCAATCTATACCTAGCCTTCACCTGTACTAAGTGGGAATACCGCTTGCGCATCCAAACTCCTAAACCCAAGTTGTGCTAAATGAGTCCATCATACCTACCTATATGTGGTATAACCCTGCCGTTCCAAGTAAATTTGTATGAAATAAACATCAATTTTGTGTGCTCGTACAACTCATGGAGCGACGAGGCGGTTGCTATCTTCCATGCTAAGCGGGTTATTCTCAAGATGGACGTTTATTCGTCTGTCATTGCACGAGATAGGCTGGTAAAAAGGATGCCCAGTCCTGCATAATCAAAAATAAATTAAACAAAACTCTCAGGACAATTGAAATGTTGGAGGGCACGCGTGGATTCGGTCAGCCATGGCTTGTGTATGTATGGTGGATGGATGTAAACTTTATATTTCCACTTGGGAACCGTTGATAATGTGTTTATCATGGAAGAAATAGAAATCTATCTCATGACTTGACAGGAAAAGCATATCACCCAAAATTATAATTTCATCTCAGTTTTAAACCTTGAGCTCGAGCACCTCTGCAAATCAATGCTTCCCTCTACGAAGGGCCTTTCTATTAGCTTTTATGTTGTTATGTTCTTTTCTTTTATTCAAGTCATCATCTTCTTACCAAACCTCCATACCTTAGAGCACTATTGTCATTCTTATGCATTGAGTCTAGTTAATGTTGGATGTGAGCATGACTGGATATTTTCTACACCGAATTACAATGTTTAGTTGTTACTTGAATCTTAGAGGTGCTCTGCATTTAGGGTCTTCGGTCTCAGAAAGTGCTAGCGAGATACCATATCATCATATTATGTCATGATTGTTTTGAAAAATTGTTGGCATCTGAGATAATTATTAATGATCTCTAGTTGGTTATTTTATTGCCATGAATGAATATGATTCCTACTTGTTATCATGGATATGGTTATTTATGATCTATGCTGAAAACCTAAATACTAGCTAAGAATCTATATGGCAACGAGAACAAAAGAGTTTATACAAAATTTCTTTATCACTTTTAGTTTATCAACTGAATTGCTTGAGCACAAGCAATGAGTTAAGCATGGGGGATTTAATATGTCCCAAATGTATCTACTTTTCCGAACACTTTTGCTCTAGTTTTGAACTCTAATTTGCATGTTTTGAACGAAAGTAATCCGAACTGAAGTTGTTTTCAGCTAAACTACCATGGTGTTGTTTTTGTGTAGTAATAAAAGATCTCGGAATTGGAAGAAACTTTTTGGAGATTTTTTATAGACAACATAAAAATTATTAGAGCGAATACCCACGAGACGGGGGCACCTATTGTTGCCAAGCTAACAGGGCACGACCACCCCTGTGGGCACGCCCTGTTAGCATGGGGCCAACTCGTTGCTCTGCCAACCGTAATTCTAGTCCTGCAAATTCCTAATTCCGGAGAAAAATACAAGAGATAAGTTTTCATCACATTTTACAAGATGGACCCGCCGCCAACTCCTGTTCTTCCTCAGGAGGATTGATCCCGAGTCCTTTTGGGGCTCCGGAGAGGGGGATTCGTCACCGTCATCATCACCATCCCTTCTCCATCAACATTATCATGATGCTCACCACCGGGAGTGAGTAATTCCTTTGTAAGATTGTTGGACGGTGATGGGATTGGACGAGATTGATGATGTAATCATGCTATTTTGATAGGGCTTGATCCCTAGTGTGCACTTTGTTGTGAGATTGATGTTGTTATGACTTTTCTATGCTTAATGCTTGTCACTAGGGCCCGAGTGTCATTATTTTAGATCTGAACCTATTATGTTTTCATGAATATAAGAGTCTTTTGGATCCTATCTTGCAAGTTGTATGCACCTATTGCGTGTCATGATCCGCATACCCCAAGGGGACAATAATTGGGATTCTTTTCGGTGATTATTGTAGTTTGAGGAGTTCATGTATTCAGTATATGTTAATGCTTTGTTACGGTGCTCTGTTAAAAGGAGGCTTTAATATCCCTTAGTTTCCTTATGGACCCCGCTGCCATGGGAAGGTAGGACAAAAGATGTCATGCAAGTTCTTATTATAAGCATGGGAGGGTACGAAATACATGCCTACATTACATTGATGAATTGGAGCTAGTTCTGTGTCGCTCTAGTGTGTAACTATTACATGATGAATGTCATTTAAATCATTATCCATCATCGATCTGCATGCCTACGCTTTTCATATACTGAATCTTGCTAAGTTACTATTACTGGTACTATTGTTACAATCATTATAAAACTGCTAGTGTTACTGTTACCGTTACTACTACTATTTTGCCGTGCTACTAAAACTTTTGCTACACAGATATATACTAGGTGTGGTTGAATTAACAACTGAAGTGCTAGGACCAATAAATATTCATTGGATCCCCTTGTGTCGAATAAATAAATTAGGGTGTACTACTAACCGTGAAGACTATTGTGATCCCCTATACTTGTGGGTTATCAAGACAACATACTGAAATGGGATAAACAATGATGCCAAAGCCATCCCACATCAACATTAGCCATTAGACATGTTGCAGTCATAGTGGTCTTCTCACAGAAATTGACCACATAGAGACCATTCTCAACATATCCAACATAGGCTACTTTAAGAGTCTTACTCCACAAGAGGGCCATAGTATCAATATCAAAGAAAGTAAAAAAAACCATGAGTGCAAGTTGACGAACAAAAAGTAAATTGTATGCAAGGGTCTCAACAAGCATGAGTTTCTCAATGGTTAAATCCGGAGAAATCACCACCTTGCCAAGACCAAATACCTTTGAAGTTGTAGCATCACCAAATTAGACTTGAGTGGCCAAAGATGAATTAGTTTGAACTTCCACCACCAAGTCCTTTCTTCCGATCATATGATTTTTTGCTCCACTATCAAGCAACCATGAACCTACTCTAGAAGCAAAGTCCTACATCAGATTAATGCTTGGTTTTAGGTACCCATTCTTGAATGGGTCCTTTGAGGTTAGTAACAAGGGTATTAGGTGTTGGAACTATGCCCTAGAGGCAATGATAAAATAGTTATTATTATATTTCCTGTTTCAAGATAATTGTTTATTATCCATGTTATAATTGTATTGAATGAAAACATAGATACATGTGTGGATACATAGACAAAACAATGTCCCTAGCAAGCCTCTAGTTGGCTAGCGAGTTGATCAAGGATAGTCAAGGTTTTCTGACTATGTGCAAAGAGTTGTCACTTGATAACTGGATCACATCATTAGGAGAATCATGTGATGGACTAGACCCAAACTATGAACGTAGAATGTGATCATGTCATTTTGTTGCTATTGTTTTCTGCGTGTCAAGTATTTATTCTTATGACCATGAGATCATATAACTCACTGGCACCGAATGAATACCTTGTGTGTATCAAACGTCACAACGTAACTGGGTGACTATAAAGGTGCTCTACAGGTATCTCCGAAGGTGTCCGTTGAGTTAGTATGGATCAAGACTAGGATTTGTCACTCCGTGTGACGGAGAGGTATCTCGGGGCCCACTCGGTAATACAACATCACACACAAGCCTTGCAAGCAATGTGACTAAGTGTAAGTCATGGGATCTTGTATTACGGAACGAGTAAAGAGACTTATCGGTAACAAGATTGAAATAGGTATGCGGATACCGACGATCAAATCTCGGGCAAGTAACATACCGAAGGACAAAGGGAATGACATTAGGGATTATATGAATCCTTGGCACTCAGGTTCAATCGATAAGATCTTCGGAGAATATGTTGGATCCAATATGGGCATCCAAGTCCCGCTATTGGATATTGACCGAGGAGTGTCTCGGTTCATGTCTACATAGTTCTCGAACCCGCAGGGTCTGCACACTTAAGGTTCGATGATGTTTTTAGTATAGTTGAGTTATATGTGTGGTTACCGAATGTTGTTAGGAGTCTCGGATGAGATCACACACGTCACGAGGGTTTCCGGAATGGTCCGGAAACAAAGATTGATATATAGGATGGTTTCATTTGGTCACCAGAAAGTTTCGTGCATTTCCGACGGTGTACCGGGAGTGACGAATGGGTTCCATGTGTCCACCGGGAGGGGCCCACCCACCCGGGACTGAGCCCAGTGACCCTAGGATGGCGCACCAGCCCATAGTCGGCTGGTGAGGCCAGCCCAATAGGGCCATGGCGCCACAAGGAAAAATACCAAAGGAAATAAGAAAAAAAAAGGAAAGAGGGAGGTGGGAAGTTAGAGGAGGACTCCTCCTTCCCAAACCGAATTGGAGGAGAAGTCCTCCTCCACTTTCGGCCGGCGCACCCTTGGGGCCCTTGTGCCCCAAGTCTAGCCCCTCCCCTCCTCCTATATATATTGGTGGTTTTAGGGTTTTTGAGACACAACTTTGCCACGTGCAACTCAAACCTATTCCACATAGTTTTGCCTCTAGATCGGATTTCTGCGGAGCTCGGGTGGAGCCCTGTAGGAGTAGATCATCACTACCACCGGAGAACTCATCTACTTCTCTGTCTCTCTTACTAGATCAAGAAGGCCGAGATCGTCATCGAGTTGTACGTGTGTTGAACGCGGAGGTGTCGTCCGTTCGGCGCTAGCCGGAACGGATCGTGGGACGACGGTGATTTGAATCACGAAGTTGTACCACTACATCAACCGCGTTTCGTAACGCTTCCCGCTTAGCGATCTACAAGGGTACGTAGATCTAATCTCCTCTCGTAGATGGACATCACCATGATAGGTCTTCGTGTGCGTAGGAATTTTTTTGTTTCCCATGCAACTTTCCCCAACATTAGGAACCGAAATAAACCATTCAATGTACTCACAAGGAGAACCAACAAATTTGGCATAAACATGCCCATCACTAGCATGACATAAAACATAGGAAGGGTTAAAATTGCTAGCTATGTTGGGATGAGTGGCACTACCCCTTTTGGCCTTACCACCCATCATCTTGCTATTCTTCTCCCGAGGAGAACCCTCTCCCTCTTTGACAAATGTTTCTTTAAGAGGGAGAGATTGCTTGGTCTTGTCTTTCTTCTTGGAGTTCGTCTTCTTTGACTTAGGTACAAACCCAAGTTCCTCCTTAGATTTAACTTTCTTTTGATTGCTCAAAAGGTCATTGAGGTTCTTCTCTCCTTGTATACAAGTCACAAGTCCCTTCTCAAGTTGCTCTTCCAACTTAGTATTTTCCTCAACAAGGTGTGCATGCTCACAACAAGGATTATATGCACGAGCATTATTAATTAAAACAAAAGGAGGACAAGTAGAAATTTCCTTAGTGAGTTTCGCTTGGAGGTTATCATGAGAAACCTTGAAAGAGGTGTAAGCACTTTTCAAACCCTTATGAGCCTCGCCAAGTAGCCCAAACTCCTCCTTGAGCTTCTTATGGCCAACCCGAAGTTCAAAATTATCGGTCTTAAGCACACGAGCAAGAACTTGAGCATGAGCATGATCTTTCCATAATTTAGCAAGGTCAACATTGTGTGACTTCTCAAGAGCCAAACAAAGACCTTTCTCCTCTTCAAGAGCATGACAAAGATCTGCGATCTCATCGGCATAGTCATGGATATGACCTTCCTAGTGATGGTATCTTCATGAGAGTCAATGACATCATTTGCCTCACCTAATTGTTCCAGGAGAGCAAAGAAATGGTTCTTGGTCTCTCCCTTGAGTTTACACATGAATTTATCAAAAGAATTCTCATCAATTTTTACCTCCTCCTTATCATCCCACAATCCGTAGAAGTAGTAGTTGATATGATAGTTTTGATGTTGGAAGTTACCTTGTTGGAGGCTTTGGACATTAGGCACTTGGAAACAAGGATGAGGTCCTTGTTGGGTGATTTGAAGAGTGACATAGTGGTTGGAGAAGAGATAGCAATGGCCACGAAGGTTGTTTTCATTCCTTCTCCACTTGCATCTGTTGGGTAACGTAGCATAAATTCAAAAAAAATCCTACGCTTATTCAGATCTTCCTATGGAGAGACCAGCAACGAGAGAGGGGTAAGAGCATCTTCGTACCTTTGAAGATCGCTAAGCGGAAGCGTTGCTAGAACGCGGTTGATGGAGTCGTACTCGCAGCGATTCCGATCTAGTGTCGAACGACGACACCTCCGCGTTCAACACACGTGCAGCCCGGTGATGTCTCCCGCACCTTGATCCAGCAAGGAGGAGGGAGAGGTTGGGGAAGAAGTCCAGCAACACGACGGCATGGTGTCGGTGGAGAGACGAGGTCTCCCGGCAGGGCTTCGCCAAGCGCCGGCAGAGAGGAGGAGGGAGAGGAGCAGGGCTGCGCCGAGAGAGAGAGATTCAACCATGTCTCAAACAGCCCCGAACCTCATCTATATATAGGGGGAGAGGGAGGGGCGCAGCCCTTAGGGTTCCCACCCCTAAGGGGTGCGGCAGACCTTAGATGGGAGAGGGGTGGCGGCCAGGGCAAGGGGGAGGGGTGGCGCACCCCTCTGGTGGGCCTAAGGCCCACCTTAGTTAGGTTTCCCCCTTTTTCTGGTGCACATGGGCTGGGTGGGGGGTGCACCAGCCCACTTAGGGGCTGGTTCCCTTCCCCACTTAGCCCATCTAGCCTCCCGGGGTCGTCACCCCCCTTCGGTGGTCCCCCGGGACCACCTCCGGTGGTCCCGGTGGTCCCGATACGTTACCGGTGATGCCCGAAACACTTCCGGTGTCCGAAACCATCCGTCCTATATATCAATCTTTACCTCCGGACCATTCCGGAGCTCCTCGTGACGTCCGGGATCTCATTCGGGACTCCGAACAACATTCGGTAATCTCGTATAACAATTCCCTATAACCCTAGCGTCATCGAACCTTAAGTGTGTAGACCCTACGGGTTCGGGAGACAGGCAGACATGACCGAGACACCTCTCTGGCCAATAACCATCAGCGGGGTCTGGATACCCATGGTGGCTCCCACTAGCTCCACGATGATCTCATCGGATGAACCACGATGTCAAGGATTCAATCAATCCCGTATACGATTCCCTTTGTCTGTCGGTATAGAACTTGCCCGAGATTCGATCGTCGGTATACCTATACCTTGTTCAATCTCGTTACCGGTAAGTCTTTTTACTCGTTCCGTAGCACGTCATCATGTGACTAACTCCTTAGTCACATTGAGCTCATGATGATGTTCTACCGAGTGGGCCCAGAGATACCTCTCCGTCACACGGAGTGACAAATCCCGATCTCGATTCGTGCCAACCCAACAGACACTTTCGGAGGTACCCGTAGTGCACCTTTATAGTCACCTAGTCACGTTGTGACGTTTGATACACCCAAAGCACTCCTACGGTATCCGGGAGTTGCACAATCTCACGGTCGAAGGAAAAGATACTTGACATTAGAAAAGCATTAGCATACGAACAATACGATCTAGTGCTAGGCTTAGGATTGGGTCTTGTCCACCACATCATTCTCCCAATGATGTGATCCCGTTATCAATGACATCCAATGTCCATGATCAGGAAACCATGATCATCTATTGACTAACGAGCTAGCCAACTAGAGGCTTGCTAGGGACACATTGTGATCTATTCATTCACACATGTATTACTGTTTCCTGTTAATACAATTATAGCATGAACGATAGACGATTATCATGAACAAGGAAATATGATAATAACCATTTTATTATTGCCTCTAGGGCATATTTCCAACAGTCTCCCACTTGCACTAGAGTCAATAATCTAGTTACATTGTGATGTATCGAACACCCATAGCATTATGGTGCTGATCATGTTTTGCTCGTGGAAGAGGTTTAGTCAACGGGTCTGCAATACTCAGATCCGTGTGTACTTTACAAATATCTATCACTCCACTCTGGACATGGTCCTGGATGGAGTTGTAGCGGCGCTTGATGTGCTTCGCCTTCCGTGAAACCTGGGCTCCTTGGCTATGGCAATGGCTCTAGTGTTATCACAGAAGAGTGTCATAGGACCCGACGCGCTTGGAACCACTCCAAGGTCGGTGATGAGCTCCTTCATCCAAATTCCTTCATGAGCCGCTTCTGAAGCAGCTATGTACTCCGCTTCACATGTAGATGCTGCCACGACTTCTTGCTTGCTGCTGCACCAGCTCACTGCCCCACCATTCAACACATATACGTATCCGGTTTGTAACTTGGAGTCATCCGGATCTGTGTCGAAGCTAGCGTCGACGTAACCCTTTACGACGAGCTCTTCGTCACCTCCATAAACGAGAAACATTTCCTTAGTCCTTTTCAGGTACTTAAGGATATTCTTGACCGCTGTCCAGTGTTCTGCACCGGGATTACTTTGGTACCTCCCTACCAAGCTTATGGCAAGGTTTATATTAGGTCTGGTACACAGCATGGCATACATTAGAGAGCCCACGGCTGAAGCGTAGGGGACATAACTCATCTTCTCTCTATCTGTTGCCGTGGTCGGCGACTGAGTCTTACTCAATCTCATACCTTGCAAAACTGGCAAGAACCCTTTCTTTGAGTTTTCCATATTGAACTTCTTCAATATCTTGTCAAGGTATGTACTTTGCGAAAGACCTATGAGGCGTCTCGATCTATCTCTATAGATCTTGATGCCTAATATGTATGCAGCTTCTCCAAGGTCCTTCATTGAAAAACTCTTGTTCAAATAGGCCTTTATGCTCTCCAACATCTCTATATCATTCCCCATCAATAATATGTCATCCACATATAGTACGAGGAAAGCTATAGAGCTCCCACTCACTTTCTTGTACAAACAGGCTTCTCCGTAAACCTGTATGAACCCAAACGCTTTAATCACCTCATTAAAGCGAATGTTCCAACTCCGAGATGCTTGCACCAGCCCATAGATGGAGCGCTGGAGCTTGCACACTATGTTAGCACCCTTAGGGTCGACAAAACCTTCTGGTTGCATCATATACAACTCTTCCTTAAGGTTCCCGTTAAGGAACGCTGTTTTGACGTCCATTTGCCAAATTTCATAATCATAAAAGGCGGCAATTGCTAACATGATTCGGACTGATTTCAGCTTCGCTACGGGAGAGAAAGTCTCTTCGTAGTCAATTCCTTGAATTTGTCGAAAACCCTTTGCGACAAGTCGAGCTTTGTAAACGGTTACATTACCGTTTGCATCAGTCTTCTTCTTGAAGATCCATTTATTTTCTATGGCTCGCCGGTCATCGGGCAAGTCCACCAAAGTCCATACTTTGTTCTCATACATGGATCCTATCTCGGATTTCATGGCTTCAAGCCATTTGTTGGAATCTGGGCCCGCCATTGCTTCTTCATAGTTCGAAGGTTCACCGTTGTCTAACAACATGATTTCCATCACAGGGTTGCCGTACCACTCTGGTGCGGAGCGTACCCTTATGGACCTTCGCGGTTCAGTAGTAACTTGATCCGAAGCTTCATGATCATCATCATTAACTTCCTCTTCAGTCGGTGTAAGCACCACAGGAACAACTTCTTGCGTTGCGCTACTTTCCTGTTCGAGAGGGGGTGTAATTACCTCATCAAGTTCTACCTTCCTCCCACTTACTTCTTTCGAGAGAAACTCTTTCTCTAGAAAGGATCCGTTCTTGGCAACAAAGGTTTTACCTTCGGATCTAAGATAGAAGGTACACCCAATAGTTTCCTTAGGGTATCCTATGAATACGCATTTTTCCGCTTTGGGTTCGAGCTTTTCTGGTTGAAGTTTCTTCACATAAGCATCGCAGCCCCAAACTTTAAGAAACGACAACTTAGGTTTCTTGCCAAACCATAGTTCATACGGTGTCGTCTCAACGGATTTAGACGGTGCCCTATTTAAAGTGAATGTTGTAGTTTCTAATGCGTATCCCCAAAATGATAGCGGTAAGTCGGTGAGAGACATCATAGATCGTACCATATCTAATAAAGTGCGATTACGACATTCAGACACTCCGTTGCGCTGCGGTGTGCCAGGCGGCGTCAGTTGTGAAACGATTCCACACTTCCTTAGGTGTGTGCCAAACTCGTGACTCAAATATTCTCCTCCACGATCGGATCGTAGACATTTAATTTTTCTGTCACGTTGATTCTCAACCTCACTCTAAAATTCCTTGAACTTTTCAAACGTCTCAGATTTGTGCTTCATCAAGTAGATATACCCATACCTACTCAAATCATCGGTGAGAGTGAGAACATAACGATAACCACCGCGAGCTTCAACGTTCATTGGACCACACACATCAGTATGTATTATTTCCAATAAGTCGGTTGCTCTCTCCATTATTCCTGAGAATGGAGTCTTAGTCATCTTGCCCATGAGGCACGGTTTGCATGTGTCAAATGATTCAAAGTCAAGAGACTCTAATAGTCCATCAGTATGGAGCTTCTTCATGCGTTTAACGCTGATATGACCAAGGCGGCAGTGCCACAAGTATGTGGGACTATCATTATCAACTTTGCAAATTTTGGTACTCACACTATAAATATGTGTAACGTCATGATCGAGATTCATCAAGAATAAACCATTCACCAGCGGAGGATGACCATAAAACATATCACTCATATAAATAGAACAACCATTATTCTCTGACTTAAATGAGTAGCCGTCTCGCATTAAGCAAGACCCTGATACAATGTTCATGCTTAAAGCTGGTACTAAATAACAATTATTAAGGTTTAAAACTAATCCCGGCGGTAGATGTAGAGGTAGCGTGCCGACGGCGATCACATCGACCTTTGAACCATTCCCGACGCGCATCGTCACCTCGTCCTTGGCCAGTCTCCGCTTATTCCGCAGTTCCTGCTTTGAGTTGCAAATGTGAGCAACAGCACCGGTATCAAATACCCAGGAGCTACTACGAGCGCTGGTAAGGTACACATCAATAACATGTATATCACATATACCTTTAACGTTGCCGGCCTTCTTGTCCGCTAAGTATTTGGGGCAGTTCCGCTTCCAGTGACCTTTTCCCTTGCAGTAGAAGCACTCAGTCTCAGGCTTGGGTCCGTTCTTTTTCTTCTTCCCGGCATCTGGCTTACCGGGCGCGGCAACAGCTTTGCCGTCTTTCTTGAAGTTCTTCTTACCCCTGCCTTTCTTGAAACTAGTGGTCTTGTTGACCATCAACACTTGATGCTCCTTCTTGATTTCCACTTCTGCAGACTTGAGCATCGAGTACAACTCGGGAATGGTTTTCTCCATCCCTTGCATGTTGTAGTTAAGCACAAAGCCTTTGTAGCTTGGTGGGAGAGACTGGAGGATTCTGTCAATGATAGCATCATCCGGAAGTTCGACTCCAAGTGAAGTCAGACGACCGTGTAACCCAGACATTTTGAGTATGTGCTCACTGACAGAACTGTTCTCCTCCATCTTACAGCTGAAGAACTTGTCGGAGACTTCATATCTCTCGACACGGGCATGAGCTTGAAAAACTAGCTTCGGCTCTTGGAACATCTCATATGCCCCGTGTTGCTCAAAATGTCTTTGGAGCCCCGTTTCTAAACTGTATAACATGCCACACCTGACCAGAGAGTAGTCATCACTCCGCGCTTGCCAGACGTTTAGAATGTCCTGGGCTGCTGCGGGAGCGGGAGGGTCACCTAGCGGCGCATTAAGGACATAAGCCTTTTTAGCTGCTTCAAGGATGAGCCTCAGGTTGCGAACCCAGTCCGCATAGTTGCTACCATCATCTTTCAGCTTGTTTTTCTCTAGGAATGCGTTGAAGTTGAGGTTGACGTTGGATATCTACAATATTTGTAAAGACAACTTTTAGACTAAGTTCATGACAATTAAGTTCATTTAATCAAATTAAGTATGAACTCCCACTCAAATCGACATCCCTCTAGTCATCTAAGTGATACATGATCCATGTTGACTAACCCGTGTCCGATCATCACGTGAGACGGACTAGTCACCATGGTGAGCAACTTCATGCTGATCGTATTCAACCATACGACTCATGTTCGACCTTTCGGTCTCTTGTATTCGAGGTCATGTCTGTACATGCTAAGCTCGTCGAGTCAACCTAAGTGTTTCGCGTGTGTAAATCTGGCTTACACCCGTTGTATGCGAACGTTAGAATCTATCACACCCGATCATCACGTGGTGCTTCGAGACAACGAACCTTCGCAACGGTGCACACTTAGGGGAATACGTTCTCAAAATTTTAAGAGGGATCATCTTATTATGCTACCGTCGTTTTAAGCAATAAGATGTAAAACATGATAAACATCACAATGCAATCATATAGTGACATGATATGGCCATTATCATCTTTGCTCTTTCGATCTCCATCTTCAGGCATTGCATGATCATCATCGTCACCGGCGTGACACCATGATCTCCATCATCATGATCTCCATCATCGTGTCTCCGTGAAGTCGTCACGCCAACTACTACTATCACTACTACTATAGCTAACCGTTAGCAATGAAGTAAAAGTAGTAAGCACATGGCGTTGCATCTCATACAATAAATTAAGACAACTCCTATGGCTCCTGCCGGTTGTCATACTCATCGACATGCAAGTCGTGAAACCTATTACAATAACATGATCATCTCATACATCATACATGCAACATCACAACTTTGGCCATATCACATCACATGTCAAACCCTGCAAAAACAAGTTAGACGTCCTCTAATTGTTGTTGCAAGTTTTACGTGGCTGATTTGGGTTTCTAACAAGAACGCCTTCTTACCTACGTGACAGCCACAACGATGATATGCCAAAGCTATTTACCCTTCATAAGGACCCTCTTCATCAAATCCAATCCGACTAGAGTAGGAGAGACAGACACCCGCTAGCCACCTTTATGCACGATGTGCATGTCTGTCGGTGGAACCAGTCTCACGTAAGCGTACGTGTAAGGTCGGTCCGGGCCGCTTCATCCCACAATACCGCCGGAAAAGAATAAGACTAGTAACGGCAAGCAAATTGACAAACCATCGCCCACAACTTTTGTGTTCTACTCGTGCTTAGAATCTACGCATAGAAAACCTGGCTCGGATGCCACTGTTGGGTAACGTAGCATAAATTCAAAAAAATTCCTACGCTTATTCAGATCTTCCTATGGAGAGACCAGCAACGAGAGAGGGGTAAGAGCATCTTCGTACCTTTGAAGATCGCTAAGCGGAAGCGTTGCTAGAACGCGGTTGATGGAGTCGTACTCGCAGCGATTCCGATCTAGTGCCGAACGACGGCACCTCCGCGTTCAACACACGTGCAGCCCGGTGACGTCTCCCGCACCTTGATCCAGCAAGGAGGAGGGAGAGGTTGGGGAAGAAGTCCAGCAACACGACGGCGTGGTGTCGGTGGAGAGACAAGGTCTCCCGGCAGGGCTTCGCCAAGCGCCGGCCGAGAGGAGGAGGGAGAGGAGCAGGGCTGCGCCGAGAGAGAGAGATTCAACCGTGTCTCAAACAGCCCCGAACCTCATCTATATATAGGGGGAGAGGGAGGGGGTGCAGCCCTTAGGGTTCCCACCCCTAAGGGGTGCGGCAGCCCTTAGATGGGAGAGGGGTGGCGACCAGGGCAAGGGGGAGGGGTGGCGCACCCCTCTGGTGGGCCTAAGGCCCACCTTAGTTAGGGTTCCCCCTTTTTCTGGTGCACATGGGCTGGGTGGGGGCGCACCAGCCCACTTAGTGGCTGGTTCCCTTCCCCACTTAGCCCATCTGGCCTCCCGGGGTCGTCACCCCCCTTCGGTGGTCCCGGTACGTTACCGGTGATGCCCGAAACACTTCCGGTGTCCGAAACCATCCGTCCTATATATCAATCTTTACCTCCGGACCATTCCGGAGCTCCTCGTGACGTCCGGGATCTCATCCGGGACTCCGAACAACTTTCGGTAATCTCGTATGACAACTCCCTATAACCCTAGCGTCATCGAACCTTAAGTGTGTAGACCCTACGGGTTCGGGAGACAGGCACACATGACCGAGACACCTCTCTGGCCAATAACCATCAGCAGGGTCGGGATACCCATGGTGGCTCCCACTAGCTCCACGATGATCTCATCGGATGAACCACGATGTCAAGGATTCAATCAATCCCGTATACGATTCCCTTTGTCTGTCGGTATAGAACTTGCCCGAGATTCGATCGTCGATATACCTATACCTTGTTCAATCTCGTTACCGGTAAGTCTCTTTACTCGTTCCGTAGCACGTCATCGTGTGACTAACTCCTTAGTCACAATGTGCTCATGATGATGTTCTACCGAGTGGGCCCAGAGATACCTCTCCGTCACACGGAGTGACAAATCCCGATCTCGATTCGTGCCAACCCAACAGACACTTTCGGAGGTACCCGTAGTGCACCTTTATAGTCACCCAGTTATGTTGTGACGTTTGATACACCCAAAGCATTCCTACGGTATCCGGGAGTTGCACAATCTCACGGTCGAAGGAAAAGATACTTGACATTAGAAAAGCATTAGCATACGAACAATACGATCTAGTGCTAGGCTTAGGATTGGGTCTTGTCCACCACATCATTCTCCCAATGATGTGATCCCGTTATCAACGACATCCAATGTCCATGATCAGGAAACCATGATCATCTATTGACTAACGAGCTAGCCAACTAGAGGCTTGCTAGGGACACATTGTGATCTATTCATTCACACATGTATTATTGTTTCCTGTTAATACAATTATAGCATGAACGATAGACGATTATCATGAACAAGGAAATATGATAATAACCATTTTATTATTGCCTCTAGGGCATATTTCCAACAGCATCATCATCATAATCATCGGAGTTGTAATCTTCTTACACCGTCAACCCCTTTGGAGGAACCCTCTTCGTGCGGTTGTACTTGTTGGGGAAGGACTTGGTCTTGCCTTTGTGAATGAGCTTGCCTCCAGTGTCTTCACGCTTCTCGTAGGCGCAATCAACAACAAAGTGACTTACATTACCCCAATTTTAGCATGTCCTCACCATTTTCTTGCCCTTGGAAGCACTTGAATTGTTCTTGGAGAGGTTGGGCTTGGTTTCCTCTTGTTGCCCCAAAATTGCCTAGATGGAACAACCATGTGCTCGTGGTAAGCATATTTGGTGTCCTCGGGGCAACACTCTTCTTCTTCTTCTTCTTCTTCCTCCTCCAAGATTGCCTTGGCCTTCAAAGCAAGGTTGGGCTTCTTTGACCATTGAACATGATCTAGAGCATTGTCTGCGGTATTGTTCAAGATGTTCATAGCAACGAACTGATCCAACACTTCGCTCAAGGACAAGGAATGAATGTCTGATCCTTGACGGATCACGAAAGACATGCATTTGTCGACTGGCATGATGGCCTTAAGGAACTAGCACTTAACCCAAGTGTCATCCATGTCCTTGTTCCCATGATCTCGGAGAGAGACGGCAAGGGTTTTCAATCTCTGGTAAAGCTCCCTTAGGTCTTCATCTTCATTCCTAACAAACTCATCGGCTTCATCAAGAACCAACTCAAATTTGCATAGTTGGATGCTTGAGCTCCCTCTGTATAATGAGTTGTTGTGCACCCATGCATCTTTGGCAATGGTGAAAGGACGTAAATGGGAGAGATGTCCGCGTGGCATGGAAGATTGAAGAATGAACAAAGCGGGAGCATTTAGTTGGTTGTTCACTTCTTCTCTTGGAGTCATGTTGTTTGGATCGTGAGGGTTAAAGCCTTGCTCGATCACCCTCCATAATTGTGTTGAGTTGTGATTCAAATGAGACTTGCTATGAAAACGCCAATTAGGAAAGTTAT
This sequence comes from Hordeum vulgare subsp. vulgare, assembly GCF_904849725.1. Classification (NCBI taxonomy): domain Eukaryota; kingdom Viridiplantae; phylum Streptophyta; class Magnoliopsida; order Poales; family Poaceae; genus Hordeum; species Hordeum vulgare. The sequence goes on along the minus strand of NC_058519.1, from coordinate 617,843,237 downwards.
TAAAATCAAGCTTGGATAGGGGGCCATTCAGGTTAATATGAGGCGAGGGAACCGCTCCACCATAGGATAGGGTAGGGGCAACCGCAGAATTGGTGTCCGATCCTTAATTCCATGAGAAGTTTGTGAGAGAGTGGTACTGGTCGTTTCCTTGTTCGAGTCAACATCTCTTTTCGAATTGAATGGGTTAACCAAATCCTTCGGATTGGCGGGAGTTTAAAATTCTCAAGGAATTTATTTAGCGTGTTCATGACCTTGCTCACCATAGATGATTTGAGAGAAGTGGTGGCCTCGGGTGACCATGGTCTTAGCCCCGGCCCCAAAGTTCTCCCCTCACTCACTCACAGTGTCAACCATACTCTTTGGGCAATTAAGCCTTTAAAAGAGATGTAGCTCTGATACCAATTGAAAGGATCGATACGATTGGCTAGAGGGAGGTGAATAGGCAACAATCAATTTTTAGCTTTTCTTAACAAATTAGCGTTATCAACAAATAGGTTGTCTAGATATGCAACTAGGTGAGCAACCTATATGATGCTAACAACAACAACAACAACAACAATACTAGCAAGCAAAGAATACACCACAATTATAGCTTGCACAAAGTAAAGGTAAGAAATGATAACAAGTGGAACGGTGGAGACGAGGATGTGTTATCGAATTTCCTTCCCTTTGAGGGGAAGTACGTCTCCGTTAAAGTGGTGTGCAGGTACAATGCTCCCAAAGTAGCCACTAGAGACACTGTATTCTCCTCACGCCCTCACACAATGCGAGATTCCGCGAGTCCACTAGTGGTTCCCTTGAAGGCGACGACCCAGCCTTTACAGACAAGTTTGTGGGAAATCTCCATAACTTAATTGGAGGTCCCAACAACCTAACTCGTAGCGCAGTAGTATAGCTCGGAGCGGTACTACCGCTCGCTACAGCCCCTCAACTTCCGCTCGGGTAACCAAACTATCCAGAGAGCAAAATATAAGCGGTAATTCCAGCGGAAGACAAACCTGGTAGTATCACCGGAGTGGTACTATCGCTCTTCTCGGGCGGTACTTCAGCAAATGACATGTTGTGCAGGTGTGGACACTAGAAGTGGGGCAGCAATTTGAGTGCAGAACTACTCAAGTGGTACTACCGCTCTCTACTACAACTCCACTTCTGATGTCAACACCAAAGAGCAAAATGTAAGCGGAAGTGCGAGGAGCACTAAAATGCGATAGTACCGCTGGAGTGGTATTATCATCGCTTAGCTGATTTTGGACAACTTTTGCATGGAAGGACAAAAAATCCAAGTGTCCAGAAGAAAGGCGGGGTGCAAAGTGATTGTGTACGTGATGATTCCACCCAAACCTTTCTGACTCCGACACCCTCTTGATAGTACGGATTTCCTACGGCTCAAGACCACCAACACTAAATCGTCAAAAAATAACCATCTTCTCTTAAACACCCGGGGGGTAAGAAATCGTCTCGTCCCACCTGATAATCTATGAAACCTAAGTGCACACGGTTAGTCCGCAAAGGGCATTGTCATCAATCATCAAAACCACTTAGGGAATAATGTGTTCTAACATCGCTATTGCAGAACCGTCACCACTACATTGGTATGTGTGGCGCGCAGCTAAGCGAGAAGTGGTGGGTAGGAACTAATGCCCACTACACGAAGCTGCATACGAGTTACGGGCGCGTGCTTGCCACTGATGCGGCCATAACATTGGAAGAGGTCGGCGACGGACGCCCCTCGGAGACTGGCCCGCCACTGCTGGCCTTTTTCTGCCCACCACTGCTAGGCATTCCTCTAGTACTGCACTCCTCCTCCATCCCCTTGTGACAGCCGCCGCAACCCATTTTTCATCCGCCTCTGTGCTTTCCAGCCCGACCGCCTCAAACTACGACTACCCGCCTAGCCATAGCCGCCCCGCCCGCGTTTTAGAGGAGTTATTGTCGGCACCTGTTCTATTTTGTCCCCACATCCAGTGTCGGGAAACTACGACCGTCGACGATGCTCATCAACCATAGCACCTTCCAACAAGCGCTACAAAAGCCGTCGGTTCCAGGCCGTCAACTCCAACCTTGCCTGTTGTCTATCAGGTGCTCTTCACGACCGCACCTCCACCATGAGCGCAAGGTGTTCAACACTTTTCTGACAAGGTATCATGTACAGTGGGGACGATTTTTTCCCATAGCTTTACTTGTTCGTCGAATGATTCATCCTCGGATGACGAAGAGCTTGTGATTGCTCCATTGGTTCTTCGACAATTTCATTGCTAGGGAGAGGCCTTGGTTCACGAAATCAATCCCGGTCCACGCTCCGGCCATGAACCGCAATAGGGATAGCGGCCACGGCCTCGTCTATACGATTACTTTGAGAATCAACTGCTCTTCAAACCACATCAATTCCGTCGTCGCTTCCGGATGGAGAGGCATGTGTTCAATTGTATTCGGGAGGGAGTGGTAGCATATGACCTGTACTTTGGGTGCAAAGAGGACGCCCTTGGTAACCTTGGCTTCTCCTCTTACGAGAAATGCACTGCGGCTATTCACATGATTGCATATGGAATTCCGGCAATCTTGTGGATGAGTACGTAAGTATGAGTGAGTCCACATGTCTGAGTTCCATGCACGGTTTCTGCAAGGCCGTGGTGACTATGTTTGGCCTTGAGTACACGAGAGAGCCAACTCTCGCTAATACGACCCGGTTGTTGGTGATCAATGCTTATAGGAGCTTTTAGTGGATTCTTAGTAGCATAGATTTGTATGCACTTTAGGTGGAAGAACAGTTAATTTCCTTGACAGGGGCAATATAGGGGCATGTCAAAGGTTGCACTATCATACTAGAAGCGGTGGCTTCACAAGATTTTTGGATGTGGCACTCTTTCTTTAGCATGGCTGGTTCTCGCAATGATATTAACGTGTTTCAACAATCTTTAGTATTTGCAAGGCTTGCAGAAAACTAGTGTCCAGATGTTAACTTTAAGATCAATGGCCCCCATGCAACAAGGGATACTACCTAGCTGATGGAATGTACACTCGGTGGTCAACCCTTATGAAGACAATATCAAATCCGAAAACAAAGAAAAAAATATATATTTCCAACAACAGAAGAGTGCTAGAAAGGATATGGAGCGTGCTTTTGATGTGTTTGAGTCTCGATCGGGTACGGTTCACCACCCTGCACTCACATTGACGCCGAGAAGTTTTGAGAGGTGATGCCTACTTGTATGATTATGCACGACATGATCGTGGAGGGCGAGCGTGATGACAACATTTATGACCAAGGGTTTGGATATCAGTGTGAAATATTGTGCCTTAGCACCAAGAACCGACAACATTTGAACGATTCATCCAATTCCATCATGAAATATGTGATTGGCATATTCATATGCAGCTTCAAGATGACTTGGTTGAACACATGTGGAATCATATCGACGATCAATAGATGTATTTGTTTATTTTCTTTCCATGTATTCAAGACAATTTTGATTGGATTATAAAACCATTTGTAATGTGTTTTAACTATTTAATTGTAAAATTATTCATAATGTTTGACTTATTTGGTTGTAAAACGAGTTTGCAATGTATGTAGTTCAAAAAATGTATATATAGAGCCTTCAATCGGTCGTGACGGACTAGATTTGTCCGCCCGTTGCATAAAACGGTCGGATGCCGTCGCTTTACCCGTTTCAGACAGATAAAATCCGTTTGGATGGTGCGTTGGATTTGACCTCACCTGCACCAAAATCCCGCTTTCTCTCGACTGGTTACGGCGAGGTCATTGGGGGCGAAGATCGATCGCGCTGATCGGCTGCTACACGTGACGGGGGATAGGAGATGAGATTGACGGGCTGGTTGTATCTGTATGGCTAGCTAGCTACAAAAGTGAGGGGTGTGTGGTCTCGCTCCGCCTGGCCCTCCTGCGCTGTGAATTTTCTTTCCCTGCTTCGCTCGGTATGTGTGTGTGTGTGTGTGTGTTGGTGTCCCTTCTCGGTATGCCAAATGACACCCTGCGGATGCTGGCTCGGCCGAGGCAGGGGGGCCCCGCGTACGGCGGCATCTTGCGCGAGAGGGTCCGATAATTGGGAATCAGCACGGTGGCGGTACGTGGGATGGCCATGCATGCGGCGGATGGCCGGCCGGCCCGAAGTCTATCTTCTTCCACCTCCTGAGCCCTGACTCCTGACATTTCACCCCCACAGCAATCTGCATGATCTTGACCGAAAAGGAAATTAGGGCATCTAATAACCTTCCACTGTTGGCCACAAATTTCCTCTGCTTGGTTCCCACGGGTTGCTTAGGCTGAACAGTGAAAGTGGTGCTGTCACTCACATGCATTCATGCATGGTGCATGGCATGAGATGGCATAGCCTGGGTAGGCACATGGACTACAGTGGCCGGGACGGCGTGACAAGGGAAGGCGATCGTCCGATCGATCGGTGCCATGCGTACCACCGCACCTTTCGACCGTGGTTCTGGGAGATGCCCACTTATCAGAATAAGCTCCAAAGGCAATGGATCCAAGCCGCCCAGATCCAACAGGCTTCAACTTTTGGTACGCCGGTCGGTCGGAATATTCGCCCAATCACTCCTAACTTGGTGAGCTATGTGCCCACCAGTGAAGTGCACACAAGAAATGCGGCCGCCCATGAATATATTCACTATTCAGTACGCGCAAATTTGATTATTATTTTACCCCGGTAAAATGATTATTTCTATGTGTTCTATATTTATGATATTTCGCATCAAAATGCACAAAATTACATGCATAGATGTTATAAAAGGATCCACAACATTGTTGGCATAAAAGATGCATATTGGAAGTCGGGTGGATCTACTTGGGATTATAGTTCATCTAAGATGTGTCGATGATTCATAATTTCCAATCATACGAATGTAGGCACGTAACAAGAAAGAGAAAATGGCATGATTGAGGGCTACTATCGGCGGTGGAGGAATCCAGCGATTTTTTATGCATCGTGTTGTAATTACTCTCCTTGGGCTTGTACAGATTCTTCTTTCTAGCTATGCATCGAGAAGCAAGGCATTTGTGTCTCAGAAAATGCCTTCTTTATAAAGATTTACTCTATTAAAAAAATGGAGGCACAATATATATATACTACAATTTGAAATTTTGTGCACAAGTGAAAACTCCAAGAAGCTAGACTTCACCCTTGAATATTCCATATCCCTATGATCGTAGAGACAGTTGCGCCGGCGACAGAGCACGAGCAGTACTATACATCTCCTTTATTTAACTACCACATGCACGCTTTTCTCAAAAAAGAAAAAAGAAATACCACATGCACGCCCTGCTCATAACCTTTTTGATTGATGGTTTAGGTGTTAACTAATTTCACGTGGCTAGTACCAACCGGGTAGTACTGAGACATCAGAATGTCCTTTTTGGACGCAGCATGCATGATGCAGTTACATGACACGTACGGAACAGCCCAGAGCACTAGGAGAGAGACCCCATGAGATCACCGGATTAGTATATAACTTCGAAAGAATCTGGCCAGCTTTTAGGCATATCATATCATAATCGATCATCACACAAACCCAAAGCTTGTGCTCGTGTACAATGCACGATGACAACATGACTCATCGCCCGGGGCTCAACCAATCTTGCATGGTCGAGGGCGGGCTGGTTGACGGCACATGGACGGGCGGGCCATCACCATGCATGAACGAGCACGCCGCATAGGTTCACTCCCGTGTAGACCTTGGAAAGAAGAAGACCATGCCAGAGAGCGTTGGCGATGCCAAAAGTGAAGCCTGCATGGCACACTTTGGAGGTGGAGAGATGCAGACTTCCAGCTGCTACAGTACCATGACTGTTGGTGGCGTCGCGGTTTTCGAGGAGGGTACGTAGGGCTGCCGGCTGCTGATCGATCTCACATGGATTCCCTGACACTTGGACCATCCATGGTCCAAGCTGCTAGCTCAGCCGCTGTGGCGCTATATACGGGCACACGATATATCGCTACGTGGCGGCATGGAAGACACGCGCGCTGGCCGCTGGGCATCGGCCTGTTCGTGTACGGGTGTATTTCGTGTGCATGTATATCCTTCGGCCTGGGACCGGACGGTACGGCCGAACAACAGTGTTTACTGCGCGTCCAAAACCAACCATGTTTCCAACTTGTCGTATGCTTGTATGACATGGGTGTAATTTGTAGGCTCGCGGCTCGCCAACTCGCTATCGGATGAGTAGGATCGATCGTCCCGCGTTGTCGTCCGATGGACTGTCTGTAAGTCACTGTTTAAGAACCGTCTCATCTATCCCGCAATAAACAATAATCCTAGACCTACGGGCCCTTTACGGGGTCATTACGGACCCTTCCTAAATAATCTCAGCCATGCCTGATTTTCTATCGGGGTGGCCCGCCTCACTCTTCTTTTCTTCAATCACCTGTTGTCATGTCATCATGTAAACAAAATCAGTCCGTAATTGTCTGTATGTGTAGCATTACTGCGCAATAAAAGGAACCATATTCTCGTGTAGAGCGAATCGCAAAAAACTACCACCGTACCCTCACCCAACTTTGCCGCCAATTCACATTACGGCGGCAAAATTGACATTGCGAAAAATTCTTAGTCGCCGTGACTTAAGGTGGTGGCAGAATAGAATCTGTGACGCGAATGCGTTTTTTTTTCACCGCACTTCCTCATCTTAACACGGGATTGTTGTGTAAGTATGAGCAAAATAAGGGATTTATCATATTGATGCAAAACGGTTTTTTTTGGAATTCACTCCCACACTAATAATTACTTTAACTGAGTTTGGGAATTGGGTGGATTATTAAAATCATGTTTACCATATCCGGTTGTGTCCATTTTGTGGCAAACATTCTACAATGAATTCACAAACAAGAATTCCCTCCGCTCCTAAATATAAGTCTTTTTAAATGTTCATTAGAAAACTACATACGGATATATATAGACATATTTTAGAGTGTAGATTCACGTATTTTGCTTTGTATGTTGTCCTCTAATGAAATTTTTTTAAAGACTTATATTTAAGAACTGAGGGTGTATATCACAACAAAGTTTAGGAACCATTCTCTCTAAAAAAAACTAGGAAACACAAAGTAAGACTTCAAGCAAAGTTAGGATACTTCTAGGTATTTTTCTAAAATAATGCATGACACAACTATTTTCAAGAAAACTACAAATCTCGTAAGAATTCAGTAGTTGTTTCTAAATTTGTTTACCATTGAGAATTCACTGAATCGACTTTAGGATCATGGGCGGATCTTATCATCCCTCGTGCCCCGATGTGATATTTTATGGTGATTTGCATGGAAATAAAGCTCTTTGATGTATGGTTTGCCCAAGTTTCAAATGGTTTCTAGGTCTGCCAAAATTCAGAGATATTCCTATTTGTTTCATTTTTATACTTTCTCTATTTGAATTGAGCTTTTACAAAAAAATATCTTTTTTTTCTTTTCCAATATACTTTTCTACGGACATGTTCGTAATGATACCCGTTTACCCTTGTGCCCGTAGATCCAAGCCCTCAAACTTGTCTACCTAGCCATGCACGTACTACATAGGTACTTATAAGTCTTTTTAGAGATTGAACTAGTGGACTATATACGGATGTATATAGACATACTTTAGTATATAGATTCATTCATTTTGCTTCGTATGTAGACCACTAGTGAAATCTCTTAAAAGACATATATTTAGGAACGGAGGGAGTACATAGAGGCAAGACAACTCGACAAGAGCATATGCTCTGGCCGTGTCTGCATCCGCGTACGTACAGGAGTCCGTACTCGACCTCCTGCGTTACGTGTACGTACTTACTGTTGCTTAGCTTGCTGTAGCTGCATCAGTGCATCTCATCCATGCAAGTCGCGATCGGCGAGATAGTAGCCTACTCCTATGCATACAGCTGTGGCTATAGCACTCTCCTTGAGATGACCCGGTCGATCGTTAGTTACCGCGTCTGGCATCTCACCGATGCGTCCATGCAGCATGATTTCACGCTTGTTACTTACACTGTCTGCCCTGTTCCTCAGCTGGAATCGTCTTCCTGCCCAGTGCCCACCCTCATGCGCGGCGGCATGCAATGCAGGCATGTGGGAGTGGGATGGACATGCACCGGCCAGCCGGCCGACCTGAGCGCGGGCGCGAGCAGGCACGTTGGTCCGTGCGACGCATGCACGGGTGATTGTGCTGCCGGATGAAGCAATCGGCAGCTGAGCAGATCGAGCAGAGCAGAGCAGGGCCGCGGCCGGTTCGTGCGTGCTGAGGAGGCGGTCAATCCCTGATGATCCGGGCTCACGCGTCCGTGTGCTCATGCATGTGCTTGGATCAGAGCACCTTGTGACTCCATGTCGGCTCGTTCGTCCGAAGATGTCGACGCACAAGATACAGTGCTGGGCTTGCACGGTGCAGGCGAGGCGATACCGGCCGGCTCACTGTGTAGGCACATGTTATTCCGGCCACGGGATTTCGTTTCTTCACGTCTCGGTCGATCTGACGGGTGCCGCACGGTACGGATGGCGAGGGCGAGTTGCATGAGATGCGCTACTGTTTCGCGGTCCTGATGGCAAAAAACAGGACGCTCTACTGCGCGTAGCGTAGGTGCGTCATGCTGCCCTTGCTTGCCCAAAGCCGTCCCCTCACGTCCCGCCGGGACTGTAGCTATCGGTTTGCTGGGCGGTCAATCAACTGTTTGGTTGATCACTTTCCCATACGGATGCCCGGTAGCGATGATGCGTACGCACGGTGCTCAGTCCACACGGTGTTGTTGCAAAGATGATGCACCGGAGAAGAAACGGGTCAGGATGATGCTCGTACGGTTCGTCCTTCTCTTCAGGGATGCAAAGACGAACGCACTCGGCACGCGGCCCGACGGCATTATCGGTCGATCTGATGGACCGACCGGGGTACAACTTTCCAAGCATGCATGCAACTGCAAGGTGGTCGATCAGTCGATCCATCAATTGGCCAGGACGTACGTCAGTCTGGACACGAGAGATTCCATACCGATCTCAGGCGTCACGCCTCGCGTATACTCAGGCCTCAAGAGCAACACGTCCGTATCACCGATTGATGGATCCGACACTCCTGTACTTTGGGTTCCACGATGTAGCAGCTACCCTTCAGGCTCGGTGGTGCGCACCAACTCTTCAGGCCCTCTTTCGTTTGCAGGATTTTCCAAACACGGGAATAGGAAAAACATAATATTTGAGTGGCATGTACACTTAAATCCTACAAAATTAGCATAGAGTGTTTGGTGTCACTGGAAAAACAAAGGAATTGAAAAACCATGTTAAACTGGATGCTAGATTTTAAATAAAATGCAGTACACTTGGTTCCATAGAAAAAAAACCCTAAAGAATTCAATCCTGTGTATCAAACGACATACATAGAAAAAGATCCTTTCGATTCTAAGGCTGGTTGTAATGGGTAGTATCATATACTAATATCATGCATATGATACTAGTGTGTGATACCACATCTGTAATGCATAGTATCATATGTTAGTATCATAGGTAATTCATTTCTTGCCATGCAAGACACATACGGAGTAGTAGCACATCATTTAATACGATACAGTATCATAATATGATACTCAACCGTCTCTTTTTCATTTAATTCTATGTCACCTCATCAAAATTGTTTAGTTGGCATGGATGATACTAGCTATGATACTCCCATTACGGATAACCTAACCCTCCTAAAGGCCTTCTTTGGTCCATGGGATTAGAATATCATAGGAATAAAAAAAAATCATAGGAAGTGAGATGACATACATCTCATTACCTATAAAAAAAGACATGTCATTTGATGTATATGACATGATTTTTTGCATTGAGTCTAGGCTAATGTTTTTTCCTTTGGAATGTGCAGGATTGGTTCCTATCGTATATAAGCATAGGAATCCATTCCTACAAACCAAAGGGCTTTATAGAAATTTTTTCCTTTGATAATCCTATCCTATGAAATTCCTACAATATTTCTACAAAGCAAAGGAGGCCTAAAATCCTATGGTATTCCTTTGAATCAAAGAAGCACTCTGGAAGTTCTTCGGGGTATTTTAGAGCATCTGCAACTGGAACTCTCGTACCAATCTCAAACGCCCGGGCACGCCGTCCGATCACTGACCGGTCACAAAGTTTCGATCCAACCAAAACTTCTTACTGTTCTAGAATGATGCTTTCATGATGTAAAGATGTTAAGTTTAAGTCGGAGCCGTAAAGGGCCCAATCTATGCGCTCTTAAGTTTCAGAAATATGGTTATAGTCGATATAGAGTATAAGAGCTGACCAATGTGGAGGCATGAAGCAGACTGACCATGGAAATACCCATGCTTATGCTTTTATTCTCGGTCCAATAGACGAAACTATCCCATGATGATTGATGTAGAGGAGTGTAAGGCGTATGGAGTTTCAACTAGATTGGGTGGCCACCAGCGTCCATTAGGCTCCGGAGCAACATGGCAGACCATTGGCACATCTGCACACATCCTTGATCATCATGAGTCGCTTCGCATCCATGCCCCTCATACATCACATGTCTCCAAGTGCGGGTATTGGCTTCATGAAGTTCTACTTTTACATACTGGACCACAAGTTTGTCTATTAGGATGCATTCTTATAACTTATTTACTAATCTTTGCTGCATGAATGATGTGTTCATATACTTTTGAAGATCATAGGGATCATATAATTACTTGCAGGGGACTAAGCGAAGAAAGGATTACACTGGAATAATTTGGTGCCGGAATAATCTGCCACTCTTACTTTGGTATTCATAATTTGACACCTTCATTTTTTGTTTCAGTCTATTGCTAGCAACTTTATATGCAATGTGGAGGTCAAGAAATATTAGGTGACCTTATTACACCGGAATTTTAAAGCCATGGATGTGTGCTGGACAGTTTCATTTGTCTACTGTCATTTGTGTGCCAGTTGGCTCATACAAGTGAGTTGACTGTGAGGACATGAGGAGAGGGGGAGGGATGTGCGGGCTTTTCAAATACGAAATTTATGATCAAAAAAATCAACAATCTAACCCGGTGCAACTCACGGACACTTTTACTAGTGGAGTAAAATGGATAAATCTATTTTTTAAAACATGTCTATATACATACGTATGTAGTCTATTAATGGAACCTCTTAAAAGACTTATATTTAGGAACGGGGGGAGTACTGATATAATGATCCGCCTGTTTCAATGAGTTAGTGCAATTGTGCTGCTCGGCTGTCAAAAGGGAGGAAAAGTGGATCGTTACAGTGCAGGTGTGCCGTGTGCAAGCCTCAACGCACGATCCTCATAGAGAAGGACGTCACGTGTGTACTGGCATGTACGAGTACGAGTACGAGTTGAGCGCCTCACCTGGAGTAATCGGGGAGATCGGTATTCACCTGCTTGTCCTCAAGCTGCCTCCAGCAGGCGTGAATGTGATCAACCTAAAACAGAAGAACAAAGGGCCTCAACCCTAACGTCAAACCCTTCTCTGATCTTCCAAAAAGCAGACTTCGACACACAAGCACGGGAGTCATCGGAGGGGGCTGACCTGCTCGTCACCGCGCCGCCTCCCTCCAATCGCCGCCCATCTTAATGTCTTTGCCCTGCTGCCGAGTCGAAAGGAAAGAACGGAGAATGACGCCTGAACAATGGGAAACGCTTTCTATCAGGAGTCTGCTAGAAGTTTTCCATCAGACCGCTCCAGCTCCCGTCAATTAAGTCCACGATTTGCTCCATCCCACGTAAATCTTTCATGAAACTTCATCCCAGCCACCACACAACGTCACCATCTTCAGGGCGAGTAAATCTCTCCTGTCCGACCCACCACCGCTATCCCGACCGTGTTGCATCCCATGGACAAGCAAATCTCAGAGATCGCTCACGGCGACGGCTACCTCCGCCGCCACCTTCGACGCCCCGGTCCAGGCCAGACGCTGCCCCGTCACCGCCCCTCCCACCACGCTAGTGCGCTGTTTCGGCTCGGCCAAGAAGTTGCGCACGCATCTCACGCGTCGTTCCAAATCCCATGGCATTCTACTCACTTGAACTAGGGTCTGATTCATCTCATCTTCGATTCACTTTTAATACATTACTTTGGATGCAATGCTTTCTTCCATGAAATTTGTTTGAACGTATATATTTATGTTATATCCAGTGTGCAATGGATCATGTGATTTATGAATTTGTTTAATTTCTTATGCAAATCACAGTAACCTGATTCCTAATGTTGGCGGTAATACTAGTCTCAACATGATCTAAATTTTGCACCCTTCTACTGAAGTACTCCCTCTGTCCCAAAATGACTGTCTCAACTTTGTACTAGCTCTAGTATAAATTTGTACTAAGCTCAAGACACTTATTATAGGATGGAGGGAGTATATATCTGTTCAAACTAATCTATTTGTGCTTCTTAGTTCTGCAGCTTCTACAATGATATAGAAATGCTTCTGAAGTATATATTTTTCTTGCCTTGAAATGCCAAAAATAAACAACACACATCACATGATATGTTGGTGAGTCAAAAAATCCATCCCTTGGTGGCTAATTCTTATTGTTTTGTTTTACTAACCCTTTTTGATTTACTTCCATGCATCCAAACGTACTAGCATATGTTTATGTATTAGCTGACGGATTTATAATTTCTATTTCAATATGCTTCGAATTAAGATAAGTTATGTTGAGATAGCATTGTTTAGATGCTTCTTGTGTGTTATGGAGTTTTTAAATTATACTACATGTGCTTCTTCTGTGTCCATAGTTTGACTTCCATATATCCTGCTTCATTTACAAAATATGTTTTCATAATTATCACTACCATGATATGACACAATCCCATATGATATGACATTTGTTTCTTTGCTCTATGTATTTTTCTTCCATAGGTTACTCACATAATTTTCATAATGCCAGTATGCTACACTTCATACATTTTCAGTTCACTCAAAATAATGAAGCAGACCGAATAAGACTTATGATCAAGCGACACATGCACTAAGAAGCACGAAGATACTTGGAGGCTCTCAAGCCAGATGAAGGGAAGCAAATCCATAGTTTATAGGGAACATATAATATGAACATAGAAAGCATTGTATCATCACTAACTCGAATGAAACAAATGCTTATCATATTATAGGGAACATATAATATGAACATATAAGATGAACTAGGGTTTGGAGATGAGACGGTGCTAATGAAGATGTTGATGGAGATGAGTCCCCTCCGATGAGAGGAGTGTTGGTGATGACGATGGCGACGATTTCCCCCTCCGGGAGGGAAGTTTCCCCGGCAGGACGGCCCTGTCGGAGCTCTAGATTGGTTCTGCTCAAGTTCCGCCTCGTGGCGGCGTCTCTTCCCGAAAGCTTCCCCTTAATTTTTTCTGGGACGAAACCCTCCTTATAGCAGAAGATGGGAGCCGGAGGGGCAACAGGGGACCCACAAGCCACCCACGCGCGACCAGGGGGTAGGCCGCGCCTGACAGGCTTGTGGCCTCCTGGTGGCTCCCCTCCAGTACTTCTTCCGCCCAGTATTTTTTATAAAATCCAAAATAATTCCTCATTGATTTTCACAGCTTTTGGAGTTGTGCAGAATATGTATCTTAAACTTGCTCCTTTTTAGACCAGAATTCCAGCTGCCGGCATTCTCCCTCTTCATGTAAACCTTATAAAATAAGAGAGAAAAGACATAAGTATTGTACCGTAATGTGTAATAACAGCCCATAAAACGATAAATATCAACATAAAAGCATGATACAAAATGAACGTATCACAGCACTGAAGGTGCCGCCTCGCAGCAGCAGAACTCAATGGTTTATGGCATCGGAGCCTATCCACTTGCAGCACCGGCCTTTCGCCGGGGTTACACCATCGGAGGCGTCCCGCTGGTGCGAGTTGAGCTGCTCGAAACCATGCCCGCGCCGCCTCGCGGAACCTCCTCACCGTGTCCTGAAACCGGGCCGCGCGACATCGAGCGGAATGAGTGAACAAGGCACTTGCTTGGAGTTATTGGTGATATGGTTGAAAGGCTGGAAGCGGTGGATGGGAAGGGGGCACGTGTCATGCTAGGGAGTAGGCTAACGAGACGAAAGTCTACATCCGGATGCTTTGAAGCGTTTTCCTTCGGATATTGCCTTGTGGATGTGGTTTTATTTATGAATACGGGGTCATGCCTTTTCTTAAAAAAATATTGCTATTTGTGTTTCCTGTTATCCAAGAAGCAAAAAAACAATACTACAATATTAACTATAAACATTAAATTGTATTGCTATCACAATATGTCTCTAATTTATTTTAAAGAATTCCAGCATGAACGCATGAGTCGTCGTCTAGTTATTACAATGTGCAACACACAAAAAGCCCCCGTGGAGAAAAAAAATGCATGAACTATCACTTTATTATCTGAAAGAAGATTTCTGACTAAGTAGAACCACAATCGCCCAGTCACTACATGATTTCAGAAATCAGTGGCAAAAAGAAATCCATCAAGACTGCTTCCAAAGATTTGCTCCAGGTGGGCCATGTTCTTTTTAAAACTAGGTAAAAGATTTGCCATTTTTATTGAATAAGGAAGAAGGTTTAGGGTTTGTGGCCACAAGCCGAGTTACAAAACATTACTCTCACAACATTAGAATACGCAAATACTTCGCCCCAGCGTGACCCCATAGAATACATTCCTCTTTAATCTTAGCTACTATTACTCCAACTGGCACAACAACGTTGCGGAAGACCCCTGCATTGCGTTCCTTCCATATTTTTCATGAGATGAGAAACATTAGAGAGATGAGTGGTCGTCGGAACTGCGTCTTGTTGGTTGCATTAAGGCTCCACCACTCTTTAATAGACTCCACTTGACCCCAGTGCAAAAGGTTCACATAGTGCATGCCCAACCATCCATTGATCATATCCCAAACTCTTGTTGTGTATCTGCAATGGAAGAGAAGATGCAACGTCGTTTCTTGGACTTGCTTACGAAGGGGGGCATAGTTTGCAATTGGGCCATCCTCTTCTTTGGAGTCGATCCGCCATCCAAATCCTGTTATTAATGACAAGCCAAGCAAAAAACTTGCTTTTTTCTTTGGAGCCATATAATACATTCAATCAATCCTCTGAACTAGACCTCGTAGGCACACTTGGCGGAGTTGTGTCCGTCGTTAGTTAGTTAGCTTCCGGTATTCGCCCTCTTCGGATTAAGATGGATGGAAGATAGCTTTTCCCAAAGAGTTGCAAAGTGTGCCAGCTCCGACCACGACTCTCCACGGCCGCCCACGCCGAGCTGGTCGGGCTTGTTGTTGCAGACGCCGGCAAGATCAACGAGCGAGAGATCAACGTTGGAGGAGGAGCTCTGAGAGAGAGAAACGATGTTTTGTGCTGCCTAACAACTGCAGCGTTTTCGTTGTGTTCTGTTATTCAGGCTCGAAACTGCCTGCTGATTACAAAGGAAAAAAACCCACGCCCTCGCAGCCCAGCCTACTGATCGTGCCATCCCACGATGCTACGCTTGCGGGGGGAATCTACGACGCCGTCAATCCCGCGACTTTCGTGCCATCCCATGAAGTGGTCTTGCCGGCGATTCTAAAGCTACTAGCTAACTTAACTGAAGAAAAACGCTACCCTGAACTGTACGTGAACATATGCACGCATACGGCCCTTTTATTCAGCTAATGTTTGATTTAGACTAGCAACGGGGATTATCCTTCAAATCACCCCCTAATCCTGTTGCTCCTTCTTGACTTGGACGATCCCAAGGCGACACCGGAGCTCTGTGAACTTCGCACGCCCAAGCGACTTCGTCAGCAAGTCTGCCAGTTGATCCTCGGTTTGAACATGCTTGACTTCCACCTTTCTTTCTTCCACACATTCTCTGATATAATGATAACGCAGATCTATGTGTTTGCTCCTCTCGTGGTGCACTGGATTTTTGCTCAGCTCAATTGCTGATCTGTTGTCGACGTTGAGCTGCACTGTCTGGTTCTCAGTTCCAAGGATCTCCGAGACCAGCCTGGTGAGCCAAACTGCCTGCATGGATGCTGTCGCAGCTACAATGTACTCAGCCTCGCAGGACGACAAAGCTACGATCTTCTGCTTCTGTGAACACCAAGTGATGATGCTCGACCAAGAAAGAAGACGAGTCCCGACGTGCTCTTCCTATCAGTCAGATCGCCCGCATGGTCACTGTCGCTGTATCCTGTCAGTGAAGTACCTCCTCCCGCCTTATAGGTGCACCCGTAGCCGAGAGTCCCCTTAATATACCTGAGGATCTGCTTGATGATCAGCCAATGTTGCTTTCCTGGAGCCTCCATGAACCTACTGGCCACCCCCACAGCGTAAGCTATATCTGGTCGTGTGTTGACCAAATACCTCAAGCTGCCAACGACACTTCGGTATCTAGTGGCGTCCACTGCTTCGCCGGTGTTCTTCTTCACTTTCAGACGATTCTCCATTGGTGTGTAGCTAGGGTTGCAGTCCACCATGTCCTCGTCCTCCAGGATCTTGGCCGCATAGCCTGACTGGCATACGGTGATCATGTCAGCCTCCTGCTTCACTTCAATCCCGAGATAATAGCTGAGCAGCCCAAGATCTTTCATCTGGAACAGTTCCTGCATCTAGGCTTTGAAACATGCAATTTCTCTAGCAGTGGTGCCTGTGATGATCAGGTCGTCCACATACACCCCCACCAACAGATAATCGGCGTCGTCACCACGCCTGTACAGAGCATGGTCGAGTTTGCACCTCTCAAAACCAAGGGACTGCAGTGTGAGGTCTAGTTTTTGCATTCCATGCCCGTGGTGCTTGTCGAATCCCGTACAGAGCCTTCCCCAGCTTGAGCACCTTGTCAGCATTGTCGTTGTCGATGAAACCCGCCGGCTGGTGCACATACACCTCCTCCTCCAACTCCCCGTTGAGGAATGCCGACCGGACGTCCATATGGTGCACACTCCAGCTACGATGTCCAGCCATCGCAATAAGAATGCGCACTGTCTCCAGTCGAGCTACAGGAGCGAAAACCTCGTCGAAATCGATCCCGTGTTTCTGAGCATAGCCCTTCGCCACCAGTCGAGCCTTGTGCTTCACTATGTTCCCTGTCGGGTCTCGTTTCACCTTGTATACCCATTTCAAACCGATCGCACGGTGACCCGCCGGGAGTGTGGCGAGATCCCAGGTGTGATTGGATTGGATTGACTCCATTTCCACCTCCATGGTCTTCCTCCAAGCTGGCTCATCTAGAGCCTCATCGACGGATGCTGGTTCTTCTGCAGTTGAGAGGCACAACCCGCTGAACTCCAGCGTGCATGCGGGAGCATGATCAATGAGATACTCCACAGACTTGTACTGCAGTGGCACACCTTCAGAGTCGAAGGATTCGCCGACAGGTGCACACACCCAACCATCGTCATCAGCGCCAGGTGGATCGGATGGAGGGGTGTTATCAGCTCCGGCTGGAGCAACTGTGTCGCTGGCTGGACCTGGAGTGTGAGGTGAGTTCTCAAACCTTGCTGGTGTTGCTGGTTCCCTCGTCGCCAGAGAGAGAGGTGCCGTTGTTGTTTTTGTGGGCAAGGCGTACGTCACCGTCACTGGAGCGCCTGTGTCGGTGTACACGACCGTGAACCCCTTTGCTCGAGTGTTCTCTGGGTCGCCGCCGTTCACGCTCCAATCCCACTTGCGATCTTCCTCGAAGCACACATCTCGCGTGATGTGCAGGCGCTTGGTCACTGGATAGCCTTTTGTCCCTGGTTCATATCCTACGAAGATGCCCGGGCGTGATCTGTCCGCCAGCTTCGTCGCGCCAGGGCCGACGATCTTGATGTGGGCGACGCACCCGAATGTGCGAAGGTAGTCCGCCGCCGGCTTCTTCCCACGCCACGCCTTGTACGGGGTGATTCCCCGCAAGCTCCTCGTCGGCGATCGGTTGAGGATGTGCACTACGGTGCGCACGGCCTCACCCCAGAAGGTGCACGGCACATCCTGTTGGGGAACGTCGCATGGGAAACAAAATTTTTCCTACGCGCACGAAGACCTATCATGGTGATGTCCATCTACGAGAGGGGATGAGTGATCTACGTACCCTTGTAGATCGTACAGCAGAAGCGATTAGAGATCGCGGTTGATGTAGTGGAACGTCCTCACGTCCCTCGATCCGCCCCGCGAACAATCCCGCGATCAGTCCCACGATCTAGTACCGAACGGACGGCACCTCCGCGTTCAGCACACGTACAGCTCGACGATGATCTCGGCCTTCTTGATCCAGCAAGAGAGACGGAGAGGTAGAAGAGTTCTCCGGCAGCGTGACGGTGCTCTGGAGGTTGGTGATGATCTTGTCTCAGCAGGGCTCCGCCCGAGCTCCGCAGAAACACGATCTAGAGGAAAAACTATGGAGGTATGTGGTCGGGCAGCCGTGAGAAAGTCGTCTCAAATCTGCCCTAAAAGCCCCATATATATAGGAGGAGGGAGGGGGACCTTGCCTTGGGGTCCAAGGGAACCCCAAGGGGTCGGCCGAGCCAGGGGGGAGGACTCTCCCCCCCCCCCCAAACTGAGTCCTACTTGGTTTGGTGGGAGGGAGTCCTTCCCCCTTCCCACCTTTCCCTTTTTTTTTCTTTCCTTTGATATTTTCTTTCTTGGCGCATAGGGGATTGGTGGGCTGTCCCACCAGCCCACTAAGGGCTGGTGTGACCCCCCCAAATACCTATGGGCTTCCCCGGAGTGGGTTGCCCCCCTCCGGTGAACTCCCGGAACCCATTCGTCATTCCCGGTACATTCCCGGTAACTCCGAAAACCTTCCGGTAATCAAATGAGGTCATCCTATATATCAATCTTCGTTTCCGGACCATTCCGGAAACCCTCGTGACGTCCGTGATCTCATCCGGGACTCCGAACAACATTTGGTAACCAACCATATAACTCAAATACGCATAAAACAACGTCGAACCTTAAGTGTGCAGACCCTGCGGGTTCGAGAACTATGTAGACATGACCCGAGAGACTCCTCGGTCAATATCCAACAGCGGGACCTGGATGCCCATATTGGATCCTACATATTCTACGAAGATCTTTTATCGTTTGAACCTCAGTGCCAAGGATTCGTATAATCCCGTATGTCATTCCCTTTGTCCTTCGGTATGTTACTTGCCCGAGATTCGATCGTCAGTATCCGCATACCTATTTCAATCTCGTTTACCGGCAAGTCTCTTTACTCGTTCCGTAATACAAGATCCCGCAACTTACACTAAGTTACATTGCTTGCAAGGCTTGTGTGTGATGTTGTATTACCAAGTGGGCCCCGAGATACCTTTCCTTCACACGGAGTGACAAATCCCAGTCTTGATCCATACTAACTCAACTAACACCTTCGGAGATACCTGTAGAGCATCTTTATAGTCACCCAGTTACGTTGCGACGTTTGATACACACAAAGCATTCCTCCGGTGTCAGTGAGTTATATGATCTCATGGTCATAGGAATAAATACTTGACATGCAGAAAACAGTAGCAACAAAATGACACGATCAACATGTTACGTCTATTAGTTTGGGTCTAGTCCATCACGTGATTCTCCCAATGACGTGATCCAGTTATCAAGCAACAACACCTTGTTCATAATCAGAAGACACTGACTATCATTGATCAACTGGCTAGCCAACTAGAGGCATGCTAGGGACGGTGTTTCGTCTATGTATCCACACATGTAAATGAGTCTTCATTCAATACAATTATAGCATGGATAATAAACTATTATCTTGATACAGGAATTATAATAATAACTATACATTTATTATTGCCTCTAGGGCATAATTCCAACAGTCTCCCACTTGCACTAGAGTCAATAATCTAGCCCTCACATCACCATGTGAATTACATTGTAATAAATCTAACATCCATACAGTTCTGGTGTCGATCATGTTTTGGCCGTGGAAGAGGTTTAGTCAGTGGGTCTGCTACATTCAGATCCGTGTGTACTTTGCATATATTTACGTCCTCCTCCTCGACGTAGTCGCGGATGAGGTTGAAGCGTCGTTTGATGTGTCTGGTCTTCTTGTGAAACCTTGGTTCCTTTGCTAAGGCAATGGCACCAGTGTTGTCACAGAACAAGGTTATTGGATCCGGTGCACTTGGCACCACTCCAAGATCCGTCATGAACTGCTTCATCCAGACACCCTCCTTAGCCGCCTCCGAGGCAGCCATGTACTCCGCTTCACATGTAGAATCTGCTACGACGCTTTGCTTGGAACTGCACCAGCTTACTGCACCCCCATTAAGAATAAATACGTATCCGGTTTGCGACTTAGAGTCGTCCGGATCTGTGTCAAAGCTTGCGTCGACGTAACCTTTTACGGCGAGCTCTTCGTCACCTCCATACACGAGAAACATCTCCTTAGTCCTTTTCAGGTACTTCAGGATATTCTTGACCGCTGTCCAGTGATCCACTCCTGGATTACTCTGGAACCTGCCTGTCATACTTATGGCTAGGCTAACATCCGGTCTAGTGCACAGCATCGCATACATGATAGAGCCTATGGCTGAAGCATAGGGGACGGAGCGCATATGCTCTCTATCTTCATCAGTTGCTGGGCACTGAGTCTTACTCAATCTCGTACCTTGTAACACTGGCAAGAACCCTTTCTTGGACTGTTCCATTTTGAACCTCTTCAAAACTTTATCAAGGTATGTGCTTTGTGAAAGTCCTATCAGGCGTTTTGATCTATCCCTATAGATCTTAATGCCTAGAATCTAAGCAGCTTCTCCTAGGTCCTTCATAGAGAAACTTTTATTCAAGTAACCTTTTATGCTCTCCAAAAGCTCTACGTTGTTTCCAATCAGTAATATGTCATCCACATATAATATTAGAAACGCCACAGAGCTCCCACTCACTTTCTTGTAAATACAAGATTCTCCAACCACTTGTATAAACCCAAATGCTTTGATCACCTCATCAAAGCGTTTGTTCCAACTCCGAGATGCTTGCACCAGTCCATAAATGGATCGCTGGAGCTTGCACACCTTGTCAGCATTTTCAGGATCGACAAAACCTTCGGGTTGCATCATATACAACTCTTCCTTAAGGAAACCGTTAAGGAACGCCGTTTTGACATCCATCTGCCAAATTTCATAATCGAAAAATGCAGCTATTGCTAACATGATTCTGACGGACTTAAGCATCGCTACGGGAGAGAAAGTCTCATCGTAGTCAATTCCTGGAACTTGTGAAAAACCCTTTGCCACAAGTCGAGCTTTATAAACGGTCACATTACCGTCACCGTCCGTCTTCTTCTTAAAAATCCATTTGTTTTGAATAGCCTTGCGGCCCTCAGGTAGTATCTCCAAAGTCCATACTTTGTTCTCATACATGGATCCTATCTCGGATTTCATGGCTTCTAGCCATTTGTTGGAATCTGGGCCCACCATTGCTTCTTCATAATTTGCAGGTTCATTGTTGTCTAACAACATGATCGTCAAGACGGGATTACCGTACCACTCTGGAGCAGCGCGTGATCTCGTCGACCTGCGTGGTTCAACAGAAACTTGAACTGGAGTTTCATGATCATCATCATTAACTTCCTCCTCAACCGGCGTCGCAATCACAGGGGTTTCCCCTTGCCCTGCGCCACCATCCAGAGGGATGAGAGGTTCGACAACCTCGTCAAGTTCTGTCTTCCTCCCACTCAATTCTCTCGAGAGAAACTCCTTCTCGAGAAAAGTTCCGTTCTTAGCAACAAACACTTTGCCCTCGGATTTGAGATAGAAGGTGTACCCAACTGTCTCTTTTGGGTAGCCTATGAAGACGCACTTTTCCGCTTTGGGTTCCAGCTTTTCAGGGTGAAGCTTTTTGACATAAGCATCACATCCCCAAACTTTAAGAAACGACAACTTTGGCCTTTTGCCATACCACAGTTCGTATGGTGTCGTCTCAACGGATTTCGATGGTGCCCTATTTAAAGTGAATGCAGCTGTTTCTAATGCATAACCCCAAAACGATAACGGCAAATCAGTAAGAGACATCATAGATCGCACCATTTCTAATAAAGTACGATTACGACGTTCGGACACACCATTACGCTGTGGTGTTCCAGGCGGTGTTAATTGCGAAACAATTCCACATTGTCTTAAGTGAGTACCAAACTCGAAACTCAGATACTCACCCCCACGATCAGACCGTAGGAACTTGATCTTCTTGTTACGATGATTTTCCACTTCACTCTGAAATTGCTTGAACTTTTCAAATGTTTCAGATTTGTGCTTCATCAAGTAGACATAACCATATCTACTTAAATCGTCAGTGAAGGTGAGAAAATAACGATATCCGCCGCGTGCCTCCACGCTCATCGGACCACACACATCGGTATGTATGATTTCCAACAAGTCACTTGCACGCTCCATTGTTCCGGAGAACGGAGTTTTAGTCATCTTGCCCATGAGGCATGGTTCGCACGTGTCAAGTGAATCAAAGTCAAGCGACTCCAAAAGTCCATCAGCATGGAGTTTCTTCATGCGCTTTACACCAATATGACCCAAGCGGCAGTGCCACAAAAATATGGCGCTATCATTGTTTACTCTAACTCTTTTGGTATCAATGTTATGTATATGCGTATCGCTATCGAGATTCAATATGAACAATCCTCTCACATTCGGTGCATGACCATAAAAGATGTTACTCATAGAAATAGAACAACCATTATTCTCAGACTTAAAAGAGTAACCGTCTCGCAATAAACAAGATCCAGATATAATGTTCATGCTCAACGCAGGCACTAAATAACAATGATTTAAGTTCATCACTAATCCCGACGGTAGTTGAAGTGACACGGTGCCGACGGCGATTGCATCAACCTTGGAACCGTTCCCTACGCGCATCGTCACTTCGTCTTTCGCCAGCCTCCGTCTATTCCGCAGTTCCTGCTTCGAGTTGCAAATGTGAGCAACAGAACCGGTATCGAATACCCAGGCACTACTACGAGAGCTGGTTAAGTACACATCAATAACATGTATATCAAATATACTGATTTTTCTTTGCCCGCCTTCTTATCTGCCAGATACTTGGGGCAATTGCGCTTCCAGTGACCCATACCCTTGCAATAGAAGCACTCTGTTTCAGGCTTAGGTCCAGCCTTGGGTTTCTTCGGCGGATTGGCAACAGGCTTGCTGCTCTTCTTCGAATTGCCCTTCTTGCCTTTGCCGTTTCTCTTGAAACTAGTGGTCTTGCTCACCATCAACACTTGATGTTCTTTACGGAGTTCAGACTCTGCGACTTTCAGCATCGCAAACAACTCGCCGGGAGACTTGTTCATCCCTTGCATGTTGTAGTTCAACACAAAGCTTTTATAGCTTGGCGGCAGTGATTGGAGGATTCTGTCAGTGATAGCTTCTTGCGGGAGTTCAATCCCCAGTTCAGCTAGACGGTTTGAGTACCCAGACATTTTGAGCACATGTTCACTGACAGACGAGTTTTCCTCCATCTTGCAAGCATAGAATTTATCGGAGGTCTCATACCTCTCGATCCAGGCGTTCTTCTGAAAGATGAACTTCAACTCTTGGAACATCTCAAATGCTCCATGACGCTCAAAGCGACGTTGAAGTCCCGGTTCTAAGCCATACAAGACTGCACATTGAACTATTGAGTAGTCCTCCTTACGCGCTAACCAAGCGTTCTTAACATCCTGATCAGCCGTAGCGGGTGGTTCATCTCCTAGCGCAGCATTAAGGACATAATCCTTCTTTCCAGCTTGTAAGATTAGCTTAAGATTACGAGCCCAGTCTACAAAGTTGCTTCCATCATCTTTCAACTTAGCTTTCTCTAGGAACGTATTAAAATTGAGGATGACACTTGCGTGAGCCATGATCTACAACACAAATATATTCAAAGTGGACTTAGACTATGTTCAAGATAATTAGAGTTCAACTTAATCAAATTACATGCTAAACTCCCACTCAAAAAGTACATCTCTCTAGTGATTTGAGTGGTTCATGATCCACCTACACTATCCCAAGTCCGATCATCACGTGAGTCGGGAGTAGTTTCAGTGGTAAGCATCCCTATGCTAATCATATCATCTATATGATTCATGATCGACCTTTCGGTCTCATGTGTTCCGAGGCCATGTCTGCACATGCTAGGCTCGTCAAGCTTAACCCGAGTGTTCCGCGTGTGCAACTGTTTTGCACCCGTTGTATGTGAACGTTGAGTCTATCACACCCGATCATCACGTGGTGTCTCGAAACGACGAACTGTAGCAACGGTGCACAGTCGGGGAGAACACAATTTCGTCTTGAAATTTTAGCGAGAGATCACCTCATAATGCTACCGTCGTTCTAACCAAAATAAGGTGCATAAAAGGATTAACATCACATGCAATTCATAAGTGACATGATATGGCCATCATCACGTGCTTCTTGATCTCCATCACCAAAGCATTGGCACGATCTTCTTGTCACCGGCGCCACACCATGATCTCCATCAACGTGTCGCCATCGGGGTTGTCGTGCTATTTATGCTATCACTACTAAAGCTACATCCTAGCAAAATAGTAAACGCATCTGCAAGCACATATGTTAGTATAAAGACAACCCTATGGCTCCTGCCGGTTGCCGTACCATCGACGTGCAAGTCGATATTTCTATTACAACATGATCATCTCATACATCCAATATATCACATCACATCATTGGCCATATCACATCACAATCATACCCTGCAAAAACAAGTTAGACATCCTCTAATTTTGTTCTTGCATGTTTTACGTGGTGACCAAGGGTATCTAGTAGGATCGCATCTTACTTACGCAAACACCACAACGGAAATATATGAGTTGCTATTTAACCTCATCCAAGGACCTCCTCGGTCAAATCCGATTCAACTAAAGTTGGAGAAACCGTCACTTGCCAGTCATCTTTGAGCAAAGGGGGTTACTCGTAACGATGAAACCAGTCTCTCGTAAGCGTACGAGTAATGTCGGTCCAAGCCGCTTCAATCCAACAATACCGCGGAATCAAGAAAAGACTAAGGAGGGCAGCAAAACGCACATCACCGCCCACAAAACCTTTTGTGTTCTACTCGAGAAGACATCTACGCATGAACCTAGCTCATGATGCCACTGTTGGGGAACGTCGCATGGGAAACAAAAAATTTCCTACGCGCACGAAGACCTATCATGGTGATGTCCATCTACGAGAGGGGATGAGTGATCTACGTACCCTTGTAGATCGTACAGCAGAAGCGATTAGAGATCGCGGTTGATGTAGTGGAACGTCCTCACGTCCCTCGATCCGCCCCGCGAACAATCCCGCGATCAGTCCCACGATCTAGTACCGAACGGACGGCACCTCCGCGTTCAGCACACGTACAGCTCGACGATGATCTCGGCCTTCTTGATCCATCAAGAGAGACGGAGAGGTAGAAGAGTTCTCCGGCAGCGTGACGGCGCTCCGGAGGTTGGTGATGATCTTGTCTCAGCAGGGCTCCGCCCGAGCTCCGCAGAAACACGATCTAGAGGAAAAACTATGGAGGTATGTGGTCGGGCAGCCGTGAGAAAGTCGTCTCAAATCTGCCCTAAAAGCCCCATATATAGGAGGAGGGAGGGGGACCTTGCCTTGGGGTCCAAGGGAACCCCAAGGGGTCGGCCGAGCCAGGGGGGAGGACTCTCCCCCCCCCCCCAAACCGAGTCCTACTTGGTTTGGTGGGAGGGAGTCCTTCCCCCTTCCCACCTTTCCCTTTTTTTTTCTTTCCTTTGATATTTTCTTTCTTGGCGCATAGGGGATTGGTGGGCTGTCCCACCAGCCCACTAAGGGCTGGTGTGACCCCCCCAAATACCTATGGGCTTCCCCGGAGTGGGTTGCCCCCCTCCGGTGAACTCCCGGAACCCATTTGTCATTCCCGTACATTCCCGGTAACTCCGAAAACCTTCCGGTAATCAAATGAGGTCATCCTATATATCAATCTTCGTTTCCGGACCATTCCGGAAACCCTCGTGACGTCCGTGGTCTCATCCGGGACTCCGAACAACATTCGGTAACCAACCATATAACTCAAATACGCATAAAACAACGTCGAACCTTAAGTGTGCAGACCCTGCGGGTTCGAGAACTATGTAGACATGACCCGAGAGACTCCTCGGTCAATATCCAACAGCGGGACCTGGATGCCCATATTGGATCCTACATATTCTACGAAGATCTTTTATCGTTTGAACCTCAGTGCCAAGGATTCGTATAATCCCGTATGTCATTCCCTTTGTCCTTCGGTATGTTACTTGCCCGAGATTCGATCGTCAGTATCCGCATACCTATTTCAATCTCGTTTACCGGCAAGTCTCTTTACTCGTTCCGTAATACAAGATCCCGCAACTTACACTAAGTTACATTGCTTGCAAGGCTTGTGTGTGATGTTGTATTACCGAGTGGGCCCCGAGATACCTCTCCGTCACACGGAGTGACAAATCCCAGTCTTGATCCATACTAACTCAACTAACACCTTCGGAGATACCTGTAGAGCATCTTTATAGTCACCCAGTTACGTTGCGACGTTTGATACACACAAAGCATTCCTCCGGTGTCAGTGAGTTATATGATCTCATGGTCATAGGAATAAATACTTGACACGCAGAAAACAGTAGCAACAAAATGACACAATCAACATGCTACGTCTATTAGTTTGGGTCTAGTCCATCACGTGATTCTCCCAATGACGTGATCCAGTTATCAAGCAACAACACCTTGTTCATAATCAGAAGACACTGACTATCATTGATCAACTGGCTAGCCAACTAGAGGCATGCTAGGGACGGTGTTTTGTCTATGTATCCACACATGTAAATGAGTCTTCATTCAATACAATTATAGCATGGATAATAAACTATTATCTTGATACAGGAATTATAATAATAACTATACATTTATTATTGCCTCTAGGGCATAATTCCAACACATCCATGGCCTTCATGAGGCTATGCGCCATCTCCACCACTGACTGATTTCTCCTCTCCACAACCCCATTCTGCTGTGGGGAATAGGGCGATGTCGTGTTCCTCTGAATCCCCAGTTCGTCACAGTAAGTGTTAAATTCAGTTGACAGGAACTCAACCCCTCTGTCGGTGCGGAGAGCACGCAGCTTGACGTTGCCCTGCAGCTCGGCGTGGGCTTTGATCTTCTTGAAGAAACGAAAAGCTTCGTCTTTGCTCTTTAGTACCTCGAGCCACATGTACCTGCTGCAGTCATCGACGATCAGCAGGAAGTACTTGTTCCCGCTTGTTGTTGCTGGCGTGATTGGTCCACAGAGATCACCATGGACGAGGTAGAGCGGCTTCTCGGCGCGGTACGTCGTCGCCCGCGGGAATGGGGTGCGGTGCATCTTCCCGATCGTGCATCCCTCGCAGAACTGCTCTGTGTGAGTGAGCTTCGGCATCCCGCGAACCATGTCTTTTGCTCCGAGGTCGTGCAGGACACGGAAATGCAGGTGGCCAAAACGGGCATGCCACCTCCGTCCCTCATCTGTAGCGGCCGAGAGGAGGCACACAGGGGCGGCCAAGTTCAGAGCCACGGCGTAAAGCCGGTTGCTCGTCCGCCGCACCTGTGCCAGGAGAAGCTCTTGTCTGTCGTAGAGACAGAGCTCCCCGTCATGGATCATGGATTTGCAGCCATGCTCATCTAGCTGCCCGAGGCTCATGATGTTGGTGCGTAGCTGCGGGATGTAGTATACGTCAGAGAGTGCACGGTGCTCTCCGCTGCGGCAAGAGAACATAACTGCACCGCGCCCCGCGATCTGAACTACGGAGCCGTCGCCGAACCGAACTTTCCCGCGCACAGTTTCGTCGACCTCTGTCAGCAGTTCACGGCAGGCGGTCATGTGATTGCTTGCACCGGTGTCGAGGTACCACTTGTCGTCGTTTGTGGCCGTGGGCATGACGCGCTCCTCATTGAGAAACACGTGCTCGCCGCCTCCTTGCAGTGCATCCTCGACGTTCTCACCCTCAGCTGTCTGAACTGCATCGCCTGCCACACACGTAGCGAGCAGCATCGCAGGTTGCTCGATCTCCACCTGGGCAACATTTGCTTGTTGGTCCTGCTGCTCCCGTTGCTCCCTCTCCTTCTTGCGGCACTCCTTCACCCAGTGCCCCGGGATGCCGCAGTATCGGCAATTCCCTTTGCACTTGGGTTGAGCGGGTCCACCGTTCCCGCGGCCACCTCCTTGGCCCCCGGCACCCCCACCTTGAGTGTTTCCGGGTTTGCCGTTGCCGCGATCGCGTCTGTCTCCTGGATTAGAGGGGCCGCCTCCTTGATCTGCTAGCTTGTCGCGGGCGCACCACTCGTCGGCCGTGAAGAGTAGTTGAGCCCCTGGTGCCGGCGCATCCTCGCGCTCGCGTTCCTCCACGACCAGCAGCCGGCCGCAGAGCTCCTCGAGGGACAGCAGTTTCGTGTCCACCAGAGATTCTATAGCCACCGCCCTCTCTCGATATGGCCGCGGCACCGTCCGGAGGACGTTGAGGACGACCTTGTGCTCATCCACAGGATCTCCGAGCGCCAACAGTTCGTCGATGATCGTCCTCAATCTCATGACGTAGGACTCGATCCCCTCGCCGTCCTTGTACCAGAGCGCTTCGTACTCCGAGCGACGAGTCTGCGCCTTGGTTTCACGGACGCGCTCCACCCCGACTCGCATCGTCTTCAGGGTGTCCCACGCCTCCTTGGCCGTGGACTTCGCCCCGAGAATGCGCATGAGCTCCGCCGGCACGCCTTTGAGGAGGGTGATCATCGCCCGCCTGTCATCGCGCTCCGATCCTTGTCCCGTCTCCACCACGCGCCACAGCTCGTCAGCTTGGAACTGCAGCTTGGTGATCATGGCCCAGTCGGTGTAGTTGGTGCGCGTCAGCATCATCGGGGGCCCGCCGCCTCCGCCCCCCGCTATGCACGACGCGTTCGACGACGCGCACCCCGGCGCCTCGTCGGTGGTAAGACGCGCCAGGGTCTTCTCCAGAGATGCGGCTGCTCCCGCAGCCTGATCCTCCTTCACCTGTTTGTTGGTTTTCTCCTCGTCACTTCCGGCCATCACTCCGGCAGATCTTACACTACCGGTACCTGAAATGGATCGAACACCATCAAGGCTCTGATGCCACTTGTTGTTGCAGACGCCGGCAAGATCAACGAGCGAGAGATCAACGTCGGGAGGAGGAGCTCTGAGAGAGAGAAACGATGTTCTGTGCTGCCTAACAACTGCAGCGTTTTCGTTGTATTCTGGCTCGAAACTGCCAGCCGATAGGAAAAAAACCCACGCCCTCGCAGCCCAGCCTACTGATCGTGTCATCCCATGATGCTAAACGCTACCCTAAACCATACGTGAACATATGCACGCGGACGGTCCTTTTAATATTCAGCTAATGTTTGATTCAGACTAGCAACGGGATTATCCTTCAGGGCTCAGGGCGGAGCTTCAAGGTGTGGTGCTACGCCCTGGCATTCCAGATGAGCGTTTCCTGCGCCTCTCCGGGGCCAGATTCTCGGCCAGGGGTGCGTATCGTGCCGACATGGAGATGGAGGTGCATGCGGTTGATGCTTTCGCACCAACTATTTGGCATAGTTTTTTTTTTTGCGAAGAAACTATTTGGCATAGTTACGCCCGTGGAAAGTGCAAGTTCTTTCTATGGCGTTGCCATCGTCGCCGGCCGCCATGTGCTGCCCTTCTTCACCGGAGAAATATCATAGACAACGCCGCCTGCGTGTTCTGTGGGGGTATGGAGACCATAGAGCACTTGTTGTTCGAGTGCGTTCATGCCCGCGCCCTCTCGGCTCTGTTCTCTTCCCTGTGCTCTGCTAGCACAGGCGGTCTACCTGCACTGCCTCGTCTTCGATCCACCGCTCTATAATATTTGGAAGAATGCACAGGTATTCCGTGCACCCGCAAGTTGTTCTGCATGGCCTTTCGGACAGAGCAATTCTTCCTTTTGGACAGCAGGAAAATGCGGGGGGCGATGTCTTTCAGTTGTAACCCATCGAGCCAGGCAGAGTCCCAAAACGAAGCACGAAGGCCGTCCTTTTTTATTTTTATTTTTTAAGGGTACATCAAAGACGTATCATATAGCTTTATAGAAGGTCAAAAATATGTACATCAAAGGTCATCCTGAATTTTCACCTTTGTAGCAGCCCCGAAAATGACACGATCAACCTTGTCACATGGGTTCCCAAGACGCACCCAAAGATGGTCGGGTCCATCCATCAAACCACAACCACCGAATACACAATACAGCGACAAACCTTTTTAGATTTAGGATACCCAGGCCTCCTTGAGTTTTTGATTTGCAAACTTGCTCCCGATTAATTTTGCACTTGCCTCCGATAACTTTAATTATCACAACCTGCCCATAAATAAGCCCACCGAAGAGCATCAATCTTGTTTAGTAGCTCATCCGGAAGATTCAAGACTGTCATGAAGTAAATGGCAGTGGCTGTGAGAACAGACTTTATCAAAACAGTATGACATCCGGGGGCATACTCCTGATTGTGTGGCGCCTAGGTGAAAGAAGTCACACTACATTGTGTGGCGCCTAGGCCCAAGGAGCTACACTATCTTATATTAAAATCTTTAAATTTTTTAATCCGTGCATCCGATGAAAACATGCATTATACGAATGTTGTATATTTTTTTGTGTTCTACTCAATGGTTGCATTTTCATCCATGTTAGGATCAATTTTCTTGATGAAAACTCTATTAGGAAAATGCATCCTAGTATAACTGATCGGATTTTGTAAAACTTACAAACTTGGCATGATGATAGCCATGCATTTGCTTCCTACACGAGTTTTGCACTAAATATTGTGTATGTTCACGCCATGCCCATGCTTGCCATGTTAGTCATCTTTAACATGTTCATGTCTTGCATCTAAGTGACTAACATGGTATAAATGAAATTGTGTTACAGGAAGTTGCATTTTGTAGGATCTATAGTAAATAATCATGACATCATATGAATATGATATAATTATGAAAGTTGGGAAATTTCATGTCTACTCTAAATCCATGGCAGTTTCATACCCACTAAATATTTGCGTCACTATGTTTTGAAACACTGAAGTATCTAAGGCAATGTTCTGCGGGATTGACACTTGTCCTTGGATGTCAACAGAACTTTGCATTTTGTAAAATGCATAGTAAATCAACCATGCTTCATACAATGTTATGTAATTTTCTATAATAGAATTTCATTTGTATCATTAGTCATTTTTACTATGGATCTTACAACATGCAACTTTCTGTAACAACAGAATTTCATTTATATTATGTTAATCACTTATATGCAAGACATGAACATGTTAAAGATGATTAACATGGTAAGCATAGGCATGGCGTGAACATTATATAGTGCAAAACTCATGTAGGATGCAAATGCACAAGAGCTATAGGTCAATGGCTATCATCATGCCAAGTTCGTAAGTCTTAACAAATTCGATCAGTTATACCATGATGCATTTTTGTAACAGAGTTTTCATCAAGAAAATTGATCCTACAATAGATGAAAATGTCACAATTACGTAGAACACAGAAAAATACATAACATTCATATAAGTCACGTTTTTATCGGATGTACGGATTAAAAGTTACAACGGATTTAATATAAGGTAGCGTGACTCCTTTCACCCAGGGACGATTCTAGGGGGGGACAAGGGGGGGCTAGACCCCCCCCCCCCTGACGGGGATATAGCTCTAGGGTAGGGTCATAGGTCTGACCAATACGTCCTACCCAAGGGCACCTCATTATTAGTTTAAGGACTACAAGGGAAATTCCTACTGGATCGTGACAACATCTAATCCACTCGGTACGGATCCACTCAGACAAGTACATTCCATCCACTCGGATGACAGTCAACCACTCGGCCGTATGACTCACTCGGTCATGCAAATATCAACAGTCGGCAAGACATCTGTAGTGGGCTGACATTATGGCATCAATGCCCAATCTTGTAACATAAGAGGTGAGGAGGTGGCGCACTCTATATAAGCCACACCCCCTCCACATAGCTAGTGGCGATCTTCTTCTCCTCCTTCGGGCTCATTCTTTCCCTGGAGCTCTGGCTCTCTCTATACCATGTAACTCATGTTCATGACAGATAAAACAAAGCCTATCCGGAGCACGAGACGTAGGGTGTTATCTCCACTGTGAGAGGCCTGAACTCGCTAAAACCACCGTGTCACCCATGTGCATCTCGATATATCATGCTCCTTTATCCTACACCCTTTTTATTGTCGGAATCGTTACGACGATAGTTGGCGCCCACCGTGGGGCATGGCATCTATCGAGGCATGATGCACATGGTTATTTCTTCAATCATTGGCGTCGTCCGCCTCATGGCCGTCACGTGCGACCGCCGGCGTCGTCCGCCTCATCGCCGTCACACGCGGCCACCAGCGTCGTCCGCCTCATCGCCGTCACACGAGGCAGTCGGTGTCATCCGCCTCATCGTCTTCGTCTCCGACCGTCACGCCGTGCTCTATCGCATGCAGTACAGCGGTAGAGCACGACAACTGGCCCATCGTCCTGGTTCTTGGAGCGACGAGGCCCATATGCTTGCGCTTCGCCCGGCTTCGCGGGCGACGAAGGGCTGCTTCGACCGGCGCCCAGCTCCGGCTCCCCGAGCGGCGAAACACAACCACCAGTGCTCGTGTTGGCCTCGCCCTTGGCTGCGCTGCCTGCATCTCTGGCGCCTGGGCTATAGCCAACTACTCGTCGGCACCTCTCGGCTGCCGTCCTAGTCCTGTCAGACCGACAATTTTCGACGGAACAGAGCCCTCCTCCAAACCAACTGCCTCTATAACTCTGTCTCTCGTTTCAACTCACATCGCATGCAGATGTCGTCTTTAATTCTTGCTTAATTAACACTTACGTTTCCACTAACCATGCAACATTCTGGACCTAAGGCAAGTCCTTCAATGCTTAGGGACGTGGGACAAGCTTTTGAAGGAGTCAGCGCAAAAGCCAGGAAGGGCCACACCTCCACGCGGGCAACGTTTTCTTTCCCGGTCGCTGGCTGCTGGACATGGCCATTTTTTCCTCTAACCATGCAAGGTATGTGGGACACCTCCTCCTGAATTAGGTGCATGCACGTAAATGCGTTCAAGCACAGAAAATGGAAGGACGTGGCGTTCATAATATTTTGTGGGATGGACTGACCGTTTCGACAAGGTAATTGCCTCATTCAACGTCTCATCCGGTGAGCGTTACGTGCACTCAATTAATTGTGCATGCATACAAGCTTAACCGTCAATTATCATGTAACGTCATCATTGGCATGCGTTTATCATCTTCTATCATATATAACGAGACGTCTTTAATCGTTGCAAATTAGCATATGTACAGGACGCTTAATCCATCCAAAAATATTCACAGCTATGTTTGCTACTAATGGCCACTCGTCCGTCATCGTCTCCGAACAATAGTTTATTGAGACGGAATGTCCATTCGAGCTACTAACACGATGACAAACAGAAATTATTTCAGATGAATTTTGCATACAAATGACCAACATGCAGTGACTCGGTCGTCCTACATGCCGTCGCTCGATCGGACGCGTCGTCATCACTCGGCCGCTCTGCGTACCGTCGCTCAGTCGGACACGCATCGTCCGCACTCAGCCACCCCACGCGTGGTCGCTCAGTCGGACGCGTCGTCATCACTCGGCCGCCCTGCATGCCGTCACGCAGTCGGACGCGTCGTGAGCACTCGGTCGCCCGCGCGCCGCCCCTTAGTCGGATGTCTCGTCATCACTCGGCCGCCCTGCATGCTGTTACTCAGTCGGACGCGTCGTCAGCGCTCGGCCGCCCTGCGCGCCGTCCCTCACTCGGATCCGTCGTCAGCACTCGGTAGCTTCGCGCATCGCCAGTCAGCAAGACAAGCCATCCTCACTCGGCTGGAGATTCCTTCGTCACTCGGCAGCTCCGCGTGCCGCCACTCGATTGGACGCTCCTTCGTCACTCGGCAGCTTCGCGTGTCGTCACTCGGCTGGAGGCTCCTTCGTCACCTGGTTGCTCTGCGCGTCGTCACTCGGCCGCCCCGCGTGTCGCCACTCAGCTAGACTCGTCTTCATCGCTTGACCGCCCAACACATCGCCACTCAGCCGGATGTGTCTACTTCGCTCGACCGCCTCGCGCGTCGTCAGGCAGCTAAGTCATTTTTTCACAGACTGCATTCTATTAAATAATCGTTTCTACATTACCGAGTGTCGAGGAAGTCGCACATGACGTTCACTCGAAGGCCACGCCACCGAGTGTACCTCTGCACTTGGTTGTTTATTTTTATGTGGGAACACTTCACTTCCGCTTCGTTTTGGTCCAGTACTCAAACGAATTCAGTCGAATCCTTCACTTGCATAAGTATAGTCGGATCCTGCACAAGTACAACCACCTGGCACACCCAGTGGGTGTCTATGGGTGTTATTTACACAAACTATTTCAGAAAAGGTCAAATTACTTTGATAAATTTTCATGCTGGCTTGTGCTACTTTTCATACACAGGTTACGCGATCACTCACGCATCCGTGTGCCATCCTCGTCGCTACTCAGGCTCAGTCGCCGCAACAATCATTTGTACGTTTTCACGTGTACGGAAGCCCCTTCGATGACGTAGTGGACACGGCCGCCCCGCGTGCCGTCAGTGGGTCGGACGCCTCCTCGACATACATCACTTGGACGCCCCGCGCGTTGCCACTCAGTCAGACTCGTCTACCTCACTCGGATGCCCCACGCATCGCCACTCCGTGTGGCACGTCTTCATCACTCGGATGCCCCGCGCGCCACCGCTCGGCTTAGCTGCGATTCAGTATCGCCTAAGTTAAAACTACTACGAGTACGGACACGCTCCACACTCGGGAACTTAGCTGTGACTCTGTGTCGCCTAAGTTAAAATTACTCCGAGTACGGACACGCTCCACACTCGGGAACTTAGCTGTGACTCCGTGTCGCCTAAGTTAAAATTACTCCGAGTACGGACACGCTCCACACTCGGGAACTTAGCTGTGACTCCGTGTCGCCTAAGTTAAAATTACTCCGAGTACGGACACGCTCCACACTCGGGAACTTAGCTGCGACTCCGTATCGCCTAAGTTAAAACAACTCCGAGTACGGACACGCTCCACACTCGGGAACTTAGCTGCGACTCCGTATCGCCTAAGTTAAAACAACTCCGAGTACAGACACGCTCCATACTCGGGGGCTTAGCTGTGACTCCGTATCGCTTAAGTTAAAAACTACTCCGAGTACGGACACGCTCCACACTCGGGGACTTAGCTACGACTCCGTATCGTCTAAATTAAAACTACTATGAGTACGGACACGCTCCACACTCGGGAACTTAGCTGTGACTACGTGTCGCCTAAGTTAAAATTACTCCGAGTACGGACACGCTCCACACTCAGGAACTTAGCTGCGACTCCGTATCGCCTAAGTTAAAACAACTCCGAGTACGGACATGCTCCACATTCGGGGACTTAGCTGCGACTCCGTATCGCCTAAGTTAAAAACAACTCCGAGTGCGGACTGTTGGGGAACGTCACATGGGAAACAAAAAATTTCCTACGCGCACGAAGACCTATCATGGTGATGTCCATTTACGAGAGGGGATGTTCGATCTACGTACCCTTGTAGACCGCACAGCAGAAGCGTTAGTGAACGCGGTAGATGTAGTGAAACGTCCTCACGTCCCTCGATCCGCCCCGCGAACCGTCCCGGGATCAGTCCCACGATCTAGTGCCGAACGGACGGCACCTCCGCGTTCAGCACACGTACAACTCGACGATGATCTCGGCCTTCTTGATCCAACAAGAGAGACGGAGAGGTAGAAGAGTTCTCCGGCAGCACGACGGCGCTCCGGAGGTTGGTGGTGATCTAATCTCAGCAGGGCTCCGCCCGAGCTCCGCAGAAACGCGATCTAGAGGTAAAACCGTGGAGATATGTGGTCGGGCTGCCGTGGCAAAGTTGTATCAAATCAGCCCTAAAACCTCCGTATATATAGGGGGAAGAGGGGGAGCCTTGCCTTGGGGTCCAAGGACCCCCAAGGGGTTCGGCCGAGCCAAGGGGGGCAACACTCCCCTTCCAAACCGAGTCCAACTAGGTTTGGAAGGACGAGTCCTTCCCCCTTTTCCCACCTCTTCTCTTTTTTTTCTTTTCTCTTTGATTTTCTTCCTATGGCGCATAGGGCCTTCTTGGGCTGTCCCACCAGCCCACTAAGGGCTGGTGCGCCACCCCCAAGGCCTATGGGCTTCCCCGGGGTGGGTTGCCCCCCCGGTGAACTCCCGGAACCCATTCGTCATTCCCAGTACATTCCCGGTAACTCCGAAAACCTTCCGGTAATCAAATGAGGTCATCCTATATATCAATCTTCGTTTCCGGACCATTCCGGAAACCCTCGTCCATGATCTCATCTGGGACTCCGAACAACATTCGGTAACCAACCATATAACTCAAATACGCATAAAACAACGTCGAACCTTAAGTGTGCACACCCTGCGGGTTCGAGAACTATGTAGACATGACCCGAGAGACTCCTCGGTCAATATCCAATAGCGGGACCTGGATGCCCATATTGGATCCTACATATTCTACGAAGATCTTATCGTTTGAACCTCAGTGCCAAGGATTCATATAATCCCGTATGTCATTCCCTTTGTCCTTCGGTATGTTACTTGCCCGAGATTCGATCATCAGTATCCGCATACCTATTTCAATCTCATTTACCGCCAAGTCTCTTTACTCGTTCCGTAATACAAGATCCCGCAACTTACACTAAGTCACATTGCTTGCAAGGCTTGTGTGTGATGTTGTATTACCGAGTGGGCCCCGAGATACCTCTCCGTCACACGGAGTGACAAATCCCAGTCTCGATCCATACTAACTCAACTAACACCTTCGGAGATACCTATAGAACATCTTTATAGTCACCCTTTTACGTTGCGACGTTTGATACACACAAAGCATTCCTCCGGTGTCAGTGAATTATATGATCTCATGGTCATAGGAACAAATACTTGACACGCAGAAAACAGTAGCAACAAAATGACACGATCAACATGCTACGTCTATTAGTTTGTGTCTAGTCCATCACATGATTCTCCTAATGATGTGATCCCGTTATCAAGTAACAACACTTGCCTATGGCCAGGAAACCTTGGCCATCTTTGATCAACGAGCTAGTCAACTAGAGGCTTACTAGGGACAGTGTTTTGTCTATGTATCCACACAAGTATTGTGTTTCCAATCAATACAATTATAGCATGGATAATAAACGATTATCATGAACAAAGAAATATAATAATAACTAATTTATTATTGCCTCTAGGGCATATTTCCAACAGTCTCCCACTTGCACTAGAGTCAATAATCTAGTTCACATGACCATGTGATTCCAACGAATCCAACACCCATATAGTTATGGGGTCTGCTCACGTCTTGCTCATGAGAGAGGTTTTAGTCAACGGTTCTGAAATTTTCAGATCCGTGTGTTCTTTACAAATCTTTATGTCATCTTATAGATGCTGCTACTATGTGCTATTCGGAAATACTCCAAATATCTACTCTACTATACGAATCCGTTTCACTACTCATAGTTATTCGGATTAGTGTCAAAGCTTACATCGACGTAACCCTTTAAGACGAACTCTTTAACCACCTCCATAATCGAGAAAAATTCCTTAGTCCATCAGTTACTAAGGATAAATTTTGACCGCTGCTAGTGATTCAATCATGGATCACTCTCTGTACTTCTCAATAGACTTGCTGCAAGGCACACATGAGGTGCGGTACTCAGCATGGCATACTTTAGAGTCTACGACTAAGGCATAGAAGACGACCTTCGTCTATTCTCTTTATCCTGCCGTGGTCGGGTTTTGAGTCTTACTCAAATTCACACCTTACAATGCAACCAAGAACTCCTTCTTTGCTGATCTATTTTGAACTCCTTCAAAACTTGTCAAGGCATGCATCTTGTTGAAACTTCCATTAAGCGCTTTCGATCTATCTCCATAGATCTTTGATGCTCAACGTTCAAGTAGCTCAATCCAGGTATTCCTTTGAAAACTCCTTTCAAACAACCTTGTATGCTTTACAGAAATTCCACGTTACTTCTGATCCACAATATGTCAACCACATATACTTATCATAAATTCTATAGTGCTCCCACTCACTTCTTTGGAAAAACAAGTTTCTCATAAACCTCGTACAAACCCAAAATCCTTGATCATCTCATCAAAGTGTATATTCCAACTCCGAGATGCTTGCACCAGTCCATTGAAGGATCAATGGAGCTTGCATACTTGCTAGTATCTTCAGGATCGACAAAACCTCCTGGTTGTATCACATACAATGTTTGCTCAAGGAAACCGTCGAGAAAACAATGTTTTGACATCCTACGTGCAATATTTCACAAATAATGCAACAACTACTAACATAATTCTAACAGACTTTTAGCATCGCTACGAGTGAGAAAGTCTCATCATAGTCAACTGTTTGATCTTGTCGGAAACATCTTTGCGACAAGTCGAGCTTTTCTTAATAGTGACTTATCACCGTCATCGTCTGTCTTCCTTTTAAAGATCCATCTTTACTCAATAGTCCTATGACCATCAAGTAGTTCTTCCAAACTCTACACTTTGTTTTGATACATGGATCCTCTCTCGGATTTCATGGCCTCCAGCCATTTGTCAGAATCCGGGCCCACCATTGCTTTCTCCATAACTCGTAGGTTCACTGTTGCTCAACAAGATGACCTCCAAGATAGGGTTACCGTACCACTCTGCAGTAGTACGCGACCTTGTCAACCTACGAGGCTTGTAGTAACTTGATCCGATGTTCGATGATCACCATCATCAGTTTTCACTTCAATTGGTGTAGGCGCCACAGGAACAACTTCCTGCGCCCTGCTACACACTGGTCGAAGTGATGGTTCAATAACCTCATCAAGTTCTACCACCCTCCCACTCAATTCTTTCGAGAGAAACCTTTCCTCGAGAAAGGATCCGTTTCTAGAAACAAACACTTTGCTTTCGGATCTGAGATAGGAGATGTACCCAGCTGTTTTGGATATCCTATGAAGATGCATTTATCCGCCTTGGGTTCGAGCTTAGAAGACTGAAACTTTTTCGCATAAGTGTCGAAACCCCAAACTTTCAAGAAACGACAGTTTAGATTTCTCTAAACCTCAGTCTATACTGTGTCATCTCAACGGAAATACGTGGTGCCCTATTTAAAGTGAATGTGGTTGTCTCTAATGCTTAACCCATAAACGATAGTGGTAATTCGATAAGAGACATCATAACATGCACCATACCAAATAGTGTGTGGCTATGACGTTCAGACACATCATCACACTATGATGTTCTAGGTGGCATGAACCGCGAAACAATTTCCACATTGTCTTAACTGCGTACCAAAACTCGTAACTCAGATATTCATTTCTATGATCATACCGTAGACAGTTTATCCTCTTGTTACGACGAACTTCACTCCGAAACAGAATTGAACTTTTCAATATTTCAGACTTGTGATTCATTAAGCAAATACTCTAGTATCTACTCAAATCGTCATTAAAGTAAGAACATAATGATATCCACTGTGTGCCTCAGCACCCATTGGACTGCATACATCAAAATGTATCACTTCCAACAAGTTACTATCTTATTTCATCTCAATGAAAACAAGGCCTTGCTCATGTGGTATGATTTGCATGTCACTAGTGATTCAAAATCAAGTGAGTATAAAGATCCATCAGCATGGAGCCTCTTCATGTAATTTATACCAACATGACTCAAGCGGCAGTGCCACAAGTAAGTGGTACTATCATCATTACCTCGTATCTTTTGGCACCAATATCATGAACATGTGTAACACTACGATCGAGATTCAATAAACCATTGAAGGTGATTATTCAAGAAAATAGAGTAACCATTATTCTCTTTAAATGAATAATCGTATTGCAATAAACACAATCAAATCATGTTCATGCTTAACGCAAGCACCAAATAACAATTATTTAGGTTTAACACCAATCCCGATGATAGAGGGAGCGTGCGACGTTTGATCATATCAACCTTGGAAACACTTCCAACACGTATCGTCATCTCTCCTTTAGCTAGTCTCCGTTTATTCCGTAGCTTTCATTTCGTGTTACTAATCACTTAGCAACCAAACCGGTATCCAATACCCTCGTGCTACTAGGAGTACTAGTAAAGTACACATCAACATCATGTATATCAAATATACTTCTTTCGACTTTTGCCAGCCTTCTTATCTACCAAGTATCTAGGGTTGCTCCACCTCAGTGACTGTTCCCCTCATTATAGAAGCACTTAGTCTCGGGTTTGGGTTTAATCTTGGGTCTCTTCATTAGTGCAGCAACTGTTTTGCCGTTTCACGAAGTATCCCTTCTAGACCTTGCCTTTCTTGAAATTTAGTGGTTTTACAAACCATCAACTATTGATGCTCCTTCTTGATTTCTACTTTCACAATGTCAAACATCGCGAATCGCTCAAGGATCATTGCATCTATCCTTGATATGTTATAGTTCATCACGAAGCTCTCACAGCTTGGTGGCAGTGACTTTGGAGAACCATCACTATCTCATCTGAAAGATTAACTCCCACTTGATTCAAGTGATTGTCGTACTCAGACAATCTGAGCACACGCTCAACGATTGAGCTTTTCTCCTTTACTTTGTGGACAAAGAATCTTGTCGGAGGTCTCGTACCTCTCAACAAGGGCACGAGCATGAAATCACAATTTCATCTCTTTAGAACATCACTTATGTTCCGTGACGTTTCAAAACGTCTTCGGTGCCTTGCTTCTAAGCCATTAAGTATTTTGCACTGAACTATCGTGTAGTCATCAGAAACGTGTATGTCGGATGTTCACAGCATCCACAGACGACGCTCGAGGTGCAGCACACCGAGTGGTGCATTAAGGACATAAGCCTTCTGCGCAGCAACGAGGAGTCCTTCCCCCTTTTCCCACCTCTTCTCTTTTTTTTTCTCTTTGATTTTCTTCCTATGGCGCATAGGGCCTTCCTGGGCTGTCCCACCAGCCCACTAAGGGCTGGTGCGCCACCCCCAAGGCCTATGGGCTTCCCCGGGGTGGGTTGCCGCCCCCCCCGGTGAACTCCCGGAACCCATTCGGCATTCCCGGTACATTCCCGGTAACTCCGAAAACCTTCCGGTAATCAAACGAGGTCATCCTATATATCAATCTTCGTTTCCGGACCATTACGGAAACCCTCGTGACGTCCGTGATCTCATTCGGGACTCCGAACAACATTCGGTAACCAACCATATAACTCAAATACGCATAAAACAACGTCGAACCTTAAGTGTGCAGACCCTGCGGGTTCGAGAACTATGTAGACATGACCCGAGAGACTCCTCGGTCAATATCCAATAGCGGGACGTGGATGCCCATATTGGATCCTACATATTCTACAAAGATCTTATCGTTTGAACCTCAGTGCCAAGGATTCATATAATCCCGTATGTCATTCCCTTTGTCCTTCGGTATGTTACTTGCCCGAGATTCGATCGTCAGTATCCGCATACCTATTTCAATCTCGTTTACCGGCAAGTCTCTTTACTCGTTCCGTAATACAAGATCCCACAACTTACACTAAGTCACATTGCTTGCAAGGCTTGTGTGTGATGTTGTATTACCGAGTAGGCCCCGAGATACCTCTCTGTCACACGGAGTGACAAATCCCAGTCTCGATCCATACTAACTCAACTAACACCTTCGGAGATACCTCTAGAGCATCTTTATAGTCACCCAGTTACGTTGCGACGTTTGATACACACAAAGCATTCCCCCGGTGTCAGTGAGTTATATGATCTCATGGTCATAGGAACAAATACTTGACACACAGAAAACAGTAGCAACAAAATGACACGATCAACATGCTACGTCTATTAGTTTGGGTCTAGTCCATCACATGATTCTCCTAATGATGTGATCTCGTTATCAAGTAACAACACTTGCCTATGGCCAGGAAACCTTGGCCATCTTTGATCAACGAGCTAGTCAACTAGAGGCTTACTAGGGACAGTGTTTTGTCTATGTATCCACACAAGTATTGTGTTTCCAATCAATACAATTATAGCATGGATAATAAACGATTATCATGAACAAAGAAATATAACAATAACTAATTTATTATTGCCTCTAGGGCATATTTCCAACACGGACATGCTCCACACTTGAGGACTTAGTTGCGACTCCGTATCGCCTAAGTTAAGAACAACTCTGAGTGCGGACATGCTCCGCACTCGGGGGCTTAGTTGCGACTCTGTATCGCCTAAGTTAAAACAACTCCGAGTACGGACACGCTCCACACTCGGGAGCTTAGCTGCGGCTCCATATCGCCTAAGTTAAAAACTACTCCGAGTACAGACACGCTCCACACTCGGAACTTAGCTGCGACCCCGTATCGCCTAAGTTAAAAACAACTCTTAGAGACTTGACTTTGATCTAGAAATCATATAATGCAGATACAACAAACATTCAACATGACGAGCATTGGATGACTTAAACCCTCTGCCGGACTCATCTAGTCCGACAGAGGCTCGGGGACTACACCCAGTGGGTGCACTTAGCGTGCCCCCACTAGAATAGGAATACAAAAAAGAAACATTCTGCTTGGTCAGGTCCACCAACAACATCCAAGTTCAACAGATTCCAACCGACTACCAGCAGTCAGTCAGAGTCTCAAGATCCTGTTGGTCACTCAGATCTACTTCAATTCTTAAGTTCACTCGGACGTACAACTCAGCGGACTCGATCAGGGAGAATGATGAAGACTTCAATCAACGCATAATTTTGCAAGGCCCTGAAGCACGTTCAAGTTCAGTCTGCTGCTACAAGATTTACATCGACACCTTCACCACTCGGACCCTGATCCTTTCGGGGGCTAATGACGAGGATATAGCCCTAGGGTAGGGTCATAGGTCTGACCAATACGTCCTACCCAAGGGCACCTCATTATTAGTTTAAGGACTACAAGGAAAATTCCTACTGGATCGTGACAACATCTAATCCACTCGGTACGGATCCACTCAGACAAGTACATTCCATCCACTCGGATGACAGTCAACCACTCGACCGTATGACTCACTCGGTCATGCAAATACCAACAGTCGGCAAGACATCTGTAGTGGGCTGACATTATGGCATCAATGCCCCATCTTGTAACATAAGAGGTGAGGAGGTGGCACACTCTATATAAGCCACACCCCTCCACGTAGCTAGTGGCGATTTTCTTCTCCTCCTTTGGGCTCATTCTTTCCCTGGAGCTCTGGCTCTCTCTATACCATGTAACTCATGTTCATGACAGATAAAACAAAGCCTATCCGGAGCACGAGACGTAGGGTTGTTATCTTCACTGTGAGAGGCCTCAACTCGCTAAAACCACCGTGTCACCCATGTGCATCTCGATATATCATGCTCCTTTATCCTACACCCTTTTTATTGTCGGAATCGTTACCACGACACCCCCTAACAAAATGATTTTTCTACTATAATAATGGTTGTTGTAACTAATTTTTTTTTACTTTATATGAACTTTGTCCCCTTCATGAACAAACTTGCCCCCCTATGCTTGCATGTTTGCTTCGTCCCTGCTTTCATCTAGGCGTCACATAATATAGTGTGACTCCTTTCACCTAGACACCACACAATCAGGAGTGTGGCCCCGGATGCCACGTTGGCCAGATGTGTAACGTCCTTACGCCAGACGTTACACAGTGTAGTGTGATACCTGACTGTCGGACGCCACACAAAAAGATTAGGCACGTGAATTTCTTTCGAGCACAACTTACTTTGTGAATTAATTATGTCTATAGATCAATCGTGTCCATTTTGACAAGATGTGATGCAAGTTCGTACCATGAACTGACAATGAAGAAGGCAGGCTTGAAAATGCAAGGAGTATGTGTATGCGTGCGAGAGAATTCAGAGAACTGAGGACGGCTTCATCTCATGATAATGGTTATATAATCATACCTCCCCTTCTTGTTGAGATAGCACTTGGCCATGGCAGATGATGACGTTGGCCGCCGGGATTGTTCCCTCCGTTGCCGCCTTGGACGACGAGGACTAGCAAATTAGACATGATCATGTATGGAGTACAAAGTATCTATACCTCTATCTTTATACCTAATAATAAAGCAGCTATTGCTTTCGTCGAAAAACCCACTGCGGCATTTTTATAAAAAATCTTCTGTAATTTTTGTTATTCAGCCCGTGCTTCATCATTTATCTGCAACACAAAAGGAAAAACGATTCGCTGCAAAAATTATATCCGTACGCAACGCCTCCTCCCGTCGACCCTGGGCCACCCTGCCTGTGCCTAGGCCGCCGCCACACCAGTCGCCACTGCGGCCGACCTCAACCGCCACCGCTGCCGATCTCAACCCACCCGCCTCCGCGGTCGTACCTCTCCCCGCTCACTGTCCCCGTTGCGGCTCTCGAGCGCATCGCGTCGACCCTGGTCCACCCTGGCCTATGCCCAGACCGCTGCCACACCACTCGCCGCCGCAGCCGATCTCAACCACCACTGTTGTCGATCTCAACCCACCCGCCTCCACGACCGTACCTCTGCCCACTTGCTGCCATCGTTTCGGCGCTCGAGCACAGCTTCTGGATCAAATCAAC
This sequence comes from Hordeum vulgare subsp. vulgare, assembly GCF_904849725.1. Taxonomy (NCBI): domain Eukaryota; kingdom Viridiplantae; phylum Streptophyta; class Magnoliopsida; order Poales; family Poaceae; genus Hordeum; species Hordeum vulgare. Next base: position 617,798,628 of record NC_058519.1, on the reverse strand, counting down.
GCGACAGCTACAGTGACTGGGATGATGCGTCTGCTCGATGCAGAACGGCGACGGCGCGCGGATAAGGTGCGGCGAAGCGAAGTACTTGCAGGTGGAGGCGGGCCTCCATGGCTCACACGGGGAACTCCGAGGTTATGGCGCGGCAACGGCGACTCCTTATGGCCAGATAGAGGCGCCTAACCCTTGCTCCCCTCATCGTATCGGCAGGAACTCATCATCTGGTGAGATCCCCTCCCCATGCCTCCAACCGTGTGCCAAGCACCGGCAAGAAATTTTGTTTTGTGGGGATTTGTTTGCTGATGAATGAATGTATTGAATGTAAGATTGTCTTGTTGTAGAGACAGAGAATGGAAAACCACCTTCAGTTTGTCATCTGATCCCACATTCTGTACCCCATGAGTGAAATAAGATAACAATCCATTGATCAATTCACGTAGCCTCTTTGTTTTGCTTTGCTTATCCCGTTCAATTTCTCATCATGGTCGAATTAACAATGGACGGGTTGATTTCTTAACAAAATAGGATATGACTGACTACATTAGTTAGTTAGCTTATTATTTTAATAAATTAAAATGCGTGTGGTATTTTTTTCTCACGTTGCAACGCACGGGCCCTTTTGCTAGTTAAAAAAAAAGAACAAACGTACCCTCAAGCCCCTCGGAGCCAAAAAAAAAAAACAAATGTTCTTTTTAGCATCACCAAAAAGAACGTAAGCTTTTCCTAGGCCCAATTAGCTTCGTAGCCTATTCGAGCCCAACTGCTCGTAGAAAAATGCAAGAGCCCAACACCATTCGCCAAGAGATAGATCCCCCGCTCTGATCCTGCCACGTGTCCACCCCGCTCTGCTGGAAGCCGGCGGAGTTCATCGGCTCCTCTGCAGAGGCCGTTCCCCTCTCATTTCTTCCGCACCTACCTCTATCTGCTCGGCGGCGATGGCTGCTCCCTCCGCCGCCCTCTCCATATCCGGTGAGCCACTCCTCAGCTCCTCAAGCCTCGTTTCTTCGACCATGGCTTCGGTACTTTCTTCTTGGAAACGTATTGGCTTATGAGAATCAGATGCGTGTCAATTGGCCACCGTAAATTCACTAGAGTTAGTGGACCAAGGAGATTTGCACCTTACTTGTTCTATATGCTAAGGGCCTAGGAGCAGATGTACTATTAATTTTGGATCTGTATTGCGGCGTGGTTGCACAATGAACTGCCGCTTCTGCTGCTTGCAGTGCCACTTATGGTGTGGTCAGAGTAACTGAGTAACACTGTAGTATCTTGTTTAGTGTGGATTTTACAGATGGTTATCCTTTATGTAAATAAGATATGGAGATCCAATTTCTTGTATCTTAGGAACTCATGGAGCGCTTGTTCTTGCCTGGTGTATAAGTGGAGCTTGGCATCTTAGTATTTTTATGCATTCTGTAGAAGTTCTTAGTACCCAGTTGCCACTCAGTTGTTTTCTGAGAGTTTTATTTCCTTCTGTTCTGTCACAGGTGTGGCGCATACCAGTCCATTTGGCTGCAGGCCGAAGAAGCTGATCTTAAACAGAAATTACTTGCAGCTTGCAGTTCCCTCAAATTCCCAAAATGCAAATCATTATGGAAAGTTAACCGTCTGCAGAGCAGAAAGGTCTTGTTTACAATGTGTTACTTGATTATTTATGTTCTTCTTACGGTTGACTAATCGCATATGAAGCACCAAAAGTTTTTGAAGTCATCGAGCATAGGCAGCTTCTCCCAGTTTTCATCTATATTACATTGTGTCGTGGTAGACAACGAGTAGCCTGGTTCATTTAGTCTTGTATAGCTCAAGTTACATCTGAGATGACTGGTAATCATAAATCTTTGTTCATGTTCTGCTCCAGTTGCATATGAATTGAGCACCCGCACACAGAAATGGAGCTATAATATTTTGAATTTACAATTCATATCACTATATCAGGCTGAAAATGGTTTGCCCTGTAGACAGCATGCCTGCATTTTGGTGTAGAAACACATTTTTTGTTGAAAGTGCTTGTTGAGATTCTTTTCAAGTAGGGGGTATCGGTTACATTTTAACACAAGTGGTGGAGGACATATTCCCCAATGGCATCTTCTTTCTGCACCTTGAGTTTGGAGTGTCATCTTCACCGATGACATCTTCTGGTATTTCGGTTTGGACAGAGCTTTGCTATGTTTTGATATCTTGTAGTCATTACAGTACCGTGATATGTTTTCTCCCGCATGCTGTATGCTTTTCTGAAATTTTGCCTTCTGTGATGTGATTTCGCAGTGAAGATTCTAAAGGCGGGGGAGGATTCTTGACTGGATTTCTTATAGGGGGAGCAGTCTTTGGAACACTGGGTTATGTCTTTGCTCCTCAGGTATTATCGAACCTTTGGACTATTCTTCATTGTCACGTGTGCAACTTCAGAAAGGGAATATAGAACCATCATGCATTAATTAACAATGCTCTGACTAGCAAATAGTAGAAGTTACAGCATCTGGTGTCCTACAGAAGAACAAACAAAAAAGTTGTGATCTCAACAAGCTCAAAGTCCACATGTAATACTGGAACTCTTAACCAAGCATGATGCAAGTTTCTGTATATACGTGGTACACATTAATTTTAGTCTAGATGCTTGTTATGGTCTTGAGCGGAAGTAAAGAAAAATAGGAATGAGAAGGAGCAGGTTAGCACTTGTGCACTGTTGTGGCGTTCTGCAGAGGCCAGGTGTGTCCCTGCCGCCGCAAGAGAAAGGGAGGGAAGGAACACGGGTGATCTTTCCAGATCTTGCTTCCCCTATTTGATTATTCAACCCCTCACATACCAGGCTGCAAGTAAGAAGTAATGAAGAAAACCTAAAATCCAACTAATTTAATATGTCTTGGCCTGATTCAAATATTTGAAAATCCAACTCCTAGCTTAATGGGCAAGGGAAAGGAGTCCTAGTTCTCTAGTAATCCGCATCAGTTGCTGCTTCTGTCTCTGATGCCAGGTTAACGCTTGGTAGACAGGTGTATGACTGGCCCAGTGGCCCTGGTCCCATGCTCCAGTCTGTTATCTACTTGGCTTGTTCTATTGGCAATTTTCCATCGGAGGACTTTTATTAACAACTTAACCTCCTTGAGCAGATCAGCAAAACTTTAGATACATTGCTGAATGACGATGAGCAAGATGGTAAGCCTGACGAGCAAGGCTTCCAAAGTGTACCAAGGCCACGTAATGCTCAATACTATGATGAAGGTTTAGAGGTAAGGAGCCAAATGCAGTGACATATTTCCAGACTTCTGTATGTGAAAGATTAAAAGGTATTATTTTGACAACCAAATATCTGTGGATTTGTCCAGAAAACTCGTCAGACACTGGGTGACAAGATAAGCCAACTGAACCTTGCGATTGACAAAGCTGCCGCCCGATTGAAGCGTGTCACTGGCAGTGTCGAAAAAGAGGCTGTTAAAGATGAAACCGAAGTAGAACCATTATAGAACCTTTACAGTGCTATATTTTCTGTATAATATGTAAATTAATATTTCTTTGCAAACAAAGTGCTTTCGCTTGCACTTTGTACTCTCAAATGTACAAGTTAATGTAAAGGCTCTTCAAATGATACTAGTTGAAATTTAAAATTTACACATAGTCTATGCTAGTGCTGGAAGTATGAATCAATGAAATTCAGTTTTAAATTTGTTCAATGTTATTGCTTATGAGTGCTATTTTGTTAAGTTGCTGTATGAAAATTAATAGAATTTTCACTTAACTTTGCAGATTGAAATGTCAACACTGGATGATAATGGAGTTTTGGAGGAAAACTTGAGTGAACAGGGTTTTGTGCAAGGAGAAAGTGCAATATAATGATCATATCGTGTGAGTAGCAGCATTGCCAGGTGAGTCACTGACCCTGGAATTCATATAGTGCAGACATCTGAATCGAAAACTGTAGTCAACGATGAACCTTAAGGAACTGAAACTACAGGTAATATTTCGGCGGGCAAGCTGATGGCACTCTATTCAACTAACGGGCACAGCCAAAATGATTGCAACTAGGTCCTTGGAGATTTTTCCCGTGTTCAGCTGTTGTTGCTGTAGTTCTGTATACTCTTCACCGCATCAGCTCCAAAACTTATATGAAAATTGATTGATTTAGAACCGGTGGTCTAATCAGTTGAGTGGCATGTGATTCTTTGAATCTATTGTGTACTACTCCATCCGTCCCAAAATAAGTGTCTTAACTTTGTGCTAACTCTAATGCAAATTTGTACTAAGTTTGAGACAATTATTTTGGGACGGAGGGAGTAGTACTTACTAGTAGTAGGCAATGGTCTGCGTGTTTTAAACTGTCTGAGAAGAAATCAACTGATGGCATCAGAATGATATCAACTAGAAATTCCATTTCCTTGGACATTTTCTTGGTGTTCAAGATGTATTGTTGTATACTCCGCTGCTGCGTCAGCTCCAAAACTTCCATGGAGATTGTAAAATTTAGAATTGGTGGCCAAAATAGCTGTGTGGCGTATGATTAACTGAATCCACTGTGTACTGTACCAGTAACCTTGGTAGGATTGTCCGGAACGAATGATGAAAATTTGACATCTAGAGTTCAGTATATGTGGATTAGCGGTTTGGACCTGCATTAGGTAGATGAGTTGGGTTCTACTCCCTCCGTTCCTAAATATAAGACCTTTTAGAGATTTCATTATGAACTACATACGGATGTATAAAGACACATTTTAGAGTGTAGAGTCATTTATTTTTCTTCGTATGTAGTCTATAGTGAAATCTCTAAAAGGTCTTATATTTAGGAACAGAGGGAGTAATTTGCATATGATTTGCAATCCTTTGTGTTGTAGCTAGTGTTGCTTCATACATGTTGTGTCTGAATTTGGTATCCCCTATAATGAAACCAACATGAAAATCTGCAAGTTTGTCGATGCAATGTAATGTCACTTCATCGTAGATTAAGAAAACCAAAACAAATTGAAAAAATCCATGGACTACTTTGGCCTCTAGATGGGCATCCTGAGACAGAACTCCTCGGTGTCACATCTTAACTGTCGGGAAAATATATACCCCCTAAACCCTGCCGGCGAAAATGACAAGATGGTGATTGAAATCAAATCTGTGATCAATCGAGGCGCCGAAGCCCATATATATATTATACGACCTGGTATATATTTTGTACTTTGCACCCTTTTTTCTTCCCCTCTCGTCGTCGTCTCCAGTTTGGAGGCTTTGTCGTTGTCGGGTAATCTTATGCCATTATTCATTCGATGCAAAAATGACTCGAACTCGAAGACGAATAAAGAATCACACGTCACGAAGCAACTAGCAAAACGCGGGCACGTCCCTCCCGTTCACGGCCACCCGAGGCGCAGCTCCAGGTCAATGTCCGAGTCGTTCTCGTCGTCGCTCTGCTGGCACCGGTGGCCGTGCGCCATTGCCAGGGGCGTGGAGAGCAGCATGTCGCCGGTGGGGATGAACACGGCCCGCGCGCCGGCGGCGTTGGAGTTGAGGACCGGGTACAGCAGCGCATACTCGGTCGTCGCCGAGGGGGCGGCGGGCGCCTCGGCCGCCGACGCCGCGCCCAGCTGCGCGGCCGCCGCGCCGAACTGGCCGCGCAGCTTGGCGCGGTCGCGGCGGTGCACGTTCATGTGCCCGCCCAGCGCCTGCGCGGACCGGAACTCGCGGCGGCAGAACGCGCACGTGTACGAGCGCGGCGGCCACGCGCCCCCGCCCATGCCGTCGGCGTCGTCCGCGGCGGTCGCGTCGTCGTGCGCGGGGCGCGGCGTCGCCGGCCAGCCCCAGAGCACGGCGGCGGGCTTGAGGCCGTGCTGCAGCAGGCGCTGCTGCTTCAGGAAGTTGTGCAGGGTAATGTGCTTCGTCGGCTCGGTGCTGCTCGCAGGCGCCATATATCCCCGGCCGGTTATAGCTTAGCTCAGCTCCCGTGTCAGCTTGAGGTGTTTGCTCCCGTGGACTGACGGGACATTGGTGTGGTTTCGTCCCCGGGCATTTATACAGCTAGTGGGGTTGGGGTTTTGGAAGAGACAGAAGGGATGGGATCGCATCGGTTGTGTCGCGCGTTATGAGCTTTTTGTTCATGTCTGCGAGGGTGCGACACACACAAGCTTGTGCAAACTGTTGCATGGGTACTATCACCTGGATGGTTGCATGCATGCTGGGGGTGCAGCTGATAGGATAGCTATCCAAGGGAAGCTCATGCCATTGCCACACTTGTGTTATGTACGTACGGCTCCTGCCTTCAACGTTCACACACGTTGTACTGCTAGAGCATCAACTGCACTTGTCAAATACGCCCTACTGTATATACCCGCGGGCGCATTTGGTGGCGTCCGTGGACAGCGCCAGACATCCCTTCATTTGGGCACGCCGGATAGCCACACACCACAAATGTGGATCCTCAAATCCATGCACAAATTCAACAGTTCAACGAAAATCCATGCATAAATTCAACGGTTCAACGATGCGACAAAGTAAAGTAAATCATAGTTTAACAATTCAGACATGTCAAAATATTTTTTTAGAAGCCCCTATCCCAGCTTATTTTAGAAGCCCAATCAAAAATATTTTTTTAGAAGCCTACTAGTCAAGTCTTAATTAGTAGACTTATAAAAAAATAAATTTAATTGGGCTTCTAGAATAAGTTGGGTAAGGGGTAGCTTATTCTAAGCCAGCAAAAGAAGTGGCCCTAAGAACTAGGAAATATAGCAATTGTATATGTTTCACATGTATTTAGTACATCCAAATTCGATTTATTTCTCACATCCATAACAATATAAAATTGTAGCAACAACAATCGAACATCACATTGCATAATTGAACCAAATAATTAAATGATCACCACAACAAATGAACCAGACAGTTAACTGAGCACCACATTGCACAATAAAATATACTATATGGCGAGATTGCATAGTAGCATTACATTGGACATTTAATTAGAGTTTCTAAATGAAAGGCAGGAGCAGCACATGCGAGATGTAAACCAATCATGCTTAACCGGCATAGCTAGCTGAACATAGGTCCTTAGTAATAAAGCTTAGAAAAACAAGCTATTCCTCATCGTCGGAGCTATCGATGATGGTGGGCTCCTTAAACTTGGAAGAGGGCGAGGCCTCCGCATCTTGGGTGCCCTCCTTGTAGTGGTGAGTGGGATGAGCGTATCCGCGCACCAACCTATCGGCTCTGGAGCTGAAGTAAGCACGAGAACATTGAGAAAACACCTCGTAGTCTTCCTCATAGGCACCGGCGGTGTCCTCAAGAAAAGACCACGAGATGTCATTTAAAGCAACCAACCGTGTGTCAGCGTACATGCGTGAGGTGTCGACGGTGGCGAGGTGCTCCTCCAAGATATGGGGGACGCCACGCATGACAGCCATCGCAACCTCATCCGCGTGTGTAACCCCGATTTGCTTCTTGATACGTCCATTTGGATCATGATTTCTTATTGATATTTATGATATTTTTGTCCATTATTCCACTTTATGGTATAATTCTTATGTCTTTTCTTTCTGAATTTATAAGGTACATCACAAAGAGAGAAATTTCTGAAAACTGGAATTCTGGACGTGAAAACCAAGAAAAAGGGTGAAAATTCACTAGACTCCAAATGACGTGAAAATTTTCGGAGAATTTTCATGGATCATATAAGAATTACTTGACCAAAAATATAGGAGAGGCGGGACACCTGTTGGCCACAAGCCAACAGGGTGTGCCCACTCCCGTAGGCGCGCCCTGGTAGGTTGTGGGGCCCCAACAGGTCTCTCGACCTCCCTCTTCTCCAACAAGGTGTGTTTTTACCTAGAAAAAAAATCAAGAAGATACTTTCGGGATGAAGCTGTTGGAAATATGCCCTAGAGGCAATAATAAAATGGTTATTATCATATTTCCTTGTTCATGATAATCGTCTATTGTTCATGCTATAATTGTATTAACAGGAAACAGTAATACATGTGTGAATAAATAGATCACAAAGTGTCCCTAGCAAGCCTCTAGTTGGCTAGCTCGTTAGTCAATAGATGATCATGGTTTCCTGATCATGGGCATTAGATGTCATTGATAACGGGATCACATCATTAGGAGAATGATGTGATGGACAAGACCCAATCCTAAGCATAGCACTAGATCGTATTGTTCGTACGCTAAAGCTTTTCTAATGTCAAGTATCTTTTCCTTCGACCGTGAGATTGTGCAACTCCCGGATACCGTAGCAGTGCTTTGGGTGTATCAAACGTCACAACGTAACTGGGTGACTATAAAGGTGCACTACGGGTGCCTCCGAAAGTGTCTGTTGGGTTGGTACGAATCGAGATCGGGATTTGTCACTCCGTGTGACGGAGAGGTATCTCTGGGCCCACTCGGTAGAACATCATCATGAGCTCAATGTGACTAAGGAGTTAGTCACACGATGACGTGCTACGGAACAAGTAAAGAGACTTACCGGTAACAAGATTGAACAAGGTATTGGTATACCGACGATCGAATCTCGGGCAAGTTCTATACCGACAGACAAAGGGAATTGTATACGGGATTGATTGAATCGTTGACATCGTGGTTCATCCGATGAGATCATCGTGGAGAAAGTGGGAGCCACCATGGGTATCCAGACCCCGCTGATGGTTATTGGCCAGAGAGGTGTCTCGGTCATGTCTGCCTATCTCCCGAACCCGTAGGGTCTACACACTTAAGGTTCGGTGACGCTAGGGTTATAGGGAATTGTTATACGAGGTTACCGAAAGTTGTTCGGAGTCCCGGATGAGATCCCGGATGTCACGAGGAGCTCTGGAATGGTCCGGAGGTAAAGATTGATATATAGGACGGATGGTTTTGGACACCGGAAGTGTTTCGGGCATCACCGGTAACGTACCGGGACCACCGGAGGTGGCCCCGGGGGTCCACCGAAAGGGGGCAACGACCCCAAAAGGTTAGATGGGCCTAGTGCGGGAGGGAACCAGCCCCTAGGTGGGCTGGTGCGCCTCCCACACCTAGCCCAATGCGCAAGTGGTGGGGAGAGGGGAAACCCTAGGCACAGGTGGGCCTTAGGCCCACCAGGTGGTGCGCCACCCCCTCCTACCCTAGCCGCCGCCCCCCTTTCCCATCTGGTGGCTGCCGCACCACCTAGGGGGGAACCCTAGGGGTGACGCACCCCCCTCGCCCTCCTCCTATAAATAGAGAGGGGTTTTGGCCCTTGGGAGACAGACTTCTCCCTCTCCCTCGACGCAACCCTGTCCTTCTTCCTCCTCCTCTCTGCCGGTGCTTGGCGAAGCCCTGCCGGGAGACCTCGTCTCTCCATAGGAATATCTGAATATGCGTAGGAAAATTTTGAATTTATGCTATGTTACCCAACAGTGGCATCGGAGCCAGGTTTTTCTATGCGTAGATTCTATGCACGAGTAGAACACAAAAGTTGTGGGCGATGATTTGTCAATTTTCTTGCCGCTACTAGTCTTATTCTTTTCCGGCGGTATTGTGGGATGAAGCGGCCCGGACCGACTTTACACGTACGCTTACGTGAGACTGGTTCCACCGACAGACATGCACACCGTGCATAAAGGTGGCTAGCGGGTGTCTGTCTCTCCTACTCTAGTCAGATTGGATTTGATGAAAAGGGTCCTTATGAAGGGTAAATAGCTTTGGCATATCATCGTTGTGGTTGCCACGTAGGTAAGAAGGCGTTCTTGCTAGAAACCCAAATCAGCCACGTAAAACTTGCAACAACAATTAGAGGACGTCTAACTTGTTTTTGCAGGGTTTGACATGTGATGTGATATGGACAAAGTTGTGATGTTGCATGTTATTGTAATAGGTTTCACGACTTGCATGTCGATGAGTATGACAACCGGCAGGAGCCATAGGAGTTGTCTTAATTAATTGTATGAGATGCAACGCCATGTGCTTACTACTTTTACTTCATTGCTAACGGTTAGCTATAGTAGTAGTGATAGTAGTAGTTGGCGTGACGACTTCACGGAGACACGATGATGGAGATCATGATGATGGAGATCATGGTGTCACGCCGGTGACGATGATGATCATGCGATGCCTGAAGATGGAGATCAAAAGAGCAAAGATGATAATGGCCATATCATGTCACTATATGATTGCATTGTGATGTTTATCATGTTTTACATCTTATTGCTTAGAACGACGGTAGCATAATAAGATGACCCCTCTTAAAATTTCGAGAACGTATTCCCCTAAGTGTGCACCGTTGCGAAGGTTCGTTGTCTCGAAGCACCACGTGATGATCGGGTGTGATAGATTCTAAAGTTCGCATACAACGGGTGTAAGCCAGATTTACACACGCGAAACACCTAGGTTGACTCGACGAGCTTAGCATGTACATACATGACCGCGAATACAAGAGACCGAAAGGTCGAACATGAGTCGTATGGTTGAATACGATCAGCATGAAGTTGCTCACCATGGTGACTAGTCCGTCTCACGTGATGATCGGACACGGGTTAGTCAACATGGATCATGTATCACTTAGATGACTAGACGGATGTCGATTTAAGTGGGAGTTCATACTTAATTTGATTAAATGAACTTAATTGTCATGAACTTAGTCTAAAAGTTGTCTTTATAAATATTGTAGATGGCCAACGTGAACCTCAATTTCAACACATTCCTAGAGAAAAACAAGCTAAAAGATGATGGTAGCAACTATGCGGACTGGGTTCGCAACTTGAAGCTCATCCTTGAAGCAACTAAAAAGGCTTATGTCCTTGATGCGCCGCTAGGTGACCCTCCCGCTCCCGCAGCAGCCCAGGACATTCTGAACGGCTGGCAAACGCGGAGTGATGACTACTCTCTGGTTAGGTGTGGAATGTTATACAGTTTAGAAACGGGGCTCCAAAGGCGTTTTCAGCAACACGGAGCATATGAGATGTTCCAGGAGCTGAAGCTAGTTTTTCAAGCTCATGCCCGTGTCGAGAGATACGAAGTCTCTGACAAGTTCTTTAGCTGTAAGATGGAGGAGAACAGTTCTGTCAGTGAGCACATACTCAAAATGTCTGGGTTACACGGTCGTCTGACTTCACTTGGAGTCGAACTTCCGGATTATGCCATAATCGACAGAATCCTCCAGTCTCTCCCACCAAGCTACAAAGGCTTTGTGCTTAACTACAACATGCAAGGGATGGGAAAGACCATTCCCGAGCTGTACTCGATGCTCAAGTCTGCAGAAGTAGAAATCAAGAAAGAGCATCAAGTGTTGATGGTCAACAAGACCACTAGTTTCAAGAAAGGCAAGGGTAAGAAGAACTTCAAGAAAGATGGCAAAGCTGTTGCCGCGCCCGGTAAGCCAGATGCCGGGAAGAAGAAAAAGAATGGACCCAAGCCTGAGACTGAGTGCTTCTATTGCAAGGGAAAGGGTCACTGGAAGCGAAACTGCCCCAAATACTTAGCGGACAAGAAGGCTGGCAACGTTAAAGGTATATGTGATATACATGTTATTGATGTGTACCTTACCAGCGCTCGTAGTAGCTCCTGGGTATTTGATACCGGTGTTGTTGCTCACATTTGCAACTCAAAGCAGGAACTGCGGAATAAGCGGAGACTGGCCAAGGACGAGGTGACGATGCGCGTCGGGAATGGTTCAAAGGTCGATGTGATCGCCGTCGGCACGCTACCTCTACATCTACCATCGGGATTAGTCTTAAACCTTAATAATTGTTATTTAGTACCAGCTTTAAGCATGAACATTGTATCATGGTCTTGCTTAATGCGAGACGGCTACTCATTTAAGTCAGAGAATAATGGTTGTTCTATTTATATGAGTGATATGTTTTATGGTCATGCTCCGCTGGTGAATGGTTTATTCTTGATGAATCTCGATCGTGATATTACACATATTCATAGTGTGAGTACCAAAAGATGTAAAGTTCATAATGATAGTCCCACATACTTGTGGCACTGCCGCCTTGGTCATATCGGCGTTAAGCGCATGAAGAAGTTCCATACTGATGGACTATTAGAGTCTCTTGACTTTGAATCATTTGACACATGCGAACCGTGCCTCATGGGCAAGATGACTAAGACTCCATTCTCAGGAATAATGGAGAGAGCAACCGACTTATTGGAAATAATACATACTGATGTGTGTGGTCCAATGAACGTTGAAGCTTGCGGTGGCTATCGTTATGTTCTCACTCTCACCGATGATCTGAGTAGGTATGGGTATATCTACTTGATGAAGCACAAATCTGAGACATTTGAAAAGTTCAAGGAATTTCATAGTGAGGTCGAGAATCAACGTGACAGAAAAAATTAAGTGTCTATGATCTGATCGTGGAGGAGAATATTTGAGTCACGAGTTTGGCACACACCTAAGGAAGTGTGGAATCGTTTCACAACTGACGCCGCCTGGCACACCGCAACGCAACGGAGTGTCTGAACGTCGTAATCGCACTTTATTAGATATGGTACGATCTATGATGTCTCTTACCGACTTACCGCTATCATTTTGGGGATACGCATTAGAAACTGCAGCATTCACTTTAAATAGGGCACCGTCTAAATCCGTTGAGGCGACACCGTATGAACTATGGTTTGGCAAGAAACCTAAGTTGTCGTTTCTTAAAGTTTGGGGCTGCGATGCTTACGTGAAGAAACTTCAACCGGAAAAGCTCGAACCCAAAGCGGAGAAATGCGTATTCATAGGATACCCTAAGGAAACTATTGGGTATATCTTCTATCTTAGATCCGAAGGTAAAACCTTTGTTGCCAAGAACGGATCCTTTCTAGAGAAAGAGTTTCTCTCGGAAGAAGTAAGTGGGAGGAAGGTAGAACTTGATGAGGTAATTACACCCCCTCTCGAACAGGATAGTAGCGCAGCGCGGGAAGTTGTTCCTGTGGCGCCTACACCAACTGAAGAGGAAGTTAATGATGATGATCATGAAGCTTTGGATCAAGTTACTACTGAACCGCGAAGGTCCACAAGGGCACGCTCCGCACCAGAGTGGTACGGCAACCCTGTGATGGAAATCATGTTGTTAGACAACGGTGAACCTTCGAACTATGAAGAAGCAATGGCGGGCCCGGATTCCAACAAATGGCTTGAGGCTATGAAATCTGAGATAGGATCCATGTATGAGAACAAAGTATGGACTCTGGTGGACTTACCCGATGACCGGCGAGCCATAGAAAATAAATGGATCTTCAAGAAGAAGACTGATGCAAACGGTAATGTAACCGTTTACAAAGCCCGACTTGTCGCAAAGGGTTTTCGACAAATTCAAGGAGTTGACTTCGAAGAGACTTTCTCTCCCGTAGCGAAGCTGAAATCAGTCCGAATCATGTTAGCAATTGCCGCCTTTTATGATTATGAAATTTTGCAAATGGACGTCAAAACAGCGTTCCTTAACGGGAACCTTAAGGAAGAGTTGTATATGATGCAACCAGGAGGTTTTGTCGAACCTAAGGGTGCTAACAAAGTGTGCAAGCTCCAGTGCTCCATCTATGGGCTGGTGCAAGCACCTCGGAGTTGGAACATTCGCTTTAATGAGGTGATTAAAGCGTTTGGGTTCATACAGGTTTACGGAGAAGCCTGTCTGTACAAGAAAGTGAGTGGGAGGTCTGTAGCTTTCCTCATACTGTATGTGGATGACATATTATTGATGGGGAATAATATAGAGATGTAGGAGAGCATAAAGGCCTATTTGAACAAGAGTTTTTCAATGACGGACCTTGGAGAAGCTGCATACATATTAGGCATCAAGATCTATAGAGATAGATCGAGACGCCTCATAGGTCTTTAGCAAAGTACATACCTTGACAAGATATTGAATAAGTTCAATATGGAAAACTCAAAGAAAGGGTTCTTGCCAGTTTTGCAAGGTATGAGATTGAGTAAGACTCAGTCGCCGACCACGGCAGCAGATAGAGAGAAGATGAGTTCTATCCCCTACGCATCAATCGTGGGCTCTCTAATGTATGCCATGCTGTGTACCAGACCTGATATAAACCTTGCCATAATCTTGGTAGGGAGGTACCAAAGTGATCCCGGTATGGAACACTGGACAGCGGTCAAGAATATCCTTAAGTACCTGAAAAGGACTAAGGAAATGTTTCTCGTTTATGGAGTTGACGAAGAGCTCGTCGTAAAGGGTTACGTCGACGCTAGCTTCGACACAGATCCGGATGACTCTAAGTCACAGAACGGATACATATATGTGTTGAATGGTGGGGCAGTAAGCTGGTGCAGCAGCAAGCAAGAAGTCGTGGCAGCATCTACATGTGAAGCGGAGTACATAGCTGCTTCAGAAGCGGCTCATGAAGGAATTTGGATGAAGGAGCTCATCACCGACCTTGGAGTGGTTCCAAGCACGTCGGGTCCAATGACACTCTTTTGTGATAACACTGGGGCCATTGCCATAGCCAAGGAGCCCAGGTTTCACCGGAAGACGAAGCACATCAAACGCCGCTACAACTCCATCCAGGACCATGTCCAGAGTGGAGTAATAGATATTTGTAAAGTACACACAGATCTGAATATTGCAGACCCGTTGACTAAACCTCTTCCACGAGCAAAACATGACCAACACCATACTGCTATGGGTGTTCGATACATCACAATGTAACTAACTCTAGTGCAAGTGGGAGACGGTTGGAAATATGCCCTAGAGGCAATAATAAAATGGTTATTATCATATTTCCTTGTTCATGATAATCGTCTATTGTTCATGCTATAATTGTATTAGGAAACAGTAATAAATGTGTGAATAAATAGATCACAAAGTGTCCCTAGCAAGCCTCTAGTTGGCTAGCTCGTTAGTCAATAGATGATCATGGTTTCCTGATCATGGGCTTTAGATGTCATTGATAACGGGATCACATCATTAGGAGAATGATGTGATGGACAAGACCCAATCCTAAGCATAGCACTAGATCGTATTGTTCGTACGCTAAAGCTTTTCTAATGTCAAGTATCTTTTCCTTCGACCATGAGATTGTGCAACTCCCGGATACCGTAGGAGTGCTTCGGGTGTATCAAACGTCACAACGTAACTGGGTGACTATAAAGGTGCACTACGGGTGCCTCCGAAAGTGTCTGTTGGGTTGGTACGAATCGAGATCGGGATTTGTCACTCCGTGTGACGGAGAGGTATCTCTGGGCCCACTCGGTAGAACATCATCATGAGCTCAATGTGACTAAGGAGTTAGTCACACGATGACGTGCTACGGAACGAGTAAAGAGATTTACCGGTAACGAGATTGAACAAGGTATTGGTATACTGACGATCGAATCTCGGGCAAGTTCTATACCGACAGACAAAGGGAATTGTATACGGGATTGATTGAATCCTTGACATCGTGGTTCATACGATGAGATCATCGTGGAGCAAGTGGGAGCCACCATGGGTATCCAGACCCCGCTGATGGTTATTGGCCAGAGAGGTGTCTCGGTCATGTCTGCTTGTCTCCCGAACGTGTAGGGTCTACACACTTAAGGTTCGGTGACGCTAGGGTTATAGGGAATTGTTATACGAGGTTACCGAAAGTTGTTCGGAGTCCCATATGAGATCCCGGACGTCACGAGGAGCTCCAGAATGGTCCGGAGGTAAATATTGATATATAGGACGGATGGTTTTGGACACCGGAAGTGTTTCAGGCGTCACCGGTAACGTACCGGGACCACCGGGACCACCGGAGGTGGCCCCGGGGGTCCACCGAAGGGGGGCAACGACCCCAAAAGGCTAGATGGGCCTAGTGCGGGAGGGAACCAGCCCCTAGGTGGGCTGGTGCGCCTCCCACACCCAGCCCTATGCGCAAGTGGTGGGGAGAGGGGAAACCCTAGGCACAGGTGGGCCTTAGGCCCACCAGGTGGTGCGCCACCCCCTCCCACCCTAGCCGCCGCCCCCTTTCCCATATGGTGGCTGCCGCACCACCTAAGGGGGAACCCTAGGGGTGTCGCACCCGCCTCCCCTCCTCCTATAAATAGAGAGGGGTTTTGGCCCTTGGGAGACAGACTTCTCCCTCTCCCTCGGCATAGCCCTGCCCTTCTTCCTCCTCCTCTCTGCTGGTGCTTGGCGAAGCCCTGCCGGGAGACCTCGTCTCTCCATAGGAAGATCTGAATATGCGTAGGAAAATTTTGAATTTATGCTACGTTACCCAACAGAAGCGCCGCAGTCTCGAGGCGGAAACCTGGGCAGAAGCCCTTTTGCTCTCTAGCAGAGAGATTTTGCCGGGGAACTTCCCTCCGGGAGGGGGAGATCGAAGCCATCGTCATCACCAACGCTTCCTCCTTTATGGAAGGACCAATCTTCATCAACATCTTCATGAACACCATCTCATCTCAAATCCTAGTTTATCTCTTGTACTCAATCTTTGTCTTAAAACCTCAGATTGGTACCCACGGGTTACTAGTAGTGTTGATTACATCACGTAGGTGATGCTTGTTGGTTTACTTGGTGGAAGATAGTATGCTCAGATCCTTGATCACCATTATTACACATATCATCTTGAACATATTTATGATACGTGAGTAGTTACTTTTGTTCCTGAGGACATGGAAGAAGTCTTATTATAAGTAATAAGCTGAAGTTGGTATTCGTTTGATATTTTGATGATATGTATGTTGTTACTTCTCTTAGTGGTGTCGTGTGAACGTCGACTACACAACACTTCACCATGTTATGGGCCTAAGGGAAGGCATCGTGGATTAATAAGTAGATGATGTGTTGCGAGAGTGACAGAAGCTTAAATGCCAGTTTATGTGTTACTTCATAAGGGGATGATTTGGATCCACACATTTCATGCTATGGTTAGATTTATCTTAATTCTTCTTTCGTAGTTGCAGATGCATGTGAGATGGTGTAATCATAAGTGGTTTGCTTGTTCAAGTAAGAACAAGAACTTAGCACTGGTCCACCCAGATATTAAATTATCAAAGTAACAAACGAGAATCAACTCAACATGATGAACATGACTAGGCATAAATTTCCATGTGTCCTCAGAAGCGCCTTACTTCATAGAACAATACTTTGAGGCCTGTCATTTGCTATAAAAAGGATCGGTCTATCTTGCTGTAACACCCCAAAAACTTAACCATGTTCTTATTAATTCAAATTTGGTCATGAATATTAATTTTTAATTTGTCTGGATCATCTGTTGATTTGAGAACCTTCCCACTTCTCTAAATTCTAAAATTCTTCCCTCCAAGTAGAAACTTTTGGGAAATATCATGGGACTTGAGTATTTTCTTAAAACAATTTATTTCATTTTGCAAACTTAAGGGGGAATATTTTATAATAAAACTTGCTCAATTAATTCTTTTAAATGACATTTTCAATCTTTGAAATGCTTGTATCGCACTACAACGTTTTTAAACATTTCTTTAAAAATTCCACTAAATTTTGGAGATGTCATGTGATATCTACAGATCTGTTTTATGCAAAAACCGACCTTGGTCCTTTGGAAAATTTGAGCAAACCATACTCTTTTCATTGTTGGTTCAGTTTGGTGTTTTGTACCGCAACAATATTTTTCCTTTGTCTAATGGCCCTGAGATTTTTCCCACTTGTAGTCCCTCCTACCAAAACCTTAAGTCCAAGAGATTATTCCCAATGGAATATTTTAAGTTCACAAAATAACCTTCTGTAGTTTCTGTACAGAACAGTATTGCACCAAAACTTGCACTAATAACTATGTTCTTAATTTGCGCAAACAACTCCCCATCATCTACATCATCTAATGAGGCATCACCCTAGAAAGTTTGGACTCCAACAAGCCTCCCTAGATGGACCTAGCATTCTATCGAGCACCCTGAGTGCATGGCAGAAATCTGCAACCTCTTAAGCTGCGTTAGAAACTCACTCATCTAGCTAAACCAGCCCGTCTATTAGCTTCCCCATGCCCAAGACATAGGCTTGTTCACTTGCATTAGCATTACAGCTGTTTGACTTGTCCTGGCATTCCGTCGAACGCGTGGCGTGCATGCTCTGGGCATGGCCAGAACGCGTTTTGCACGTGCTAACAATCGCGTCGCGGCGTCCACCTACTGTGCCCTTTGCTCATCCTAATATATTTGACATCGCCGCGTTGTGCGAGCTCACCCTGAGAAGCTTCCACCGATCACTTCAGCAGCCTCGCCATGTCCGCAAGCGGCCACTGCTATCATCGCCAGAACCTGTCGTGGCCGGCGCCATCCAGCAACTCCCTGAGCGCCATCTCTCCATGCTACAACTCAACCTCATATGTCCGCTAGTCCCTCTGGCCACCGTCGACCCAACCATGTCACCCCTCCGCCATGTATAGCCACCTCACTATGCTTATCCATGGACGCCGCGGGAACCGCCTCTCTATGCCTATAAAAGGAACCCCAAGCATCCCTTTCAGACCAAAACCTCTCCTCCTTCCCCCACGAGCCCTCTAAACCAGCCAATCGACTAGAGGTGGTCGTAGTCCACACCTCCGACAAGTTCGGCTGTCGTCGCCCCTCCATTAAATTTCCCGCAACCAGTGCCTCCCCCCACTCCAATGTCTCCACCATAAACCCCATAGTAGCCTATATGTTCCATACCCCTCGCCGGGTTAACTAGAGAACAACCATAGGCAAACGTTAACTCGGGGCCGACGCCGCAGTCCGCCGAGATCGAAGACGTCGGAGCCCCAGGGCTTGCTAGTGACCACGACGTACCTCCTCATGATCGCCATGAGCCCCCGAGCACGATGGTTTGGTCATCTTCCAGCGCTGCGCCCCCAATCACTGTTAAGGATCACTGGGGACTTCACCTCTGCTTGACCAGAAGAGGAAGAAGGCCGGTTGGACCAGTCAAACCTGACAGTGGGCCATGTGGCACCTATTGGCAGCATCATAGCCATCCCCGCGCGATGATAAGTGAAATCGTATTTCCTCTACTACGTCTCTCCTATTCTGAAAATGTATTCCTAGCCAATCCGTTTTTGTTTATATGTTTTATTTAAAATCAAACTTCGACCACAACTTTGCCTGCCTCTAGTTTCTAAACTACAAGTCTAATTGAATTAGTTTGTTTTCCGTTACTTCCCAAATTTCATCTAGTTTAATTTAGGATTTATTTCAAAATTTTCCAAACAACCTTTTTGTACTATTTTTGAGTTATGTGTTGATTGGAATATTTTCATAATAGGAAAATGGAGGGAAGAATTATTCTCAAAAACTTTTGGAGTACACCTAACGCTTCTGCATACTCAAGGTAAGCATCTTGAACACTGATATGATATTAGTTGGTCGTTGTTTGCTATGGAAAACGAATTCATGACCATGTTACTTGAAATAATACTTTGCATGTGAGGAACATATGCATGCATGAATTTCTTGGTAGAAATTCTTTTCTGTAAAAGATGAGGTACATGTGATAGTAGTTACCACCTTATGCCACCCATGCCTATGCTAGTTCGGATGAAATCCGGTAGAAGGTTATGTCTCGGGTAGACATAACCATGGAACTGATAACTCATTGTGATGAGGATGATCAGTGAAGGCATGTTGGGGCATGATAGGTGGTGACTCTGTCAGGTATTGTAAAGTATATATGTTGTGCTAACCATGGAGGGAAAGCATAAACCTCTTGGGTCAACGTAGATCGAGTCTTGTTCTAGTAACCCCCATACTTGTTTCGTACTACCACTTGTCCCTGCCATGGGTAGGGTACGGTTCAGTAAGTCGTCAACCCCTTTCTTGGCACACACAACAGACAAGCCATAGTGAAAGATATGAGTGGCCCCTCGTTGGCATGTCAGTTGGTCCCGGGACATGGGTGTTCCGATTGGATCGAGGGGGTAGCACCCTTGTGTGCGCGCGTTATAAATATTTTGACCCCATGCTAATCAAGATTGTGTTCTCCCCCACTTAGAGTTTTACTTAACGATTGTCGTGGGTAATTCCAAGCATCGGGAAGTTAAGCTAGTGTGTGCGGATCGGGTGTGTTTTCAAATCAAAGACCATAATCGGAATTAGTCAACATCTCACGTTGACTAAATAAATTCGTTACTGGTGGATAAAGAGTACACCCTCTGCAGAGTATAACAACTATTTGAATAGCCGCGTCCACAAATAAAGGACTACGATATGGGATAGGTCAAGTGTCGGTCTTCGGAGGATGTTAATTAAACCATGATGCTGATCATGAATCAGGACGGATGATCTTTATTATCAACTTTTTCATGGACTAACCTTTTTATATGGATTGTTGAGTATCCTTGGGAAGGTTATGCTGCCTAGAGACTCGTGTGATTATTTTCAATATAAGCCCTTTATGCGGTGTCGTTCCAGATGCCCGACTGTGGCAATTCATATTATTATTGTTCTTATAAACGCTTTATGCGGTGTTGCCCCACACACTCGACTATTGAACTCATGAATTTCTCTCTGATATAAGCCCTTTATGTGGTGTCGCTCAGACGCCCGACTGATGCACGTTCTGTATTTTCTGTTCGAGGTGTCACTTCAGACACCCGAGTAGCACATTTTATTTTCTTGGAATCCTCGGGAGGGCTACAACCCGATGTTCCATTTTTATTTTACCTTCCCATATTATTTAATTATTATCAATGTGGATAAATTATCTACATACTTGCATTCATGAATAAATCTTATAGCATATTGAATACCGTTAGAGTTCTAGTGCATGCAAATCACTTGTTGTATTATGTGTGTTTTCGCATGTTTGCGAGTACATTAAAACGTACTCACTGGCTTGTCCCTAGCTATTGTATTGGCTAGATCGCGTATTCGGAGAGGAGCATTATGACGACAACTCCGCAACCTAGGCATCGAAGATAACAACCCCGTGAGATAGGAGTTATCCAGGTCAGCTGTTCCTCTAGGGATGGAATCCCATAGACATTGGAGACCCTCGAGTCGCTTCTGCCATCACCCACTAGAATTTTTGTTGTATCCCATGGACCATCATGGCCTTGTACTCCATGTTCTCTGATTTCTTGGAAACTTTGTATCAAGGAAGTGTCCATCGGCTAACAGCAATCTTGGGGTTGGTGAGCACAAGGGTCATTTGTTGGGAATTTTATATCCCGGAAAAATCAGCATGTACACTTGCTACTATTGTTACTTGTCACTTGTTATGAATTATCTTGCTACAAAACTATCTATCATTGTTATTCACAGCACTTGTAGAGAATACCTTGCTGAAAACTGCTTATCATTTCCTTCTGCTCCTCGTTGGGTTTGACATTCTTAATTATCGAAAGGATTATGATTGATCCCCTATACTTGTGGGTCATCAAGAATCTCTCTGGGGTCGTTGCCGGGGAGTGAAGCGCCTTTCGTAAGTGGAACTTGGTAACGGAACATTTTTGGTACATGCTGAAATTTACTTTTGCTTGTTACTATTGACGGTCACCCTTTGAGTGCCTTGTTAGGGGCATCTTCGCTTGGAACGAAAGTGGAAAAAGTTGTCTCTCAACCCACTGAAAATATTTATTATGAGATTCCTTCGGGTATGGTAGAGGAACTGCTAGCTAATCCTTACGATGGTACAACTCATCCTGATTACCACTTGATATATGTAGTTGAGATTTGTGGATTATTAAAGCTTCCAGGTTTTATCCGAGGACAAAGTTAAGAAGAAGTTTTCCCTTTATCTTTGGAGGGCAAAGCATTGATTTGGTACAGGCTATTGGATGATATTGGATCATGGACAGAAATCGTTTGAAGCTAGAATTTCATTAGAAGTTTTATCCTATGCATCTAGTCCGTCATGATCGGAAGAATATATATAATTGATGGCCTCACGAAGGACAAAGCATCGCTCAACCTTGGGGAGGCTTAAATATATGATGCACACTTGCCCCAACCATGAGCTATGAAGATAAATGATTATACTCCCTCCATTTCAGTAGTCCGGCACGTGTATCTAGATCGTGAATTTAAGCAACTTAATGGTAATCATATATTACAAAAAAATATATCATTAAAAACTTTAGATGTTCTATTTTTTAATGATATAATTTTTATATTAAACAATAGATTTTATATAAGTCAAATTAACGACCTAGATACACGTGCGTGCCTTATAAACTGTGACGGAGGTAGTACAAAACTTCTATGCTCAGCTTTCTCATGATGACCAATTAATACTCGATTCTTCTTCTATTGGTTCCTACAGGAAGAATTGAACTCAACTCTGAATTAAAATGTGTTAAGTCTTCTCTAAAGAATTAAACTCAACTCTGAAGATTAGGAATTCTACAAAGGTAGAGAGTCGGGTATAAATCTTAAGTTTGATTGTGTTAAATCTTTTATGAAAACTAATACTTTTCATAAGTTTAGCAATAAATATGGGCTTGACTCTGAGATATTAGCTTCTTTCTGTGAATCATTTGCTACTCATGTTGATCTCCCTAATGAGAAGTGGTTTAAATACCACCCACCTATTGAAAAATCAGTAGAGGTGCCTATTAAAGCTAAAGACACTACTAGAGAAGAGCCTAGTAGTAGCACCGTTTTCCCCCCGAATCAGTAGAGAGGGTACCTGCGCAATTGCTAGGGCGCTAAAACTAACAATTAGCAGTAGGGAGGACCGTGCCCTCACTACTGGTAATCAAAATATTAGTAGCGTTGGTTTTTCAACTCGCTACTACTAACTATTAGCAGTGCGGTTCTGTACCCCGGGCTACTACTAATCGAGCATATTTCTTTTTTCATATTTATGTTGTATATACACACGGTTATACATATTAATATACATCATCAATAATAATTGTGTAAGAAACAACATTTATATTAAAGTGGATGAGTGCAAGTGAACAAGTTGAATTAGAGAAAAATACGATCTTGCGAATTGCAACATCATATTTTCCTCTAATACAACTTGATCTCTTGCATCCATCTACTTTAATCTAATACATGTCATATAATAATTCATCATCATCTTAATCATGCCAAGTTAATGTCATTAAACAGAAAAACAACTCCACATCATTCTAGTTGTTATCATACTAGTTAAACAACTCTTCATCATTCTAGCAAAAACTAGTTAGTGACCAAGTTATGATGAGTTAAATAACAAGCTACGAAGGTATCACACGTTACCAACACTAACTAATGCTCTCTCCTAGGTAAAATAGCATAAAAAGGTGAACTACTGCACCTCCCCATTGAAGAATACCGAGCAACATATCTCCAACTTGTGGGGTATGCACATATTCGTCTCCAAGTGGTAGCGTGGATGCTTTTATTGCGTTGCTCCATCTTTTGATTTTTAGGGTTTCTTCACTTCAACATATCGTGTATTTATCAGGGTAAGTCATCGGGATTGGCCGTACGCTAACCATATGAAAATCACATTTGATAAACATCACTTTATGCACGGTCTCTGGCGGGAGTACTTGTTGAAGAACATAAGTAATAATAACATAGTTAGCAAACTATTTTTTTCTTAAGAAGAATGTATGAAAAAGATGTACTAGTGACACGATAGTAAAAAAATCTTACAAAGTAGTCTGAAGTGATGTTGTAATGATTCAACTTGTGCACTAGTGGCACATATCCATGATAATTGTTGCCAATCATGTAATTTTTCTTATAATGCTAAACATCATGAATAAATGAGATTATTTTTCTCCAACCAAGTAAACTCAGAGTCATAATTGTAGTTGGTATGATCTACTAACTATCATGTATTTTTTTGGAGCACAGAAATAAGATGATAATTAAAAATAAATAAGTTTAGTGAGGATGAGTACCAAATACTTTTAAATAACCAATATAAATTAGCTAGATTTTTTTTACAAACTCACGTGGAGGTAGAACTGGAATCAAGTGATCCTCATGCACACAAATTTCTATATTATTATCATGATCATCGTCATGACCAAGATCGAAGATAATGTTGAGGTCCTCATCAAACCCGTACGCCTTGCAAAATGCTTTCCAAGAAGAACAAACAAAATATGTGCGGTCTATTCCATTTTCACCTTAACAACAAAAGTGTAAAGGTCCGTCTTTAGGTGAGCTATCTTAGTCTCCGTGCTCTCCTTCTCTTTGAAATGGAACTTGTCCAAGATATGGAGCCTTGCATGATAGGGAATGCACTAGCTGAATTGTACATAAGAAAAATATAGGTTAATTAAAGAAAAAAAGCACACATCATACTACATTACCAAAAAAATACATGCCATCCTTACATACCATAATAATTTCAAAGTCCTCCTTTAGTTTGACGGTGAAGGATGTACCATTATCTAGGTGAGGATAACGGTCGCATATACCCCTGTCATCGGTGAACATATAACACTCAGGGATCCCCTCGTCATCAAACATTTCATGTGTTCATGATTCAAAGATTAAAAACCGACGACAATTATACCATAAACTATTAAGCATGGGTTGACTTTTGTTCTACGAGGCTTCATTGAAAAATTCGCATATCTCATGGTGTATATGATGCACACTTTCTCACACTGATATGGTGTTGTATGTAGGTGGACACTCCCTCACACTAATATTTCAACCGCCGGTGATGGTCTCTCCTCCCCTCGTACCCGCGTGCATTACCAAAATGCGTAGCACATGGGAACGAAGCAGGAAGTGACGCCCACGACAAAAGTCGGCATTCTTCCTCTGATATTTCATCCGTCGGTGCTGGTCGCTTCCTCTCCCTTTATCATCCGTTATACCAATATATATCACGAGAAGAGAAAGTGGAAGCGACCCCCACGACAACAGTCGGGATTCTTCCTCTGATATTTCGATCGTCGGTGCTGGTCGCTTCCTCTTCGTCTCTCCGCATTATACCAAGGTATATACTGCAAGAAGAAGAAGAGGGAAATGACCCCTATGACAATGGTCGGGATTCCTCCATCAAGAACATACTGAAAGTTACATGAGGAGCTCTGATAGGCTCAAAGTCAACGCAACTCATTAGTCAATTAACACTACATTTATGGAGTAATGACATAAAATGTCCTATGTTTTGCGAGAATCTCGTCTAATTCCTATTCCGGCAAATCACGGGCACTTGATATTTCCTACTTTATAGTGAAAGTCATGCTGAAATGCACAAAAAAGTTTGTCATGACCATTGCT
Organism: Hordeum vulgare subsp. vulgare; assembly: GCF_904849725.1. Taxonomy (NCBI): domain Eukaryota; kingdom Viridiplantae; phylum Streptophyta; class Magnoliopsida; order Poales; family Poaceae; genus Hordeum; species Hordeum vulgare. Next base: position 617,773,610 of record NC_058519.1, on the reverse strand, counting down.
AAAATAGGACATATCGAGCATGTGAAACTTTCCGGAATGGAAATGAATCAACATTTTGACAAACATAGGCACTAGGAGGTGTTTCTACAAATTGACATTTGCATTTAAAAAACCAAAACTAGCTTCACATTTGCACTTCAAACAAAAACTCACTTCACATTTTCATTTAAATAAAACTATTTGCACATTTCTACAACTACTCATCTACTACTACTACGTCTACAGCAATGGTGGAACATTTTTACTACTACTACATCTACTACTTCTACATGTACTACTACTACATCTGCTGCAAGTTCACATTTTTACAAATACTATTTGAACATCAACTCAATCTAGATCTAGAACATGAAGAATTTATAAAACTCGGGAAAGAGGACGAGGCCGGTGGTTGGAGGAGGAGGAGGGGCAGCGAATGGAGGAGGGAAGAGGGTCGATGGCCATAGGAGGGAGAATGGGGGGGGGGTGGGGCGACCGAAGGAGGGAGGAGGGAGAGGACGAGGGGGAGGAAGGTGAGGGGGAGGAGGGCGAGGATGGAGGAGAGAGAAGGGCGAGTGGGGAGGCTTACGACAATTAAGGAGAGAGGACGGTGGTGCGGCAACGACAACGACGACACGAAATACGGTGTGATGAGGGAGAGAGACATAGAGTGAGGAGGGGAGAGTGAGCAACACGTGGGTGAGTAAGAGGATAAGAGTAGAATAGCAATAGCGCGGTGCGGCGAAGTGGGGTACTTATCTAGAATTAGGAGTAGCGTGTTAAACTAAGGCTTGCTACTACTATGCATAGCCTAGCGGGTATGGTGTGTCCATCTTGGCAGTAACGGTGTTTACATCCCACACGCTACTGATAAAGTTGTACGAGTAGCGCGTGTGTGTTGCCCGCGCCACTGTAAAGTAGCAGTAACGCGTCTCCCTAACCCGTGCTACCGTTAGTCCTCCACCTATAGATCTTTCCCTAGTAGTGAGAAGAAACAATTGTTTATCATGTTGATCTAGTTGTGCCTACCACTTATATTGAGAAACCACCTTTCCATGTTAGATTTAAGGAACATGTTAAAGCTACAACTGTGGTTAACAAGAGTTATGTTAGGACACGAAAGCCTTCTGAACAAATAAATCTTGAGTCTAATGTTGTTATGGTTAAAGATCTCCTAGTTGATAATATTGACGGACATGTTATTTACTTCTGTGCTGAAGCTGCTAGAATAGTAAAACCTGTTAGAAACGAGCGGGATGGGTTAGACAAAAATAAATCAGTTGCTGGCATGCCCGTTGTTTCTATTAAGATTGGAGATCGTCGTTATCATGGCTTGTGTGACACTGGTGCTACCATAAAACAAGAAATTAAGCATGATATAGCACTCGCTGAGAATGAAGATATTGATGTCACTATTAAACTTGCAAATAGAGACACTATTTCACCACTTGTAATTGTTAGAGATGTTGAAGTCGTGTGTGAAACAATTAAGTATCCTATTGATTTCTTAGTACTTGGTTCACCACAAGATAGCTTTCGTCCCATCATATTTGGTAGACCTTTCTTGAATACTGTTAATGCTGAAAATAATTGTGTTAGTGAGAAGGTTAAAGTTAAATATGTGTCTCATGAATTTAATTTTTCCAAGTTTAGTAGACAACCACATGAGAAAGAATTATCTAGTAAGGATGAAATTATTGGTCTTGGTTATATTGCTATGCCTCCTACTGATCCTTTAGAAAAATACTTGCTGGACCATGAGAATGATATGCATATGAATGAGATAAATGAAATATATGAGATATTCTTTAGAAAAACACCTATTCTTAAACACAACTTGCCTTTTGATATTTTAGGGGATCCTCCTCCACCCAAGGGAGATCCCATGTTTGATGTAATATGTGATACTTTGAAATATGAATATCTTGATGAAAATAAGATATATCATGTTATTTTTAGTTCTAACCTTTGAGAGCATGAAGAAAATAGATTACTTAAAACTCCAAGGAAGCACCGAGGTGCTATTGGATATACTCTAGATGTTCTTAACGTCATTAGTCCCACTCTATGTGAGCACAAAATTAATATGGAACCAGATGCTAAACCTATTGTTGATCATCAATGTCCCTTAAACCCTAAGATGAAGGAAGTGGTAAGAAGTGAAATATTAAAGCTTTGGAGGAAGGTATAATTTATCCTATTGCTGATAGTAGATGGGAAGTCTTGTTTGTTGTGTTCCTAAGAAAGGAGGTATAACTGTTGTTCCTAATCATAAAAATGATCTCACCCACAAAGAATCATAACTGGTTATAGGATGGTAATTGATTTTAGGAAATTAAACAAAGCTACTAAAAAAATCATCACCCCTTGCCTTTTATTGATCAAATGTTAGAGAGATTATCTAAGCACACACACTTGTGTTTTCTTGATGGATATTCCGATTTCTCTCAAATACCTGTGTCAAAAGAAGACCAAGAGAAAACTACTTTTACATGCCCTTTTGGAACTTATGCTTATAGAGTATGCTGTTTGGTTTATGCAATGCACCTGCTACCTTTCAAAGATGTATGACTCTGATTTTGTGACAAGATTGTTGAGGTTTTCATGGATGATTTTTCCGTTTACATGACTTCTTTTCATAATTTTATGAGCAACCTGATCGAGTTCTACAGAGATGTGAAGAAATTAATCTTGTCCTGGGTTGGGAGAAGTGCCACGTTATGGTGAATGAAGGTATAGTACTTGGGCATAAATTTTGTTAACGAGGCATTGAAGTCGACAAAGCTAAAGTTGATGCAATAGAGAAAATGCCATGTCCTGAAGATGTTAAAGGTACAAGAAGTTTTCTTGGTCATGCTGGTTACTATAGGCGTTTCATTAAAGATTTCTCAAAGATTTCTAGGCTATTAACTAATCTTCTTCAATAAGATATTCCATTTGTTTTTTATGATGATTGTGTAGAAGCGTTTGAAATACTTAAGAAATCCTTAGTATCTGTCCCTATTGTTCAACCGACTGATTGGAACATACCATTTAAAATTATGTGTGTTGCTAGTGATTATGCTGTTGGTGGTGTTCTAGGGAAAAAAGTAGACAAAAAATTGAATGTTATTCATTATGCTAGTAAAACCCTAGACAATGTCCAAAGAAACTATGCTACTACTAAGAAGGAATTTTTAGTAGTTGTCTTTGCTTGTGATAAATTTAGACCTTATATTGTTGATTCCAAAGTTAATATTCACATTAATCATGCTGCTATTAAGTACCTTATGGAAAAGAAAGATGTTAATCCTAGACTGATTAGGTGGGTGCTTTTACTTTACGAATTTTACGTGCACATCGTTGATAGGAAGGGAGCTGAGAACCCAGTGACAGATAATTTGTCTAGAATGGAAAATGTTCTTGATGATCCACTGCCCATTGAAGATATTTTTCCTCATGAGCAACTTGTTGTTATAAATGCTTCCCATAGCAGTGCTTGGTATGCGGATTATACCAATTACATTGTTGCTAAATATATACCACATAGTTTCACCTATCAACAAAAGAAAAGGTTCTTCTATGATTTAGGACATTACTTTTGGGATGACACACATCTTTGTAAAGAAGGAGTAGATGGTGTTATTAGATGTTGTGTACCTAAGCATGAACGGGGACAGATCCTACGAAAGTGTCACTCCAAGGCCTACGGGGGACACCTGTTGGTTTTGGAGCAGTAGGCCAAACCACCCGTAAGATATACTTACGTGCATGCAAGCTAGCAACCAAGCACGCAAGGTGCTGGATGGTTAGCAGTACACACGTATCTACCCCTTGTAGCTGGCTAGCTTCAACTAGACGTCTAGCAATTGATTGGATCGATTTACTTCGGTGACGGTGACGAAATCTCATGACAAAACAGAAAAACAGATCGATGGAATATCGAGCCTTGTATTATTTCGTATTGCTTCTCGATGATTTCGTAAACTTTGTATTACTTTTTCTCTTTCTTGGTGTGTACATCGTGGGTTACATGAGTATATAAAGGAGCTAAATAACCCAAGAGCTAACCTACTTGGTTCCTACTTGGAATGCTACTCCGATACATACACATATTCAAACGTCACATTTAATCCCAATATTCACCCCCTTAAACATGACGTCCTTGATGCAACCTAGATCCCAAACACGATTGCTGCTTCTCATAACAGTTATCATTGGCATTTCCTTTGCTATTCCTTGCAGCATTTCAGGGGCCGCCTTTGTTGTTTTCGGCTCCTCAAATGCTTGACTCCAACTCTCCTCATTGGCCGCGTCTTCACCCTTCATCTGTTCTTCAATGCTTGGTAGAATGTATTTCGGATCTTCGAACAGCCATCCTTTGAACCCGAGAAAGACCAAACATGAGTTTAACTTTGAGTTCCATGCTCTTGGCGCTTGCTTCAGTCCATAAAGTGCCTTCTTGAGTTAGTAAACTTTTCCTTCTGCGCCTCTCTTCTCGTACCCGAGGGGTTGTTTCACGTACACTTTTGCTGTGAGATCATTGTTGAGGAAAGCGAATTTAACATACATATGATGAACCTTCCAACCCTCGTGTGCTTCCCAAGCTAGGAGCACTCTCACCGTCTTGAGTCGAGCAACCGGTGCAAACACCTCATCATAGTCAACTCCTTGGCGTTGTATGTAGCCCTTCGTGACGAGTCTTGCCTTGTACTTCACAATGTCACCCTTCATTTCCTACTTTAACTTGTAAACCACTTCAAACCGATGGTCTTTTGCGTAGGAGGTAGGATTACCAAAGTCCACGTGCCATTCCTCTCAATTGCCTTCATTTACTAATCTGTGGCATGCGTCCATCTAGGACTTTTGCTCACCTCTATGAAATTTGCTGGCTCCTCAACTTCGAGCAAAAATAGTCCAGGGTACTCGAGCGTAGACTTTCTTGAAGGTCTTGTAGTGATGAGGCCCAAAGGAGTCCGTTGTGGCTTGCGAAGGAGGCGACACATATTGTGTCGATGTTGATGCACTTGAGGAAGAAAGTTGAGTCCCGAGCATGTCGTTAACATCTCTTTGGTTGGCATAGTTGTTGTGACCGTGACCATCACCTTGATTGTCGTTGTCACTATGCGCCTTGTTGTCGAGACCCCTGCCCGTGTCATGCGTGTCGTTGTCGCTATCACCCTGCGACCTATGACCGTCATCGTCGGTGTCGACACCATGATGATCACTATCATTGTGGTCACCTTGGTTGGGCATCTTGCCAACCACCTAGATGTCCTCCCCTGCATCATTGTTGGTTGGAAATTCAACTATGAATATATTACTGTTTGGAGTATCGTCGGCTGCAGCGCTCCAATTCCATGCTTGGTTTTCTTCAAACACGATGTCGCGTGAAATCCGTAGACGCTTGGTTTGTGGATCATAGAAGTTGTATGCCTTGGTGCTGGAACTCTTCTCGTATATGATGAACATCATCTTGGTGCTACGTTCTACAAGCTTTGAAGGATGCGGCTCCATCTTCTTCACATGTGCCACGCACCCAAATGTATGTAGATGAGACACATTCAGCTTACGTCCATAAATTTATTCATACGGATTCTTGCCTAACATCGCCTTCATTGGATCCCGGTTGAGAAGATAGACCACCGTCGAGACAACTTCTCCCCAAAAACTCCCTGACTAGTTCTTGCTCTTGAGTAAACTCCTTGCCATGTCAACGACGGTTTTATTGCGCCTTTCAACAACCACTTCTGTTGTGGCGTATAAGGTGTGGTGAGGAACCTTTTTATGCCAATCTTCTCGTAGTAGTCGTTGAACTCGTTCGACGTAAACTCTACGTCGTGATCTGTCCGTAGAGCGTGAACCTTCATCTTGTGTTTCATCTCCATTGCAGCCTTCAGCTTCTTGAATGCTTCAAATGCCTCATCTTTATATCATAGGAGAACGACCACATATATCTCGAGTAGTTATCTACCACAAGGAAAAACTACTTCTTTCCTCCATGAGTTGCCGGGGTGATAGGGCCACATAGATCACCATGGAGCAGCTCGAGTGCATCACTTGCACGATAGGTAGACTGAGCAGGGAATGGCCTACGATGCTCTTTTTCCAACCGAGAACCCATCACATACTCGATCAACACGGTCAATAAATGGCATCCCAGATACCATCTCCATGTTTGAAATCTTATTCAAGGCGTAGAAGTTAACATGTCCAAATCTAGCATGCTATAACCACGAGTCATCATCACTCTTAGCGAGCCAACTCTCTGGTTGAGATTGATCAAGGTTGAGGATATAGAGCCTGTTCCATGTGCGATTAACATGAGTTAGGATTTTTTGGAGGTTGTCGAAGATCGTCATCACTCAGTTCTTGATATCCACCTTGCATCCATCATCGTCAATCTTTCCGATAGAGATGATGTTGTTGCAAAGCCGTGGGATGTAGTACACTCCGGTGAGTATGTGATGTTCGCGTGTGAGACCCTCGAAGAGGACAGATCCTTGCCCTCAAATGTCCACATTTGAACCATCACCAAACTTGTCCGAGCCTTCAACATCATATTCAAGCTAGAGGAATTTCTCCTTGCACCCCGTCATGTGGTTAATGGCACCCATGTGAAGTTACCACGACTCATTGTGATCCCCGGATAACTTCGGTATTCCTTTCTTTTCATGAAGTAGCACCTTCCGGTTTGGTTTCACAACCACCATTTCAGCGAGATCACAAACTTCGGCCATCAGAAGGCCTGGATGTTCGTCTTCTTGCTTTGCCAAATATCCCTTGATCTCTCGCTTGTTACACTCTGGACAATCCTTTGCAAAGTGACCCATCTCATTGCAGTTGTAGCACTTGACCTTGGATATATCCAAGTTCGTTGCTTCCGCTCTTTAAATCGGTCCGCCTCACCACGACCTTGTGGCTTTCCTTTCCCTTTGCCTTCTCCGGTTTGTCCGTCGTTCGTTGCGTTGCTTGAGCCTTCTTGCCATCATGCTTTCCTTTTCTACTTGAGGACTCCCAATCTGCGTGTGAGTACATGAGTTGGTCACTACCTCCTCGGTTCCCTTTCCGATAGCCACAAGCACTCTTTTCCCATGTCCGCAAGCGTCCGATTGTCTCCGTTATGGTCATGTCGTCAATGTCATAAAGTTGCTCGAGCATGCCAATGATGTACGTGAATTTATCAGTCACCGAACTGAAGAATTTCTCCACAATCTCAGTCTCCTCGAGCTTTGCACCAAGAGCTTGAATCTCTCCCACCAAAGTAGTAAGACACATGTCATAGTCGTTCACCGATTCAGTTACCTCCATCTGCAACTTGTGAAATTGGTGATTCAACACTTGTGCCTTGGCCTTGGTGACACGATCTTCTCCAATCCTCATCTCCTTGAGTGCTTTCCATACCTAGCTTGCCGTCTCGAACTCCGCCAATGTCATCAGCACGGAATCTAGCACGGATTGGGCTATGACGGCCATGGCACCTTCGTCGCACTCCTCGTCGATGTCGTCGTCCATGATTGCCTGCCACACTCAAAGGGATCGGAGAATAATCTTCATCTTCACCGCCCACATGCGATAGTTAGCGTCGGTGAGCATCAGGTACTGGATGGGGATGTTGCGATGTGCCAGGACGTTGGCGCCGCCTGTCCCTCCACCATTGGTCGTCGACTTGCCATCCTTCTTCACCTTGTCGTCGTTCTTGTTCGCCTTGGAACCGGTGTTGCTGGACTTGACCGACTCAACATCGTTGTCCATCATCGTAGATCTTAGATTGTCGAGGCTTTAGATACCAAATGTTGGTTTTGGAGCAATAGGACAAACCACCCGAAAGATATACTGACGTGCATGTGAGCTAGCAACCAAGCAGGCAAGCTGCTGGATGGTTAGTGGTACACGCGTATCTAACCCTTGTAGCTGGCTAGCTTCAATTGGACGTCTAGCGATCGATTGGATCGATTTACTTCGGCAAATCGATTTACTTCGACGGTGGTGACAAAACCTCACGACGGAACGAAAAAACAGATCGATGGTCAAAGGCTCGTATCGAGCCTTGTATTATTTCATATTGCTTCTTGATGATCTGTTAAACTTTGTATTACTTTTTCTCTTTATTGGTGTTTACATCATGGGTTACATGGGTATATAAAGGAGCTAAACAGCCCAAGAGCATTACTTTTTCTCTTTATTGGTATTTACATCATGGGTTACATGGGTATATAAAGGAGCTAAACAGCCCAAGAGCTAACCTACTCGGTTTCAAACCACCCGGTTGATATAATTACGTGCGTGCAAGCTAGTAACCAAGCAGTAGACCAAACCACCCATAAGATATACTTATGTGTGTGCAATCTAGCAACCAAGTAGGCAAGCTGTTGGACGTTAGGTTTAATCCCAATAATACAACGCTGGTGGCAGAACTGCACACAAGGTATTATAATCTGGCTTCTCTCGGCCTACTCTTTTCAAAGATGCTCGTAAGTATGTCCTTTCTTGTGATTAATGTCAAAGAATTGGTAACATTGATAGAACGTCAGGAAATGCCTATGAATTATTCATTTGCTATTGAACCATTTGATGTTTGGGGTTTTGATTATATGGGACCTTTTCCTTTCTCTAATGGGTATACTCACAGTTTAGTTGTTGTTCATTACATTACTAAGTGGGTAGAATCTATTCCAACTAGTAGTGTTGATCATAGCACTTATATTAAAATGCTTAAAGATGTTATTTTTCCGAGGTTTGGAGTTCCTGGATATTTAATGACTAACGGTGGTTCACATTTTGTTTATGGTGATCTCCGTAAACTTCTAGCTAAATACAATGTAAATCATAGAATTGCATCACCTTATCATCCTCAATCTAGTGGTCAAGTTGAATCGAGTAACAGAGAAATAAAATTAATCTTGCAAAAGACCATTAGTAGATCGAGAAACAATCCGGCTAAGAAAGTTGATGATGATTTATGGTCTTATAGAACTTTCTTATAAACAATCTATGGGAATGTCCCCATATAAAATGGTATATTGAAAAGAAAAACATTTACCTCTTGAGTTAGAACATAAATCTTATTGGGAAATTAAATCACTTAACTATGATTTCAAACTTGCCGGTCAAAAGAGATTATTTGATATTAGCTCGTTAGATGAATGGAGGACACCAACTTATGAAAATGCCAAGTTGTTTAAATAAAAAGTTAAAAGATGGCATGACAAGAGAATCCAAAATGAGAATTCAATGTAGGAGACCTTATTATTTTGGAGAATTCTCATTTCAGATTATTTGGAGGTAAGATTCTCTCAAAATGGGAAGGATCATATATCATGGAAGAAGTATATTGCTTGGGTGCTATCAAGATCAATAACTCCGAGGGCACACATCTGAGGGTGTTAAATGGGCAAAGAATTATACATTATATCTCAGGTACACCCATTAATGTTGAAACTAATATTATCCAAGTGATGACACCGGAAGAACACATAAGAGAGGCCCTCCGAAACACTCCACAAAGTTGAAAAGGGGTAGCTATGTGATACGGTAAGAAAACCGACTCAAAATAATACAAAAAATATATATGTTTTGTTGGTTTTGGTATTTTAGAAAAAATCCAAAAATAAAAACGAGTCACGGGGACCCACGAGGGAGGCACAAGCCAACAGAGCACGCCCACCCCCTGGGCGTGCCGTGTTAGCTTGTGGGACCCTCGTGTGCCTCCCGGACTCCATTTTCTTCCTCGACTCGTATTTTGACCTAGAAAAAATCATTATTTATACCCCCATATGTTTTGAACACCGTATCACAAGTTTCTCCTCTCTACTTGTTTCAAGCTGTTTTTCTGATAGATTTAGAGAAAATATGTCATCGCAAGACTCAGAGGGAGAAAGCTATGGTCTCAGATCTCATTGCCAATCCTCAAGTCTATGGGGATGTGGATCCTTATGGGTGGTCAATGAAATAAGAGCTGGGGGATCACTTGAAAAGAACTGAGCCCTCAAGCAATGAAGAAGAAGAAGAAGTACCTCAGCCTCAACCTGGAGATATGCACGTGGAATCCAAAAAGTCAAGCTTACCAAACAAGGTTACAACTTCCAATACACGGTTTATCCCTTATCATCGTATACAAGTAGACACTATTGTTGCCTCTTCCAGCGAAACCTCTCCTTTAATGGAAGGAGCAATGATCGTCACCAACAAACTCCGCAAGGAGAATCTAGATCTTAAGCAAGAAGATGGCAAGCTTAATGAGGAGATCCGCATCCTAAGGGACATCATCGCAAAAGGGGTTACATCATCACCACCATCACCCAAGAAGGACACTTAGTATATGGGTATGGGCACCACCCTTAGCTTGTTCCAAGCTTGGGGGAGGTGCCCGGTATCGTATCACCATCACTTTTACTATTACCATCTACCTTAGTTCGATCCTTAGTTATGTCGTGATTTGGAGAAATACAATTTTAGTTTTGCTTTGCTTAGAGTGTTTTCTTTGAGATCTATCTATCCTTGTAATCGAGTGTGAGAGTTATGTAATAAAGATTAGTTTGAGCTTTCTTGCTTTACTCTCAAGCATCAATCATAGCAATGAAATAAAAGAAATAGAAAAATTGTATGCTAATCCCATGTGGAGTAATGACTTCACATAGAAAAACTATGATAGATAAAAGTTCTTGGGAGTAAACAAACATAGCAGTAGTCATTGATACAATCCATGCAAGATTATGATAGAGGAGAGGATATTCACATACAAATACTCTATCTTGGACATCTTTTATGATTGTGAGCTGCTACTTCTTGAGCTTGCGTTGGTTTTTCCCTTGAAGAGGAAAGGGTGATGCAGCAAAGTAGAGATAAGTATTTCCCTCAGTTTGAGAACCAAGGTATCAATCCAGTAGGAGTATCAAGATGAGGCACCAATGAACCTGCGCAAAAAAAAAAACTTGCACCCAACGCGATAAAGGGGTTGTCAATCCCTTCACGATTACTTGCAAGGTGAGATCTGATAGTGATAAAAGGTAAATAGATAAAAGTGCAGCAAGGTATTTTTGGTGTTTTTGTATGTAGATCTGAATATATAATGTGTAAGATAGACCCGGGGGCCATAGTGTTCACTAGAGGCTTCTCTCATGATAGCAAGTATTACGGTGGGTGAACGAATTACTATCGAGCAATTGATAGAATCGCGCAAAGTCATGACGATATCTAAGGCAATGATCATACATATAGGCATCACGTCCGAGACAAGTAGACCGATACTTTCTGCATCTACTACTATTACTCCACACATCGATCGCTATTGAGCATGCATCTAGTGTATTAAGTTCATAACAAACAGAGTAACGCCTTAAGCAAGATGAAATGATGTAGAGGGATAAATTCATGCAATATGATATAAACCCCATCTTTTTACCCTTTATGGCAACAACACGATGCGTGCCTCGCTACCCCTTCTGTCACTAGGTGAGGACACTGCATGGTATGAACCCAAAACCAAGCACTTCTCCCATTGCAAGAATTATAGATCAAGTTGGCCAAACGAAACCCATAACTCAAAGAGAATTACAAGGATATAAAATCATGCATATAAGAAAACAGAGGAGACTCAAATAATATTCATAGATAATCTGATCATAAATCCACAATTCATCGGATCTCGACAAACACACTGCAAAACAAAGTTACATCGGATAGATCTCCATGAAGATCATGGAGAACTTTGTATTGAAGATCCAAGAGAGAGAAGAAGCCATCTAGCTACTAGCTATGGACCCGAAGGTCTGTGGTGAACTACTCACGCATCATCGGAGAGGCAATGGTGTTGATGAAGAAGCCCTTCGTTTTCGAATCCCCCTCCGACAGGGCACCAAAACGGTCCCCAGATGGGATCTCGCGGAGACAGAAGCTTGCGGCGGCAGAAAAGTATTTTCGTGGCTCTCTCTGTTGGTTTCGGGATTTTTGGGAATTTATAGGCGAAAGAGGTAGGGCAAAGGAGGCAAGGGGGGCCCACGAGCCTGCTAAGCACCCCCCCGGGGCGCGCCTAGGGGGCTCGTGACCTCCCACGAGACCACCTGCCCTTGTTCTCAAGTCTTCTCGGTATCTTCTGTTATGGAAAAAACCATACCGCAGGTTTTATTCCGTTTGGACTCCGTTTAATATTCTTTTCTGAAAAAGGTTAAAAACACGGAAAAAACAGAAACTGGCACTAGGCACTGAGTTAATAGGCTAGTCCCAAAAATGATATAAACTGGCATATAAATGCATATAATACATCCCAAGTTGATAATATAATAGCATGGAACAATAAAAAATTATAGATGCGTTGAAGAGTATCATGAGCCCTCACCAAATATTATATAATGATCAAAGTGTTGAAGTTGGACAAGGAAGACAACGTAAAGGTTATGTTTGTTCACATTCACATGGAAGTTATATTGTCATGGATCCTCTAACACTTTGTGCTTTCTTTAGATCCTTTGCTAGCCCAAAAATTCGCACTAAATAGAGATACTACTTGTGCATCCATAACCCTTAAACCCAGTTTCTTGCCATAAGACACCATACCTACCTACGGATTGAATAAGATCCTTCAAGTAAGTTGTCATCGGTGCACAAAGCAATAAAAATTACTCCAAAACATGTATGATCTTTTATTGTACGGGAAAATAAGCTTTGTACGATCTTGTGATGGCAAGGAAATAAAAGCGATAGACTACATAAGAAAGTTTGCTATCATAAGGGGCAATATAAAGTGACGTTCCTTTTCAGTAAGAGCTTGCACATCCAACAATAAAAAGTGCATGACAACCTCTGCTACGAAGGTCCGATCTTTTACTTTCATGTATTTACTTTTATGCAAGAGTCAATAATGTTTATCCCTATTCCTAACTATTAACTCTCTAGTTTGCAAGCATCATGTGTTGAGGAAAGATCTAGATATATATATATATATCCAGTTGGATGTAAGCGATCATGGTTCATTATTGTTGACATTATCCTTGAGGTAAATGAGTTGGGTGGAAAAACGACAAAGCCCCTATCTTCCTATGTGTCCAATGGAAACATTAGCTTCAAAAATATGCAATGAGTGTCAGCAATAATAGAATACTAAATAATAGTTAAGTATGTGATTTTGCTAATATTAAAGCTCTTACATAGACTCCGCTTTAAAACATGATGAATTATGATTGTCTTAATGACTAAGAACATACTCCCTCCGTCCGGTGAAGAGTGTACATTTGGGTTAAAATTTTGTCCACAAAAGATTGTACTTTTATCTTACCAATACACTTTAAAGTGGGGGGAAATGTTTCTCTCCCATCTTGTGGTAATCAAGATCAATAATATTTTACACATGGTCTCCTAAATTTCTACATTCACTTAGCTCATTGGGTGTTTGGTAATTAAAGATTAGAGAGATGATGGCTTGCATCTTTCCAATGCATTTTTTACTTCACTCCATAATTTTCCTAAATTTTCTATATGCACACTTTTCATCGGATGGAGGGAATAGTTTGTTGATTCTCAATAAAGTTTATGCTTCACACTTTAATAATTGTGGATGCATTGTTACTTGTTTATGACAATATATATGATGAAAAACTTGTTGGTATGTTAATATCCATGATGCTCTCATGTTTGCATTTTGTTTTTATCGATACCTCTGTCTCAAATTATGTGGATATTATTTTTGACTTCGGCTTTCGCTTGAGGACAAGAGAGGTCTAAGATTGGGGGAGTTGATACATCTATTTTTCATCATGATTTCTTATTGATATTTATGATTCTTGTCCATTATTCCACTTTATGATACAATTATTATGTCTTTTCTCTCTGAATTTACAAGGTAAATCACAAAGAGGGAAACTGGAATTCTAGGCCTGAAAACCAAGAAAAATGGTAAAACATTAATGGAGTCCAAATGACTTGAAACTTCACAGTCAATTTTATAGATTATATACGAATTAATGGCCAAAAATATACTAGCGGGGAGCCACCTGCTGGTCACAAGCCAAAAGGGCGAGTCTGCCCCCCTGGGCGCTCCCTGTTAGATTGTGGGGCCCCAACATGTCTCCCGACCCCCCCCCCCCTTCTCCTATAAGGTTGTTTTGACATAGAAAAAACCAAGAAGATACTTTCGGGGTGAAGCGCCGACATATCGAGGCGGAAACCTAGGCAAAGGCCCTTTTGCTTTCCGACACACATATTCTATCGGGGAAACTTGCCTCCGGTAGGGGGAGATCGAAGCCATCATCATCACGAATGCTTCCTCCTTCGTGGGAGGACAATTCTTCCTCAACATCTTCATCAGCACCATCTCATCTCAAACCCTAGTACATCTATTGTACTCAATCTTTGTCTCAAAACCTCAGGTTGGTACCTATGGGTTACTAGTAGTGTTGATTACATCACGTAGTTGATGCTTGTTGGTTTACTTGGTGGAAGATATTATGTTCAGATCCTTGATCACCATTATTACACCTCTAATCTTGAAAATGTTGATGTTATGTGAGTAGTTACTTATGATCCTGAGGACATGGGAGAAGTCTTGTTATAAGTAGTCATATGAAGTTGGTATTCGTTCGATACTTTGATGATATGTATGTTGTTGCTTCTCTTAGTGGTGTCGTGTGAACGTCGACTATACGAAACTTCACCAGTTTATGGGCCTAAGGGAAGGCATTGTGGAGTAACAAGTAGATGATGGGTTGCGAGAGTGATAGAAGCTTAAACCCCAGTTTATGTGTTACTTCATGAGGGGCTGATTTGGGTCCACACACTTCATACTATGGTTAGATTTATCTTAATTCTTCTTTCGTAGTTGCGGATGCTTGCGAGAGGGGGTAATCATAAGTTGGTTGCTTGTTCAAGTAAGAACAAAACCTTAACAACGGACCTCCCACATATCAAATTATCAAAGTAACGAACATAAATCAAGTCAACATGATGAACTTGACTAGGCAGTAATTCCCATATGTCCTCGGAAGCGCTTTACTTCATATAAGATTACTTTCAGGCCTGTCCTTTGCTATAAAAAGGATTGGGCTATCTTGCTGCACACTTTCTACTATTGTTACTTGTCACTTGTTACGACTTCTCTCGCTACAAAACTATCTACCACTATTACTCATATGACTTGCACAAAATACCTTGCTGAAAATTGCTTATCATTTCCTTCTGCTCCTCGTTGGGTTTGACACTCTTACTTATCGAATGGACTACGATTGATCCCCTATACTTGTGGGTCATCATCCATGTCCACTCCATACGACGCCACTTCCCTCTTTTGCCGCCTCCGTCGTCAGTTCCAACGGGTGACGTTCTCTGACTTGCACACTGGAGCCGAGAATGGGACACCCACGAACGACACCGAAGTAGACTCCATAGCAGCGGTGTGGGACACACTATCGGCATCTGGGGCGGTAGATGAGGCCTATGGCGAGGATGAGGGATCAAGGGTAGACGGCGATGATGGCTCGGGCACGGGAAATGGTGGACAAACGCGGGAGGAAGGCGGTGGGTTTGGTGTACTTCGGGCATTTTATGCAATTTGTGGTGTGATCGGTCTGTCTAGTCAGACGCGGCGGACGCGCACATGACTTCTCATACCCTCCATAGATTTGGTCCAGATATGAGGGGGTTCCTGTCAGCCGAGGTGTTTAGGGACCGATATGAGGAGCCCGTCTTAATCATGTATTTTTCTTTCGGTCAGTGATTGAAACGTCATCCTAGGCGTTTGAGCTTGGTTTGAGGTCCCGAACTTTAGATGCTCTTATAATCCTGGGTTTGGACAAAAATGCTCAACCTACAGGCATTTTTCATGGACTGACTCCTAGAAACAGAAGTGTACCTCCTTATTTCACCCTACTCTCATGCATTTCACGATGGGGCTATTCTTCCCCAAATCAGTTCATGCCATCTCACCTTGTGACTTCTAATCAATAAAACTTGTTCGTAAGTCCGGCATCATTGGGGTTTGGGCTAGAGAGGATTGGGATCTATCTGATTGATTTTTATTTCTCGGGGCATAAGAACTGCATCACTTATAAGTAAGAAGAGAATAAAGTTTTACAAGTGCCCCTCAAAACAATGCATCGCGCGATACAATTTTCCCTAGTTTATTAGCAACCGTGGTGGTCCAAAGTTTCATCTCGTGGAAGATGATGTTTAACAAGATTAGTGGCGGGTTGCTCTTCTGTCAAAAAACCCCGGGAGTTTCTCTTGTTCCAAATTGTTCAAGAGAAAAGTAGGGTGAGAGAAGTCATGTCTTGTCTATTGAGGTTTTGCATGCCATTTGTCTTATCCCATCAATCCTTGATGTATCCCTCCGAATTACAAATGGACGCATCCGTGTGTACAAGGCCTAGCCTCTCAACGACCAAGTTTCAAAGCCTAAGGGATTAGTGGCACTTGAAGGAGAGTTGAGCCCCGGTGTCTTGCTCCCTTTTACAGAGAGGGAAAATGCTACACCATGCTTTGCCAACCCATCGACAGTCCAAATTTGATCTTGCAAAGCCAATTACACAAAAAACTTGACTTTTGGTGGATACCAAACCATTCAAACCATGTGGTCCATGGGGAGAGGGACATGCCCAATAATTGAGCCTTATAAGTGTTAGCCGCCGAGCCCTGATTGAAACTAAATTACTACTGCTCTATGTTATTGATCCACATTTTTCAACAAAAGAACATCCTATCAAGAGAGTGATTTATCTATCGGGCACATGATATCTTGTGCATGGATCCACCACCTCTAGTGAGATTTGTGCTACTATTTATGGCCGTTGTCAAAAAATACCGTTTCGTACCATTTCGTTTGGTTGTTGTCTTGTTTCAACGTGTATCATCATGTTTCATCGTCTGCTAGTAACAAAAATGCATTTGTTTTGGCTCGGGTTTTCTGATACATGATGATACACAATGAACATTAAAATAAACTTTCGAACTAAAAGAAACGCAATGAGACGCTTTGAAACAAAATAAATTTTGCAAAAAATAATTGGCTTTTGGGATTTTCATCACCAGCCAACAGCTTTTACAAGGTAATGGAGAACACACATGGGCGTTGCCTAATCAAGACAACAAGGCAAGATCTTGGGGTTTCACCCAGAGTATTTGTATACTTGTTATCGAAGCCATCGCTGCCATCAACCTTTTTGTCAACTGGCAGCGGCTCGCTATAGGCAAATATGGATCTAGAGAGACCAATGCTCACCCCATGCCCAATGAAAGAAAGGTAGGAAGCAAGTGGAAGACATCGCCGCCTCACTCAAAGACATTGTACCACTACCTCTCACCTTTGTCGATGAGAGAGGGAGGACACATGATGTAGGCTTGCAACCATATACCTCATCTCTAGGATGAAGCCCCAGGTAGGGACAATACCACCCAATCAATTCTGACACACGTCAAGATCCTACATGTGTAGGCGCCAAGGCCGTGCCAACAAGATCTTCACATGCCACTACCGAGCACCATGTTGTGAAGACATGTATGCACTAACACTTTCAATCCCGTCGTGCCTGCCATCACCCATTCGACCCACATGCCAACCACCCACTAGATCCGCACTCCTAGTGCGGACGTGTTCACTATAACTGACACTGCCATGCCGACCATAACCACATTCCATTGTTGCGGCCAAACGCTGTCAAGACTGCCATAGTCGAAACTACCACGCCGGAGAATGTCCTCGTCGGTGCCAATGTCGCACGAGTTTTGCCCGACGATGTGAGGGAAGTGAAGCGATAGAGGAGGTCCCCCATCCACTTGTTCTCGACGCCATGAGTGGTCGTTGGAGTCGCACGGGAGTGGCCCCTTAGTGACGACGACGATGATTGTTTTTGGTGGCAACAACAAGATCATTGACCTGGGTCTAGTGATCGTTGCCGAACAATGGATTGGTGAGCCTGGTTGCCGACACAAGCACAATAATAACATGTGACTGTGCGGTGGCGAGAGAATAGAGAGAGGGAAATAAGGTGAGGTGGGCAATGATGTAACGAGGTTAACGGTTAAAACCACACCACATCGAACACCCAACCACAAATTTAGCCCAAGGAACGAAAAATATATGGTTTTCCTGATATCAGAGCTGACCTATCATTTATAGGGTATTAGTCAATTTGAAAGACAAAAAATATATTTTTCTCAATACATCATACTGATTCTGTTCGATCCGAAGCCGGAAAGGCTTAGCTTCAGTTATCATCGCCCAAATAAAATTTCCTAACATGAACCTGTCTCTCCCGCTAGCTAGCTGCTTCGGGAAGGTAAAAGGGCCCGGGAACAACAGCTGATATAAAAAAAACCGGCAAATGGCATTGCTGCCGGCAACATTCAGAACAAAACCAGCTGCTCACGTTCCAGCTAGTCGATCAGCTACATAATGCATTCAACTATATACCGTAGTGACAAGGCCTCGGCATCCTACACATATGAAGAAATCCAAACCGAACGACTAATTAAAAGAGATTAAAATGTACAGTCTGATAGTACTAGGATCCAGGTCTTAAACTAGAACGTTTTGATAGCTGCCACATATTGGCTTCAGAGCAAAGGCAGAGTGAGTGAATATTCTTCCCTCCACATATAACTAAACTTACGAGCGCATAGCTCCCATGTTATATTATCTAGCCAGCTGTCAGGGTTTATCTCTTGTCTGTATCAAAGCTTGGCCATCGGTTCCTCCGCCTACGTGCATGTCCTTGCAAGGAACACCACCCATGCGCTTCTAGAATCTATATATGCTTAATTTGGCTCCTTCTCGAGGAATTGCAGTCAAGTTCCCCAGTTTCTAGAACACCTCACACACACTAATTAGTACTGGATGTACTTGTAGTTACTGGTAACAAAGGTTGTCGTGGTCAAAAGCTTCCCTGTCGCGAGGTCCAAACCTTGGTGCGTTTTTGTCTTCCTCGTGGCGGTGACTATTTTTGTACTGCCGTATGCAGCGAAACTGGGCCGCTTTGTTGTCGAGCGAGCACGCACCAAGGAGGGATATTTTCACCTTGCTCTCGTGTGCGTCGTGGCGTCCTATCGGAAGGGGTTATCAGTACTCGGGCTAGGTACTGCATGCATCGGCCGTTGTTCACCACGGACTTGATGGGCGCTTTCTTCGTGTTCATACAACAACGGTGTATCTCATGCGCCGAGTGCAACGTTTGTGGGTTGTGTTCTGTAAATTTCATTTGACGCAAGGTGTGATGTATTTGCTACGCAGGAGTGAATGAGACGTGTTCTGCTCCAGCGGGAGAAAGCTGCAAGGGTGTTCACACAACTAGGGGGAAAGGTATTTTTAAGGGGAAAATTTCCTCGCACTAAACGAGAGACATTGGTTGATTGACCAACATAGCCGTGAATTTTAAACAAGAGAGTTCATACAATAATTTCTGACTAGCTAGAGTTGATAAAATATTCCACTCTACCTATCAATGCAATGATACGCTCCCAAGCGTATTAGTGAAGAGTTAATAAAATAACTTCTAACAATAAGTTTCACCCTGGTGTTTACACTATTGAATTTTCATTACACTTTAGGAGAACAATTTTTATCCTAGGAGTTAGGGCAGGGCCACCGATCTACCTCCTCCCGGGCAATGTCAAGGCCCCCCCACCTTCCTCGGTCCACCGCTTTGGTGATGGGGGAGGACGGGAACCATGCAGTTTCACACTAGTGGTAGTAGGACTAGGATCTTAGTTTAGGTTTTGACTCCGGTCATAGGTGGTGAGAAGATGATGCCCTCGTCGACATGGAATAAGCCCTTCTCGTCTCGTTCTCATTCTGATGATGCTTCTCGACATTTTAGGATGTCTATGGAGAATGTTGGGCCCCAGATTTGATTCTCTAGGTCGATTTTTCCTTGCAGTTTTGTTTCGGTGGCACTGTCCTATGGAGCGGATGGTGCAACTTCTCGTTTTGGTCCTTCGGCTCTAGTTATGGCCGACGTAGGCTGGCCAGATTTAGCCTCGTCGGGGAGCGCACGAGAATTGTGTTCCCCGCCTTTGTATGGTTGGATCTGGAGCTTTATACGGGCCCTCTCCAACATTTTTTACTTTGAGGCGGCAATTTCGTACATATATCACTCTACAAGCTCTTGGATTTAAATAAGTTGGCTCTTGTGTGATGTAGGCTCAAGGTGGGGAGTGTATCCACATCCGATGGATGCAGTGGAAAGAAGATTTTGGTACCCCCAAGGATTTAGGTGTATTTTCAATTTTGTAAGACTGATTTTGTAATCGTCTGTGCTACTTAATATATGTCCTTTGACCTTTCCACATAAAGAAAAAAAATTCATGAAACTATTTGAAATTTTATGAACGATGTTTGTGTGCGGAAGAGCAATTTTGAGCTTAGTAGCTGACTAAAATCATGCAAATATGTCTCATGTACTTGTAAATGGGTATTTCATAAAATTTTGACATTAAAAATTTCAACCTGAATTCGCACGATAAAATTTCATGAGATTATCTAAAATTTTCAAAGATGGCTTAGTGCATAGAGGAGAAACTTTGTGCATTGTGGTATGTCCCTATGTCTGGATAGGTCTCACCAGTGTGTGGGACATATGAATTGCATTTAATTCTTTGATAGTATTATAACTCGATGGAATTGGAGTTATGATTTCCATTCTTCTGCTAGATAATCTGCTATTTCTGGAATCTAATTCCAATTCTTAAATTGTAGACATGGTTCATGTGAGCCAAAGCAAGTATTAATCTTTTGGCGAAATCCAAAATCCAAACATGTATATCTTGCATGGATGTGGGAACATTACTATTTCAAAAGAATAAACTAGTATACCTTTTAGTGATTCAGGTCATTAACATAATTTAAAGTGCATATCCATATTACCCCACTTGTTACGACAATTTATGCCAAAACTATCTAAAAGGACTAATGATTTCAATGAGTTTATTTTAGGACTATCGACTAATTTTCATACTCGAGATCTTAGCTATTAGTGGAAGATCATTTGTGATCGTGAGAAACAACTTTTCTAGTTGTTGTTCTCATCAAGCCCATAGTTTGTACTCTCTAGGTATTTTAGTGAGTCCAAGATTCACACTAAGTATAGGACAATCATATTATGAAGAGGGACATAAGAAATGCGTTAGTTTGAATGTCAAGAACATATTTATAAGCCAAAATTATCCAAAATGCACCCCTGGACAATCTTTGAATTTCACTAAGCTTCGGTATTGCCGAGGCACTTAGGGTTATTCGCTGAGAGGTCAAATCCAGACTCAAATGTTTGGAACCCACTTTTACTTTTGTTTAACTGACAACCCGGATATCCCACTTTGATATACATCTTGTTTTGTTTCACACATCCGAGCATCACATTTCAACGCCACTGTCAAGTTGCCTTGGTTTGCTTCTCTGGTAGTCAAAATGTAAGTTCAGTACCTCTACTTCTTTTTGTCTGAAACTTCAGAGCCGTGACTTAGCTCCTTTCTACAGATTCATCAATCTTGCAATGGTTCTGTTTGTATGGTACTACGTAGCAAACAGTTTTACTAGTACTTCGAAGCCATTCTATCTTTTGCACAAAAGGTGCTACCTTTTTGTGTTCGGAACCACAACTCATTATATCATCGGTACTTCCGACTAGCATATTTCTTTTGGTTTTTTAAATGATGCTCTAGTTGTTCAAATTTATTTTAATTGGTTCGATATGTCATCTGGTTTTCTATCGGTGCTTCCGAGCCTTTGTTACTTTTCTATAATGGTCAAATCTTGGATCTCTTGTATATATTCTCTACCATACCCCTTTGAGTTCACAACGAGCGCAACCAACAGAACCATATCAACGACCCGACAATCTCCTTGCCAACCAGTATATTCCACCCACATTTCATTACGCTCCACTCGATCCATAAACCTCATATTGAAAGCTACGTACAAGGCAAGAGAAGATAAAAAAAAGTGTTGGGTGATTCCATAATTCACTTCTTCATTCTTTGAAGTCAAGAACTCCCCTTCCGTGAGCACCTACTAAAAGTACCACGATATCGTCTAGATAGGGATGAATAGTCATTTTAGTGGTTGGTGGTCACCTCATATATGTTGAGATGATTTTCATAAGCCCACTACTATCTTGTTCTTTTCGTTGTTGGTTTTCCAATTGCTACGTCAATTCTTCGTCCGGAGGCTCTTCAATTCTATTGTGATGATAGTTGGCATTCTTTCTTCATTCTCTTCTTCCGCTTGAGCTAGTTCATATTCTCTTGTTCTGGAGGCATTGTGATGTTGCTCTTTTGGGTCTATCATGTTGTTCTATCAAGATCATGGTGTTCCCTTGTTCTATTTAGTCGTTTGTTATGAATATTGTGTAATTCTCTCCTTATCGATTTTTTTGTCCCATTTTCCTACCGAAGTGCTGCCGAAATTTTCCGTGAATTCTTGCTTCCTTCTCATTTCAGTCCTCATCTCTTTGCAACATTCAAGGATTGTTGGTTTCACCCGTTTGTCAAAGAAGCGGTTAAGTTTTTACCTCTTGTTCTTTCTCATCCTCTCCCCCCTTTCATTCTTGGATCTCAGGGCGAGATCCTCTTGTGGTGTAGGAGAGTTGTGACAGCCCGAGACCGACTCTCCAGAAGATTCCCCCCTTTATTCCGTTTCCGTCGTGTGGCTATTTTATTTTATTGGTTGCATCATCATTTAGTTTGCATCATGGCATCATGCATGGCATCATGTCAACTGTGTTTTGTCGGTGTTGCCTGTTGCTCCGTGTTGTTGGGTGTCAGTGCCTTGTGAGTGGCGTTGTCTTGTTGGAGTGATGAGAGTGGGTGCGTGAGAGCCACCTCAAACCCTGTTGCACCGCGGACCTAAAACCTTCTCTCCCCTCCTCTCCTCTTTTATTTGTTTTTGCGGTTTGCTAAAGTTTCCGTTTTAACCCCTATTTTTTTTAAAAAAAAAAAGGGCTCGTCTTATTTTAAAGAAAATCATTTTATTAAATGTGGGGGCAACCCCTTGGGTTTTTATTTTATTTCTCCTTTTGTTTTATTTTTAAAACAGAGTCTTATTTTTCTTTTCTCCTTTAAAAGAGCTTTTATTTTATTCTTTAAATAAAAGGGTTTTATTTTAATTCTTAAAAGGGTTTCATTTTTATTTGTTTAAAAATGCCAATCTATTTTATGGTTGAGGTTTAATTTTCAAAGGAGCAAAAGCATTTTAATTTTTTTTGTTAAACGTTTTTCTTTTGTTAAAGCTTTCTATTTTTCAAAGTAAAAAAAACAAAAGAGAGGGAGAGAGAGAGAGAGAGCCAGCCTCCCGAGCCGGCCCAGGCCCAGCCGGCTCCCTCCCCAGCCCTAGCGTCGCGAGCCAGCCTTGCTCGATCCCTTTCCTCCCGTCAGCGCCATCGTCTTCCAGCTCCCCTCCCCGTTCCCCTCGTCGTGAGCTGCCCCCGCGCGCCCCGCCGTGGTCGCGTGTGTAGCCCTCGCCCTCGCCTCCTCTTGTCGGAGCCCGCGCCACCTCGCTGTTCGCCGGTGCGCCGCCCCGCCATGCTCGCCTCCCTGCCACCGCCAGCAGCTCGTCGTTCGTCGCGCCGCCTCGCAGCTCCACCCCGCGCTGACGACCTCGTCCGTTCCGGCCGTCGGTAGCCATGGCCTCCTCCTTCCTCGCGGCTCGCCACCGCCTGTTGTTGTTGCTGTGCCGTCTCCCCATGCGCCTCGAGCTCGCCGCAGCCACCGGTGGCCGCCCGTTCCCCTTGCCGAGCGCCTGCTCCACGGCCCCGACCTCCTCTGCCGCCGAGGTGCTGCTTTCTGCTGCCCCCGCTACCTGCTGTGATGCACGTGCTCGCTGTTGCTGAGCCTGCAGTCGCCGGTGCTGCTTGCTGGTGTTGCTGCTGCCGCCGCTTGCTGCTTTGCTGTTGCTAGCGTTGCTGCCTGCCTGCGCCGTTGCCTTTTGTTGTTGCTTAGTGATGTAGATGATTGCTGTCCCGCTGCTTGCTGTTGCGTGCATGCCGCTGCTGCCGATTTGTAGATGCTGTTGTTGTAGCAAGCTAGGTAGTTGTTAGTTGGTTGCCTGATGCTTGCGTTGCTTGCTAGCTGCTGCTTGTAGATGCTACTATATGTTGCCGTAGCTTCCTTGCTTTAGATGTGCCTGTCGCCGTTGCTATTTGTTGTTGCTGCTATAGATGTTGTTGCTTGCCGCTTTGCCTTGTTGTAGATGTTCTAGTTGTGTTGCCGCTGACGCTGTTTGCCGTCGCCGCTTGCACCATCCCCTTCTTCATGGAACCGACAAGATCGGCAAGTACCACGACGTCCTCGACGACCCCCAGAACGTGTTCGACTACCGACGCCGAAGACCCTGTGCCGACGAGAAGAACCGTGTACGACTACCGTCGACGAGACCGTGTACCACAACTTCCACGACGACTGTTGTTCTCCTGCACCGATCCGTTCCCCTCCGATATGCACGCTTCGAAGGTATACCGATGAGACGTGGCTGAGAACCGTATGTATGTGTTGTATGAGTTGAATGTATGTATGCACCGTATGTTGCCCGTTGCACATGTACTTCTTTTGTTGTGCCTCGACACATGGGAACCCGGTAACCGGGATCACCCCATTCCTTATTTAGCATTCCCGCACACGCTCCCTATTCGTTGGCACGTTATCTCGATGAGTTATCGGGATAGGAACGTTGCTGTGGCATCGTTTCTGTTTTGCCGCCATGTTTCCCTCTCGCTCGCCGTGGCGACACCTGTTTCTTTCTCTTCTTGCCCGTGATGTTTGAACTTGCATGCATGACGCATTCATGGCATATGATATATTGTGTTGCATGCCTCTTGTGCCGTAGCTCCGCTCCTTGTTCCCCGAGTTAAACTGACTAGGATGACGGGTAGAATCATCGCTTCACCCCTTGCCATGTTAACCACACTTAATATGGCCGTGTAAATAATCGGGAGTGAATTAAATAATTAAGCGTGGAGTTTCGTCGGTATGCAACTCGTTGCATATCGAGCTTCACTTAATGTGTAGTGTTTGCGTGAGGTGAATTGCCATGCCATCCCTTGCATCTTTGAACTGATCATGCATCATAGTAGGTTATGCATCATGTTGTGCATCGTGTGGTGAATATTCGTGTTGATGTTTGCTTCCGGTTTGCTCCGTTCCAATAGAGTTCCGCAAGCGTGTCGGAATGTGAGGACCCGTTCGATTACGTTGGTTCGCCGACTTCACGGAGTCATTCTTCTTTCAATCAGGATCTCAGGCAAGATGACCATTTCCCCAGATACCATTACTATCATTGCCATGCTAGTTTATCGCTTCTACTTGTTAAATATCAGCCTCTCTTCAATGCCATGATAACCTTCAACCTGTTCAACCTAGCAAACCACTGATTGGCTATGTTACTGCTTGCTTAACCATGTTGTTGGCGTTGCTAGTTGCAGGTGCAGTTGCTTCCATGTGATAACATGGGTCCCTTGTCATATCACCATATATTAATGCTATTTAATTTAATGCACCTATATACTTGGTAAAAGGTGGAAGGCTCGGCCTTTCTAGCCGGGTCTTTTGTTCCACCTTTGCCCCCTTAGGTTCGGCTACCGGTGTTATGTTCCATAAATGAGCGCTCCTAACACGATCGGAGTTGTTATGGGGACCCCCTTGATAATTCGTTTTAGATTAAAGCTGGTCTGGCAAGGCCCAACTTTGGTACTACATTTACCTAATAACTAATGAACCGCATAGGGAGTAATTAACCCGAGGAAATTTAATCAACCCCCGGGCCAGTGCTCCTCATGAGTGTTGGTCCCACCTGAGCGATGTTCGGCGCCCCTCTGGTTTAGCGATCCCAACGTCTAGCTCATCCGTCGTGTCCTAAGAACGAGGTACGCGACTCCCTATCGGGATCGTCGACACGTCGGGCGGCCTTGCTGGATTAGTTTTACCTTTGACGAAATATCTTGTGCATCGGGATTTCGGTGATGCTTTGGGTATTCTCAGAGTTGAGGTTTTCCACTAGGGAATCCGACGAGATCGCGAGCTTCGTGATTGAGGATTTCTATGCGGCTTGTGGTAATTTGTGATGGACTAGTTGGAGCACCCCTGCAGGGTTAAATCTTTTCGGAAAGCCGTGTCCGCGGTTATGTGGCAATGTGGAAACTTTGTTTAACACTGATTCTAGATAACTTGAAGTTAACTTAATTAAAATATGCCAACTGTGTGTGTAACCGTGACTGTCTCTTTCATGAGTTCCTTCTCCGATCGAGGACACGGTGGGGTTATGTCTGACGTAGGTAGGTGTTCAGGATCATTCATTTGATCATCAGTAGTTCTCGTCCGTTATGCGTAGATCTTCCCCCTCTTATTTCTTGTACTCGTAAGTTTAGCCACCAAATATATGGTTAGCCGCTGCTGCAACCTCACCACTTAACCATGCCTCACCCATTAAGCTTTGCTAGTCTTGATACCTTTGGAAATGTGATTGTTGAGTCCCCTGTGGCTCACAGATTACTACAACACCAGTTGCTGGTACAGGTAAAGGTTATTTGACGCGAGCCCTTTGATTGTTCATTTGGAGTTGCTTCTTCTTCTTCTTCTTCTTCGATCTAGGATGGGTTCCAGGCCGGCAGCCTGGGATAGCAAGGATGGACGTCGTTCTTCTTTTCTCGTTTTTTTTCGTCCGGAGTCGGACCCTGCTCTTACTCTTGATGATTATGTAATGTACTGATGTGACTCTGATGTAGCTTGTGGCGAGTGTAAGCCAATTCTATATGTATATCTCTTCTTTTCAGTACATGTACTTGTAACGATATCCATTCTTGCGACACGACGAGATGTGCTTCTATCCCTGACGAGGCCTTCGTGCCAAATTGAGGATAGGGTCGCATCTTGGACGTGACAAGTTGGTATTAGAGCAGTACCGACCTAGGAGCCCCCTTGATTGATCGAACGTGGCCGAGTCGAGTTTAGTGAAAAACTTCTTTGAGTCTAGTTATATATCGGAGAGTAGGATTATTTTTTCTCCTCTTCTATGCTCTGGTGAGGAATCTTGACGTAATAATTTAATTCTACTCCTCTTCCCACTCAAAAAAAATTTAGGATCACGCAGATATTTTGGAATCTATATGATGCCGATGTGACGGAGTTCTGTCTTGGTGCCTCCTATCTGCTTTGAGTTTCAGGGGAGTTGAGCTCCAGGGGATTCTTGAGCACATCGTTATCATTCAGATTTCTTAGTATCTCAGAACAAAGGATGTTCGTAATTGCTTCAATACTAGTAGTGGCGAGATAACCCCGATGTCCCCAGTACTGGTGCAGGTTGTTCGGGAGTACTGCCATACTTTGTATCGTTGTGATCACGAGGGTCTGTTGTAGATGAAGGTCCGAGATTCTGGTTGTGTGTTGACGGATGTGATACAAGTGATGGGTTAGTATATGAGTTGTGTGATATTACTCCTTGTATCCGTGTACGAGATTGCATGACCAGATATTTCGGGAATTCTCAGGTGGGAATTCAAGTATTTACTTATAGGACGATCTTCCAACAAATTTGTGTTGCTTCGATGTCAAGTGGTGATTTCAGACTTTTCCAAGAGGTGTTCTCATATTTTTATGTGAATGCTAATCCTTTTGCTTAATCAGTTGTCTTGTCAATTCTTGTTAACCAGAGTCGTCATGTTAATTCCTTTTTAACCGGTGTGCTTCTCTTCAGTGAATTCAATCCTCTCTAGATTGTTGCAGATCATTTTCTCAATTCTTTCCGGAGTTATCTCATCTGTCTCAAGTTGTCTTTGTTTTTCCCCGCCCTCCCACCCTTTTTCTTCAATGATTCAATTTTCATCCAAGAGTTTTCATTTCATTGTTGCTCCCGCTATCTTTTCTTCCGTGTCCTATCCGGTGATTCATTGTGAAGATTCTCACGAGATTCGTGTCATATTTGTTCATTCTTGTCATCCTTACCGGTGAATTTAATTCAGTTGTGTGTGTTCATCATATCCTTTTCATCCGTGTTAATTCTTTCCTATGTTGGGAATTCTTATCAACCTATCCTGTTATTCATTCATCTCTTTCCTATCTGGAGTGCTAAAGATATCTCTGAGTTTCGTGTTTTCAATTCTTTTAATTATTTCGAGGTTCTCAACCTCATTTAGTTCCCTTCATACTGGTGCAATATCAATCTTTCTTGCAATCTTTTCTAATGGTGGTTTCTTTGAGTGGGCCCATAACCCACATGTTCTTTCCCAGGATCTTTCCTGGCTCTTCTAATCTTTTCCCGGAGACCTCTAAATCTTTTCAACTATGACGTAAGTATGAATTTCATCAGTCATATCCCTTCTCCAAGGCCTATTCGAATTAATTCTCATATTTGGCTCAACCTTGCATTTTTCTTATTCCAGAGTGTCTCAACAATTCTTGGTGTTGTTTCTCGTCATCATTCTCAGCTTGCAATTCGAATGAGTGTTTCTCTCAGTCTTGTTCCATTCTTGTGAAGACTATCATCTCAGCTTCGTGTATCCTCTCATTTGTTTTCAATCATGAGTAATCCCTTTCTGGCTATCCGGTGCATTTCTGAGTTGTTTTTATTCTCGATCCTCCGAAGGCCATCATGTTAGAAGATTCTTCGTTCTCAGCTTTCAGCTCTCATCCTCAATTCTTCTCCATTGTTGTCTCTTCGTTCGTCTCTCGATTATTCCGGTGTCTTATTCAAGTTTTTTGTTAGGTGGATCATGATCTCTTCATTCTCATGTTTCTCCATTGATTCTTGGTTTTCCATTCAACTGTGAATTCTTACCGGTGCTTCCTTCAATTATGCCTCAAGTGGTGCTTATCTCTTTGCCTCTTCAAGATTCATTTCTAGAGGAAAAAGTTTTACCCTAAATCCGTTGCTTGTCATCATTTATACTTGATGAAGGATAAGCATAACATAATTCTTATTATTGTTCTTCCTTCTTCCAAGAGAGTTCAATTCTTCTTCCGGAGTGGCTCATGATATCGATTCTTTTCTCAGGTGCTTATCTTTCTTTTCCGGAGTTCCAAGTTCTTTTAAGTATCTCTTTGTGAGGCTTCATCTTAATTTTGGCAAGGTCATAATCTTATTCTTTTCTACCTTCATATCGTTGCGTCATTCATACGGAGGTCCTTCATGGCGGTTCATCATCATATCAATTCTTTCTCAAGTGTTCTTCAAGATTCTTGTTGGAGAACCTCAAGTATCCTTTCTCTTGCATTTCTATGTGCAATTGTTCTTCCTTTATCCTTTGAGGTGGTATTATAGCTTTCTTGTTAGTGTAGGAGTCTCGAAGAGTTTTTCCTTCAAGAATGAGATAATTAAACCCACCAATTCTATGATCATGAGATATTTTACCCATGATTCTTCATTGAGCTATCTTGGGTTGGATTTCACCTAAAGCTTTTCCTATGGATTGTTGCTATCATGGTGCTTGTCTTTAATCCAAGTTCTCAATGCACCCTCGTTGTAAGAAGTTTTGATATCTTTGCTTTCAACTATCCTTGTTTCTTTTAGTGGTTGGTGGTCACCTCATATATGTTGAGATGATTTTCATAAGCCCACTACTATCTTGTTCTTTTCGTTGTTGGTTTTCCAATTGCTACGTCAATTCTCCGTCCGGAGGCTCTTCAATTCTATTGTGATGATAGTTGGCATTCTTTCTTCATTCTCTTCTTCCGCTTGAGCTAGTTCATATTCTCTTGTTCTGGAGGCATTGTGATGTTGCTCTTTTGGGTCTATCATGTTGTTCTATCAAGATCATGGTGTTCCCTTGTTCTATTTAGTTGTTTGTTATGAATATTGTGTAATTCTCTCCTTATCAATTTTTTTGTCCCATTTTCCTACCGAAGTGCTGCCGAAATTTTCCGTGAATTCTTGCTTCCTTCTCATTTCAGTCCTCATCTCTTTGCAACCTTCAAGGATTGTTGGTTTCACTCGTTTGTCAAAGAAGCGACTAAGTTTTTACCTCTTGTTCTTTCTCATCCTCTCCCCCCTTTCATTCTTGGATCTCAGGGCGAGATCCTCTTGTGGTGTAGGAGAGTTGTGACAGCCCGATACCGACTCTCCAGAAGATTCCCCCCTTTATTCCGTTTCCGTCGTGTGGCTATTTTATTTTGTTGGTTGCATCTTCATTTAGTTTGCATCATGGCATCATGCATGGCATCATGTCAACTGTGTTTTGTCGGTGTTGCCTGTTGCTCCGTGTTGTTGGGTGTCAGTGCCTTGTGAGTGGCGTTGTCTTGTTGGAGTGATGAGAGTGGGTGCGTGAGAGCCACCTCAAACCCTGTTGCACCGCGGACCTAAAACCTTCTCTCCCCTCCTCTCCTCTTTTATTTGTTTTTGCGGTTTGCTAAAGTTTCTGTTTTAACCCCTTTTTTTTAAAAAAAAAGGGCTCGTCTTCTTTTAAAGAAAATCATTTTATTAAATGTGGGGGCAATCCCTTGGGTTTTTATTTTATTTCTCATTTTGTTTTATTTTTAAAACAGAGTCTCATTTTTCTTTTCTCCTTTAAAAGAGCTTTTATTTTATTCTTTAAATAAAAGGGTTTTATTTTAATTCTTAAAAGGGTTTCATTTTTATTTGTTTAAAAATGACAATCTATTTTCTGGTTGGGGTTTAATTTTCAAAGGAGCAAAAGCATTTTAATTTTTTTTGTTAAACGTTTTTCTTTTGTTAAAGCTTTCTATTTTTTAAAGTAAAAAAACAAAAGAGAGGGAGGGAGAGAGAGCCAGCCTCCCGAGCCGGCCCAGGCCCTAGCGTCGCGAGCCAGCCTCGCTCGATCCCTTTCCTCCCGTCAGCGCCCTCGTCCTCCAGCTCCCGTCCATGTTCCCCTCGTCCTCGCCTCTCCTCCCCTTCGTCGCGAGCTGCCCCCGCGCGCCCCATCGTGGTCGCCTCTGTAGCCCTCGCCCTCGCCTCCTCTTGCCGGAGCCCGCGCCGCCTCGCTGTTCTCCGGTGCGCCGCCCCGCCATGCTCGCCTCCCTGCCGCCGCCAGTAGCTCGCCGTTCACCACTCCGCCTCGCTGCTCGACCCCGCGCTGCCGACCTCGTCCGTCCTGGCCGCCGGTAGCCATGGCCTCCTCCTTCCTCGCGGCTCGCCGTCGCCTGTTGTTGTTGCTGTGCTGTGTCCCCGTGCGCCTCGAGCTCACCGCAACCACCGATGGCCGCCCGTTCCCCTTGCCGAGCGCCTGCTCCAGGGCCCGACCTCCTCTGCCGCCGAGGTGCTGCTTTCTGCTGCCCCCGCGGCCTGCTGCGATGCACGTGCTCGCTGTTGCTGAGCCTGCAGTCGCTGGTGCTGCTTGCTGATGTTGCTGCTGCCGCCGCTTGCTGCTTTGCTATTGCTAGTGCTGCTGCCTCCCTGCGCCGTTGCCTTTTGCTGTTGCTTAGTGATGTAGATGATTGTTGTCCCGCTGCTTGCTGTTGCCTGCATGTCGCTGCTGCCGATTTGTAGATGATGCTGTTGTAGCAAGCTAGGTAGTTGTTAGTTGGTTGCCTGATGCTTGCGTTGCTTGCTAGCTGCTGCTTGTAGATGCTACTATATGTTGCCGTAGCTTGCTAGCTTTAGATGTGCCTGTCGCCGTTGCTATTTGCTGCTGCTATAGATGTTGTTGCTTGCCGCTTTGCCTTGCTGTAGATGATGTAGTTGTGTTGCTGCTGGCGCTGTTTGTCGTCGCCGCGTGCACCATCCCCTCCTTCATGGAACCGACAAGATCAGCGAGTACCACGACGTCCTCGACGACCCCTAGAACGTGTTCGACTACCGACGCCGAAGACCCTGTGCCGACGAGAAGAACCATGTACGACTACCGTCGACGAGACCGTGTACCACGGCTTCCCCGACGACCGTTGTTCTCCAGCACCGATTCGTTCCCCTCCGATATGCACGCTTCGAAGGTATACCGATGAGACATGGCCGAGAACCATATGTATGTGTTGTATGAGTTGAATGTATGTATGCACCGTATGTTGTCCGTTGCACGTGTACTTCTTTTGTGGTGCCTCGACACATGGGAACCCGGTAACCAGGATCACCCCATTCCTTATTTAGCGTTCCCGCACACGCTCCCTATTAGTTGGCACGTTATTTCGATGAGTTATCGGGATAGGAACGTTGCCATGGCATCGTTTCCGTTTTGCCGCCATGGTTCCCTCTCGCTCGCCGTGGCGACACCTGTTTCTTTCTCTTCTTGCCCGTGATGTTTGTGTTGGAAATATGCCCTAGAGATGTTTGTGTTGGAAATAAATTAGTTATTATTATATTTATTTGTTCATGATAATCGTTTATTATCCATGTTATAATTGTATTGATTGGAAACACAATACTTGTGTGGATACATAGACAAAACACTGTCCCTAGTAATCCTCTAGTTGACTAGCTCGTTGATCAAAGATGGTCAAGGTTTCCTGACCATAGGCAAGTGTTGTCACTTGATAACGGGATCACATCATTAGGAGAATCAGGTGATGGACTGGACCCAAACTAATAGACGTAGCATGTTGATCATGTCATTTTGTTGCTACTGTTTTCTGCGTGTCAAGTATTTGTTCCTATGACCATGAGATCATATAACTCACTGACACCGGAGGAATGCTTTGTGTGTATCAAACGTCACAACGTAACTGGGTGACTATAAAGATGCTCTACAGGTATCTCCGAAGGTGTTCGTTGAGTTAGTATGGATCGAGACTGGGATTTGTCACTCCGTATGACGGAGAGGTATCTCGGGGCCCACTCGGTAATACAACATCACACACAAGCCTTGCAAGCAATATGACTTAGTGTAAGTTGCGGGATCTTGTATTACGGAACGAGTAAAGAGACTTGCCGATAAACGAGATTGAAATAGGTATGCGGATACTGACGATCGAATCTCGGGCAAGTAACATACCGAAGGACAAAGGGAATGACATACGGGATTATATGAATCCTTGGCACCGAGGTTCAAACGATAAGATCTTCGTAGAATATGTAGGATCCAATATGGGCATCCAGGTCCCGCTATTGGATATTGACCGAGGAGTCACTCGGGTCATGTCTACATAGTTCTCGAACCCGCAGGGTCTGCACACTTAAGGTACGACATTGTTTTATGCGTATTTGAGTTATATGGTTGGTTACCAAATGTGGTTCGGAGTCCCGGATGAGATCACGGACGTCACGAGGGTTTCCGGAATGGTCCGGAAATGAAGATTGATATATAGGATGACTTCATTTGGTTACCGGAAGGTTTTCGGGCATTACGTGTAATGTACCGGGAATGACGAATGGGTTCCGGATCTTCACCGGGAGGGGGGACCACCCACCCGGGAGGGCCCAAGGACCTTTGGGGTGGCGCACCAAGTAGGTGGGGTCAGCCCAAGGCTGTCTTACGCAAGAGAGAAAGAAAAACCAAAAGAAGAGAAAGAAAAAAAGGGGAAAGGTGGGAAAGAAGAGAAGGACTCCACCTTCCAATCCTAGTTGGACTAGGATTGGAGGAGGACTCCTCCTCCCCTTGGTGGAGCAGCCCTTGGGGATCCTTGAGCCTCAAGGCAAGCCTCCCCTCCCCTCCTCCTATATATATGGAGCTATTAGGGCTGATTTGAGACAACTTTTGCCACGGCAGCCCGACCACATACCTCCACGGTTTTTCCTCTAGATCGCGTTTCTACGGAGCTCGGGCGGAGCCCTGCTGAGATTAGATCACCACCAACCTCCGGAGAGCTGTCACGCTGCCGGAGAACTCATCTACCTCTCCGTCTCTCTTGCTGGATCAAGAAGGCCGAGATCATCGTCGAGCTGTACGTGTGCTGAACGCGGAGGTGTCGTCCGTTCGGCACTAGATCGGAGCGGATCATGGGACGGATCGCGGGACGGTTCGTGGGACGGTTCGCGGGGCGGATCGAGTGACGTGAAGACGTTCCACTACATCAACCGCGTTCACTAACGCTTCTGTTGTGCGATCTACAAGGGTACGTAGATCGGAAATCCCCTCTCGTAGATGGACATCACCATGATAGGTCTTCGTGCGCGTAGGAAAATTTTTGTTTCCCATGCGACGTTCCCCAACAGTGGCATCATGAGCTAGGTTCATGCGTAGATGTCTTCTCGAGTAGAACACAAAAGTTTTTGTGGGCGGTGATGTGCGTTTTGCTGCCCTCCTTAGTCTTTTCTTGATTCCGCGGTATTGTTGGATCGAAGCGGCTCGGACCGACATTACTCTTACGCTTACGAGAGACTGGTTTCATCGCTACGAGTAACTCCGTTGCTCAAAGATGACCGGCGAGTGTCGGTTTCTCCAACTTTAGTTGAATCGGATTTGACCGAGGAGGTCCTTGGATGAGATTAAATAGCAATTCATATATCTCTGTTGTGGTGTTTGCGTAAGTAAGATGCGATCCTACTAGATACCCATGGTCACCACGTAAAACATGCAACAACAATTAGAGGACGTCTAACTTGTTTTTGCAGGGTATGCTTGTGATGTGATATGGCCAACGATGTGATGTGATATATTGGATGTATGAGATGATCATGTTGTAATAGTTAATATCGACTTGCACGTCGATGGTACGGCAACCGGCAGGAGCCATAGGGTTGTCTTTAAACTAACGTTTGTGCTTGCAGATGCGTTTACTATATTTCTAGGACGTAGCTTTAGTAGTAATAGCATGAGTAGCACGACAACCCCGATGGCGACACGTTGATAGAGATCATGATGATGGAGATCATGGTGTGACGCCGGTGATAAGAAGATCGTGCCGGTGCTTTGGTGATGGAGATCAAGAAGCACATAATGATGGCCATATCATGTCACTTATGAATTGCATGTGATGTTAATCCTTTATGCACCTTATCTTGCTTAGAACGACGGTAGCATTATGAGGTGATCTCTCACTAAAATTTCAAGACGAAATTGTGTTCTCCCCGATTGTGCACCGTTACGACAGTTCTTCGTTTCAAGACACCACGTGATGATCGGGTGTGATAGACTCAACGTTCACATACAATGGGTGCAAAACAGTTGCACACGCGGAACACTCGGGTTAAGCTTGACGAGCCTAGCATGTGCAGACATGGCCTCGGAACACATGAGACCGAAAGGTCGAGCATGAATCGTATAGTTGATATGATTAGCATAGAGATGCTTACCACTGAAACTATTCTTGACTCACGTGATGATCGGACTTGAGATAGTGGATTTGGATCATGTACCACTCAAATGACTAGAGAGATGTACTTTTTGAGTGGGAGTTATTAAGTAATATGATTAATTGAACTAATTGTCATGAACATAGTCTAATGGTCTTTGCGAATTACGATGTAGCTTGCGCTATAGCTCTACTGTTTTTATATGTTCCTAGAGAAAATTTAGTTGAAAGTTGATAGTAGCAAACTTTGCAAACTGAGTCTGTAAAATCGAGTATTGTCCTCGTTGCTGCGCAGAAGGCTTATTTCCTTAATGCACCACTCGGTGTGCTGCACCTCGAGCGTCGTATGTAGATGTTGTGAACATCCGACATACACGTTTCTAATGACTACACGATAGTTCAGTACAAAATACTTAATGGCTTAGAAGCAAGGCGCCGAAGACGTTTTGAAACGTCATGGAACATAAGAGATGTTCTAAAGAGATGAAATTTCGATTTCATGCTTGTGCCCTTGTTAAGAGGTATGAGACCTCCGACAAGATTCTTTGTCCACGAAGTAAAGGGGAAAAGCTCAATCATTGAGCGTGTGCTCAGATTATCTGAGTACGACAATCGCTTGAATCAAGTGGGAGTTGATCTTCGAGATAAGATAGTGATGATTCTCCAAAGTCACTGCCACCAAGCTGTGAGAGCTTCGTGATGAACTATAACATATCAAGGATAGATACAATGATCCTTGATCGATTTGCGATGTTTGACACTGCGAAAGTAGAAATCAAGAAGGAGCATCAATAGTTGATGGTTAGTAAAACCACTAAGTTTCGACAGAGGCAAGGGCTAGAAGGGATACTTCGTGAAACGGCAAAGCAGTTGCTGCACTAATGAAGAGACCCCAGATTAAACCCAAGCCCGGGACTAAGTGCTTCTGTTATGAGGGGAACGGTCACTGAGGCGGAGCAACTCTAGATACTTGGTAGATAAGAAGGCTGGCAAAAGTCGAAAGAAGTATATTTGATATACATGATGTTGATGTGTACTTTACTAGTACTCCTAGTAGCACGAGGGTATTGGATACCGGTTCGGTTGCTAAGTGATTAGTAACATGAAATGAGAGCTACGACATAAACGGAGACTAGCTAAAGGCGAGGTGACGATACGTGTTGGAAGTGTTTCCAAGGTTGATATGATCAAACGTCGCACGCTCCCTCTACCATCGGGATTGGTGTTAAACCGAAATAATTGTTATTTGGTGCTTGCGTTAAGCATGAACATGATTGGATCGTGTTTATTGCAATACGATTATTCATTTAAAGAGAATAATGGTTACTCTATTTTCTTGAATAATCACCTTCAATGGTTTATTGAATCTCGATCGTAGTGTTACACATGTTCATGACATTGGTGCCGAAAGATACGAGGTAATGATGATAGTACCACTTACTTGTGGCACTGCCGCTTGAGTCATGTTGGTATAAATTGCATGAAGAGGCTCCATGCTGATGGATCTTTATACTCACTTGATTTTGAATCACTAGTGACATGCAAATCATACCACATGAGCAAGGCCTTGTTTTCATTGAGATGAAACAAGATAGTAACTTGTTGGAAGTGATACATTTTGATGTATGCAGTCCAATGGGTGCTGAGGCACGCAGTGGATATCATTATGTTCTTACTTCAATGACGATTTGAGTGGATACAAGAGTATTTACTTAATGAATCACAAGTCTGAAATATTGAAAAGTTCAATTCTGTTTCGGAGTGAAGTTCGTCGTAACAAGAGGATAAACTGTCTACGATATGATCATATAAATGAATATGTGAGTTACGAGTTTTGGTACGCAGTTAAGACAATGTGGAAATTGTTTCGCAGTTCATGCCACCCGGAACATCATAGTGTGATGATGTGTCTGAACGTCATAGCCACACACTATTTGGTATGGTGCATGCTATGATGTCTCTTATCGAATTACCACTATCGTTTATGGGTTATGCATTAGAGACAACCGCATTCACTTTAAATAGGGCACCGCATATTTCCGTTGAGATGACACAGTATAGACTGAGGTTTAGAGAAATCTAAACTGTCGTTTCTTGAAAGTTTGGGGCTTCGACACTTATGTGAAAAAGTTTCAGTCTCATAAGCTCGAACCCAAAGCAGATAAATGCATCTTCATAGGATATCCAAAACAGTTGGGTACATCTCCTATCTCATATCCGAAAGCAAAGTGTTTGTTTCTAGAAACGGATCCTTTCTCGAGGAAAGGTTTCTCTCGAAAGAATTGAGTGGGAGGGTGGTAGAACTTGATGAGGTTATTGAACCATCACTTCAACCAGTGTGTAGTAGGGCGCAGGAAGTTGTTCCTGTGGGCCTACACCAATTGAAGTGAAAGCTGATGATGGTGATCATCGAGCATCGGATCAAGTTACTACAAACCTCGTAGGTTGACAAGGTCGCGTACTACTGCAGAGTGGTACGGTAACCCTGTCTTGGAGGTCATGTTGTTGAGCAACAGTGAACCTACGAGTTATGAAGAAAGCAATGGTGGGCCCGGGTTCCGACAAATGGCTGGAGGCCATGAAATCCGAGAGAGGATCCATGTATGAAAACAAAGTGTAGACTTTGGAAGAACTACTTGATGGTCATAGGACTATTGAGTAAAGATGGATCTTTAAAAGGAAGACAGACGATGATGGTGATAAGTCACTATTAAGAAAAGCTCGACTTGTCGCAAAGATGTTTCCCACAAGATCAAATAGTTGACTATGATGAGACTTTCTCACTCGTAGCGATGCTAAAAGTCTGTTAGAATTATGTTAGTAGTTGATGCATTATTTATGAAATATTGCACATAGGATGTCAAAACATTGTTTCCTCAACGGTTTCCTTGAGCAAACATTGTATGTGATACAACCAGGAGGTTTTGTCGATCCTAAAGATACTAGCAAGTATGCAAGCTCCAGCGATCCTTCAATGGACTGGTGCAAGCATCTCGGAGTTGGAATATACACTTTGATGAGATGATCAAAGATTTGGGGTTTGTACAAGGTTTATGAGAAACTTGTATTTCCAAAGAAGTGGGTGGGAGCACTATAGAATTTCTGATAAGAATATGTGGTTGACATATTGTGGATCAGAAGTAATGTAGAATTTCTGTAAAGCATACAAGGTTGTTTGAAAGGAGTTTTCAAAGGAATACCTGGATTGCGCTACTTGAACGTTGAGCATCAAATATCTATGGAGATAGATCGAAAGCGCCTGATAGAAGTTTCAACAAGATGCATGCCTTGACAAGTTTTTGAAGGAGTTCAAAATAGATCAGCAAAGAAGGAGTTCTTGGTTGCGTTGTAAGGTGTGAATTTGAGTAAGACTCAACACCCGACCCCGGCAGAATAAAGAGAATAGACGAAGGTCGTCTTCTATGCCTTGGCCGTAGAATCTGAAGTATGCCATGCTGGGTACCGCACCTGATGTGTGCCTTGACTCAAATTCTGTTGAGAGGTACAGAGAGTGATCCATGATTGAATCACTAGCAGCGGTCAAAATTTATCCTTAGTAACTGATGGACTAAGGAATTTTTCTCGATTATGGAGGTGGTTAAAAATTTCATCGTAAAGGATTACGTCGATGCAAGCTTTGACAGTAATCCGAATAACTATGAGTAGTGAAACGGATTCGTATAGTAGAGTAGATATTTGGAGTATTTCCGAATAGCACATAGTAGCAGCATATATAAGATGATCTAAAGATTTGTAAAGAATGCACGGATCTGAAAGTTTCAGAACCGTTGACTAAAACCTCTCTCACGAGCAAGACGGGATCAGACCCCAGAACTATATGGGTGTTGGATTCGTTGAAATCACATGGTGATGTGAACTAGATTATTGACTCTAGTGCAAGTGGGAGACTGTTGGAAATATGCCCTAGAGGCAATAATAAATAGTTATTATTATATTTCTTTGTTCATGATAATCGTTTATTATCCATGCTATAATTGTATTGATTGGAAACACAATACTTGTGTGGATACATAGACAAAACATTGTCCCTAGTAAGCCTCTAGTTGACTAGCTCGTTGATCAAAGATGGTCAAGGTTTCCTGACCATAGGCAAGTGTTGTCACTTGATAACGGGATCACATCATTAGCAGAATCATGTGATGGACTAGACCCAAACTAATAGACGTAGCATGTTGATCGTGTCATTTTGTTGCTACTGTTTTCTGCGTGTCAAGTATTTGTTTCTATGACCATGAGATCATATAACTCACTGACACCGGAGGAATGCTTTGTGTGTATAAAACGTCGCAACGTAACTGGGTGACTATAAAGATGCTCTACAGGTATCTCCGAAGGTGTTCGTTGAGTTAGTATAGATCGAGACTGGGATTTGTCACTCCGTATGACGGAGAGGTATCTCGGGGCCCACTCGGTAATACAACATCACACACAAGCCTTGCAAGAAATATGACTTAGTGTAAGTTGCGGGATCTTGTATTACGGAACGAGTAAAGAGACTTGTCGATAAACGAGATTGAAATAGGTATGCGGATACTGACGATCGAATCTCGGGCAAGTAACATACCGAAGGACAAAGGGAATGACATACGGGATTATATGAATCCTTGGCACTGAGGTTCAAACGATAAGATCTTCGTAGAATATGTAGGATCCAATATGGGCATCCAGGTCCCGCTATTGGATATTGACCGAGGAGTCACTCGGGTCATGTCTACATAGTTCTCAAACCCGCAGGGTTTGCACACTTAAGGTTCGACGTTGTTTTATGCGTATTTGAGTTATATGGTTGGTTACTGAATGTTGTTCGGAGTCCCGGATGAGATCACGGACGTCACGAGGGTTTCCGGAATGGTCCGGAAACGAAGATTGATATATAGGATGACTTCATTTGGTTACCGTAAGGTTTTCGGGCATTACCTGTAATGTTACGGGAATGACGAATGGGTTCCGGATCTTCACCGGGAGGGGGGACCACCCACCCGGGAGGTCCCAAGGACCTTTGGGGTGGCGCACCAAGTAGGTGGGGTCAGCCCAAGGCTGTCTTGCGCAAGAGAGAAAGAAAAACCAAAAGAAGAGAAAGAAAAAAAGGGGAAAGGTGGGAAAGAAGAGAAGGAGTCCACCTTCCAATCCTAGTTGGACTAGGATTGGAGGACTCCTCCTCCCCTTGGTGGCGCAGCCTTGGGGCTCCTTGAGCCTCAAGGCAAGCCTCCCCTCCCCTCCTCCTATATATATGGAGCTATTAGGGCTGATTTGAGACAACTTTTGCCACGGCAGCCCGACCACATACCTCCACGGTTTTTCCTCTAGATCGCGTTTCTACGGAGCTCGGGCGGAGCCCTGCTGAGATTAGATCACCACCAACCTACGGAGCGCCGTCACGCTGTCGGAGAACTCATCTACCTCTCCGTCTCTCTTGCTGGATCAAGAAGGCTGAGATCATCGTCGAGCTGTATGTGTGCTGAACGCGGAGGTGCCGTCCTTTCGGCACTAGATCGGAGCGGATCGTGGGACGGATCGCGGGACGGTTCGTGGGATGGTTCGCGGGGCGGATCGAGGGACGTGAGGACGTTCCACTACATCAACCGCGTTCACTAACGCTTCTGCTGTGCGATCTACAATGGTACGTAGATTAGAAATCCCCTCTCGTAGATGGACATCACCATGATAGGTCTTCGTGCGCGTAGGAATTTTTTGTTTCCCATGCAACATTCCCCAACAGTTTGAACTTGCATGCATGACGCATTCATGGCATAGGATATATTGTGTTGCATGCCTCTTGTGCCGTAGCTCCGCTCTTTGTTCCGCGAGTTAAACCGACTAGGATGACAGGTAGAATCATCGCTTCACCCCTTACCATGTTAACCACACTTAATATGGTCGTGTAAATAATCAGGAGTGAATTAAATAATTAAGCGTGGAGTTTCGTCGGTATGCGACTCGTTGCATATCGAGCTTCACTTAATGTGTAGTGTTTGCGTGAGGTGAATTGCCATGCCATCCCTTGCATCTTTGAACTGATCATGCATCATAGTAGGTTATGCATCATGTTGTGCATCGTGTGGTGAATATTTGTGTTGATGTTTGTTTTCGGTTTGCTCCGTTCCGATAGAGTTCCGCAAGCGTGTCGGAATGTGAGGACCCGTTCGACTACGTTGGTTCGCCGACTTCACGGAGTCATTCTTCTTCCAAGCGGGATCTCAGGCAAGATGACCATTTCCCCAGATACCATTACTATCATTGCCATGCTAGTTTATCGCTTCTATCGTTTATGTCTTGTTGCCTACCACTTGTTAAATATCAGCCTCTCCTCAATGCCATGATAATCTTCAACCTGTTCGACCTAGCAAACCACTGATTGGCTATGTTACTGCTTGCTTAACCATGTTGTTAGCGTTGCTAGTTGCAGGTGCAGTTGCTTCCATGTGATAACATGGGTCCCTTGTCATATCACCATATATTAATGCCATTTAATTTAATGCACCTATATACTTGGTAAAAGGTGGAAGGCTCGGCCTTTCTAGCCAGGTGTTTTGTTCCACCTTTGCCCCCTTAGTTTCGGCTACCGGTGTTATGTTCCATAAACGAGCGCTCCTAACACGATCGGGGTTGTTATGGGGACCCCCTTGATAATTCGTTTTAGATTAAAGCTGGTCTGGCAAGGCCCAACTTTGGTACTACATTTGCCTAATAACTAATGAACCGCATAGGGAGTAATTAACCCGAGGAAATTTAATCAACCCCCGGGCCAGTGCTCCTCATGAGTGTTGGTCCCACCTGAGCGATGTCCAGCGCCCCTCTGGTCACCCGGAGGTTTAGCGATCCCGACGTCTAGCTCATCCGCGTGTCCTGAGAACGAGGTACGCGACTCCCTATCGGGATCGTCGACACGTCGGGCGGCCTTGCTGGATTAGTTTTACC
Source organism: Hordeum vulgare subsp. vulgare (assembly GCF_904849725.1). Classification (NCBI taxonomy): domain Eukaryota; kingdom Viridiplantae; phylum Streptophyta; class Magnoliopsida; order Poales; family Poaceae; genus Hordeum; species Hordeum vulgare. The sequence continues at coordinate 617,731,634 of NC_058519.1, read as the reverse complement.
TTTGACGAAATATCTTGTGCATCGGGATTCCGGTGATGCTTTGGGTATTCTCAGAGTTGAGGTTTTCCACTAGGGAATCCGACGAGATCGCGAGCTTCGTGATTGAGGATTTCTATGCGGCTTGTGGTAATTTGTGATGGACTAGTTGGAGCACCCCTGCAGGGTTAAATCTTTTCGGAAAGCCGTGCCCGCCGTTATGTGGCAACGTGGAAACTTTGTTTAACACTGGTTCTAGATAACTTGAAGTTAACTTAATTAAAATATGCCAACTGTGTGCGTAACCGTGATTGTCTCTTTCGTGAGTTCCTTCTCCGATCGAGGACACGGTGGGGTTATGTCTCACGTAGGTAGGTGTTCAGGATCATTCATTTGATCATCAGTAGTTCTCGTCCGTTATGCGTAGATCTTCCCCCTCTTATTTCTTGTACTCGTAAGTTTAGCCACCAAATATATGGTTAGCCGCTGCTGCAACCTCACACTTAACCATGCCTCACCCATTAAGCTTTGCTAGTCTTGATACCTTTGGAAATGAGATTGCTGAGTCCCCTGTGGCTCACAGATTACTACAACACCAGTTGCAGGTACAGGTAAAGATTATTTGATGCGAGCGCGTTGATTGTTCATTTGGAGTTGCTTCTTCTTCTTCTTCTTCATCGATCTAGGATGGGTTCCAGGCCGGCAGCCTGGGATAGCAAGGATGGACGTCGTTCTTCTTTTCTCGTTTGTTTTCGTCCATAGTCGGACCCTGCTCTTACTCTTGATGATTATGTAATGTACTGATGTGACTCTGATGTAGCTTGTGGCGAGTGTAAACCAATTCTATATATATCTCTTCTTTTCAGCACATGTACTTGTAACGATATCCATTCTTGCAACACGACGAGATGCGCTTCTATTCCTGACGAGGCCTTCGTGCCAAATTGAGGATAGGGTCGCATCTTGGACGTGACACAACACCACGAGCGTTAATCAACCACTAGAGGTAGACCTTGAGTCGGCCTCCAAACCTTCACAAACTTTCCTGGGGCAAATCACAAGTTGATTCCTCACCGGAGCACTCCTACCCCCTAGGAGTCTCCAACCTCCAAGAGTAAGAACATCGAAGGGGAAATGCTCAAAGTTTGCTCAAATCAAACATTCCTTCGGTCACAAGAAGGAGAGAGAGTTGATCAATCACTTCACTCAAAAATCTCTCAATAACACTCATGAATCTCTTCAAGATCTAAGATTTGGTGTAGGAGAAGTGAGAGAGCCACTTGGGTGTTCTAGGGTTCTTTTGGATGATGTGGTCAACCTTCTACCGGATTTCTAAAGGAGTATATATAGCGAGCCTAGAAAACTAGCCGTTTGTGAGTAAGTGGTTGTGTCGGGCCGGACATCCGGGTAGAGGCAGGATATCCAGTAGTTGTGAAGTGTGCATACGGACACATAAAAATAGGGCCAATGTACACGACCTGGACATGTGACGTATCTTGGGGCCCCACACATCCTGCCAAATGTCGGACATCTGGCGGGCACAACCAACAATTCAACATGGGTTCTTGACATAGACGACTGGATTTCTGGGAGAATCCCGGACATTTGAGGCATCCCGGGAGTCTGGACATCCGCCCCGGTCCGTGACATCCGGTTATCACAAAAATTATAAGCGCAACGATAGTAAAACATGCATAAGTTCCTCATACGAACTCCAATTTAGATGATCTCGGGCTCATTTTGAACCTATTGAAAAATTCCACACCCTCATATAGAGAGCCACCCAGGATAAACCAAAATTGAGGATTGATGTCTACTACATAACTTTGTTCTTGTAGACTATGTTGGGCCTCCAAGCACAAAGTTTTGTAGGATAGTACCAATTTTCCCTCAAGTGGATGACCTAAGGTTTATAAATTTGTGGGAGGTGTAGGATGAAGATAATCTCTCTCAAACAACCCTGCAATCAAATACAAAAAATATCTTGTGTCCCCAACACACCCAATACAATGGAAAATTGTATAGGTGCACTAGTTCGGCGGAGAGATGGTGGTACAAGTGTAGTATGGATAGTAAATATAGGTTTTTGTATCTGAAAATGTAAAAAGAGCAAGCTAGAAAGTGTAAAACAATGAGAAAAACATCGTATAAATGCTTGGTAATAAGGCCTAGGGTTCATACTTTCGCTAGTGCAATCTGTCAACAATGCTAACATAATAGAATCATACGATCATCCCTCAACGAGCAACAAAGAATCTCCCCAAAGTTCCTATCTAGCTGAGAACAATAAGATGAAATTTGTGTAGGTAGTATAACCACCTCAAAGTTATTCTTTCTGATCAATCTTTTGAGCTATTCCTATAAGTGTCACAAACAGCCCTAGAGTTTGTACTAGAATAACACCCATGCTACATATCAATCAACCCTATTGTCACCTAGATACTCCAATGTCACCTCAAGTATCCGTGTGTAAATTATGCGACATGCATCAAACAATTTCAAATCTATCATATTCAATCCAACACAAAGAACTTCCAGGAGTACCCCCAAGATATCTATCGGAGAACGTAGTATGAGAATGTGCAATCAACCCCTATGCATAGATTCCCAAGGTCACCAGAATCCGTAAGTTTATGCCATAACATATATCAAGTGAATCAATTGAATACCCCAATGTTGCTACGGGAATTCGCATGCAATACATACATCAAGTGTTATCAAACCAAAATATTCAATCCAACATAACGAGATCTTAAAGGAAAAGATTCAATTCATCACAACAAGGTAGCAAGGGAATAACATCATATGATCCAACTAGATTAACAAGGCCCGTGACACATCAAGATCGTGCCATCTCAAGAACACAAGAGAGACAGATTGAACACATAGCTACTGGTATATACCCTCACCCCCGAGGGTGAACTACTCCCTCCTCGTCATGGCCTCCGCCGGGATGATGAAGATGGCCATCGGAGATGATTTACCCTCTCTGGTAGGGTACTGGAAATGCTCCACATGGATTTTTCATCGATAGAGAGATTGCGTCGATGGAGTGGAAGTTCTCTCTTTATTCATGGGGTTTCTGGCATATATAGGATTTTTGAGTGTTGGAATCGTACCAAACGGAGCCACGTGGGCCCCACAAGCCACCAGGGCGTGGCCTAGGGGGCGCCTTGTTGGCTTGTGGCCCACAGGTGGCTCCCCTCCGATGGTTCTTCGCTACAATATTGCTTATTTCCTCTAGAAAAAATTATAAATAAGTTTTGGGTGATTTCAAGAACTTTCATTTTCTGCACAAAAACAACACCACAGTAATTCTGCTGAAAATAGTGCCAGTCCGGGTTATTTCTAAATAAATCATATAAAGTGCATCGAAACCATATAAACATAGGCAACCATGGCATGAATACTTCATAAATTATCGATACGTTGGAGACGTATCAGCATCCCCAAGCTTAGTATGGATAGGTGCACTAGTTCGGCGAAGAGATGGTGATACAAATGTAGTATGGATAGTAGATATATGTTTTTATAATCTGAAAATACAAAAATAGAAATGTAGCAATTGTAAAACAGCGAGCAAAATGTTGCATAAATGCTTGGTAATAAGGCCTAGGGTTCATACTTTCGCTATTGTAGTCTCTCAATAATGCTAACATAATATAATCATATCATCATCCCTCAATGTGCAAGTTTAGGACGTGATAAAGAATTTGTACGACAACACCATGTAATTTTTTTTGAAACTTTTCTTGTTCAAGTAAATCTGGTAATTAAAATATTACAACAAAAGTTTATCTTTTTGTACATCACACATCAAACATGCAATTCAAGCATTCTAATGGCAATTCTTGGAACTTTTAATTGAAAAACAAGATTATAAATAACATCTAACAAAGAACAACAAAATAAAATGACACTCCAAGCAAAACACATATCATGTGACGAATAAAAATATAGCTCCAAGTAAGATATACCAATAATGTTGGAGACGAAAAAGGGAATGCCTTCCGGGGCATCCCCAAGCTTGGACGGTTGAGTATTCCTTGGATATTACCTTGGGGGTGCCTTGGTCATCTCCAAGCTTAGGTTCTTTCTGCTCCTTATTCACCTCATATTGGTATATCACCCAAAACTTGAATCCTTCAATGAGTCAAAACTTAACGGAACTTCATGAGATGGGTTAGTGTAATAAAGATAGACCATTCACTTAGGTACTGTCATGACAAGATTCATTATTTTTTTACATGATACCTACTGTATTCTATCATTCCCAGAATTTATATCACCAAATATAACGTATGGAAACATTAAAATAAGCAAACTATGCATGAAAAATAGAATTTGTCAAAAACATAACAGTTTGTGAAGATGTAAATGGACACCATACTTCCCTGACTCCAAAAATTCTGAAATATTAGGAAAACATAGAGAATTTTCATATAAAACCGTGTACAACTTTCAGAATTTTTTGACGCTCCAGTAAAATCAGAGAAATTCTGCACTGGATGTAAAAGTTTCTGTTTTTGCACAGACTCAAACAAACAAGTATTCACACTATCCCAAAGGCTTTAATTGGCACCTTATTGAAATAAAAGACATAAAACATGATTAATACAATGGATTAATCAGGTGAACACAAAAAACAGGAAGGATAAATATTGGGTTGTCTCCCAACAAGCATTTTTCTTTAATGCCTACTAGCTATGCATGATGATTTTAATGATGCTCACATAAGGATAGTATGTGAAATATGCGAGAGAGCATCATTAATCACATGAAAAGTACATTTAAGTCTAACCTACTTCCTATGCATAGGTATTTTGCAAGCAAACATTTGTCTTAGTAAGAATCAACTTGCATAGGAAGGCAAAACAAGCATGACTTCAAAACTTTGAACACATAGGAAGGAGACTTAATATAATTGCAATTCCTACAAGCATATGTTCCTTCCTCATAATAATTTCGAGTAGAATCGTGAAGGAATTCAAAAATATAACTATCACATAAAACATTCTTTTCGTGATGCACAAGCATAGAATTTTTATTACTACCCACACAAGCAAAATTATTATCATTCATAGTAGTAGGAGCAAACTCAACAAAATAACTATCATGAGATACTTGATTGATACAATCCATGTGAAAATAAAAATCATGATGACAAGTTTCATGGTTATCCTTATTCTTTATAGCATAAATGTCATCACTATATTCATCATAAGTAGGAGGCATGATTTCATCATAATAAGTTTGCTCATCAAAACTTGGGGGAATAAAAATAGCATCTTCATCAAACATAACATTCCAAAGCTTGTGGCTTTGCATATCATTAGCATCATGGATATTCAGAGAATTCATACCAACAATATTGCTATCATGCCCACCATTCAAGGATTTAACATTAAGCACTTTCATAAATTCTTCCTCTAACAATTGAGCACGATGTTACAAACCATCAATTTCACGAAAGACATTATAGAGACGAAGCTAATGAGGCAACCTAAATTCCATTTTTCTAGCTTTCTTTTATAAACCAAACTTGTGAAAAACAATAAACTAAAATATTTAATTCCAAGATGTAAATATATACCTTCAGGCACTCACCTCCCCGACAACGGCGCTAGAAAAGAGCTTGATGTCTACTAGACAACTTTATTCTTGTAGACTATGTTGGGCCCCCAAGTGCATAGTTTTGTAGGACAATAGCAATTTTCCCTCAAGAGTAAGATTTATCAATCCGTGGGAGGTGTAGGATGAAGATGGTATCTCTCAAAAACCCTGCAATCAAATACAAAAAATCTCTTGTGTCCCCAACACATCCAAAGCAATGGTAAATTGTATAGGTGCACTAGTTCGGCAAAGAGATGGTGATACAAGTGTAGTATGGTTACTAGATATATGTTTTTGTAATCTAAAAATATAAAAACAAAAAGGTAGCAATTGTAAAACAGTGAGGAAAATGTTACATAAGTGCTTGGTAATAAGGCCTAGGGTTCATATTTTCGCTATTGCAATCTCTCAACAATGCTAACATAATAGAATCATATCATCATCCCTCAATGTGCAAGAAAGAATCACTCCAAAGTTCCTATTTAAATTGGTTTGGGTAGTAGAACCACCTCAAAGTTATTCTTTCTGATCAATCTGAGCTAATCATATAAGTGTCACAAACAGTGTAACGCCCCGGACACATCCGTCGGCGGTCGTTACTACTGACAGGATCTAGAGTGGCCCCACGTATCAATACTAGTTTTTTTTGCACACTTTGTCCTCACTCATGTGCATCCGGGATCAACTTCCTAGTCGGTCACCCATCCTAGAACTACTCCAAGCCAAGCACGCTTAACGTGGGAATTCTGTTCGAATGGGCTCCCAAAAAGAAGGAATTCATTATTGATATGAGTAGTCTATCATCCCTAATAAGTCAGGCTATCACAAACATCACTAGAATTTGTAGTAGAATAACACCCATGATACTATCAATCAACCCTAATGTCACCTAGATAATCCAATGTCACCTCAAGTATCTGTGGGTAAATTATGCGATATGCATCAACTAATTCCAGATCTATCATATTCAATCCAACACAAAGAACTTCAAGGAGTACCCCAAGATTTCTATCGGAGAACGTAATATGAAAGCATGCAATCAACCCCTATGCATAGATCCCCAAGGTTACCAGAATCTGCAAGTTGATGCCATAACATATATCAAGTGAATCACTTGAATACCCCAATGTCACCATGGGTATCTGCATGCAAGACATACATCAAGTGTTCTCAAATCGAAATATTCAATCCAACATATCAAGATCTTTACGGAAAAGGTCAATTCATCACAACAAGGTAGCAAGGGAATAACATCATATGATCCAACTAGATTAACATGGTATGTGATACGTCAAGATCATGCCATCTCAAGAACGAGAGAGAGAGAGAGATAACATAGCTACTGGTATATACCCTCGTCCCCTAGGTGAAATACTATATGGCATTGTAGGATATCGGTTATTTTTGTTGGATAATTCAACAAATGTGGAAATCTGATTTGTAAGTAAAGTTTACGGTCTTAAGTACTTCCTCCGTTCTTAAATATAAGTCTTTTAAGAGATTTCATTAGGGGTCTACATACGAAGCAAAATGAGTGAATCTACAATCTAAATTATGTCTATATACATCCGTATGTAATCTATTAGTGAAACCTTTAAAAAGACTTATATTTAGGAACGGAGGGAGTAGCATTTTGTGAATGCTATCTTTCCTGATCCGAGTCCGTTCCATTACCATATGCATGTGGTACATGATCGTTCCTGATCCGAGTCCGTTCCATTACCATACGATATCCGGTAAAATGCTATTGGACGCATACGGAGAACGATCCAGCGATGTCATATGGCCGGCCAATTAACGTTTGCTTCAATTCCGTTTTTGTACGTTCCCAGAACCGTTCTCTTTTAGTATCAGTTTTTTCTTTTTTCTTTTATCTTTTTTATGTTTCTGTTTCTTTTTTCCTTTTCCTTTTCCTTTTTCTTTTTTTTTATATTTTTCCAAGGTTATTTATCTTTTTTTAAATAAGTTATGTTCAAAAATGTTTCTTTAAATTCAATTTTTTTGTCTTTTAAAGCAACGTTATAAATTCCAAATAGTTGCCGTTTTTACAAAATTCAAAACTCAAATAATGTTCGAGATTTAAAAAACATGTTCGGTATATAAAAAATGTTCGGTATTTTAAGAAAATGTTGGGTAGTTTTAATAAAATGTTCGACATACTTTAAAAAAAATAAACTAAGTTCATGTTAGCAAATTGTTATTAAATTTTGAAAAATATTCTTGCTTCTAAAAAATATTCCAAAACATTTTTCATAAGTTCAAAAAATGTTCTGGTTTTTTAAAAACTGTTCTTGTTTTAGAAAATGTTTCTTGTTTTTCAAAAAGTGCTCTTGTTTTTCAAAATTTGTTCTCAAGATACAAAAAAAAATCATGTTTTCAAAAACTGTTTGCGTTTTTTAATTTGTTTAAGATTTTTAAAAATTGTTCCTATTTAAAACATTTCTTCTCAAGATTCAAAAAATGTTCGTGCTTTAAAAAATTGCTCGCACTTCCAAATTTGTTCAGGATTTCACAAAATTGTCCTCCGTTTCATAATTTGTTCTTAATATTCAAAAAAGTTCATGCTTTAAAAAATTGTTCGCGCTTCCAAATTTGTTCAGAATTTTTCAAAAAATTTCTCTTTTTTAAAATTTGTTATCAAGATTGAAAAAATGTTTGTGGTTGAAAATATTGTTCGTGCTCTCAAATTGGTTCTCCATTTTATGAAATGTTCATGTTTTGAAAAAATGGATGGGAAATTCAATATTTGTTTGTTGTCATAAAATTTTGTTATAAATTAGGTTTTTTTAAAATGTTTTAAAAAAAATTAGGTTTATAAAATGTTTAAAAAAGAATTAGGTTTATAAAATTACTCAAAATTTTGTGTGAGTTTTCCAAAAAAATTATTAGCATTATTTAAAAATTATTTGCCAGCTGATTTAATTTGTAAAATAAACTTTTTAAATTTTACAATTGTTGTAGAGACCACCACAGTTACCTTGTAAATGTTTTTTTAAAACATATGTATTTAAGATGAGATATATATAGGAGAACCACTAGCCAGCTCCGAAACAGTACAAATAGGAGAGCCAGCAACAAAATGGTAGCCACCTCCAAAACAGCAGTGAAACAGAACAAACGTACAGAAACAGCTCAACCAGGAACGAAAACACGGGAAAGCCCAGAAAGGGCCGCTAGTCGGCTGCTCTGTGCGAAGCTCCAGCTGTTGGACGCAGAGTGGTTCAAATCGGAGCTCACCTGCTTAGATAAACCTATTTGACGCTCACTGCCTCAAACTATCGAGTTTTCGTACCCCTCTAGCGCGAGAATTGGAACAGTCCACTCCCCATAGCCAGGCACCCAGTCTTCGGAACCTACCAGATTGTTCCCAAAACCGTTTTTTTCTGTTTACTTTTTCATTTCTTTGTTTTGCGATCTTTTCTAAGTACATATTTCTTGATTTTCAGAATTTTCATTTTTTACATTTTTCTTTGTTTTATGTTTATCTTTTTTTTTTAAATTGTTTGTTTAAAAATTGGAAAATGCTCGTGATTTTGAAATATTTTTGCCTATTTGAAAAAATGTTTGTTTTTTCAACTTTTTGCATAATTTCATAAAGCGTTCATGATTTTCATAAAAAAATCGCATGTTTGAGAAAATATTTCAGTTTTTTATTTTTATGTTGAGAAGTTCAAAATTGTTCCTCATTTTTCAAATTTCGTTCCAAAGCTCAGACAATGTTCATGATTTTTCGTAAAACATTTGCATTTTCTAAATATTTTTTAAATTTTGAAAAAATGTTCTTTGCTTTTTTAAAATTCTCCTTTTATAAACTAAAAAAAATTCGTAATTTTATTTTTTTTGCCTATTTGAAAATTTGTTTTCTTTTCCAGCTTCTGATCTTGGTTTCCTTAATTGCTGAGATGTTCAAAAAATGATTTTTTTTTCAATTTTGGTCATAATTACATAAAATGTTCATGATTTTCATAAAAAGTTCATGATTTGTCTGGGTTTCTAAAAATGTCGAGAAGTTGAAACTTGCTCATCATCTTTCAAATTGTGTTCACCCATTCAGAAAATGTTCATGATTTTTTAAATAATATTTGTATTTTTCTAAATTTTGTCCACATTTTTAGAAAATGATCTTCGTTTTTTAAGAATTGTTTGTGTACAAATTTTAAAAAGGTTCATGTTTTTTATTTTTTTTACCTATTTGAAAAAATGCCTGTCTTTTCTGAATTTTGTTATTGTTTCTCAAATTTCTCAGATTTTCAATTTTGTTTTCGCAATTTTTCTATGGGTTTCTCATAGTGTTGAGAAGTTGAAAATTGATCCCTATTTTTCAAAAAAAATTCACTAATTCAATAAATGTTCGCGATTTTTCAAATAATCTTTGCATTTTCAAACTTTTTTTGAAATTTTCAGAAAAATTCATCTGTTGTTATTATATTGTATGTTTACAAACTGAAAAAATGTTCGTGATTTTCATAATTTTTTTGCCTATTTGAATAAATGTTTCGCTTTTCCAACTTTTGCTCTGTTTCCTAAGTTGCTCAGCTCTTCAAAAAATGTTCTTCTTTTTCAAGTTTGTTCATAATTCAGTAAGATGTTCGTGATTTTCTCAAAAAGTTCACGCGTTTGAACAAACCTTTCATTTTTGTAACTTTTTTTGGGTTTAAAAATGTTTAGAAGTTGAAAATTATTGTCCATTTTCCAAATTTTGTTCACAAATTCAAGAAAGTTTGTAATTTTTGAAATAATTTTGCATTTTCAATGTTTGGTTCACATTTTCAAAACTATTCCGGTTTCTTTTCACATTTGTAGTCAAATTTCAGAAAATAAAAAGGCAAAAATAACAATTTGTTTTTGCCTAATTTCAATATTTGTTCAAAATTTCCAAAAATGTTTGGAATTTAAAAATGGTGCATGTTTTCAAAAAGTGTTTGAGAGTTTTGGAATTTGGTTCATGTTCTAAAATTTAATTTTTCTTCGCAATGCTAAAAAATATTATGAATTTCCAAAGAAAAATCCTAAATGTTTCGAGTTCAAATTTTTGTTCACATTTTCAAAAAAATGTTCAGAATTTAAAATTGTGTGTTGGTTGAAAAAAAGTTAAGTTTAGCTCCTCTTGCTAAACATATCTTGGAATTTATAAATTTGATCGTGTTTCCAGAAATGTGGAGTTTTAAATTGAAGTAAATAGAAAATAGGAAAAAGAGAAAAAAAAACAAATTACGCCCTCTACCTTACGAAGCGTACACAAACGTCCTCTTCGTTCCCTCGCGAAACAAAAGAAACAAAAAACGGGCCAAAAAAGCCCGCCAAGGGGAGCCTGTGTGCGAAGCAACTATTACTTGACGCAGTAAGCCTGACATAGGAGCTCCTGATATCTGTATTCAACACAATTTAATATTCTAATTTACATCTGCATCACTTTCATCACGCTTCCGAATCAAAAAATAATATGGATTAGGATATGGTATGAGTATTATTTGTCATATTCTAGGGCCAACATTGGGGGCGTGACATGAGCTCGTCTTCTATTCTTTGAGTGTTGAATATCCCTTGCGCGCTCGTCGTTGTGTCTCCTTGGTCATGTGGAAGAAATAAAATGTTGGATAACTTTCAATTTTATCCTATTAAAAAAACTAATATTTTTTAATAGTCATGAACTAAAAACATTGATAATTTTTAGAATGATACTTGTGATTTTTCAAAATATCCATGAATTCTAAATTGTGAAGGAAATAAAAATCATTCTAGAACTTTAATAATCAATCGTTGAAGGAAAAATATGATCAACATTTTTAAAAACTTTTGGGAATTTAAAAGCTTCATGAATTTATAATTATTCTTTTTGAAAAGAAGTGTTTCATAAATTTTAAAATACACGACAAGAAAAAGGAGCCTAGAAACCAAGTGGATAACGAAAACTGAATAGAAAATAGAAAGTGTGAAAGGGAAAAAAGGACCCAAAATATTGTAGACCCCATACCAAATCAGAAACAAGAAAGAAGAAAACCAACATGCTCATGTGCTTACCTTTATGTTGTTGGGTTGGTCTCAACTCCGTGGTCATCGTTTCCTCCGTGTCCTCTCTGTTTTTGATTTATTCCTCCCTCTTCCCTTGAGGCATGTCCACCAGACCAGGCGACCTCATGGTTCGGAGAAGCAAGGGAGATTGAACATTTATTAGCAATAGGCGTAAGTGTCGTTAATGCATCCCTCGTGGAATTTTAGTCTTTACCCTTCCCAAATACCAGATTTGGCTGGCTTCCCCCTCTATTTCTTATCTTGTGCATGGCGGCTAGGATGGATGTCCCGGAGGGCTTATAGGGAGCACACGTGAGGCCCTTCGTTTAGTCATGCACTTTTCACTTGGTGTTGCAACCTCCTTCCACACAAGCTAGCCACCATGATGGTCGAACGATTGGAGTTGCTCGTCCTTTGATCTGAACCCTCTTTTTTCTAGCTTTGGTTTGTATCCTCCTATCAATAAAATCCCATGTTTTATATTCATCCCTCAAAACTTGATGTTTAAAAAACTAGTACATTAGCATTCAATGTCGTTCCCTTCGATCTTTTGACATCATATCTTGTTTTCCTTGATGATGTTCCCATGTTACTACTCCCCACTAAGGTGGGAACCATCTCTTTTCCAGATTCTCCCCGGAATCTACAGTACTATTTTTGGTGTTCGTTGTGGATGCATGAGCTTATTTTTATGTGAAATTTTTGTTTTTGCCACTCTCGTTTTTGTCAATTCTGGTTATGCCACTCTAGAATTTGACATTTCATATTTACCACTCCAACTTTTGACAATTATCATAATTGCCATTATGTGGCAAAACGAAAATAATTTTATTTCACTTTTGCCACTCTTAGCTTTAACAATGTATCACAATTGCCACTCTAAATTTGTTTATTTATCCCACAAAATGGCAATTGCGATAATTTTCAAAAGCTAAGAGTGGCAAAACTGAAATGTCAGAATCTAGAGTGGCATAAGAAAATTTGGCAAAAGCTAGAGTGACAAAAAAATTCCCTATTTTTATTCCATGGCATCAATTACTTTTTCCGTTCCATCCTTGCTAAGGTGGTAGCTGCCGAGCCCACAATCCAAGAGGGTTTTAGAGTGCGTCATAGGACATTCGTGGTGTCGCGGCCTTGTTGTTCGCTATCAGGGGCTGGCTTGTTGGGGAACGTAGTAATTTCAAAAAAAAAAATCATACGTCACACAAGGATCTAACTATGGAGAAACCATCAACGAGCAAAGGGGTAGAGCATCTTCATACCTTTGAAGATCGCTAAGCGGAAGCGTTGCTAGAACGTGGTTGATGAAGTCGTACTCGTAGCAATTCAGATCGCGGTGGATTTCGATCTACGCATCGAACAACGGTGCCTCCATGTTCAACACACGTGCAGCCCGGTGACGTCTCCAACGCCTTGATCTAGCAAGGAGAGAGGAGGGGTTGAGGGAGAGCTCCGGCAGCACGACGGTGTGGTGACGGTGGAGCTGTGTGATACTCCGACAGGGCTTCGCCAAGCAGTACAGAGGACGAGGACGAGGAGGAGTAGGGCTGCACCGAGAGAGAAAAATTATGTCTCAAAACAGCCCCAAACCCTCCACTATATATAGGAGGAGAGGGAGGAGGGTGCCCACCCTTAGGGTTTTGTGACGCCCTCAGCTTAATCGTACGCTAATCATACACGCAAATGCGTACGATCAAACCCAAGGACTCACGGGGAGATATCACAACACAACTCTAGACACAAATAAAAATAACATCAGCTTCATATTACAAGCCAGGGGCCTCGAGGGCTAGAATACGAAAGCTCGATAAACACACGAGTCAGCGGAAGCAACAAATATCTGAGTACAGACATAAAACATGGGGTGCCTTAGAGAAGGCTAGCACAAAAGATACAACGGTCGAACAAGGCGAGGCCTCCTGCCTGGGAACCTCCTAACTACTCCTGATCATCAGCGGCCTCCACGTAGTAGTAGGCACCGTCGGGGTAGCAGTCATCGGCGGCGGGGACCTCCATCTCCTGGGCTTCATCATCTGGTCGCAGCAAACGGATCAAGGGGACAAGGGGGAGCAAAGCAGCGGTGAGTACTCATCCAAAGTACTCGCAAGTCTTACATCAGAACTATTCTAATAATGCAACAGTATCAAAGAAGGGGGTTATATGTGGACTGACTGCAGCAATGCGAGAATAGAGAGAGAAGGCCTAGTCCTATCGAAGACTAGCATCTTCAGGGTCTTGCAGCAATAGACGAGAGTAGAACAGGGGGGGTAACACAGTAATAGTTATATTGTTGCAGCAATATTAAAGTGAGGTCACGCCTAAAGATCCTCCCTCGACTCCCTGCGAGGAAGCAATCCCGAGGCAAACTAATTCCAGTTAAGTAACAATTGTAGTTGTATAAGATCGGGGCACAACTCCAAGTCGTCCTGTAACCGTGGACACGGCTATCCGAATAGTTAATTTTCATCCCTGCAGGGGTGCACCACATGTCCCGTCACGCTCGATAACACTCTGGCCGGACATACTTTTCTGGGTCCTGCCCGGCCTCGGAATATCGACACGTCGCAGCCCCACCTAAGACTAATCAGAGAGGCCAGCCCGCCGGTCTAAATCCTAAGCACAAAGGGTTCATGGGCCCAGTTCCCCTTCACGCTCCTGCACGTGGCGTGGGCGGCCGACGTCAGTCCTAGCATCCCTTAATCACAAGCGCGATGCATCTCGGGACCACTCGGGCGCGCGCCGCTACACTGCTGGCATCTGAAAAGCTTCGGCTGATACCGCGACGCCGAGTACCCATAATTCTTCCCGCGTAGCCGGTTAGTGCGAAAAGGTCTCCGACCAACCTAGATCAAATACCCAAATCCATTAGCATTTTAATTAGGCCAGCAACACAGTCTCGCGGGAATCCACCCGTCTTACAACTAATCACCAATGATCCCAGTAACATGGTCGAGTAACTGTGTGGTTGTAACATCGGGGGGAATCCGAGGTATCACCCTCGTTGGATTCCGAACGATGTACCCGTCAAGGTGGGCTTAGAGGAATCACCCTCGGGGGTCCCACACTCGCGGGGTTGCACGACAGAGGCGTCATCGGGAATGGTGAAAGAGGAATCACCCTCGATAACCACGACCGACTAGCTATACTACAGAGATATCATCAGGAGTACTTAGCGAGGTGTCACCCTCGGTACCCGATAGTATCCCTGTAGCGTCGTACAACGAAGGGGGGGTGAACGTGCTGTGTCGGGTCTGGCTCGTCGATCAGGGATCGAGATTTGAAAACAAGCGGGGCAACTGATCTACGGGGTCAGAGGGGATGACTGCTCCACCTATTCTAAGCATATTAAAAGCACATGACTGAAAGTAGCAGTTCATCAAAAACAGGCTATGCATCAGATATAGGAGTTAACTACAACAGTAGCAAAAATACTAATGCAAGCAGTAGGAAGAAAGACATAGGCGATATAGGAATGATCAAGGGGAGTTTGCTTGCCTTGCTGCTCTGCGGCAAAGGACTGATCGGCAGGGTCGTAGATGAACCCGGCAGCAGCGTCAGTCTCGGGGTCTACCGGTAAGAAGAGGGGGAAGAAACAATAAATAATAGCACCGATGCAACACAAAGCATGACATGGAAATATGCAGGCTAGACATGAGCTAACGCAGCAACACCCGTCATAGACGGGTCGGAAGAATATCTGACGATATTTTCCGGGTCTCGGGCTACTACCGGTTATACTGGAAACGATGGAAAAGTTCCATGTTTGCTATGCTAGGGACGCGTGACAGACGAATGGACCGTGTATCCGGGTTCGTCTCGCTTTGCTGATCAACTTTCATGTTGAAATTATTTTGATCTGACTTACGGATTATTTAATATTAATTTTTAAAGTTTTATTAATTATTTAAGAATTAAAAACAGATTTAAAAGATTTAGTAAAATCCTATTATGACATCATCGCGATGTCAGGCTGACATCAACGTTTGACCGGTCAACTGACCAGCGGGTCCCGAACGTCATAGGCACAAGTTTTTATTTAAGATTAAATATTAATTAATCAGATTAATTTAGTGGGGGACCCGCGTGTCATACTCTAATTATGTTAATTAATTATTTTAACTAAATATCTATTTATTTATTTATTTTAAGAAAACATTATTTTTATATTTTTATTTCAACTAACGCGTGGGGCCTCCCTGTCATAGACCCGGGTGCAATGGCCCCACCGGTAAGTGACCTAAAGCTATTTTCTCATTTATTTTTATTAGATACCTAACCGTGCAAATACCGTATTTCTCTAAACATCCAAATACACAAATACATACATCACATCTCATACATACATACGGAATACAACCTTTGTTTTTTTTCTTTTTTTTTTCTTTCATCACTCATCTCCCTCTCTCTGTTAACAGAGACACAACTTTCTCTAACACCACCTAGAAGAACCTAAACTTCAAATCCTCCTACCGGAGTCCACCGCCGACGGATCGAGGCCCCGTTTGCCGGAACGGAACCGTGACGTCGAGGAGAACGGTAAGGTGGGAGGAGCCCGAGGAGGGGCTCACCGACGGTGACGTGACGGCCCGGTGAAGCCGGAGTTCGCACGAAGGTGACGGTGGAGACGGCGTGGAGGCGGTGACGGTGACGGTGGTGGTGACGTGCCGGCGAGGAGGAGCCGGCCGGATCCGGCGTGGTGGAGGTGTCTCCCTGCCCGGTCCCTCCCGGACCGAGCGGGAGAAGGCCGACGGGGGGCCGGGGCGGTAGGCCGGCGAGGTGGAGGCCGAGGCAACCGGGGCCCCCTGCCGGCGGGGTGGAGGGGGTGGCTCGCCGACGGGAAGGAGGGGCTCGGTCGGCGGGGCGAGGGGAGGGGCCGCCGGGGGAGGGAGGAGGCCGTGGGGGGGGAGGAGGCCGTGGGGGGGAGGAGGTGGCCGTGGGGGAGGAGGCCGTGGGGGGAGGAGGTGGCCGTGGGGGAGGAGGCCGCCGGCGGGAGGAGGTGGCCGCCGGGGATCTGCGGGAGGGAGAGGGCTCGGTGGGGGAGGCGAGATGGAAGTGGGGGAGAGAGTCACGGGAGGTGGGCTTCTCTCGTGGGGAGCCTCGGTGGGGGAGGAACTCTCGTGGGCAGAGAGAAAGAGAGACGCGAGAGGGGAGGGAGAGGTGGCGGCGTGGGGGTGGGCCCCCCCCCCACGAGGGGGGGGGGGCTGGCGGCGGCGCCCAGGGGGGGAGGGAGTTGGCGTGGGGGTGGCTTGACCGCCAGGGGGGCTAGGGTTTGGCCGGTTGGGCCCTTTTTGGCCCAGCTGGGCCGGTTGGGGGGGGGTTGTTCCCTTTTTTTTTTGATTTGTTTTGTTTTGTTTTACCTTTTTCCTTTTTATTATTTCTTTCTTTCAGTTTTCTTTCTTTCTTTTATTATTTAATTTACTATTTGAATTTTTCTTTTGAAACACTTTCTCTTATTATATTTTCTTTTACAAATTATTATACGTACTTTTAATCCTATCTTTCATATCCCTATTCTTTTAATATTCGTAATGAACTTATAAGGTACTTTTCTTTTGTTTCCAAATCTTTTAATCCGGACAGACGCGAATCAACGCGGGTCTGAGATGGGAATTCGATGACGTGGCATCGTTAGCGGTTGATCACTGTAGCTTAATTACAATAATCACTGTAGCAAAAGTCGAGGATGTCACAATTCTCCCCTACTAACAAGAATTCTCGTCCCGAGAATTAAGAGGTAGAGGGAAAGAGCCCGGGGTATTCATCACGAAGATGATCCTCGCGTTCCCAAGTGGCTTCATCTTCAGAGTGATTTGACCACTGCACCTTAAGGAACTTGGTGACCTTGCGACGAGTCTTACGTTCAGCTTGGTCGAGAATGCGGACCGGATGCTCTTTATAAGAGAGGTCTTGTTGTAGCTCTAACATATCGTGATCCACTGCTCGAATAGGGTCCTTGAAGCAGCGACGGAGCTGGAAAACATGGAAGACATCGTGAACCTGAGAAAGGTTCGCCGGCAGTTCCAATCGATAAGCCACTCTTCCACGCCTTTCGAGAACAGTGAAAGGACCAATATAACGAGGAGCTAACTTGCCCTTGATTCCGAAACGGTGTGCACCTCTCATTGGTGTAACACGAAGATAAGCCTTTTCGCCAGGTTGATAGACCATATCTTGATGATGACGGTCATACTGACTTTTCTGACGAGACTGAGCAGCCTTCAGATTCTCATGAATAATGCGGACTTGATCTTCGGCATGTTGAATAATATCCGGACCGAAGAGTGATCGTTCCCTAGTTTCTGACCAATTCAGAGGAGTCCGACACCTTCGCCCATACAATACTTCGAAAGGGGCCATCTTCAGGCTAGCTTGATAGCTATTGTTGTAAGAGAACTCGGCATACGGGAGAGATTCCTCCCATTTCTTACCGAAAGAAATGACACAAGCTCGAAGCATGTCCTCAAGAATTTGGTTGACTCGTTCAACTTGTCCCTGGGATTGAGGATGAAATGCAGTGCTGAAGGACAGATGAGTCCCCATAGCCTTCTGAAAACTTTCCCAGAATTTTGAAGTAAACAAGTTGCCACGGTCCGAACTGATTACCAACGGAATACCGTGAAGTGAAACAACTCTTGACATATAAAGATCTGCCAGCTGACTAGCATTAATCGTTTCTTTGACGGCCAGGAAATGTGCAACTTTGGACAGTCGGTCAATGACGACAAGAATAGCATCATTACCCTTCTGAGACCTGGGAAAACCAGTGACAAAGTCCATTTCAACATGGTCCCATTTCCACTCGGGAATAGAGGTAGGTTGCAGAGTTCCAGCAGGCTTTTGGTGTTCTGCTTTGATACGCCGGCATATATCACATTTTGCCACATAGCGTGCAATGTCTTGTTTCATATTGGGCCACCAGAATCTTTGCCGGATGTCTTGGTACATCTTGGTACTACCCGGGTGAATAGACAATGGTGTGTCATGAGCTTCTTCCATCACCTTTCCAGTCATCCTGAGATTTTCCTTCTTATTTGGGACGAATAGGCGACCCTTGAAATACAAGGCGCCACCTTCATCAACAGTGAAAAAGGAGGGTTTACCCTTCGCAATATAGCTCTTAATCCTGTCGACATCATCGTCAAAGTTTTGTATATTCTTTATGGAGCTCACAAGATCTGGTTCAACCACTAGGTTACTGAGGGAACCCTGATTAACAACACGAAGGTTCATCTTTTGATACTCTTCAGGAGGGGGAACAAGGTAACCCTCAGGAACAATGTGGAGGTTCAGCTTACGGAATTCCTCTTGCAGACGATCGTGAACCTGATGAACCTGGAGGTGGTTGCAGTATGACTTGCGACTTAAGGCATCAGCCATTACATTAGCCTTGCCAGGGGTATATGATATACTACAGTCAAAATCTGCTATACGCTCCATCCATCTTTGTTGACGCAGGTTCAGCTCCGGTTGAGTGAACAAGTACTTCAAACTTTGATGGTCGGTGTAGATTTCACAGCGATTACCGACTAGGTATTGTCGCCATTCCTTCAATGCATGAATGACTGCGGCAAGCTCGAGATCATGAACTGGGTAGTTCTCTTCATGAGCACGCAGTTGACGTGAAGCATAAGCGATCACCTTGCGATCCTGCATTAGGACACAACCTATCCCTTGACGAGAAGCATCACAGTATATGATGAAATCCCTTTTCGTATCTGGAGGAGCAAGTACTGGAGCGGACGTCAGTTTGTCCTTGAGTGCCTGGAAACTTTCCTGACATTTATCAGTCCATTCATACTTAACACCTTTGTGAAGCAGGTTGGTTAAGGGCTTCGCAATCTTGGAGAAGTTCTCGACGAATCGACGGCAATAGCTGGCGAGTCCGAGAAAACTTCTGACTTGCTTGACATTCTTTGGGGGAGTCCAGTCAAGAATAGCTTGAATTCGTTCGGGGTTGACCGCAATACCATCCTTGGAAATCACATGACCAAGGTAAGTCACTTCGTCTAGCCAGAACTCACATTTGGAATACTTCGCATAGAGTTTATGCTCCCGAAGCTTATCCAGTACAAGACGAAGATGTTCAGCATGCTCTTCTTTGTTCTTTGAAAACACCAGAATATCATCCAGATATACCACGACAAATTTGTCGAGGTAGTCCATGAATATATAATTCATCAATCGAGAGAAAGTTGCCGGTGCATTGGTTAAGCCGAAGGACATGACGGTGTACTCGTATGATCCATATCGAGTAACAAAGGCGGTCTTTGGAATATCCTCTTTGCGAACACGGATTTGGTGGTATCCCAATCTCAAGTCGAGCTTAGAGAAAACGGTGGAACCAGCAAGTTGATCATACAAATCATTTATCCGCGGGAGAGGATATTTGTTCTGAATAGTGACCTGGTTGATAGGACGATAGTCTTGAACCAATCGATTTGTCCCATCCTTCTTCTTAACAAAGAGAGAAGGTGCTCCCCAAGCAGAGGAACTCGGACGGATGAAACCCAGACGGAGCGAGTTGTCAATTTCTTGCTTAAGTTCAAGGAGTTCATGTGGTGGCATTTTATAAGGACGCTTGGCAATAAGAGTGGTACCGGGTACCAAGTCAATGACAAACTCGACAGCTCGAGCAGGGGGAATCCCCGGAAGTTCTTCTGGAAAGACATCTTGGAACTCTCGGACCACTGGAATGTTTTCAATCCCTTCAAGAGGCGACGCATTTAATGCATTCAAGGCATACAGCCGTGCCTCAGCATTACGGACGAGATGAGCATGGTAGCTTACTAGTTCATCTGAAGGGTGTAGGAGGTGGACGGTTTTGGTGGCACAAACGATCGATGCCGTATGAGCTTTCAACCAGTCCATCCCCAATATGAGATCGATGTTGGATGACTTTAGTAGGATGGGGTTGGCAAGGAATTCTAATCCTTCAATTTCAACTGGAACATGGGGACAAACCACAGAGGTTCGGCATTCGCCCCCAGGGGTGTTTACCACTATCGGGATGTTCATCTCTTCGCTCCTAATGTCATGCATGTATGCAAAATTTTCCGACATAAAGGAATGCGATGCTCCTGTATCAAACAATACAGAAGCAGGTACTGAGTTAACGAGAAGTGTACCCATCACGGTAGCAGGCTGGTCTTGAGCTTGACCCATATCAATGTTGTTGGCCTGACCACGAACATAAGCAGGCTTAGTGTTGAAGTTGCGGTTCTGGTTGTTGCCACGGCCAGTTGCGGGAAGTGCTAGCTGATTCTGATTCTGCCTGCAGTCTCTAGCACGGTGACCTGGAGGGCCACACTTGAAGCACAGCCCGTCCTCAGGACGGGAAGGAGGAACTCGAGGCGGTGGAGCTGGGAGCCTCGGCTGCCTAGGTGGTGGAGGAGGCAGGCGAGGTGCAGCATAGGACGGCCTCGGAGTAGGAGCAGGTGCATGGTACATGTTGTTGGGAATCCAGATCTTCCGCTTCTGTGCAGATGAGCCCGAAGATGAGCCCATGTCACGGTTGCGCTTGCTGCTATCTTTGTATTCCTGCAGACCAGTCTCAACCTGAATAGCCTTGTTCACGAGGGTGGCGAAATCAGCATAGTCCTGAACGAGGAGTGTCAGCTTGATATCAGGGTGGAGGCCTTCACGGAACTTCTCCTGCCTGCGTGCATCAGTCGCAATGTCTTCTTCAGCATAGCGAGATAATTCCAGAAATTCCCGCTGATAAGCATCCACAGTCTTGTTGCCCTGGACCAAGTTGCGGAACTCACGCTTCTTCCGGTCCATGATTCCCTGGGGAATGTATCGAGCACGGAAAGCAGCCTTGAACTCTGCCCAAGTGATGATAGTTCCATCGGGCTGAGAGCGCCTGTGGCTGTCCCACCATTGAGCAGCGGGACCCTTCAGAAAGTAGGCGGCAAAGTTGACATAGCTCGCCAGGGGCACATTGGCAGACTCTAGCTCATAAGAAATGTCACGGAGCCAGTCATCAGCATCAAGAGGCTGAGTTGAGCTGCGGTAGATCGCAGGGTTGAGACGGCAGAAGTCTTGCAGTGTCACGCCTTGTGGTTGGTTCATGTTCGGCCTTTGGAACTGATCCATGAGCCCTTGCATAAACTGGCGGTTCAGCTCAAACTGTTGGATCATCCCCGCCATATACTCAGGAGGCGGGGGTGGTGCATCGTTGGCACGGCCACGCGGGCGGCCAGCTGGTCTAACCATCCTGTTAAATATTTAGCAGGGGTAGTTTAGCTTAAAGTAATCGAAAGGCATCGCACGCATTCATGAAGTAATCAAGCATAATGAAAGGGAAATGCGATAGATACTCCATAGTAGTTGAGTTCGACATACAGACCCATACATAAGTTCGATTACAGACTAACGATTAAAAACTCGAAATTTGGCGATAGCCCGGACGCATCTGACGATACCCTGGACTCACTAGGCGGCGCGCAGGCACGCGGTGGAAGAGTACCACAACGAGATGTAGCGATAAGGCTACATCAACGTCGGAGAGGACGATCGAATCCTGGTAGCTGGCGGTGATAGAAGGTAGGGACAGGACCCTGTGTCCCGTTGTGACTCTGGTGAGGGTACCGCATCCAGTCGAGCAGCTGAGGTCCAAGTGTAGGGGTTCTACCCCCAACATCAGTCCACTCGAGAGCTGATGGTAGCTCTGTCCTGCTCGGCTCGCGGATGCGCATAGGTGGAACCCTCGGACAGTGTGATGGCTGCAGCTCTGTCAACGCGTCGTAAAGACGAGCGCGCGTAGCATACAGCTCCACAGTCAGAGCTCGGAAAGCACGATCCATTGCCTCAGTGTACTGCACCAGAATCCGCGCGTCGTAGCGACGCGTCACGTAGGGGGCGCAGACAGCGACGTAGGAACGGTCGCTGCGCTCCCGAACGTCAGAAGCGTAGGCGGTGAGATCAGACCCAGTCTCATCCCCAGCGGGAGCATGCGGGATGTATCTGAAAGGGCTCTCCTCCAGGTGAGGGTACGCTCCACGGAGACGGGTGATGGCGATGTAGGCCGCATCATGGACGACCATCTCGACCGACACTCCAATACCACAGAACACGTGGCGTTCGAGGGTCTCACCGCCCCTCTGGTCGAAGATGCGAACCTCAGCCTGGTACTGGTACTGGTTGTACTCGCGGAAATCCTCGAACACAGTGTATTCGGGGTACCAGCGATATCCCAGCCTGGTCAGGAGATCGACCAAAATGGCCGGGAACCCAGTCGTCTCGGTGGCCTGTGTCAGGCGCACGTGCTGCCTTGCGGGACGCATCTGAAAATAAGATTGACGGATGTCAATAACAGTGTGTGTAATACATATTCAGGAGAAAAAGAGTAGATAGTCCAGCGCTCCGGATTGATGTGATTCGAGAACCTAATGTTAGAGTTAGTAAAATCTTTGACCCGAAAGAGAAGAGAAAGTAGAGCCCAGAGTATAGGAAAGGAGTAAAAGATACTAATACCACCCTATTGAGATGTGGGCCCGTAAGCCACAACATCAGTGTTAGTAAGTTTTTCAAACACTAGACTCAACTTCGGCCAAGGAGTTGGAAAGGGGGCTACCTACAGGCAGTTGGCTCTGATACCAACTTGTGACGCCCTCAGCTTAATCGTACGCTAATCATACACGCAAATGCGTACGATCAAACCCAAGGACTCACGGGGAGATATCACAACACAACTCTAGACACAAATAAAAATAACATCAGCTTCATATTACAAGCCAGGGGCCTCGAGGGCTAGAATACGAAAGCTCGATAAACACACGAGTCAGCGGAAGCAAAAAATATCTGAGTACAGACATAAAACATGGGGTGCCTTAGAGAAGGCTAGCACAAAAGATACAACGGTCGAACGAGGCGAGGCCTCCTGCCTGGGAACCTCCTAACTACTCCTGATCATCAGCGGCCTCCACGTAGTAGTAGGCACCGTCGGGGTAGCAGTCGTCGGCGGCGGGGACCTCCATCTCCTGGGCTTCATCATCTGGTCGCAGCATACGGATCAAGGGGACAAGGGGGAGCAAAGCAGCGGTGAGTACTCATCCAAAGTACTCGCAAGTCTTACATCAGAACTATTCTAATAATGCAACAGTATCAAAGAAGGGGGTTATATGTGGACTGACTGCAGCAATGCGAGAATAGAGAGAGAAGGCCTAGTCCTATCGAAGACTAGCATCTTCAGGGTCTTGCAGCAATAGACGAGAGTAGAACAGGGGGGGTAACACAGTAATAGTTATATTGTTGCAGCAATATTAAAGTGAGGTCACGCCTAAAGATCCTCCCTCGACTCCCTGCGAGGAAGCAATCCCGAGGCAAACTAATTCCAGTTAAGTAACAATTGTAGTTGTATAAGATCGGGGCACAACTCCAAGTCGTCCTGTAACCATGGACACGGCTATCCGAATAGTTAATTTTCATCCCTGCAGGGGTGCACCACATGTCCCGTCACGCTCGATAACACTCTGGCCGGACATACTTTTCTGGGTCCTGCCCGGCCTCGGAATATCGACACGTCGCAGCCCCACCTAAGACTAATCAGAGAGGCCAGCCCGCCGGTCTAAATCCTAAGCACAAAGGGTTCATGGGCCCAGTTCCCCTTCACGCTCCTGCACGTGGCGTGGGTGGCCGACGTCAGTCCTAGCATCCCTTAATCACAAGCGCGATGCATCTCGGGACCACTCGGGCGCGCGCCGCTACACTGCTGGCATCTGAAAAGCTTCGGCTGATACCGCGACGCCGAGTACCCATAATTCTTCCCGCATAGCCGGTTAGTGCGAAAAGGTCTCCGACCAACCCAGATCAAATACCCAAATCCATTAGCATTTTAATTAAGCCAGCAACACAGTCTCGCGGGAATCCACCCGTCTTACAACTAATCACCAATGATCCCAGTAACATGGTCGAGTAACTGTGTGGTTGTAACATCGGGGGGAATCCGAGGTATCACCCTCGTTGGATTCGGAACGATGTACCCGTCAAGGTGGGCTTAGAGGAATCACCCTTGGGGGTCCCACACTCACGGGGTTGCACGACAGAGGCGTCATCGGGAATGGTGAAAGAGGAATCACCCTCGATAACCACGACCGACTAGCTATACTACAGAGATATCATCAGGAGTACTTAGCGAGGTGTCACCCTCGGTACCCGATAGTATCCCTGTAGCGTCGTACAACGAAGGGGGGGTGAACGTGCTGTGTCGGGTCTGGCTCGTCGATCAGGGATCGAGATTTGAAAACAAGCGGGGCAACTGATCTACGGGGTCAGAGGGGATGACTGCTCCACCTATTCTAAGCATATTAAAAGCACAGGACTGAAAGTAGCAGTTCATCAAAAACAGGCTATGCATCAGATATAGGAGTTAACTACAACAGTAGCAAAAATACTAATGCAAGCAGTAGGAAGAAAGACATAGGCGATATAGGAATGATCAAGGGGAGTTTGCTTGCCTTGCTGCTCTGCGGCAAAGGACTGATCGGCAGGGTCGTAGATGAACCCGGCAGCAGCGTCAGTCTCGGGGTCTACCGGTAAGAAGAGGGGGAAGAAACAATAAATAATAGCACCGATGCAACACAAAGCATGACATGGAAATATGCAGGCTAGACATGAGCTAACGCAGCAACACCCGTCATAGACGGGTCGGAAGAATATCTGACGATATTTTCCGGGTCTCGGGCTACTACCGGTTATACTGGAAACGATGGAAAAGTTCCATGTTTGCTATGCTAGGGACGCGTGACAGACGAATGGACCGTGTATCCGGGTTCGTCTCGCTTTGCTGATCAACTTTCATGTTGAAATTATTTTGATCTGACTTACGGATTATTTAATATTAATTTTTAAAGTTTTATTAATTATTTAAGAATTAAAAACAGATTTAAAAGATTTAGTAAAATCCTATTATGACATCATCGCGATGTCAGGCTGACATCAACGTTTGACCGGTCAACTGACCAGCGGGTCCCGAACGTCATAGGCACAAGTTTTTATTTAAGATTAAATATTAATTAATCAGATTAATTTAGTGGGGGACCCGCGTGTCATACTCTAATTATGTTAATTAATTATTTTAACTAAATATCTATTTATTTATTTATTTTAAGAAAACATTATTTTTATATTTTTATTTCAACTAACGCGTGGGGCCTCCCTGTCATAGACCCGGGTGCAATGGCCCCACCGGTAAGTGACCTAAAGCTATTTTCTCATTTATTTTTATTAGATACCTAACCGTGCAAATACCGTATTTCTCTAAACATCCAAATACACAAATACATACATCACATCTCATACATACATACGGAATACAACCTTTGTTTTTTTTCTTTTTTTTTTCTTTCATCACTCATCTCCCTCTCTCTGTTAACAGAGACACAACTTTCTCTAACACCACCTAGAAGAACCTAAACTTCAAATCCTCCTACCGGAGTCCACCGCCGACGGATCGAGGCCCCGTTTGCCGGAACGGAACCGTGACGTCGAGGAGAACGGTAAGGTGGGAGGAGCCCGAGGAGGGGCTCACCGACGGTGACGTGACGGCCCGGTGAAGCCGGAGTTCGCACGAAGGTGACGGTGGAGACGGCGTGGAGGCGGTGACGGTGACGGTGGTGGTGACGTGCCGGCGAGGAGGAGCCGGCCGGATCCGGCGTGGTGGAGGTGTCTCCCTGCCCGGTCCCTCCCGGACCGAGCGGGAGAAGGCCGACGGGGGGCCGGGGCGGTAGGCCGACGAGGTGGAGGCCGAGGCAACCGGGGCCCCCTGCCGGCGGGGTGGAGGGGGTGGCTCGCCGGCGGGAAGGAGGGGCTCGGCCGGCGGGGCGAGGGGAGGGGCCGCCGGGGGAGGGAGGAGGCCGTGGGGGGGGGGAGGAGGCCGTGGGGGGGAGGAGGTGGCCGTGGGGGAGGAGGCCGTGGGGGGAGGAGGTGGCCGTGGGGGAGGAGGCCGCCGGCGGGAGGAGGTGGCCGCCGGGGATCTGCGGGAGGGAGAGGGCTCGGTGGGGGAGGCGAGATGGAAGTGGGGGAGAGAGTCACGGGAGGTGGGCTTCTCTCGTGGGGAGCCTCGGTGGGGGAGGAACTCTCGTGGGCAGAGAGAAAGAGAGACGCGAGAGGGGAGGGAGAGGTGGCGGCGTGGGGGTGGGCCCCCCCCCCCACGAGGGGGGGGGCTGGCGGCGGCGCCCAGGGGGGGGAGGGAGTTGGCGTGGGGGTGGCTTGACCGCCAGGGGGGCTAGGGTTTGGCCGGTTGGGCCCTTTTTGGCCCAGCTGGGCCGGTTGGGGGGGGGGGGTTGTTCCCTTTTTTTTTGATTTGATTTGTTTTGTTTTACCTTTTTCCTTTTTATTATTTCTTTCTTTCAGTTTTCTTTCTTTCTTTTATTATTTAATTTACTATTTGAATTTTTCTTTTGAAACACTTTCTCTTATTATATTTTCTTTTACAAATTATTATACGTACTTTTAATCCTATCTTTCATATCCCTATTCTTTTAATATTCGTAATGAACTTATAAGGTACTTTTCTTTTGTTTCCAAATCTTTTAATCCGGACAGACGCGAATCAACGCGGGTCTGAGATGGGAATTCGATGACGTGGCATCGTTAGCGGTTGATCACTGTAGCTTAATTACAATAATCACTGTAGCAAAAGTCGAGGATGTCACAGGTTTCCACCCTAAGGGGTGCGGCAGCCCTAGATGGGCAAGGGGCGGCGGCCAAGGGTGGAGGGATGTCGCCCTAGGGTGGGCCTTGAGCCCAAGGCTGCCCCTCCACGCCTAGGGTTTTGCCCCTCTCCACCCCTTGTGCGCCTTGGGCTGAGATGGGAAGCGCACCAACCCATCTAGGGGTTGGTTCCCTTCCACTCTTGGCCCATGTAGCACTTTGGGGCTGGTGGCCCTTCCCCGTGGACCCGTGGAACCCTTTCGGTGGTCCCGGTACATTACCAGTGACGGCCGAAACACTTCTTGCGATCAAATCCTCACTTCCTATATATGAATCTTTACCTACGGACCATTCTGTAACTCCTCGTGACGTCCGGGATCTCATTCGAGACTCTAAACAACCTTCGGTAACCACATACACTATTCCCATATAACCCTAGCGTCATCAAACCTTAAGTGTGTAGACCCTACGGGTTCGGGAAGCATGCATACATGGCCGAGACACCTCTTTGGTCAATAACCAACAGCGGGGTCTGGATATACATGTTAGTTCCCACATGTTCCACGATGATCTCATCGGATGAACCACGATGTCGGGGATTCGATCAATCCCGTATGCAATTCCCTTTGTCTACCGATATGATATTTGTCCGAGATTCAATCATCAGTATCCCTATACCTTGTTCAGTCTCGTTGCTGGCAAGTCTCTTTACTCGTTCTGTAACACATCATCTCGTGACTAACTCCTTAGTCACACTGAGCTCATTATGATGATGGATTACCGAGTGGGCCCAGAGATACCTCTCCGTCACACGGAGTGACAAATACCAGTCTCAATTCGTACAACCCAACAAACACTTTTGGGGATACCTGTAGTGCACCTTTATAATCACCCAGTTACGTTGTGACGTTTGATATACCAAAGCACTCCTACGGTATCCGGGAGTTGCACAATCTCATGGTCTAAGAAAATGATACTTGACATTAGAAAAGCTTTAGCAGACGAACGATACGATCTAGTGCTATGCTTAGGATTGGGTCTTGTCCATCACATCATTCCCCAATGATGTGATCCCATTATCAATGACATCCAATGTCCATGATCAGGAAACCATGATCATCTATTGATCAACGAGCTAGCCAACTGGAGGCTCACTAGGGACACGTTATGATCTATATAATCACACATGTATTACTGTTTTCGGGTAATACAATTATAGCATGAATAATAGACAATTATCATAAACCAGGAAATATAATAATAACCTCTTTATTATTGCCTCTAGGGCATATTTCCAACAGTCTCCCACTTGCACTAGAGTCAATAATCTAGTTACGTTGTGATGAATCAAACACCCATAGAGTTCTGGTGTTGATCATGTTTCGCTTGTCGAAGAGGTTTAGTCAACGGATCTGCGACATTCAAATCCGTATGTACTTTACAAATATCTATATCTCCATCCTGGATGTATCCATGAATGGAGTTGAAGCGGCGCTTGATGTGCTTGGTCTTCTTGTGAAACCTGGACTCCTTTGCAATGGCAATAGCTCCAGTGTTGTCAGAGAACTGGGTCATCGGGCCCATCGCACTTGGAATCACTCCTAGGTCGGTGATGAACTCCTTCATCCAGACTCCTTCCCATGCTGCTTCTGAAGCAGCTATGTACTCCGCTTCACATGTAGATGCCACCACGACGCTTCGCTTGCAACTGCACCAGCTAACTTCCTCATATTCAAAATATACACGTATCTGGTTTGTGACTTGGAGTCATCCGGATCTGTGTGGAAGCTAGCATCGACGTAATCCTCTACGACGAGCTCTTCGGCACCTCCATAAACGAGAAACATATCTTTAGTCCTTTTAGGTACTTAAGTATGTTCTTAACCGCTGTCCAGTGATCCACTCATGCATCACTCTAGTACCTCCCTACCAAACTTATGGAAAGGTTCACATCAGGTGTGGTACACAACATGGCATACATAATAGAGCCTATGGATGAGGCATAGGGGACGGTACTCATCTTTTCTCTATCTTCTGTTGTGGTCGGGCGTTGAGTCGTACTCAACCTCACACCTTGTAATACACGTAAGAACCCCTTCTTGGCCATTTCCATATTGAACTTCTTCAATATCTTGTCAAGGTATGTACTTT
The DNA here is from genome assembly GCF_904849725.1 of Hordeum vulgare subsp. vulgare. Lineage (NCBI taxonomy): Eukaryota > Viridiplantae > Streptophyta > Magnoliopsida > Poales > Poaceae > Hordeum > Hordeum vulgare. Next base: position 617,702,228 of record NC_058519.1, on the reverse strand, counting down.
GTGCAAGACCTGTGAGGCGTCTCGATCTATCTCTATAGATCTTGATGCCTATTATGTAAGCAGCTTCTCCAAGGTCCTTCATTGAAAAACTCTTATACAAATAGGCCTTTATGCTTTCCAATAGTTCTATATCATTTCCCATCAACAATATGTCACCCACATATAATATGAGAAATGCTACAGAGCTCCCACTCACTTTCTTGCAAATACAGGCTTCTCCGTAAGTTTGTACAAACCCAAACGCTTTGATCACCTCATCAAAGCAAATGTTCCAACTCCGAGATGCTTGCACCAGCCCATAGATGGAGCGCCGGAGCTTGCATACCTTGTTAGCATTGCTAGGATCGACAAAACCTTCCGGTTGTATCATATACAATTCTTTCTTAAGAAAGTCGTTCAGGAATGTCGTTTTGACATCCATTTGCCAGATTTCATAATCATAAAATGCGGCAACTGCTAACACGATTCAGACCGACTTTAGCATCGCTACGGGTGAGAAGGCCTCATCGTAGTCAATCCCTTGAACTTGTCGATAACCCTTAGGGACAAGTCGAGCCTTATAGATGGTCACATTACCATCCGCGCCAGTCTTCTTCTTAAAGATCCATTTATTTTCTATGGCTCGCCCATCATCGGGCAAGTCCACCAAAGTCCATACTTGGTTCTCATACATGGATCCTATCTCGGATTTCATGGCCTCAAGCCATTTGTTGGAATCCGGGCCCGCCATCGCTTCTTCATAGTTCGAAGGTTCACTGTTGTCCAACAACATGATTTCCATGACAGGGTTGTCGTACCATTCTGGTACAGAACGTACCATTGTGTACCTTCAAGGTTCAATAGCAACTTGATCTAAAGTTTCATGACCATCATCATTAACTTCTTCTCTAGCCGGTGCAGGTGCCTCAGAAACATTTTCTTGCGCTGCACTACTCTCCGGTTCGAGAGGAGGTACAATTACCTCATCAAGTTCTATTTTCATCCCACTTACTTCTTTCGAGAGAAACTCTTTCTCTAGAAAGGATTTGTTCTTGGCTACAAAGATTTTGCCTTCAGATCTAAGATAGAAGGTGTACCCAATAGTTTCCTTAGGGTATCCTATGAAGACGCATTTTTTCGCTTTGGGTTCGAGCTTCTCTGGTTGAAGTTTCTTCACATAAGCATGGCAGCCCCAAACTTTAAGAAACGACAACTTAGGTTTCTTGTCAAACCATAATTCATACGGTGTCGTCTTAATGGATTTAGACGGTGCCCTATTTAAAGTGAATGCGGCATTTTTCCAATGCATATCCCCAAAATGATAGCGGTAAGTTAGTAAGATACATCATAGATTGCACCATATCCAATAAAGTGCGGTTACTACATTCAGATACACCATTACGCTGCGGTGTGCCACGCGACGTGAGTTGTGAAACAATTCCACATTTCCTTAGGTGCATGCCAAACTCGTGACTCAAATATTCTCCTCCACAATCAAATCGTAGAAACTTTATTTTCTTGTCACGTTGATTCTCCACCTCACTCTGAAATTCCTTGAACCTTTCAAAGGTTTCAGACTTGTGCTTCATTAAGTAGACATATCCATATCTACTTAAATCATAAGTGAGGGTGAGAACATAACGATAGCCACCACGAGCCTCGACGCTCATTGGACCACATACATCGGTATGTATTATTTCCAATAAGTTGGTTGCTCGCTCCATTGTTTCGGAGAACAAAGTCTTGGTTATCTTGACCATGAGGTACGGTTCGCACGTGTCAAATGATTCGAAATCAAGAGAATCCAAAAGTCCATCTGTATGGAGTTTCTTCATGCGCTTGACACTGATATGACCAAGGCGGCAGTGCCACAAGTATGTGGGACTATCATTATCAACCTTACATCTTTTGGTACTCACACTATGAATATGTGTAACATCACGATCGAGACTCATCAAGAATAAACATTGACCAGCGGGGCATGACCATAAAACAAACCACTCATATAAATAGAACAACCATTATTCTCAGATTTAAATGAGTAGCCATCTTGCATCAAGCGAGATCCTGATACAATGTTCATGCTCAAAGCTGGTACTAAATAACAATTATTAAGGTTTAAAACTAATCCCGGAGGTGGGTGTAGAGGTAGTGTGCCGACGGCGATCACATCGACCTTGTAACCATTGCCGACGTGCATCGTCACCTCGTCCTTTGCCAGCCTACGCTTGTTCCGCAGTTCCTATTTTGAGTTGCAAATGTGAGCAACAACACCGGTATCAAATACCCAGGAGCTACTATGAGCGCTAGTAAGGTACACATCAATAACATGTATATCATATATACCTTTGACGTTGTCTGCCTTCTTGTCTGCAAAGTACTTTGGGAAATTCCGCTTCTAGTGACCGGTTCCCTTGCAGTAATAGCAGTCAGTCTCAGGTTGGGTCCTTTCTTCGGCTTCTTCCCGGCAACTGGTTTACCGGGCGCGACAACTGCTTTTCCGTCTTTCTTGAAGTTCTTCTTACCCTTGCCCTTCTTGAAACTGGTGGTCTTATTGACCATCAACACTTGATGTTCTTTCTTGATTTCTACCTCCGCAGATTTCAGCATTGAATACAACTCCGGAATGGTTTTCTCCATCCCTTGCATGTTGTAGTTCATCACAAAGCCTTTATATCTAGGTGGAAGCGATTGGAGGATTCTGTCAATGACCGCATCATCCGGAAGTTCAACTCCCAGGTGAGTTAAGCGGTTGTGCAACCAAGACATTCTGAGTATGTGCTCATTGACAAAACTATTCTCCTTCATCTTACAGCTAAAGAACTTGTCAGAGACTTCATATCTCTCAACCCGGGCATGAGCTTGGAAAAAAAGTTGCAGCTCCTCGAACATCTAATATGCTCCGTGTTGCTCAAAACGCCTTTGGAGCCCCGGTTCTAAACTGTAAAGCATGTCGCACTGAACCAGAGAGTAGTCATCACTCCGCGACTGCCAGGCGTTCCTAACGTCCTGGGTTTCCGCGGAAACGGTAGGATCACCTAGTGGTGCATTAAGGACATATGCCTTCTTGAAAGCAGCGAGGATGAGCTTTAAGTTACGAGCCTAATCCGCATAGTTGCTCCCATCATCTCTCAGCTTGGTTTTCTCTAGGAACGCATTGAAGTTGAATGAGACATTTGCGTTGGCCATTGGATCTACAATATTTGTAAAGACAATTTTAGACTAAGTTCATGATAATTAAGTTCATCTAATCAAATTACTAATGAACTCCCACTTAGATCGACATCCCTCTAGTCATCCAAGTGTTACATGATCCACGTCGACTAGCCCGTGCTCGAGACTCTGAACAACCTTCGGTAACCACGTACACTATTCTCATATAACCCTAGCGTCATCGAACCTTAAGTGTGTAGACCCTACGGGTTCGGGAAGCATGCAGACATGACCGAAAGCATGCAGACATGACCGAGACACCTCTCCGGTCAATAACCAATAATGGGGTCTCGATATCCATGTTGGTTCCCACATGTTCCACGGTGATCTCATCGGATGAACCACGATGTCGGGAATTCGATCAATCCCGTATGCAGTTACCTTTGTCTACCGGTATGATACTTGCCCGAGATTCGATCGTCGGTATCCCTATACCTTGTTTAATCTCGTTGCTCGCAAGTCTCTTTACTCATTCCGTAACACATCATCCCGTGACTAACTCCTTAGTCACATTGAGTTCATTATGATGATGGATTATCGAGTGGGCCCAGAGATACCTCTTCATCACACGGAGTGACAAATCGCAGTCTCGATTCGTACAACCTAACAAACTCTTTCGGAGATACCTGTAGTGCACCTTTATAATCACCGAGTTACGTTGTGATGTTTGATAGACCCAAAGCACTCCTATGGTATCCGGGAGTTGCACAATCTCATGGACTAAGGAAATTATACTTGACATTAGAAAAACTTTAGCAGATGAACAATACAATCTAGTGCTATGCTTAGGATTGGGTCTTCTCCATCACATTATTCCCAATGATGTGATCCCATTATCAATGACATCCAATGTCCATGATCAGGAAATCATGATCATTTATTGATCAACGAGCTAGCCAACTAGAGGCTTACTAAGGACACATTGTGATCTATATATTCACATATGTATTACGGTTTCCGGTTCATACAATTATAACATGAATAATAGACAATTATCATGAATCAGGAAATATAATAATAACCTCTTTATTATTGCCTCTAGGGCATATTTCCAACATGGCTTGTCATGGACAAGCTTTCATCGATCAACGGTGGTGACATGGAAGTTGTTCTTCGAGTTTGAGGCAACCGTTGATCGGAAGATCGACAAGTGGTATGTCCACACGCGGTGAGCGGATAAATATTCTTGTTGACTAAAAATGTATTTCCCCTTTTCACCCGATCGCCTTTGTGTGTACTTTGATGGATGATTGAATATAACTTGGGTTACTTTGCCAAAAAATAACTGATTATACATGGTTCAATTTGTGCGTTATAGCACCTATTATCCGCTACAAATGAAGATAATATTTTTCATCCAAGAATATGCTATTTTCACACGCAGCATATTGCGCGCAACAAGACCCATAGGAGCGCTCGAGACGTCCTATTTGTTTACTCCGTGTTGTAGGGGTTATTTTTGTTTATAGACGGTCTTTCCATTCGGTCTTCCCAAAGACATGAACATATGTTTTATTAAAAAGTGATTTTTTTAACATGAACATTTTTAAAAACATGCAAATGTTTTCTTCAGAAAGACCAATTGTTTTAAAAAAACATATATGAAAAAATTGTGAACATTATTTACCAAAAACAATTTATAATTTTGAACATTTTTCGGAAAACACAAATATTTATTGAATTTGTGAATAGTTTTCAAAATTATGAAAATTTATAGAAATTGTTTGAACATTGTTTTTAAAACATAGAAATTTGTTGAAACAGAAAATTTGAAAACAGAAAATAAAGACATGAAATGGAAAAGGAGGAACGTGAATAGAAAAATTAAAACTGGTGAAAAAACCAGAAAAGAAAACATACCCTAAACCTTCTAGAAGGTTCTTATAATCTGAAAGCCCCATATCTAAAGCTTCCTACAATAGCGCTATTAGGTCGACCTTCTTACAAATACTCTATGCCAAAGCACCACTTTGCATCAAGGAAAACTCAAAAAACAAAGGGGCCGCTACCAATTCACCGGTGGATATTTACTAAAAATCCATCACCTCCACAGCCGTTCGATCTCGTCCATAGCCGTCCGATCTGTTCCTGATTTAATTCCTGAAACGACGTTCGAGTTGCAGAAACAATCGCTTTGTTGTAAAAAATAAACTTTGGATCCATTAAATCCTGAAACAACGGTCGAGTTTCAGAAACAATTGCTTGTTTCAGGAAAAAAATTGTTCGTCTTTCTGCAAACATAGGTGCTGTTGCGGAAGAATTTTTTACAACAAAGGTCATATTTCAGGATTTTTTTGCAGCGGGCTGGGATGGGGCCGCGCTACGGCGGTGCGGGGCGACGGGCGGCGAGGCGTCTAGCCCCCTGGTTGCGGGAGCTCGCCGGCGTGGCCGAGGGGCTATAGTGGAGCCGAGAGCGGGCTGGGACGCCGCAGCACTCCGGCGGTGTGGGCGACGGGCGGCTGGCCCTGGCCGCGTGAGGCGAGGCGGTTGCCCCCTGGCCGCGTGAGGCGAGGCGGCTGCCCCGTGGTCGCGGGAGCTCGCCGACGGGGCCGGGAGCAGGGCGGGGAAGGCCATGGCAACGGCGGCAGCTCCGGCAAGGCTGAGCGGCAACAAGCAGGCGGCGGGCGAGGTCGCCGGAGCCGAGGCGGAGCCGCAGGGTGGAAAAGTGAGGAGCTCAGCTTCATGACTGTTCCTGAAACAATGATCCAGTTTCAGGAAACGGTTCGTCATCAGATCGAGATCCAACGGATGAGCGCACGGCGGATGGATCGCGCGGGATCAGCCGGTGGGATGTAATCTTTTCCAAAAATAAATGATGAACGTTGGCATAGAAAATAGACAAATCGTATTTCCTGTTTCTGTGGGGTAAATAGTTGAGCATTCCCTAACTGTTTCTCTCACCGGGCCGGCCCAAGTATTTCTGTTATGCATTATTCCCTTTTTATGTTCTGTACCACAGTTTTGCTTTCGCATTTTTCCCCTTTTGTTCTTCTCTTTTCCTTTCAAAAATTTCACAACGAACTTATAGAATCATTTGTTTTCTTTGGTTTTTTTAAGAATACATTTTATGTTTTCAAGAAATTTTCATCATGTATTATAAATTTTTCATCCTATATTATATGCTTCATAAATATATATTATTAAAATGTTCATCTTGTAATGTAAAATATGTATCATATTATCAAAATGTTCGATATGTACTTTGAAAATGTTCATTACTCCCTCTGTATCATAATACTTGTATTGGGGGGCGGGGGGGGGGGGTACTTGTATTAGTGTTCCCCAACAACAAATATTTAGGCATAGATGGAGTATATACTAAATATTCTAGAGAAGTTTATCCACGTATTAAAATGTTCATAATATTCTAAAATTCTAGAGAAGTTCATAATATTCATATTATTCTAGAATTCTAGATAAGTTTATCCACGTATTAAAAATACTCATTTTCTAATTCTTTTTTTCAGTATTTTGTTCACAAATTTTCAAAAACAAATCTGGAACTACGACAAATGGGTATGGCTATGCCAGTGACCAATTTTGTGGGGCTTTTCTCTCTTTGGTTAATAGGCGATGTTTTCTAGAAAACCAACCATTGGATTTTTTTTTCTTGTACCTAGTAACTAAAACCTATTTAGCAAATGATAAATATATTTAAAAAATGCTGAACATATATTTTAAAGAGGTTTAGGGTATATTAAAAATATATTCAGTATTTATTAAAAAATGATTGATACATTACTTTTTTTATCTTCTATAAACAATTGTTCACCTTATATTGAAAAAAGAAATGTGTATTTGAAAATGTGCACCATAATTTATGAAATATTTGTAGTTCGGAAAACTTTTAAAAAGGTGCAAAAAAAAACCCGGAAGAAAACCTAGAGAAAAACCAAACCTGATGTAGAAAAGGAAAAATAAAAGTAAAAGAACAAGAAAATAAAAATCAAAACTAAAAAAAAACGCCAAATGAAAGACTACAGAAGTAAAACAAAAAACACAACAATGACATTAGAATGAAGGATATAGTGACAGCAATGTAGTGAACATCCAACTTTTTAATAGGCAAAACACGCTTTATTAAGTGCTCAAACCAATGTTTAGAGGAATTGCAACAAGATCATAAGGGTTTTCACAGTGATATATGATGACCAACATCTAAACCAACTACGTGCTTTGTGTTTGAATGTGCCTCAAAGTTACAGTTTCTACACACATAAAGTAAAGAACATTTGTCGAATTGAATCCTTTGTTCCCTAAATTCTCTGAAGATTGCTTCGTAGGATCCATGTGCTCCATGTTGTATGTCATTCACCACCGTTTGAGAATCAAAAGAACTACAATATTTTAGAGAAAGAGATCCTCCGCCGTAGCTAGGCCCTCTCGGATGGCTAGCACTTCTAGATTTGCTCGTTTGCTAATACCTTCCACAACGATCACCGATGCACGAATGTAGATGCCTTGCTCCGATCTGCACATCGCAGCAGCCACATGCCTCCTGCCATTCGCATTGAAGTAGTTCCCGACTATGTTAATCTTGGTCTCGAGGGGTAGCCATCTTTCGGCATTGTCATGTAAGTATCGATGCTGGAAGGTCTTTGGAAAATGAAGTGCATCAAGTTTAGCTAGATAGGGATTCACAAAGTGATGGATGTAATTTAGGCTCTGGAATATGTCCTCGTGGATAGCCTTTCTCCTCGATAACCATATTGCCCACAGGGGAACAACAAGCTTGGTAAAATTCGTATGTGATAATGACACACTCATCGAAAAAAGTTAGTTCTTCGTGTTTGGCTCAATGCAAGCAACCAAGCATTCTGTGATCACCTCATCACTTAAGTCATATGTACATCGGGACGTTTTGCGATCCAGGAGGGAGTGTGTTGACGAGTCGAGGCACCCGCATAAAAAAGCTGCTATTGTATGTGGTCATGTGTGAGTGGTGTAAAATATCAGATGAGGGTAGGCATTGTTATGCACCACACAAACATTTCCAATTTTGAGGGAATAGAGAGCGAACACTGAACTAGGCTAGTTCTACTTGACTTGCCTCCGGATCTGGGTTTGACTATTTGACGTCTATGGACATCAAATAGGGTTTACAAGATCAAATAGGGATAAACGTGCACCCTCCTCCCCTCCCCCATCCGAGGAAGGAAGACAACTCCCATTTATCGACCATCATGGTGAAAAGCGGTTAAACACATAGGGTATGTTTCTTCAACATAGATAGTTGGACTAGCCTAACTTCGCGCTCATTTTTATACTACTACACCATGCTCGTGTTTCTCTCATGTATGTTTCTTTCACACAGTTCTAAATCTTCCTTTTTTGACATTTTTCTTTTAGCTTGGGTATTTGCAAAAAATATTCAAAATTTCAAAAATGATCATGAATTTGCAAAATGTTCTTGGATTACAAAATATGTTTGTGAGCTTGAAATTACTTACGTATTTAAAATTGTTCCAAATTTTAAAATCTTATTTCGAAATTTCAAGAGATGTTCATGTTTTAGAAATTATTGTCTTATTTATAAAATTCTCCATGAATTAAAAATATGTTATATTTTTTTGAAAATTGTTCATGACTTTGGAAATTATTCCACATTTCAAATAATGTTTAAAAAATGAAAAATTATTCCCGTATTTGAGAAAATGTTCACAAATTTTATATTTTTTTTCTTATTCCATAAATGTGCACAAATGTAATTTTGCCAATTATTTCAAAAATTATTCCAATATTCAAAAATTATCCCCGAATTTATAAATAATAATGAATATAAAATATTCAAAAAATCATAAAACTATTAGAAATTTTGCTAAAAGAGTAAACGCCAAAAAACGAAAACTATCCATAAGAAAATCAATTAGAAAAATGGAGAAAAAAGGCCGAGTCAAGGTTGGTTCTAGAACCTTCCCAAAGCTGATGGAGAAGGACACAACCAATCTCGTCGAGTATCGTCCTCTCGTTCCTTTCTCTGCCATGCACAAGCAACTAGGGTTCCCTTGCCTCTCTTTAGTGGCGCCACCGATCCGCCTTGCTTCTGTGGCTTTCGGGCCATGGAGGCGGGGTGGAGCTCGGCCCCCGTCGACAACAGGGCTCTGTTTTCTTGGTTTTAGGGTTAAAGTGTGGTGGTATGATGCCCATGTAATGGCGGCGGCGTCTTGTTCAATAAGGTCTTCGTGGCTTCATTTCATCTCGACAGTGATGTCGAGAAGTTTGTGGGAGTGGTGTCGTTCTTCAAGAGTCCTAGCAATGGAGATCTGTGTGGATCATCAAGGAGCTTCATCAGCGGTTCTTCCTCCTTCTTCATCTACGGGGCGGATGTGGTCTTCTTGACCCATTCGACAACTTCCCGTCCCTATCCAACTATGACAGGTCGGCTTAGGGAGGAGCAGCAGCGGCGACGCTCCATCGACACGACGAAGGGCATCTATGAGACGGAAGTCAGCCTCATGTGAAGCCAGGTGCAAGATGGGCCGGCCCAAATGTGTGGGTGACCACACACAAAAACATCATTTTTTTTCTTCCTTTTTATCACATTTTTTGTTTTAGTTTTATGGTTTTAATTTTCTTTATGCTTCCAAATATTCTAAATATATTACCCTCATAAGTATGATAATGTTCTAGCAAGTATTAGAACAACTGATGGTGACACTCATGACTTCCAATTAAAATAGGACTGCATGAGGGGTCAACCTTGAGCCCTTATCTTTTTGTCATGATGATGGATAAGGTCACAAGGGATACACAAAGAGATATCTCATGGTTTATGCTATTTACGGATGATGTGGTGCTATTCGGTGATAGTCGTACGGGGGTCAATAAGAAGTTAGATCTATGGAGACAAACCTTGGAATCGAAAGATTTTAGACTTAGTAGAACTAAAACCAAGTATATGAGTTGCGGTTTGAGTACTAATAGACATGAGTAGAAGGAGGAGGTTAGCCTTGATGGGCAGGTGGTACCTTAGAAAAGACACCTTTCAATATTTGGGGTCAATGCTGCAGAAGAATGGGGATATTGATGAATATGTGGACTATCGAATCAAAGCCACACGGATGAAGTGGCGCCAAGAGTTTCAGGCATTTTTTATGACAAGTGAGTGCCACAAAAGCTAAAAGGCATGCTCTATAGGACAACAGTTCGGCTCGCAATGTTGTATGCCACTGAGTGTTGGCCGACTAAAAGGTGACATGTGCAACAGTTATGTGTGGAGGAGATGCACATTTTGAGATAGATGTATAGCCACACAAGGAAGGACCAAGTCCAGAATAATGATATACGAGATAGAATTGGGGTAGCACCGATCGAAGAGAACTTTATTCAACATTGTTTGACATGGTTTGGGCATACTCAGCGCAGGCCCCTAGCAGCGTCAATGCATACCAGATAGCAAAAACATGCTGATAATGTCAAAGGAGGCCGGGTAGACCAAACTTGACATGTGAGGAGTCCGTAAACAAAGATGTGAAAGACCGGAGTATCTCCAAACGTTTAAAATAGCTGCTTGCAATACTAGTTCACATTTTAAAAGTGTAAATTTTACAATCCAACATTGTTATCCCTTTTAACCGTCCACTGATGCTTAATTAGATTTTCCTTCAGCTACTCGTGAGTTTTTTGATGTCGAATTTGCTGATTTATTTCAATGAATTGTTTAAATGTGCCCAGATTCTCGAGTGGAAGTTCGATAGGATCACCTATATGTTCTCAAATTCTAGAGCCGTGCGAGCATCCTCATCTTCATCCTCGACGAATCATGTTGTGTATGATCACACAACATGTCATCACCTCACACAAGTTTTTCGATCCCATCTATACCTAATAATGAAGGGACTATTGCTTATAACAGTACGTCATGAAAATAACCCCTAATTTTTCAAAATATTACCCACCTATGTCACCTATAAGTGATAAAAGAATGTTTCACACACGAGAATCCTCCATCTAGGCCCGCCTATGCAGGAGGAACCTCTTATATTACGCTCGGCGCGCTATGAGAAGACTCAGCGCACCCATTTAGGCCGGCCCATTTCCTGGTGTTTTTCAATTTTATTTACTTTCTTTTCTATTTTCGTTTCTTTGTACTTTTAAAAATTCGAGACTTTAAAAAGTTTAGAAACTATTTTTTGAGAATTTTGAATTTAATTTTTAATAAAATATAAATTACTTTGGAATAAAAATGTTCGAGATTTTGTAATAAAATATTTGCTTATTCTAAAAAATGCGAAAATTTCAAAACAAAAGATGGTGAAATAAAATAATGTTCATCAATTTTTAAAAATTTTGCTTATTAAAAATGTTAATGAAATTGAAAAACATTTCTCCAATTAAAAAAAAAGTCCATGAATTAAAAAATATCATGAAAATTTTAAAACTGTTCGTGACTTACACTTTTTTATTCATTTATTTGATTTTTGCTGATTCAAAAAACGATCATTTATTTCAAAAAATGTTCGTTTAGTCAGGAAAATGTTCGTTAAACCAAAAAAATGTATGCGAACCTTAAAAAATCGTTCCACCAATTTAAAGTTTGTTATTTCGATTTTGAAATGTTCACCAATTCAAGAATATTGAAAATAATGTTCACAACTTACATTTTTTTTCCAAACTGTATAAAATGTTCATGAATTAAAAAAATATGCTTGGTTTTAGAAAATGTACAATAATTTCTAAATGTGTTCATGAATTTAAAAAATATCATGTTTGCAAATATGTGCATGATTTAAAAAAGATATTCTTGATTTCAAAAATTAGTGCAGCAAATGTGATCATGATCATTGAACATTATGATATTTTTTCCGTTACAATGCACGTGCCCTTTTGGTAGTTGTTTATCAAGTCCATGAACAACTATAAAACAGGCCTGCAGAACTCCAAATGCCCTCTTCATATCCTTCTAGCTACTTCTTGTCTTTAGGAAAGTGAGACTTTTTCTGACCAACTCGGTTAGAGATGGTGCTGAAAAAGATAGCCCACGGAGGATAGATACCGTCAGCCATATAATAGCCCATGTTGTACTCATGTCCATTCACAATATAGCGTCAAGGAGGAGCTTTCCCTTGAGTCAGCCTCGCAAACAACGATGATCACTGCAGCACATCGATGTCATTGTGAGTCAAGAGATCCCAGCAAACCTGGCCACCCTCTTGCTTGTTAGATTGTCAAGAGCCTATCGGTGTCTGCAGCAGTTGGTTCTCTCAGGCACTGAAGTCTAAACATCTCGACCACGACAGTCGCAAACCTGACCATGGCGTCTCCTTATGTGCTCTCAGACATCCATAGGTACCCATCCCACCAATCATCGGTCGTGGCATATGCAAGCGCCCGGAGTGTGGCCGTGCACTTAGAGCATCTATAGCCAGACTTGACAAATCCAACCCCCTATACGCCGCGTGCACGTCCGGGCACCCTCCCGGACAGCGCACATCCACATACCTCAAATGAAACCTTCAAATCCATGCAATCCATGAACATCAATCATCCGAGCCCGGCTGGAACGTTGGAGGTGAGGGAAAATTAGAGTTTCGACAGAGGTGTGGCATGGTGACCAGGGTGGTGGAGCGGCGGCGAAGGCAAGAGAGAAAGAAGGAAGGAAAGAAAATAGGGAGAATGGAGGCGCGGGTTCGAAAAGGGTTTTGGATGGGTCGGGGGTGTCGGAGTCCTACATGTATTATGCCTGGACTCCCGCAAAGTCTCACACGTTTGTCTCGGGTTTGCTAGAGAAAATACGTCCGAACCGCTCGACAGACCGATACATGTGTTGGATGACTTTCGCGGTTCGTACATCGCGGTCTAGACAGATGCGGGCGGTTTGAAGCTCAGTCTTAGAGATGTCCTAAGACCACCATATTTGTAGATCAAATAAAATTCACGTTCTGTTTATTCACCAATACCATGCTTTATTGCCAATTCAATTTTCCAACTTTGATTGCTGACACAATATGGCTCTTATGCACTTGTTGCAGTCCCTACCATTACATCGTAAAAATAGAAAGGCACAGCAACACACATCATCAATGTTCAACGATCTAGTGTCAAGCTGTAGCCTGTCGACAAGCAGGCGGAAAGAGTATATATTCAGCCATAACGAAGTCCAATCACCACCACCGATCCATCCATACTATGGATGGATGGTTAGCGTTCACCTTTACCATTCCTTGTCCGTGGCGAGACGTACGTCAGCCCGTCCGGCCGGCCGCCCTCGATCGCCCGCTTCCTGCGCCTCACGTCCGGCAACCAACCAACCAACATGGAGGGGCGAGGCATGGATAGTGGAAGCACATGCGGCCGCCTCGACGGGCGCGCCGCACGTGCGACAGTGTGAGTGACTGGCCTCACTGTCCAGCTAGCTCCACTCCACTCCCTCCTCTCCATGATGCTGCACGCACGCACGCACGCATGTAATGCTAGCTACTAGCTCCCGATCGAATATCTCGAGGGCCGGCAGCCATGGACCACGGCTGGGATCGATGGGACGCGCGCGCACGTGAACGCATATGCGATGCGCCGGTCACCGGCGGGCCACGCCGTCACGTGCCCGTACGCCCGCCCCGGCCCACTTCGTGCCGCAGCTGCCTCCGTCGACCGTCGACGGGCACGGGGGACTGCGATGATTGGTTCGCCGGAGCTAGCTCGCATGCATATGAGCATCCATCTTCCACGAGTCCAGGCATGTGAGCACCGGATCGACAGGGCGGGCGGCTGCTCGCTGCAGGCAGATCGATCGATCGAGCTGCCTGCGCCAAGAGTCAAATCAGTAGTAATTGCGTGCCCGTGGATGCATATGATCGACAAAGCTAGCCCTGTGTTATTTGTTTATATGTGGCTATGTGCGTACCTGAGATCTAAGACGATCGATGTTGATCGAAATGAGCTTAACTAGGGTAATTTTTTGGGGTTAATCGTGTCCTGGGTAAGCTGCTATTTTCAGAGAGGTCATAGCACAGGACTACTGATTAATTATTGACCATAGATTCCACTAGCTGAGAATCAGTCATGGATCCATCGACGTCCATATACCAAACCACTACTTTTTACTGGTAAATGAAATCAAACGCCACATCTGGGGCCATGAATAAACTAGATTAAGGAAATCTACCTGGATATGACGACTGAGGGGGATCGATCGATCGGGGAGATAGATTTGACATGACAAATTAACCATTTGATTAAGCCACTGGATTATGGAGTTGAAAAGGGCGACAATCAATCATCATCAATCACAAGGGGTGTTTATCATATATGTACTGCACAAGCAACTCTTGGTCGGTTAATATTTTTTCTCGCCCTTAAAAATACTCCTAGACATACTCCTTTAGTTAGGTCAACACTCTTTGTGGCATAAGAGCTTCTATCATCCTCCCATTTGCACCCCCATTTGCCGTCCGATGCCGTCACTTTACATATTCGGGGCCCATATGCGATAGCTGCTAATACATACAATATTGGCCCTAATAGGTGTAGTGCTTATCTTTAGTTACCATTTTGTTAAAGGTTTCCACCCTGGCAAAGATGCCGTTGAGCCCTAAACTATTAGCGTGAGATCATCGCTCATTGGCTCGTGTTAATAGTGGCTAGCTACCTTCAAGTGGCGACATGATTAGGTGAGGCGCCTCCCAGCAAACAAAGTCTTCGTGGAATCTTTATTTTCTTTATTTCTCTTTGTTTCGGTTGTCCAGATAAACTATAACATATATGTTGTGTAGATGCGCTCTTGGTCTCCAATTACTTCATGGATATGCGCTACAGTATGCATCGTGTATAAGTGATTCCTCTTTTCAGTAAAAAGCATACATGCGTACATGTAGTGGCATATATATGTGATAGCTACGTACACCGTGATAAAGCATTAGTGCATGTGCCTCTCCTGCAAATGCAAACCACCAATAATTTTCTCTCAACTGCTGCAAAAGTCTAAGTTCAAACTTAACTCTACATCAAATATTGCTCGCAAGCTTCAAAACTATCACTAGTAGAAAAAGGGGCTTCCGTCCCAGCTCAATTTACACATTAGTCCCGGTTCCATTACGAACCGGGACTAATATTAGCATTAGTCCCGGTTCGAACGGCAAGGGCGCCGGTCGGTCATTAGTCCCGGTTCAAAAGGGACCTTTAGTCCCGGTTCGTGTCTCGAACCGGGACTATTTTCCTGTTTTTAAATTTTATTTCTGTTTGTAGTTTCTGTTTTAAATTGCTTATATCTTTTAGGATATTTAATTTTTTTTGAGTGATTCTTTTTTGCATTAGATTCAAAATTTTGTCTAGTTTCTGTTTGTGCAATTAGTTTTTAAATTTGAATGGTTTAAATTTGAATTTGTTCAAATTTGCTTCAAACCCAAATTGTGAATAACTTGAGTTTACAAATAGTTTTTAATTTAATTCTTTTTTCTCCTAGTCATCTGTTAGATCGTTATCACAGAAAGATTTATTTGGTTATTTTTAGAATAATTTAAATTTTGATTTTAATTAAAACAATATTGTTTTGCTTATATAGTTGTTTTAGTCATTTAATTGTTGTTTTTTATTATTTTTAGTTAGTACTTTCTGTAGATTTTAACATGTTATAGTATGGTGCATATTGAATGCATATTGAATTCAACCTTTTCAGAGTTCATTTGTAGTGCTTTTCAATTTCAGGGTCAATTAGCTCAAAAAAGTAAGTAAATGCATGAAAAATACCAAATGAAGTCAGAAAATATTGAAAATTTATGATGTGGCTTTAAATGGTGTATTTTAAACACACAAAAAGTATGGAGTTCAAATAAGTTCAAAAAAATGAAATCCCTTTGCAATAGATGAGTTTTCGTTCGAAACCCTGATACTTCGAAAGAGATTGTTTATTTTGTACACGAAGTGCATCCAGTTTTTGACGTAACCCTCTCAACTTTTTAGCACATGCTATGTGGAAGAAATGATGATACGATGCCAAGTTTCAACCTTTTCAGAGTTCATTTGTCGGGCTTTTCAATTTCAAGGTCATCTAGGTCAAAAAATCATTAAATGCATGAAAAATAGCAAATGAAGTTATAAATGGTCGAAATTTAGGATGTGGTTTTGAATGGTTTATATTGAATGCACAAAATGCATAAAATGTCTGAAGTTGAAATAAGTAAAAAAATAAAATATCTTTCTAGCAGATGGGTTTTCGTCCGAAACCGTGATACTTCGAAGGAGATGGTCCAGTTTGTACACGAAGTGCATCCAGTTTTTGTCGTAACCCTCTCAACTTTTTAGCACAAGCTATGTGGATGAAATGATGATACCATGCCAAGTTTCAACATTTTCACAGTTCATTATAGTTCTTTTCAATTTCAGGATCATTTAGCTCAACATAGCAAATAAAGTTAGAAAGGGTTAACTCTGGCTTGGTTAACCTTAGTTGTGATTCTGGCGGGGACGGTGCTAGCAAATGTAGTTGACGGGTATGATTGGACTCTTGGATAAAGGGAGATTCTAAAATTTTTAAAGTCTGCTACCCTCCCTGGACCGTCTTTTTTTAGTTTTGTAGAAAATAAACAAAAATGCTAAAATCTTCAAAAAATAAAATCCTTTGAGATGTAGTTAGGTTTTAGTGCCTAGTTGGTATAAAAATTTTGAGATATGAATTTTGACCGTTTTTTCAAAAAAGGGAAAAATGTAAAACGGCCATAACTTTTGCATACGATGTCAAAAAAAAAAGTTTAATATATAAAAAAAAACTAGAGAAAATTGGGAATCGATTTCACCGGGGCTTGCCCGATGAAGTTTTCTCAGATGCTCAAATTTCCAAATGTAAAAAAAGTTATGGCAAAAAGAAGTTTTTTCCACAAAAATAAGAAAAAATAATTTTATTTAAAATCTTTAGGTTGTTTTCATTGAAATTCACTATTATTATTACTTATTTTGTTTATTTTAATAATTGTTTGAATTCAAAAAATTAAATCATGTGACATGACATCAAACCCTAGGTTGTTTAGGATTGATAGCTTACTATTGTCAGGAGAACAACAAGTGCAGACTTGGCAACTAGGGGCGATAGAACCAGGAAGTTAAGCGTGCTCGGGCTGAAGCAGTGAAAGGATGGGTGACCGGTCGAGAAGTTAGACGATTTAAAATGAGTAATCTACGCTAGAGCAGTGAGGATGGGTGATTAGAGATTAAATTGTCAAATAAATCAAAGATTTAAAAATTGAAATAAAACATAAAAACAAATCAAAGAATATTCAAAAATAAAATTTGAAAAATAAATAAAAAGGTACCTTTTTGGGTCAAACAAAAAAAAAACAGACGGATCCTTTAGTCCCGGTCCGTGTTACGGGCCGGGACTAAAGGCCCTGCCCCTGAGGGCGCTCCGAGGCGCCCACGTGGAGCACCTTTGGTACCGGCTTGGAACAGGGCCGGGACTAAAGGTTAGGTCTTTAGTACCGCCTCTTTGGTCCCGGTTGGTGAACCGGGACTAAAGCCCCTTACGGGCCGGGACTATAGACCATGTCCCCACTAGTGTATGTGGGACTTGCGTTTTGCCCAATTGGAAGTTATTTTGACGGTGAAGTGTTGGCAATTTCACACAGATGACATCTCATTGAACACACACAAAATTGGAAAACTAAAATAAAGGGCTTATTAGCATATTTAGAACACATAAGGGTCCAATATTATTTTGGAATTCAGTAAGGAAAGGTTATTTTGGGAAGCTCACCTAAACATATGAATGTTAAGATAGAGATTAAAAAAATTATCTGAAAAATTTACAAAGAAAAAACTGAAGAGAGACAAACACCAGTAGAAAACAGACCTTTCGTCGGTAGCATTAGTCCCGGTTGGGTTTCAGCCCGGGACCAACGGTTAGGAGCAGCCGGGAGCACGACCAGGATTAGTCCGGTTCATGAGAGACCTCTAGTCTCGGTTGGTGCTACCAACTAGGGCTAAAGGGGTGGTGGCAGGCTAGCATCAGGTTGGCCCCCCAGCGAACCCATTTCATCCCGGTCGGTATTACCAACCGGGACCAGACTATCAACAACCGGGACTAAAGATGTCCTTATATAAACCCCTTCGTCTAGCCCGAGCTCGAGCTCATCCTCTCTGTTTTCTTTCATCCTCCATTTTTGCCAACATTTGTCAAGATTTGAGACAACCCATCTATACAAGGGTTGTAAAAGGTTAGCAACTCCATACTTTCACCTATCATTGGTAGTTTAGCTTGTTTCATGCACTATAAGATAGTGAGTTGTGGGTTTTAGTTTGGGAGTAATTATATGGGAGTTTATTTGATTAATATGCAATTTGAGCTCAAATTAACTTCTTAGTTTGCATATGTGTAAGTGTAATTTACTTAGTGCCTTCCCGTGCCCGCCCTCACCGCCGTCGATCGCCCGCGCCGGCCCGTCGCCGGACCACCTTGGTGAGGCTCTTGTTCTTATCCCTTTTGTGAAAAAAAACTTATTTGTATGATTTAGATAGTTGCTTGTATAACTTTCTTACTTGTATGATTGTTTTTTATATGTAATGTCATGGTTTTGATATCCGTCCCCGTCGGCCCTCATTCGGTTTATGATTCGTATATGGTATAATATATTTTATAACTATTTGTTGCATTTCATGGTTGTGACAATTATGCCCTCAAGTTGAATTTTTTTTTTATCTAGGAGGTATGTGAACTGGAAATTGCAACCAACCCTCTTGTGGAGAAGTTAAATTTAGTTGAAAAAGAAAACGAGTATTCGAAAGAAAAATTGAAAAGAATTGTAGAAGAGAAGATGAAATTGGAGTTGTATGTTGCCGATATCGTCGATGATCACAAGATCAAGATGGATGCAATGCGCTTGAAAATTAGAAAGATTAAAAAATATGCCATTAATAAAGAGGCTTGATATTATTATTCTGTTGGATCAATTATTACCTTAGTTGCGATTATGATCGCATTTGTTGTTGCATTTAAATGCTTTAGCTAGATAGTTGTATGTTGTTTTATGAGAATAAGTGTGTATGAACTTTATGTATGAACTTGTATTAATTTGGACTTTTCGGTGTTGTGTAATGAAGATGAACCAACAATGGATGTAAGATGATCGACGCTCTCCCTAGTTTATTAATGGCGTGCATAGTTTTCTGCGTGAGGCTGAGGCAAACAAGCATGATTATTTTATGTGTTGTCCATGTGGTGTCTATAAGAATGATATGAATTACTCTAGCTCAAAAGTCTTTCACGTCCACCTGTTTATGTCCGGTTTCATGTCTGGCTATAACGGCTAGACCAAGCACGGAGAAAGAGGGGTTCTAATGAAAGAGAATGAAGAAGAAGAGGATGATGAAAACTATCCTAGGTTCCCTGAATACGATGGTGCTACAACGGGGGAAGAAGCCGAAGAAGAGGCATCAGATGAGCCCATTGATGATCTTGGCCGGGCCATTGCCGATGCAAAGAGAAACTGTGCAAGTGAAAAGGATAAGTTGAAGTTGCAGTGCATGTTAGAGGATCACAAAAAAATGTTGTACCCAAATTGCAAAGATGACAAGAAAACGCTGGGTACCACACTGGAATTGCTCCAATGGAAGGCAGAGAATGGTGTATATGACAAGGGATTTGAAAAGTTGCTGAAAATGTTAAAGAAGATGCTTTCAAAGGACAACGAATTTCCCGACGGTACGTACGTAGCAAAGAAGGTTGTATGCCCTCTAGGATTAGAGGAACAAAAGATACATGCATACCCTAATGACTACATCCTCTATCACGGTGAGGAGTACGAGAATTTGAATGCATGCCCGGTATGCAATGCATTGCGCTATAAGATCAACAGTGATGACCCTGATGACGTTGAGGGCGAGCGCCCCAGGAAGAGGATTCCTGCCAAGGTGATGTGGTATTCTCCTATAATACCACAGCTGAAACGTTTTTTCCGAAACAAAGAGCATGCCATGTTGTTGCAATGGCACAAAGAAGACCGTAAGAAAGACGGGAATTTGAGAGTACCTGCTGATGGGTCGAAGTGGAGAAAAATTGAGAGAAAGTGGGCGGAGTTAGCAGATGATGCAAAGAGCTGTTGGTTTGGTATAAGTGCGGATGGTATTAATCCTTTTGGGGAGCAGAGCAGCAATCATAGCACCTGGCCTGTGACTTTATGTATTTATAATCTTCCTCCTTTGTTGTGTACTAAGTAGAAGTTCATTATGATGCCAGTGCTCATCCAAGGCCCTAATTAAGCAATGCGGCAACGACATTGATGTGTACCCGATGACCCACAAATATAGGGGGTCAATCATAGTTCTTTTGATAAGTAAGAGTGTCAAACCCAACGAGCAGCGGAAGGAAATGACAAGCGCTTTTCAGGAAGGTAATTTCTGCAAGCACTGAAATAGCGGTAACGAGTTGTTTGATAGCAAGATAACTTTAACAAGTGACAAGTAGAAATAGTAACAATAGGTGCAGCAAGGTAGCCCACTCCTTTTGTGGCAAAGGACAGGCCGAAACAAATTCTTATAATAGGCAAAGCATTCTTGAGGGCACACGGGAATTTCATCTAGTCACTTTCATCATGTTGCGTTAATTCGCATTCGGTATTTTGATAATTTGATATGTGGGTGGACCGGTGCTTGGGTGTTGTTCTTACTTGAACAAACCTCCCACTTATGATTAACCCTCCCACAAGCATCCGCAACTTCAAGAAAAGTATTAATAATAAATTCTAACCATAGCATTAAACATAGGGATCGAAATCAACCCCTTACGGAGTAGTGCATAAATTGGGGTTTAAGTTTGTGTCACTCTCACAACCCAACCTCTAATTACTATTCCACAATGCATTCCCTTGGTCCCCAATATGGTGAAGTGTTATGTAGTCGACGTTCACATAACACCATTAAGGGAATCACAACATTCATATCATTAAAGATCGAACGAATATCAACTTCACATGACTACTTGCAACATGATTTCTCCCATGGTCTCAAGAACAAAAGTAACTACTCACAAGTGATAAACATGCTCATGATCAGATAGGTATTAAATAGTGTAATGGATCTGAACATATGATCTTCCACCAAATAAACCATAAAGCATCAACTACAAGATGTAATCAACACTACTAGTCACACCCGAGGTACCAATCCGAGGTTCTGGTACAAGATTGAGCACAAGAGATGAACTAGGGATTTGATAGGACATGGTGTTGATGAAGATTGGCCTCCCCAAGATGAGAGGGTTGTTGGTTATGATGATGGCCTCGATTTCCCCCTTCCGGGGGAAGTTCCTCCGGCAGAATCGCTCCGCCGAAGGGCAAAAGTACTCCTGCACAGGTTCCGCCTCGAGACGGTGACTCTTCCTCCCAAAAGTCATCCTATTAATTTTGTTTAGGGTAAAAGGGAATTTATACCAGAAGATTATCGCCAGAGGTGGCCAGGGGACCCGCTAGACATCTGGCCGCGCCAGGGGGGGGGCTCGCATGCCCTGGTCTCTAGTGGGCGTTTGGTAGCCCCCCTCCGGTACTTCTTCGGTCCAGTATTTTTTATTAATTTCAATATAAATGTCTATAAATTTTTAGCCCAATTGGAGATGTGTAGAATAGGTATCTCTGATGTAGTTTTTTTAGGTCCATAATTCCATTTGCCGACATTCTCCCTCTTGATGTAAACCTTGCATATTATGAGAGAAAAGGCATTAGAATTACTCCACCAAGTGGCAAAATGCTCAAAAACACTATAGACAACAACAACAAAACATGATGCAAAATGGACGTATCGACTCCCCCAAGGTTAGACCTCACTTGTCCTCAAGCGAAAGCCGATAACGAAAATCATGACCACATGAGGTGTTGATAAAACAAAATATGTACATAGCAACATCATGCTCATTATTATAACAACAAATAGAACTTTATAGAATACTTCATCACAACATTTCCATCATATAACTTTTATCATAAAGGCTTCTTATAAACAAGTAGCAATTCATCACATCATCGAAGTATGAAGCATAAACTCTATTGAAAACTAACAAACTATGTTTTCAGTAAACTTTACAACACAATTCATCATAGTTTCAGGAAGGGTCACATAACAGAGCTTTTAAGCAAGTCTACATACTAAACATCATTTAGTCTTCTATGATTGCTAACACTCACCACATTCATATGAGCAAAAGGTTTCAACAGGATACATAGACAGATAGGGGCTTATAGTGTCGCCTCCCAACGTATTCACCTCAAGGGTGACGACAACAATAATAACTCATGACCACCCACATTCAGTTGGATATATATGTCTAGATCTTTCCCCACCACATGATGCTTGCCAAAGAGAAGATAAGGGAAGTAGGGGAAAATACTTTGAATCTTGCACAAAAGTAAATACATAGAGGTAAGAGATAGGCCCTTCGTAGAGGGAAGCGGATGTTGTCATGCTCTTTTTGGTTGTATGCTAAATTTCTTAGTGCAACGGAACATTACATTATATTGCCCCTTGTGATGACAACCTTTATTATGCAGTCCGTCGCTTTTATTATCGCCATCACAAGTTTGTACAATGCTTAATTTACCTTACACTAAATGATCAAACATGTTTAGAAGGAATTTTTATTGCTTTGTGCACTGATGACAATTTACGTGAAGGATCTTACTCAATCCATTGGTAGGTATGGTGGACTCTTGAAACATGAATTTGGGTTTAAGGTTTTGGATGCACAAGTAGTATCTCTACTTAGTGCGGAGTTTTGGCTAGCAAAGGTATTGGGCAAGCACCACATGTTGGAGGATCTGTAACAATATAACTTCTATGTGAATGTGAACACGCATAAATCATTACGTTGTTTTCCTTATCTGATGTCAACAATTTTGGCATATTATAATTAATGGGGGCTCACAATCATAAAATATGTGTCAAGGATAGTGTATTTGCATGTAAATCTTCTCTTCCCTTATTAATTATTTCATGTGTTGCATCACCGACCAATGCTATGTTTGACAACCTTCAACAAATTTTACCACTTATAATTTTCCTTATGTGATGTCAGTACTCGCTATAAGATCAGCGTATGATCTTTTTCATTATTTTCCTTTATTTTGATTGCAGCAAGAAAGTAAAAAAGAAAAACTCAAACTAAAATTTATTATATAACTCTCACTCGATTACATAGATAGATAGATCACGAAACTAGCACTCAAAAGAAAAAGCATCAAACTAAAATCTTATTTGAGTAATTTATGAAATAACTAAAGATCAAACTAATATGGATAAAGATAAATAAGAGTGATGGTGATACGATACCGGACACCTCCCCCAAGCTTGGCACAAGCCAAGGGGACTGCCCATACCCATCTACCCAAGTCTCCTTCTTTGGTGGTGAATATGGTTGTGGTGGTGTAGATGATGAGGTAGCATCACAGTGTAGCCTGAAGAGGTTCTCCACATGTTGAATAACGCTCCGGTGATTGATGACTTGGTCCGTATCACATACATCTTCCTTTTAAGGGTTCTTGAGTGTTTTGGAAGGTCCCCCTAATGTGCTCCTCCGGTGTCATGGTTTGGATAATATTTGTTTCAACATTAATTGGTGTACTTGAAATATAGTGCTTTATTCTTTGTCCATTGACCACCTTCGGGTTAGTGCCTTCGGGATTATTGATCTTAATAGCTCCAGACCGATAAACTTCTTCGATGATATATGGTCCTTCCCATTTTGAGAGAAGTTTTCGTGCAAAAAATCTAAGATGAGAATTGTATAATGGAACATATTCACCAACTTTGAATTCTCACTTTTGGACTCTTTTGTCATGCCATCTTTTAACCTTTTCTTTGAATAATTTGGCATTTTCATAGGCTTGGATTCTCCATTCATCTAATGAGCTAATATCAAATAACCTCTTTTCACCAGCAAGTTTGAAATCATAGTTGAGTTCTTTAATTTCTCAATAAGCTTTATGTTCTAACTCAAGAGGTAAATGACATGCTTTTCCATAAATCATTTTGTAAGGAGAGATACCCATAGGATTTTTATAAGCTGTTATGTAGGCCCACAATGCATCATCTAGTTTCTAGACCAATTCTTTCAGGATCTACTGATAGTCTTTTGCAATATTAATCTTATTTATCTATTTGTTAATTGTACTTGACCACTAGACTCAGGATGATAGGGAGATGCAATTCTATGGTTAACATCATATCTAGCAAGCAACTTACGAAAAGCACCATGAATAAAATGTGAACCACCATCAATGATTAAGTATGTAGGGACTCCAAAACATGGGAAAATAACTTCCTTAAGCATTTTAATAGAGGTGTTATGATCAAAAATATTGGTTGGAATAGCCTCTACCCATTTAGTGATATAATCAACAACAACCAAAATATGTGTATACCCATTAGAGGAAGGAAAAGGTCCCATATAATCAAATCCGCAAACATCAAATGGTTTAATAACAAGTGAATAATTCATAGGCATTTCCCGACGTATACTAATGTTACCAATCCTTTGACTTTCATCACAAGAGAGAACAAACGTACGAGCATCTTTGGAAAGAGTAGGCCAATAAAATCCAGACTGTAATACCTTGTGCAGTTCTATTTCCCGCATGGTGTCCTCAATAAGCTTCAGAGTGACACTTCCGAAGGATTTGTTCCTGTTCATGCTTAGGTATACAACGTCTAATAATACCATCTACTCCCTCTTTATAAAGATGTGGGTCATCCCAACAGTAATGTCTTAAATCAAAGGAGAAATTTTTCTTCTGTTGATAGGTGAAACTAGGTGTGGTATGTATTTAGCAACAATGTAATTAGCATAATCAGCAAACCACGACGTGTATGAGAAACATTGACCATAGCTAGTTGTTCATCACAAAAGCTATCATAAATAGGAAGTGGGTCATCAAGAACATTTTCTAATCTAGACAAGTTATCAGCTATGGGGTTCTTAGCTCCTTTCCTATCAATGATATGCAAATCAAGTTCTTGTAGCAAAAGAACCCACCTAATAAGTCCAGGCTTAGCATCTTTCTTTTCCATAAGATATTTAATGGCAGCATGATAAGTGTGAACAATTACTTTAGATCAACAATGTAATATCTGAATTTATCACATGCAAATACAACTGCTAAGAATTCCTTTTCAGTGGTAGCATGATTTCTCTGGGCACTGTCTAGAGTTTTACTAGCATAATGAATAACATTTAATTTATTATCAACTCTTTGTCCTAGAACAACACCAACAACATAATAACTAGCATCACACATAATTTCAAAAGGCAAGTTCCAATCACGTGGTTGAACAATAGGTGCATAAGTTAAGGCTTTCTTAAGTGTTTCAAAGGCTTCTACACAATCATCATAAAAAATGAAAGGAACATCCTTTTGTAATAAATCAGTAAGAGGCCTAGAAATTTTAGATAAGTCTTTAATAAACCTCCCATAGAAACCAACATGACCAAGGAAACTACGAATACCTTTAATATCTTTAGGACGTGGCATCTTCTCAATTGCATCAACTTTAGCCTTATCCACCTCAATACCTCGTTCAGAAATTTTATGAACCAAGACAATACCTTCATTTACCATAAAGTGACACTTCTCCCTATTCAAGACAAGGTTAGTTTGCTCACATCTCTGCAAAACTCGATCAAGGTTGCTTAAGCAACCATCAAAAGAAGTTCCGTAAACAGAAAAATCATCCATGAAGACCTCAACAATCTTTTCACAAAAACAAGAGAATATAACACTCATACATCTCTGAAAGGTAGCTGGTGCATTGCATAATCCAAAAGGCATACGTCTACAGGCATAAGTTCCAAAAGTATCAGTAAAGGTGGTTTTCTCTTAATCAGGTTGTGGCACACGTGTTTGAGAGAAACCAGAATAACCATCTAAAAAGAAAAAATGTGTGTGCTTCGATAATCTTTCTAGAATTTGGTCTATGAAAGGTAAAGGATAGTGACCCTTTCCAGTAGCTTTGTTTAATTTTCTAAAACCAATTACCATTCTATAGCTAGTGAAAATTCTTTGTGGAATGAGTACATTTTTATTATTAGGAACAACAGTAATACCTCCTTTCTTAGTAACACAATGAACGGGAATTACCCATCTACTATCAACTACGGGATAAATTATAATTGCTTCGAGAAGCTTTAATATTTCATTTCTTACCACTTACATCTTGGGATTCAGTCTTCGTTGGTGATCAACAACGGGTTTAGAATCTGGTTCCATATTAATCTTGTGCTGACAGAGAATGGGATTAATGCCCTTAAGATCATCAAGAGTATACCCAATAGCAGCTCGATGCTTCCTTAGAGTCTTCAATAATCTTTCCTCTTCATGCTTTGTAAGGTTAGCAGTGATAATAACATGATATATCTTATTTTCATCATCAAGATAAGCATATTTTAAAGTGACAGGTAATTGATTTAGTTCAAACACAGGATCACCCTTGGGTGGAGGAGGACCTCCTAGAGTTTCAACATGCAAGTTGTGTTTAAGGATAGGCTTTTTCTCAAAGAACATATTCTCTAGTTCATTTCTTTCATGCATATGCATATCATTTTCATGGTATAGCAAATATTGTTCTAATGGATCAGTAGGAGGAATGTCAATAGAAGCAAGACCAATTACTTCATATTTACTAGGCAATTCTTTATCATGGGGTTGCTTACTAAACTTGGAGAAATGAAACTCATGAGACATACCACCAAAATTAACACTAGCAATTTCCTTTTTGCAATCTATTTGAGCATGGAAAGTGTTCAAGAAGGGTCTACCAAATATTATGGGACAAAAATTATCTTGTGGTGAGCTGAGTATTAGAAAATCTGTAGGGTATTTTACTTTTTGACACAAGGCTTCAACATCTCTAACAATCCCAAGTGGCGTGATGGTGTCTCTATTAGCAAGTTTAGTAGTAACATCTATGTCTTCTATGTCAGCGAGTGCTATATCATGCATGATTTCTTGATATTAGGTAAAAGGAATAGCACTAACACTAGCACCCATTTCACATACACCATGATAGCGATGATCTCGTATTTAGACTGAAACGACAGGCATGCCAACAACATGTCTATTCTTATCTTTTGTATGAGGTTTGGCAATTCTAAGAGCTTCATTACAGAGATAAATAACATGCCCATCAATATTGTCTACCAAGAGATCTTTAACCATAGCAGTACTAGGTTCTACCTTGATTTTCTAAGAGGGTTTGGTTGTTTTAACATAACTTTTGTTAACCACAGTTGAAGCTTTAGCACGTTCCTTTATCCTTACAGGGAAAGGTGGTTTCTCAATATAAGCAGTAGGCACAACTGGGTCAACATTGTAAATGATAGTTTCAGCCTCAACTTTAATTGGTTCTTCAACTTTTTATTTAATAGGTGGATGATATTTAAACCATTTCTCTTTAGGGAGATCAACATGAGCAGCAAAGGTTCAACATAATGAGGCTACTATTTGAGAGTCAAGTCCATATTTAGTGCTAAAATCATTGAAAGCATCATATTCATAAAAGACCTAACACAATCAAACTTAAGTTTTACACCTGACTCTTTACCTTCATTGAGTTCCCAATCTTCAGAGTTGCATTTAATTATTTCCAAAATATCCCACCTGAATTCAATAGTCTTGTTCATAAAAGAACCAAAATAAGAAATATCGAGCATGGTTTAATCATTACGAGAAAGACGAGCATACAAATTATGAATAATAATTTCTCTCAAAAGCTCATGATTGGGGCATGAATATAACATTGACTTCCGGATCCACTAAGCTAGAGCGATACTTTCTCCTTCACAAGGCCAAAAATTATAGATAAAATTCCGATCACGATGATCCTCCAAGTGCAATCAGTTCTAGTTCCAAGATCCTGTATCATCACATAGCCTATACCATGTCAATGATTTCCCCCCAAAAGATAAAGGGAAAACATTCTTCTTGACTTCATCTCTGGATAAACCTGCAAGCTTAAATAATCCTCAAACTTCATCCACTTAGATTAGGTGCATATCGGGTTGTTTCATCTCCTGCATAAGGATTAGCTAGCAATTTCTCTATCATACCCAAAGGAATTTCATAATAAACATTTTCAGTAGGTTTAGGAGGTTGAGGGACGACTCTTGGTGTTTCATTCAAGGAGAAGATACCCCGAACAAACCCCTCAAAGGATTACTTTCCATAGTGTCAGGTAATAGTAAAGTTCAACACGTAATATAAAATTTCCCTTACCAAATTCCACTTACCAAAGGCGCTTCACTCCCCGTCAACGGCGCCAGAAAAGAGTCTTTGTGACCCACAAGTATAGGGTGTCAATAATGGTCCTTCCGATAAGTAAGAGTGTCAAACCCAATGAAAAGGGGAAGGAAATGACAAACGGTTTTCAACAAGGTAATTTCTACAAGCACTGAAATAGCGGTAACAAGTTGTTTGATAGCAAGATAACTGTAACAAGTGATAAGTAGCAATAGTAACAATAGGTGCAGCAAGGTAGCCCAATCATTTTGTGGAAAAGGATAGGCCGAAACAGATTCTTATAATAGGCAAAGCGTTCTCGAGGGCACGCGGGAATTTCATCTAGTCACTTTTATCATGTTGGATTAATTCGTGTTCGGTATTTTGATAATTTGATATGTGGGTGGACCGGTGCTTGGGTGTTGTTCTTACTTGAAAAAACGTCCCACTTATGATTAACCCTCCTGCAAGCATACGCAACTACAAGAAAAGTATTAAGAATAAATTCTAACCATAGCATTAAGCATAGGGATCAAAATCAGCCCCTTACAGAGTAGTGCATAAACTGGGGTTTAATTTTATGCCTGTCTCGTAACCCACCCTCTAATTACTACTCCACAATGCACTCCCTTGGGCCCAAAGATGGTGAAGTGTTATGTATTCCGTGTTCACATAACACCACTAATTAAGGGAATCACAACATTCATATCATCGAAATATCGAACGGATATAAACTTCACATGACTACTTGCAACATGATTTCTACCGTGGCCTCAAGAACAAAAGTAACTACTCACAAGTGATAAACATGATCATGATATGGGAGGTATTAAATAGCATAATGGATCTGAGCATATGATCTTCCACCAAATAAACCATAAAGCATCAACTACAAGATGTAATCAACACTACTAGTCACACCCCAAGTACCAATTCGAGGTTTCGGTACAAGATTGAGCATAAGAGATGAACTAGGGTTTTGAGAGGAGATGGTGATGATAAAGATGTTGATGAAGATTGTCCTCCTCAAGATGAGAGGGTTGTTGGTGATGACGATGGCGTCGATTTCCCCCTCCGGGAGGGAAGTTCCTCCGACGGAATCGCTCCATCGGAGGGCAAAAATACTCCTGCCCAGGTTCCGCCTCAAGACGGTGGTGCTTCATCCCGAAAGTCCTCCTCTTAATTTTGTCAGGGTAAATGGGAATTTATACGAGAATATGATCGCTAGAGGTGGGATAGGGGGTCCATGATGTCCCACAAGCGTATGGGATCGCAACAGTTTTCGAGGGTAGAGTATTCAACCCAAATTTATTGATTCGCTCACAAGGGGAAGCTAAAGGATATTCTCAAGTATTAGCAGCTGAGTCATCAATTCAACCACACCTGAAAGATTAGTGTCTGCAAGCACAGTATCAGTAGCAAGGCAGTATGATAACAACGGAGCCAGAAACGATCTGGTGAGAAGGCAGACTATTCCTAACTGTTTTATCAATGGCGCCAGTAAAAGCTTTGGCAATCCCCGGCAATGGTGCCAGAAAAATCCTTGTTGACGGGATGTTAACGCCAACAAAGTCTTGCAACAAGTAACAGCGGAGTAGAAAGGAACAGTAGTAGCAGCAGCAAAGTAACAAGTAACAGCAGTAGCGACAGCAGCAGCAAAGTGGCCCGATCCCTCTTGTAGCAAGGGACAAGCCTAGGCAAAGTAACGTAGCGAGGACCACTAGTAAAAGACTCGTAGGCAGTGGATCGGTGATGGATGAGTGTGATGGATGTGATTCATCATGTAACAGCTATAACACGGAGAGATATGTGGCTAGCTCCCGTTCATCAATCTAATGTAGGCATGTATTCCGTATGTAGTCATACGTGCTTAGGGAAAAGAACTTGCATGCCATCTATTGTCCATCCCTCCCGTGGCAGCGGGGTCCTAATGGAAACTACGGGATATTAAGGTTATCCTTTTAATAAAGAACCGGACCAACGCATTAACACGCGGTGAATACATGAACTCCTCATACTATGATCATCTCCGGGAGTGGTTCTGGCTATTGTCACTCCGGGGTTGCCGGGTCATAACACATAGTAGGTGACTACAACTTGCAAGATAGGATCTAAAACACACATATATTGGCGACAACATAATAGGTTCAGATCTGAAATCATGGCACTCGGGCCCTAGTGACAAGCATTAAGCATAGCCAAGTAGTAGCAACATCAATCTAGAACATAGTGGATACTAGGGATCAATCCCCGTCAAGAACTAACTCGATTACATGATAGATCTCATCCAACTCATCATCGTCCAGCAAGCCTACGATGAGATTACTCACGAACGATGAAGACCATCATGGAATTGTCGATGGAGAAAGGTTGATGATGACGATGGCGACGATTTCCCCTCTCCGGAGCCCGAAACAGACTCCAGATCTGCCCTCCATATGAAGAACAGGATGTGGCGGCGCCTCCGTATCGCAAAACGCGATGAAACCTTCTCTCTAATTTTTTTCCAGGCGAAACGGAAGATATAGGACTGAGATTGGGGGCGGTGGTGCCACGTGGGCCCCACAAGCCTGCATGGCGCGGCCTAGGGGGGTGGCTGCGTCGTGTGGGCTTGTGGCCCACTGGCACACCCCCTCACGTGGATCTTTGCGCAGGTATTTTTCTTTTATTCCAGAAAAAATCACCGTAAATTTTTAGGACGTTCCGAGAACTTTCATTTCTGCACAAAAACAACACCATGGCAATTCTGCTGAAAACAGCGTCAGTCCGGGTTAGTTCCGTTCAAATCATGCAAATTAGAGTCCAAAACAAGGGCAAAAGAGTTCGGAAAAGTAGATACGACGGAGACGTATCAGTCCACTAGACATAACATCGCGCTAGGGGGAGCTCGCGTGCCCTAGTGTCTAGTGGGCGCCTGGTAGCCCCCCTCCGATACTTCTTTGCTCAAATATTTTTTATTTATTCCAAAATAAATCTACGTAAAGTTTCAGCCCAATTGGAGATGTGCAGAATAGGTATCTTTGACGTAGATTTTTAAGGTCCAAAAAACTAACAAACTATGTTTTCAGTCAACTTTACAACACAATTCATCATACTTTCAGGAAGGGTCACATAGCGGAGCTTTTAAGCAAGTATACTACTCAACCATCATTTAGTCTTCTATGATTGCTAACACTCACCGCATTCATATGAGCAAAAGGTTTCAACCGGACACAGAAAGATAGGGGCATATACCTCCCAACGTATTCACCTCAAGGGTGATGTCAACAATAATAACTCATGACCACACACATTCAGATGGATATATATGTCTAGATATTTTCCCACCACATGATGCTTGCCAAAGAGTTGTGGGATATAAAAGGTGCACGTGTGGGGGATGAGCACAAATAGGAGGAATTTTACCTACGAGCGTTGCTCTTTGTAACCATACATGAGTGGCCTACTCTTAGTAACCTTTGAGGACAGACAAACAAAGGATACAATGCATGCACGCGCTATTTAGGTGAGACCAGAAGTATATATTTGGATAAATGTAAGAAGAATGTGTACGTGCGACATCGTCGATTTCTTCGGATGAAGCATCTCTTAAGAAAGAAAGGCAAGCATTTCAAAGGTGAGGCAGATCACCGGAAGAAGCCTGACCATCGTACTAATGCTCATATACTTGATATGGTCAAGGATTTAAAAGTATTCTTTGGAAATGGTCCCGGTGGACAATCTGTTCCGAATGACGCTGACGGACACACACCCATGTGGAAGAAGAAATCTACATTTTGGGACCTACCCTATTGGAAAGTCCTAGAGGTTCGCTCTGCAATCGACGTGATGCATGTGATGAAGAATCTTTGTGTGAACCTGCTAAGCTTATTTGGCGTTTATGGTAAGACAAAAGATACACCGAGGCATGGGAGGACCAGCAACGTTAACACGAAAAGGACGACATGCATCCAAATCAGTATCAAGGTCCTGCCAGAGGCGCTCTTACCAAAGAAGAGAAGGAAATCTTCTTTGAATGCATGCTCGGTATGAAGATCCGGTTTGGTTTCTCATCGAATATAAATGGAATAATAAATATGGTAGAGAAAAAAATTGAAAACCTAAAGCCTCATGACTGCCACGTGATTATGACGCAATTACTTCGCATTGCATTGAGTGGGCTTCTACCTGAAAATGTTCGATTAGCCATTGGGAAGCTATGTGCATTCCTCAATGCAATTTTTCAGAAGGTAATCGATCGAGAAATCCTACCAAGTTTACAAAATGATTTGGTGCAATGTCTTGTCATTTTTGAGTTGGTGTTCCCGCCATCCTTCTTCAATATCACGACACATGTCCTAGTTCACCTAGTTGAAGATATTACCATTCTCGATCATGTATTTCTACACAATATGTTCCCCTTTGAGAGGTTCATGGGAGTCTTAAAGAAATATGTTCATAACCGTGCTAGGACAGAAGGAAGCATCTCCAAGGGCCATGAAACAGAGGTGGTTATTGAGTTTTGTGTTGAATTTATTCCCGACCTTAAGTTGATTAGTGTTCCTGAATCGCGGCATGAGGGGAACAAAGTGGAAAAGGCACGCTAGGAAAGTATTCAACAATATGTAGGGACGGACATTCTTGGGTGCAAGGACACTAGACATTTCTACAAAATTCTACCTTGGTGGTCCCGTATATCAATGAACACAAGAATATTCTATGTTGCAAACAACCGGAGCAGTCTGACGACTGGATTACACATGAACACATGGGGACTTTTGGCGGTTGGTTGCAAACACATTCATGGGTAACAACACTGTTGGAGATGACCTGTACTTGTTGGCCAGGACACCATCTTCGACTGTATTGACTTTCTAAGGGTACGAGATAAATGGGAATACATTTTACACGGTCGCCCAAGATAAAAAGAGAACCAACCAAAACAGTGGTGTCCGCTTGGATGCAGCAAACACCAATAGGGCAAATGACACATATTCTGGTTACATAGAGTAGATATGGGAACTTGACTATGGACATGATTTGAAGGTACCTTTGTTTCGGCGCAAATGGGTCAATCTGACAGGAGGCGGGGTAAAGGAAGACCCGCGATACTGAATGACAACAGTGGATCCCAACAATCTTGGGTACACAAACGAACCATTCATCCTAGCCAATGATGTGGCGCAGGTTTTCTATGTGAAGGACATGTCTTCCAAACCGAGAAAGAAGAGATAAGGAAGCGAATATATCATACGATGAGCCAAAGCGCCACATAGTTCTTTCAAGGAAAAGAAACATCGTGGGAGTTGAGGACAAGACAAACATGTGAGAAGATTATGAAAAGTTTCATGAAATTCCTCCCTTCACAGTGAAGGCTGACCCAAGCATCCTATTAAATGATGAAGATTGTCCATGGTTATGGCGCAAAGGTACACACGCGAAGAAAACGTCTTATACCCCAATATCCCACTCTGGGATGTGACTAGCTTCACCGTCATCACTTTCTTCTCTTGTGAGTTTTCGGACATATAGCTGGAAAGTCACACTTCGGAGAAACTGGAGGGAATCTTTATAATAGTTAGGGTATATATGTGTTTTGGTATTTCTGCATTTGAAACGCGCAAAAACATTTTGTAGGAGTTAATCAATTTTGCAGGGGTGAAACGATGACACCATGCCAAAAAATCAATTTCGGGTTCATTTAGCTAAAAAATCATTAAATGCATGAAAAAAGCAAATGAAGTCAGAAAGGGTTGAAAATTGTTGATGTGGCTTTGAATGATGCATATTGAACACACAAAAAGTCTCGAGTTAAAATAAGCTTAAAAATGAAATGCCTTTGTAACACATGAGTTTTCGTTCAAAACCCTCATACTTCGAAAGAGACTATCCAGTTTGTACACGAAGTGCATCTAGTTTTTGCCGTAACCCTCTCAACTTTTTCGCACATGCTATGTGGGTGAAATTATGATACTACGCCAAATTTAAACCTTTTCGGAGTTCATTTGTAGTGCTTTTCAATTTCAGGGTTATTTAGCTCAAAAACATTAAATGCATGAAAAATAGAAAATAAAGCCACAAAGGGTTGATTATTGATGATGTGGCTTTGAATGATGCATATTGAACACACAAAAAGTCTGGAGTTGAAATAAGCTTACAAAATGAAATGCCTTTATAAGACATGAGTTTTCGTCCGAAATCGTGATACTTCGAAAGAGATTGTCCAGTTTATACACGAAGTGCATCCAAATTTTCCATAACACTCTCAACTTTTGAGCACATGCTATGTGGGTGAAATGATGATACCATGCCAAAGTTCAACCTTTCAAGAGTTCATTTGTAGTGCTTTTCAATTTCAGGGTCATTTTGCTCAAAAAACATTAAATGTATGAAAAATAGCAAATGAAGTTAGAAAGGGTTAAAAATTGCTGATGTGGCTTTGAATGGTCCATATTGAACGCACAAAAAGTCTGAAGTTGAAATAATCTAAAATATTGAATTGCCTTTGTAATAGATGAGTTTTCGTTCGAAACTGTGATACTTCGAAAGAGATTGTCTAGTTTGTACATGAAGTGCATCTAGTTTTTGCCGTAACCCTCTCAACTTTTGAGGACATGCTATGTGGGTGAAATGATGATACCATGTCAAATTTAAACCTTTTTAGAGTTCATTTGTAGTTCTTTTCAATTTCAGGGTCATTAAGCTAAAAAATCATTAAATGCCTGAAAAATAGCAAATGAAGTTAGAAAGGGTTGGAAATTGATGATGTTGCTCTGAATGGTGCATATTTAATGCACAAAAAGTATGGAGTTGAAATAAGCTTAGAAATGAAATGTCTTTGTAACACATGAGTTTTCGTCCGAAACCCTGATACTCCAAAAGAGATTGTCCGTTTTGTACACCAAGTGCATTCAGGTTTTGCCGTAACCCTCTCAACTTTTTAGCACATGGTATGTGGGTAAAATGATGATACCATGCCAAATTTCAACATTTTCATAGTTCATTTGTAGTGCTTTTCAAAATAGTAAGTGCAAAATTAATTAGGCAATTTCCTCTTAAAATGATACTATATAGTTGATAGAAATCTTCAAGATGAATCCACATAAATTTGAATCAACTCATTTGGTTTAGTTTCAAATTCTTATGTATTTTACAAGAATTAATTTCAATCTATAAAATTGATTCTGTCAAATAATTAAAACAAAGGGAAAAAGTATAAAACTAAAAGAGCTAAACAGAATGTGTTTTTGATTAAAACACCAATATAAAATATCCTAAAAATTCCCAGATTGAACATACTGATAAAACACACTAATATTAAACAACAGGAAAAAGAATCACTAACTTTTTTTATTTTTAAACTAAAGTTATTCACAAACTAGTGATTCACACAAACTTCAAAAAATTCAAATTTAAACTATTCAAATTTGAAAACTACTCGCACTAAGAGAAAGTTTAGAATTTTCATGACCTAAAGCAAAAAGATTCACTCAAAAACATTAAATATTCTAATAGTTATTCAAAATCTAAAAACAGAAAGTGTTTTGTTGAGAAAAAGAAATAAGAAAGGAAAAAAATCAACCTTTAGTCCCGGCTCTAGCCACCAGCCGGGACTAAAGGTTCCTTCTCCCTCGTAGAATTTGGGCCGCCGAAAAGAAGGACCTTTAGTCCTGGTTGGTGGCTCGAGCCGGCGTGGCTCGAACTGAGACTAAAGGTCTTGGGTATATAAGTTCGCGCCTTCGTGTCCCGGTGCCAACCACCTCCGAGGAGAAAGAATAACGCCGCCACGCTCCCAAATTCACCCCCGCCGCCACCCTCTCCGCGCCACCTACTGCCGTAGCGTGGCCACCTGCACCCTCCATGCCCGTGCCGCCCGCCGCCGTAGACTCGGGCCGCCAGCGCTACGCCGTCGCCCGGACTTGGTCCACGCTGCCCCCTCTGCCCGACGACCGCCGTGCTGCCCCATGGTCCTCCGTCACTCAGCCCCTCCAACAACGCTTCCATCATCGCCTCCATCTCAGCATCCTTAGGTTCGATCAGTTTTTTTTCATTTGTTGGGTGATCAGGTTGATGAATATTTGACATGTCCAGTTCATAGCTCTCACACCTCATTTTTTGAGGGAAAAACACACCTCATATTTGGTTGACTTATCTCCTTAATCATGACAATAATCACACACTCTCAATAATTTACACATGTACTTTTGGTTACAACAGTTGCTTATTAAAATAATGATGAAGTATTATTTCTCTCTCATACATTCTAATATGAAATCTTTGATCATTGTCATTAAGTGTTGTATTTTTGTGGCGATTAGAAACACATTTTTTTGATTTTTCAGGATCCATTAAAATATGGATCATTGATATGAAACATCAAATTTGACACCGCAAAATTATAAAAGGAAGGGTGGCCACATACAAATCAGGAAACAAAGGAACAGCAAGACGGGTTTCTCGTATAAAACCAACTTCTGCTGCATCCATGTACCGAAATCAAGTACGAAAGATGGATTCTACCTCCTCCATCTCATGATGGAGTTCAGAAGGGATCACCAAAAGCTTCGCATGACAACTAGCAACGATGATCATATCCGCAAGTGGGTAGAATCTCAAGGAGAAGCAGATTATAAACTTAAATATGACTTCTTTCGCATCCAGAGGGACATTGCGGCGATCATCATGAAAGAAGTCGTCGAAGTAAAGGGGATGTTCCACAATGGCCCTATATCGTGAGCTGACGTCCGAACTTACATAGGCATGCAACGTCAGGACCTCACGCTGTTCAAGAAGCTAGGGTCCATCCTCGATGACGTGGAAGGATGGAAGTTCTAGTGATTTACGATGCCGATGATGATGATATGTGTCGCTTGAACTTGTATATAATTTTTGTAGCGATGAAACTTTGTGATGTCCACGGTCCCTACCGAACTTGCGTAATGCTACTTTGTTAGTTTGGGTACGATGACCTGCGTACTTCTAGTTAATTAGTTTGCGTATGATGAAACTGCATTGATTATTTATGTTTACTATATGTTTCATCTAGTTGCTAACCCTTTTTTTTGTGTTTCTCAAGTATATTTTGGTGCATATGATTTTACATTCTCTTGATGAAGATCCATCTCTAACATGTACCTAGATTCTTGATGGAGAAGTACCGGTGCTATGTCGTGTACAAAGGAAAGGTTCTGGGAGTATACGAGGAATGGTCCGAGTGTCAGGCGCAAGTGGAGGGGGTCTCGGGCACCAGCCATAAAGGTTTCAAAAGTAGACAAGAAGCAGAAGCTAGTTACGTGAGGCTCACGCTAGCGCGCGAGAGGGCTCATAACCGCCACCTCATGTACTACATAGTTTTGCTCTCACTCATAGTGATAGCCCTTCTCGCATATATCATTGTTATGATGGATGACGATATAGTTGCAAGTATTCGAGACTTGTATCGCTATTTTCAAGATGATGACGAGAAACTGATACGTCTCCAACTTATCTATAATTTTTGATGGTTTCATGCTATTATCTTGTCAAACTTTGGATGTTTTGTATGCCTTTTATATATTTTTTGGGACTAACCTATTAATTCAGTGCCAAGGACTAGTTCCTGTTTTTTCCATGTTTTTGACCCCTTTCAGAGGAGGATTTTGAACAGAGTCCAAACGGAATGAAACTGCCAAAAAGATTATTTCCGAAACAGAAAAGGATCGGGAAGCCGGAGAATCAGGGCAGGGGGCCTGCAGGGACCCCACAAGCCCTCATGGCGCGGCCAGGGGGACCGCTCCACCCTGGCTTGTGGGTTTCCTGGGCCACCTCTGCCCTAGGTTTTGCGCCTATATATTCCCTAAAATCCCAGAAAAAATCAGGAGATCATCGAAAGTACTTTTCCGCCGCCGCAAGCTTCTGTCTCCACAAGATCCCATCTGGGCACGTTCTGGTGCCCTACCGGAGGGGGGATTCAGATACGGAGGGCTTCTTCATGAACACCATGACCTCTTCGATGATGCGTGAGTAGTTCACCATAGACCTACGGGTCCATAACTAGTAGCTAGATGGCTTCTTCTCTCTCTTGGATCTTCAATACAAAGTTCTCCATGATCTTCATGGAGATTTATCCGATGTAATCTTCTTTTGCGGTGTGTTTGTCGAGATCCGATGAATTGTGGATTTATGATCAGATTATCTATGAATCTTATTTGAGTTTCTTCTGATCTCTCTTATGCATGATTTCATATCCTTGTAATTCTCTTCGAGTTGTGGGTTTTGTTTGGCCAACTAGATCTATGATTCTTGCAATGGGAGAAGTGCTTGGTTTTGGGTTCATACCGTGCGGTGACCTCACCCAGTGACAGAAGGGGTAGCGAGGCACGCATCATGTTGTTGCCATCAAGGGTAAAAAGATGGGGTTTTCATCATTGGTTTGAGATTATCCCTCTACATCATGTCATCTTGCTTAAGGCGTTACTCTGTTCGTCATGAACTCAATACACTAGATGCATGCTGGATAGCGGTCGGTGTGTGGCGTAATAGTAGTAGATGCAGAAAGTATCGGTCTTGTCTCGGACGTGATGCCTATATGTATGATCATTGCCTTAGGTATCGTCATGAATTTGCGCGGTTCTATCAATTGCTCGACAGTAATTTGTTTACCCACCATGATATTTGCTATCTTGAGAGAAGCCTCTAGTGAACACTATGGCCCCCGGGTCTACACCACACCATATTTTCAGCCTTACACAGTTTACTTCGTTGCACTTTCCGCCTTCAGATCTCACTTTGCAATCAATCTTGAAGGGATTGACAACCCCTTTAAAGCGTTGGGTGCAAGCTCTTTTGTGTTTGCGCAGGTACTGTGGACTTGACGAGATTCTGCTACTGGATTGATACCTTGGTTCTCAAACTGAGGGAAATACTTACTGCTCCTGTGCTGCATCACCCTTTCCTCTTCAAGGGAAAAACCAACGCAAGCCGAGTCTCCATCAACGTGTCAATTTCTGGCGCTGTTGTCTGTTGCTGTAGCAGAAGAATTTCTGGCGCCATTGCCTGGGAGGATCAAGTCAAGAACTCATCCAAGTAGGTGTCGCAAACTCATCTCTTGCATTCACTTTGTTTTCCAGTTGCCTCTCGTTTTCCTCTCCCCCACTTCACCAATTCACCTTTTTTGTTCGCCTTTTCGTTTGCCCTTTTCGTTCGCCCTTTTTCTCGCTTGCTCTTTGTTCGCTTGTGTGCTTGCTTGCTTGCTGAAGTCACAATGAATGAAAACACCAAACTTTGTGACTTCTCGAATACTAATAATAATGATTTTATTAGTACTCCGATTGCTCCCGCCACTAGTGCGGAGTCATACGAAATCAATGTCGCTTTGCTAAATCTTGTTATGAAAGAGCAATTCTCTGGCCTTCCTAGTGAAGATGCCGTATCCCATCATAATACCTTCATTGAGCTTTGCGATATGCAAAATAAGAAACATGTGGATAATGATGTTATTAAATTGAAGCCTTTTTCCTTTCTTGTTGCGAGATCGCGCAAAAACTTGGTTTTCTTCTTTGCCCAAAAATAGTATCGATTCTTGGGATAAGTGCAAAGATGCTTATATATCCAAGTATTTTCCGCCGGCTAACATTATCTCTCTCCGTAATGATATCATGAATTTCAAGCAACTTGATCATGAACATGTTGCACAATCTTGGGAGAGAATGAAATTGATGATTAGAAATTGTCCCGCTCATGGCCTGAGTCTTTGGATGATTATACAAATCTTTTACGCTGGCTTGAATTTTGCTTCTAGAAATATCTTGGACTCCGTCTCAGGTGGAACGTTCATGGAAATCACGTTAGGGGAAGCCACAAAACTCCTAGACAATATCATGACAAACTACTCTCAGTGGCACACTGAAAGGTCACCTACTAGTAAGAAGGTACACGCTATAGAAGAAATTAACTCGTTGAGTGCTAAGATGGATGAGTTAATGAATTTGGTTGCTAGTAGAAGTGCTCCTTTAGATCCTAATGATATGCCCTTGTCTTCCTTGATTGAGAGTAGCAACGCTAGCTTGGACGTTAATTTTGCTGGTAGGAATAATTTTGGCAACAACAATGCTTTTAGAGGAAACTATGTTCCTAGGCCTTTTCCTAATAACTCCTCTAATAACTTTGGCAACTCCTACAAAAACACTCATGGAAATTACAATAGATTACCCTCTTATCTAGAGAGTAATATCAAAGAGTTTATCAACTCACAAAAGATTTTCAATGCGTCCATAGAGGAAAAACTACTCAAAATTGACAATTTGGCTAAGAGCGTTGATAGAATGTCTAGTGATATCGATGCTTTGAAAGTTAGATGTGCTCCTCCCAAGATCAATATGGATGAAACTTTGAAAGCTATGCGTGTTTCCATGATTGAGATCAAAGAAAGAACCGCCCAAATTCGTGCTAGACATGAATGGCTTAAAAAGGCGTGTTCTAGTGATAAAAATCACGAAGATCTTAAAGTGCTTGGTGTGACTCCCATTGAATCTTTGTTGTCTTGTGTCCAACCTAATGATGATGGGTCTGGATGTGAATCCACTTTGGTTGAAAAGTGCCCCAATGATTCGGAGTCCATCTATCTTGATGCTAAAAGCATTGAAAGTGGACTAGAAGATATTAAAACTTTGAGTAGTAATGAAATTACTACCATGGATTTCAAGGAATTCAATTATGATAGTTGCTCCTTGATTGAATGCATTTCCTTGATGCAATCCATGTTAAACTCTCCACATGCTTATAGCCAAAACAAGGCCTTTACCGATCATATCGTCGAAGCTATGATAAAATCTCTTGAAGAGAAAATTGAATTGGAAGTCTCTATCCCTAGAAAGCTTCATGAGGAGTGCGAACCTACTATCAAAATCAAAATCAAAATCAAAAACTATGAATGCAATGCTTTGTGTGATTTGGGTGCTAGTGTTTCCGCGATTCCAAAGTCTTTATATGATATTCTGGGTTTTAATGAGATTGAAGAGTGTTCTCTTAATTTGCATCTTGCGGATTCTATTGTCAGGAAAACCATGGGAAGGATCAATGATGTTCTTATTATTGCAAATAGGAACTATGTACCCGTGGATTTCATTGTGCTTGACATTGATTGCAATCCTACATGCCCTATTATTCTTGGTAGACCTTTCCTAAGGACTATCGGTGCTATCATCGATATGAAGGAAGAGAATATTATATTTCAATTTCCTTTAAAGAAGGGCATGGAACACTTTCCTAGAAAGAAAATAATATTGCCTTATGAATCCATGATGAGGGCCACTTATGGTTTGAGCACCAAAGACGACGATGTGTGATTCTATCGCTTTTATGCCTAGCTAAGGGCGTTAAACAATAGCGCTTGTTGGGAGGCAACCCAATGAATTTATCTTTTTTATTTCTGTTTTGTTGTGTCCACACTATCATAATTCTGTTGTGATTGTGTTTTTTTTGTTTCTTTTTGTGTTTGAGCCAAGCAAAACCTTTATGATTAGTCTTGGTAATGGTTGTTTGATCGTTCTGGAAAAAGACAGAAACTTTTCGCTCACGAGATGATTTTTCATTTTTATTCAGAAAGAGCTTTTGAGTTGATTCTTTTTTCTGCTGGTTTATATGCCTTTTGCCCAGGCAGTTGTAATGTTTCAGAAGTTTTGAGGTACCAGAAGTATACGAAGTATACAGATTGCTACAGACTGGTCTGTTCTTGACAGATTCTGTTTTTTGTTGAGTTGGTTGCTTGTTTTGATGAAACTATGGTTAGTATCGGGGGTACTAGCCATGGAAAAGTGAGAATACAGTAGCCCATCATCAATATAGATGTAATTCAAGTTTGCTACAATACCAAAAGAGGTGGTAGTTTGTTTTCTTGTGCTAACGATATCACGAGTTTCTGTTTAAGTTTTGTGTTGTGAAGTTTTCAAGTTTTGGGTGATGTTCTCATGGACAAAGAGATAAGGAGTGGAAAGAGCTCAAGCTTGGGGATGCCCAAGGCATCCCAAGCCAAATTTAAGGACACCAAAAAGCCTAAGCTTGGGGATGCCCCGGGAAGGCATCCCTTCTTTCGTCTTCAATCCATCGGTAACATTACTTGGAGCTATATTTTTATTCACCACATGATATGTGTTTTTCTTGGAGCGTCTTGTATCGTAGGAGTCTTTTCTTTTTGTTGTGTCACAATCATCCTTTCTGCACACCTTTTTGAGAGAGAGAGACATGCACTCATCGTGATTTTGCTAGAATGCTCATAGTGCTTCACTTATATCTTTTGAGCTAGATAATTTTGCTCCATGGGCTTCACTTATATCTTTTAGAGCACGCCGGTGCGTGACTTGGTAGTTGGCTTATGCTATGAAAGTAGTCCCAAAGATGATAGTTATCCAAAGAGGATATAAAATCCTCCATCTTCATGTGCATTGAGTATAAAGAGAAGTCTTGATTCCTCTCAATTAGTTTTGAGACGTGGATTCGGTAATATTAAGAGTTATGTTAGTAGGGTGTTGTGAATCTAGAAATACTTGTGTAGAAGTTAGTGATTCCCGTAGCATGCACGTATGGTGAACCGCTACGTTAGGAAGTCAGAGCATAATTGATCTATCAATTGTCATCCTTTGTGTTGAGGTCGGGATCGCGCGATGGTTAACACCTACCAACCCTTCCCCTAGGAGTATGCGTTTAGCACTTTGTTTCGATTACTAATAAAAACTTTCGCAACAAGTATGTGAGTTCTTCATGACTAATGTGAGTCCATGGTATAGATGCACTTTCACCTTCCACCTTTGCTAGCCTCTCTAGTGCCGCGCAACTTTCGCCGGTACACAAACCCACCATATGCCTTCCTCAAAACAGCCACCATACCTACCTACTATGGCATTTTCATAGCCATTCCGAGATATATTGCCATGCAACTCCCACCGTTCCGTCTCATGACTTGTGTCGTCACTCTCATATTGCCATTGCATGATCGTAAGAAAGCTAGCGAGATGTTTCAACGTCATACACCAAGCTAGATCGTTGCACATCCCGGTACACTGCCGGAGGCATTTCCTATAGAGTCATCATCGTTCTAAGCTTTGAGCTGTGAGTAAATAAAAGTGTGATGATCATCATTAGAGCATTGTCCCATGTGAGGAAATAAAAAAAGAGGTCAAAGAGCCCAAATTAAAAAAAGAGAGGCCAAGAGCCCAAACAAAAAAAAACAAAAAAAGAGAGAGAAAAAGAGAGAAGGGACAATGCTACTATCTTTTTCCACACTTGTGCTTCATAATAGCACCATGTTCTTCATGATTGAGAGCTTCTTGGTTTGTCACCACCATATGCTAGTGGGAATCTTCATTATATAACTTGGCTTGTATATTCCAATGATGGGCTTCCTCAAAATTTCCCTAGGTCTTCGTGAGCAAGCAAGTTGGATGCACACCCACTAGTTCTCCTTTTGAGCTTTCACATACTTATAGATCTAGTGCATCCTTTGTATGGCAATCCCTACTCATTCACATTGATATCTATTAATGGGCATCTCCATAGCCTTTTGATACGCCGAGTCAATGTGACCATCTCCTCCTTTTTGTCTCACAACCACCACAACACTCTATTCCACCTATAGTGCTATATCCATGGCTCACGCTCATGTATTGCGTGATAGTTATAAAAAGTTTGAGAAAGTAAGAGTGCAAAAACAATTACTTGGCCAATACCGGGGTTGTGCATGATTTATATTAGTTGTGTGAGGATGATGGAGCATAGCCAGACTATATGATTTTGTAGGGATAACTTTCTTTGGCCTTGTTATTTTGAAAGTTCATGATTGCCTTGCTAGTTTGCTTGAAGTATTTGACATGTCCAGTTCATAGCTCTCACACCTCATTTTTAGGTTCGATCAGATTTTTTTTCATTTGTTGGGTGATCAAGTTGATGAATATTTGACATGTCCAGTTCATAGCTCTCACACCTCATTTTTTGAGGGAAAAACACACCTCATATTTGGTTGGCTTATCTCCTTAATCATGACAATAATGCACACACTCTCAATAATTTACACATGTACTTTAGGTTACAACAGTTGCTTATTAAAATAATGATGAAGTATTATTTCTCTCTCATACATTCTAATATAAAAAAATTGATCATTGTCATTAAGTGTTGTATTTTCGTGGCGATTAGAAACACCTTTTTTTGATTTTT
This sequence comes from Hordeum vulgare subsp. vulgare, assembly GCF_904849725.1. NCBI lineage: Eukaryota > Viridiplantae > Streptophyta > Magnoliopsida > Poales > Poaceae > Hordeum > Hordeum vulgare. Next base: position 617,657,688 of record NC_058519.1, on the reverse strand, counting down.
CAGGATCCATTGAAATATGGATCATTGATATGAAACATCAAATTTGACACTGCAAAATTATAAAAGGAAGGGTGGCCACATACAGATCAGGAAACAAAGGAACCGCAAGACGGGTTTCTCGCATAAAACCAACTTCTCCTGCATCCATGTACCGAAATCAAGTATGAACGATGGATTCTACCTCCTCCATCTCATGATGGAGTTCAGAAGGGATCACCAAAAGCTTCGCATGACAACCAGAAACGATGATCATATCCGCAAGTGGGTAGAACCTCAAGGAGAAGCGGATTATAAACTTAAAGATGACTTCTTTCGCATCCAGAGGGACATTGCGACGATCATCATGAAAGAAGTCGACGAAGTGAAGGGGATGTTCCACCACGGCCCTATATCGTGAGCTGACGTCCGAACTTACATAGGCATGCAACGTCACGACCTCATGCTGTTCAAGAAGCTAGGGTCCATCCTCGATGAGCTGGAATGATCGAAGTTCTAGTGATTTACGATGCCGATGATGATGATATGTGTAGCTTGAACTTGTATATACTTTTTGTAGCGATGAAACTTTGTGATGTCCACGGTCCCTACCGAACTTGCGTAATGCTACTTTGTTAGTTTGGGTACGATTACCTCCGTGCCTCTAGTTAATTAGTTTGCGTACGATGAAACTGCGTTGATTATTTATGTTTACTATATGTTGCATCTAGTTGCTAACCCTTTTTTGTGTTGCTCAAGTATATTTTGGTGCATATGATTTTACATTCTCTTGATGAAGATGCATCTCTAACATGTACCTAGATTCTTGATGGCGAAGTACTGGTGCTATGTCGTGTACAAAGGAAAGGTTCTGGGAGTATACGAGGAGTGGTCCGAGTGTCAGGCGCAAGTGGAGGGGGTCTCGGGCACCAGCCATAAAGGCTTCAAAAGTAGACAAGAAGCAGAAGCTAGTTACGTGAGGCTCATGCTAGCACGCGAGAGGGATCATAACCGCCACCTCATGTACTACATAGTTTTGCTCTCACTCATAGTGATAGCTCTTCTCGCATATATCATTGTTTTGATGGATGACGATATAGTTGCAAGTATTCGAGACTTGTATCGCTATTTTCAAGATGATGACGAGAAACTGATACGTCTCCAACGTATCTAAATTTTTTGATGGTTTCATGCTATTATCTTGTCAAACTTTGGATGTTTTATATGCCTTTTATATATTTTTTGGGACTAACCTATTAACTCAGTGCCAAGTGCTAGTTCCTGATTTTTCCATGTTTTTGACCCCTTTCAGAGGAGAATTTTGAACGGAGTCCAAACGGAATGAAACTGCCAAAAAGATTTTTTCCGAAACAGAAAAAGATCGGGAAGCCGGAGAATGAGGGCAGGGGGCCTGCAGGGACCCCACAAGCCCTCATGGCGCGGCCAGGGGGGCCCGAGCCACCCTGGCTTGTGGGTCTTGGGCCACCTCTGCCCTAGGTTTTGCACCTATATATTCCCTAAAATCCCAGAAAAAATCAGGAGATCATCGAAAGTACTTTTCCGCCGCCGTAAGCTTCTGTCTCCACAAGATCCCATCTGGGGCACGTTCTGGTGCCCTGCCGGAGGCGGGATTCGGATACGGAGGGCTTCTTCATCAACACCATGACCTCTTCGATGATGCGTGAATAGTTCACCATATACCTACGGGTCCATAGCTAGTAGCTAGATGGCTTCTTCTCTCTCTTGGATCTTCAATACAAAGTTCTCCATGATCTTCATGGAGATCTATCCAATGTAATCTTCTTTTGCGGTGTGTTTGTCGAGATCCGATGAATTGTGGATTTATGATCAGATTATCTATGAATCTTATTTGAGTTTCTTCTGATCTCTCTTATGCATGATTTCATATCCTTGTAATTCTCTTCGAGTTGTGGGTTTTGTTTGGCCAACTAGATCTATGATTCTTGCAATGGGAGAAGTGCTTGGTTTTGGGTTCATACCGTGTGGTGACCTCACCCAGTGACAGAAGGGGTAGCGAGGCACGCATCGTGTTGTTGCCATCAATGGTAAAAATATGGGGTTTTCATCATTGGTTTGAGATTATCCCTCTACATCATGTCATCTTGCTTAAGGCGTTACTCTGTTTGTCATGAACTCGATACACTAGATGCATGCTGGATAGGGGTCGATGTGCGGAGTAATAGTAGTAGATGCATAAAGTATCGGTCTACTTGTCTTGGACGTGATGCCTATATGTATGATCATTGCCTTAGATATCGTCATGACTTTGCGTGGTTCTATCAATTGCTCGACAGTAATTTGTTCACCCACCGTGATATTTGCTATTTTGAGAGAAGCCTCTAGTGAACACTATGGCCCCCGGGTCTACTCGACACCATATTTTCAGCCTTACACTTTTTTTTTTACTTTGTTGCACTTTCCGCCTTCAGATCTCACTTTGCAATCAATCTTGAAGGGATCGACAACCCCTTTAAAGCATTGGGTGCAAGCTCTTTTGTGTTTGCACAGGTACTATGGACTTGACGAGATTCTCCTACTGGATTGATACCTTGGTTCTCAAACCGAGGGAAATACTTACTGCTCCTCTGCTGCCTCACCCTTTCCTCTTCAAGGGAAAAACCAACGCAAGCCCAGTCTCCGTCAACGTGTCAATTTCTCGCACTGTTGTCTATTGTCGTAGCAGAAACCACTTTGTGTTGGATGATGATTATGATGATGACATTATTTGATGAGACTATTTGTATGTTTATGCTATGATTACATTCGTGGTCTTGCAACCATTTGTATGTGTATGATGATGACATTTGTATGTGCTAAAGATTCTTGTATAAAGCATGTTCATATACAAAACAAATATGCAGAAAAAATCAGAAACTAATAAAGTTAGCAGTAGCGCGTGGAGTAAACTTAGCAGCAGCGTGCCATTACTAGTAGCGCGGTCTACTAAAAGGCGCTACAGATATTAGCAGCAACGCGCTATTCTGGAGCTCGCTGCTGCTATGCATGTATAGCAGTAGCGTGGGCCAACACGCGCTACTGCTACATGTTAGTTGTAGCGCCGTATCAGTAGCGCGGGTTCCCGCGCTACTTCTATACATAATACCCGCGCTACTGCTAGGCTTTTCCCTAGCAGTGATGGCTCAGTTTTGGCGATGACGTTCACGGTAGTTGCGCTCTTCGTGTCGGGTATAGACATGGTAGTGAAGTACCGGTTCTCTCTTTCGACTATCTTAGCCCATGTGACATGGAACATCGTTGCACTGTGTAGTCCAGCATAGTCAAGCTCCTAGATCTCTTTGACCCTTCTGTAGAATCTTGCAGTTGCGCCGTTGTCACTGATCATGCATTCCATCGCCACCCGTGAGTTCTGGTAATCACTCTTTTTGTCTTTGGCCTCCGTGTAAAATGTGTATCCGTTGATATCATATGTATGATAGGTCGCAAGGTTGTCCGCGAGGCCATGTGCTAAGGCGTGTACGAGAAATCTGTCTGCACTGCCCTCTTCTCGGGGATTAGCAAGAACATGCTCTTTGAACCAATGCAAGAAAGTGGAGTTGTGCTCTCTAGTAACTTCGGCGTCCGTTTTGTGTAGCCCCTGGTCACGATACTTCTTTACGATGGTTTCTTTGTGCGGTTCCATGAAAGGATCTACCACGTCTAGGTGATATCAGCACTACTAAGTTTGCTATGTCCAAGTCGTTGCGTCGACCCGAGTGGTCCACATGGAATTCCCTCTACCCGTTCGTGTGACCTTGTCCTCTGAGCCTCCCAAGGTGCTTGTTGACGCACAAACCAACATCATGGTCTTCGTTGCTTAGATAATTCTCACATAAGGATATGCACTCTTAGGTCAGATAGCCCTTCACGATGCTTCCATCTGGACGGGACATGTTACGAACGAATCCTTTGATGAGCCCATTGTTCCTCTCAAACGACATCATGCTGTGAAGGAATGATGGCCCGAGGTCGATGATGTCGTCCACAATGTGGACACACAGATGCACCATGCCGTCAAAGAACGCGAACAGGAAGTAAATATCAAGCTCATTTAGTATGACAACGATCTCTTCATGTAGTCTTCAGAGCTGTTTCACACTGATCGACTTTCGAGAGATAACATCAAAAAAGTTGCAGAGACCAGTAAGCGTTTCACGGACTCGCTCGTCCATTATACCTATAAGGGCAACCGGAAGGATCTGCATCATCATCACGTGACAGTCATGAGACTTCATTCCGCCGAACCTTTTCTTCTTGGTGTCTAGAAATCTGCTTATCTTCCCACTGTAACTGGAACTAACTTTGATTCCGGTAAGGCACTTGAAGAATTGATCGATCTCCTTCGGACTTAAGGTGAAGCAAGAAGGGGGGCAATAATTATGTTCCTTCTTGTGGACTTTTCTGCTCCTACCCCCCGCACCCATCTCCGTCTCCGTCTCCTTGGACCTTTTACGGGACGACATGTGGAGATCTACCCTGATCTTCAAATCTTCCAAGTCTCTTCTTGCCTTCGGACCATCCTTGGTCTTATCCGGCATGCTCATCACTGTTGCAAGCAAGCTCTCAAGGACATTCCTCGTGATATACATTTGATCAAGGCAATGAGGCGTGTCGAGGTTGGGCCAATACTCAAGTCTGAGAAAACTGACCTCGTCTTCCATAACTTCAGCATTGGCTCCGACGCATTTTTCATCTTTCCCGGCATGAGGCATTATTCCCAATTTTTCAACAACTCATCGATTTCGGCCCCGCTCCTCTTACGTGGAGGTCCGCGATGCTCAACCTCACCATTGAATAGATGTCCACAATTTCTCCATGGTTCATCCTTCTCAAGCCGTCTTCGATGCCCCATGTACATGATTTTCCTAGACCCTCCACCTTTCGTTGATGTTAACTGCTGAGACGTTGTTTCATCCATGCACCGGGTGCATCCACAATATCCATGGCACACCTGGCCTGTGACATATCCATAACCGAGAAAGTCGTGCACCGTCGTTATCAGCACGGCTCTGATATACAAATACTCGCCTTTGCTGGCGTCCCATGTCTTGGACGGTGTTTTCCATAACGTGTCTAACTTGTGTTTCAGTAGCCCCAGACACAGATTAATGTTATTTCCCGGTTGTTTTGGCCCTTGAATCAGCATGCTCATGTGTATGTACTCTGACTTCATGCACAACCATGGGGGATGTTGTACATCCATACAAACACGGGCCATGTGCTATGGTCAGTGTTTTGCTTGCCAGACAGATTCATGTCATCGGTACTCGCGCCAAGCACAATGTTCCTTGCATCATGTGTGAAATATCTATATTCCGTGTTGAATGCTCGCCACTGGCTAGCATCTGCGAGGTGTCTCAGCTTCAGATCATCTCCATCGTTGGGCTTCACCCTCTTCGCATGCCACCGCATGAGCTTTGCTTCCTTCGGATATAAGAGATAACGCTGCAGACGGGGAGTGACCGGTAAGTGCCATACGACTTTCTCAGAAGATTTCTTCCCGGCCTTCATATATCGAGAAGCATTGCACACCGAACAGATGGTTTTTTCTGCGTGCTCCTTCCGATAAATGATGCAATCGTTGATGCATGCATGGTATCTAATGTGGGGTAGATCAAGAGTGCACACTATATTCTTGGCTCCATCGACACTAGTAGTCCACAGGTTCCTTGAGGGAAGAACTTTATTATGTAGATACTTCAAATGCTCATCAAGGCTTGTGTGTGTCCATTTGTTTTTGGCCTTCGTCTTTAGAAGTTCGCGCGTGAAACTCAAGCGGGTCACCTCGAGATCGCAACCCTCATAGAATGGAGTATTCGGGTCTACCTCCAATTGCACCAGCTTGGCCTCCTCTCTTGAAGCGGCTCTGTCTCTAGTCTTACTCTTGCTAAGCAGGTCTTGAACATGAGGGTCCTGCATGACTGAACTTAGTCGCGTCGAAGACTAAGGCGTATCCGCCTCTTCTTTGTTGTGTCCAACCTCTTCTTCCCTGCCATGTCCTGCGCCCTCAAACTCTTCTTCGGGTCCATCATCGTCGGGCATCTCTTCGTCTATCCGTATGTCATTACTGTCTGCCATGTGGACATCCTCATCATCATATTCAATTATCCATAGAATATAGCCATCCATGAAACCATGCATGGGCAGGCGCACCTTCAAACTGCCACGACCAAAGGGGTCCAAGATGAAGATTAGTTTTCATCTTCTACACGAACATATAACCTGAGTCCGGTTTTTTAAATACATTTCGTGCACCGCTGATCGCAACCATCCTTCCACTGATCTTCATGATTGCTTGCGCGGTATAATAAGCAAATGAATTTTGATCATGCATGCATATATCAAAGTCATACAAAATTTCGGCAGGACCTTCCCTAAAAATATGGCATATAGAGTTTTTCTGAAATTCATCGAAACGGAAATAAATCAACATATCGGCAAAACATAAGCAACTCATGTCACGGACGATCCGACAAATACGCATAGGGGACAATTCTTGCCACACACACATATTCCCACCATCATAGCACAAACACACAATTTCCATTAATTCTTGCAAAACACAACTCTTTGCTCACTTTTCGTCCCGAGAGAGGGAGCGATCGAGCAAACATACGGTAGATGGCCGGTAACGCTATCTAGCTAACTAGGGATCAAAAGTAGTAGGGCAAAGATGCATGGTAGATCTAGTTGGAAGGAGATGCTCTGCCTAACTAGTGGAGAGGGAGGGAAAACTAGCTAGTGAGACAAAGGCATGAGTGGGGCCAGAAGAGACAAGGAGGGAGAGACAAATAAATTCAAGTGAGGAACAAGAAGCCATGCATTAATGGAGGAGATGGTGGATGGGGGCATTAATGGGGGAGAGAAGAGAGGTAGGAGAAGGAAAATCTAAGTGAGGAAGGTAGAGGAGGGAGAGGGGAAAGGGGAGGGGGAAAGGGAGAGGGAGAAAGGTGGTTGCTATGCGTAGCAGTAGCGCTGGAAGCCGAAGAGAGCTACTACTAAGTGTCATAGCAGCAACGCTTGTCGGTGCCCCAACGTTGCTGCTAATCGGGGCCCACCTGCTGGCACTGTACACACATAGCGGTAGCAGTGGGCCGCCAACATGCGCTACTTCTATGGAATTAGTAGTAGCGTTGGTTATCGACCACCGCTACTACTACAGGTAGCCCCTGTCGGTGGCGATGGGAACACTTAGCAGTAGCGCCGTGTGAACAGACCGCACTACTGCTACTTGGATACGTGTACCGCCAGTTTTTGCACCGCGCTACTACTACTTAGCAATAGTGCTTCTAGATTATCCCGCGCTACTGCTAAAATTCTATCTATAAGCTTTCTCCTAGTAATGACGATGGAGCTAGCAATATACCATTTGTGATTCTTGCATCACACACATTTTTGTTGAATGGTTCCGGATGCAAGTGTCATCTTAGGACCTTCTTGCAATAGTGAACGATTGTATATAAGGTTTAACCAAGAAAAAGTTATATTGAGTACGCAAAACGAGTGCACATGGAATGTCCAGGCCTTCACCCTCGTAGAGTCTGACGAGGTAATTGAGTAGGCATAGGCATACCACCAGACTCACCCCGGAAACATCCAACGTCTATGTCATCAACAAAGAACCCTAGACGATGTGGTGCTGACCTCGCATAAACTCTCTCGAACTCTAAACGAGCGAGTCAGGACATAGTGCGAGAAGCACCACCGAGGACTCTGGTCTCACTTTGCACATCTAGAGAATCCATTCTAGCTGATCGGACAGTCACACGTAGTACGAATCAGAATTTCAACTTGGCTAGATCACATGAGAATTGGATTTTCACTATAGGACTTTAGACACCAAGAGGATTGTTGGTGGTGACGAGTTCACTCCCTAAGACCCTAAATCCATCACAATCTCCCTCATCCATCTAGGACCCACTAGACTCCTCCGGTCTGGATAAACCATTATATAAATACAGGTGGAAGTCTTGAACCTCACACTTGACTCTACACCAAACTCGCTCAAACTAGCAAGCCACCACCCCACTCATGTTTGAATGGGAAAGTATTTATAAGTCCATGGTATGGTACACACTTATTTTTCTACGACAGAAATTAGCTTGTGAATCCGGTGGCCAATTGTTTTGCTTGTTATGGATCCTCCCCCATACACTTCCTCCGGCCGCTACTCCTTGTCAATCCACATATTTTGTTCGCCTCTCCCAATCTTGATCGTCCAAGCCCTCAAATTTCATAATCTGTCCATCACTTCAAATAATGCATCGATGCTCCCTTGTCTGCTACAGTTGTGCAAGTCCAATGTTGCTGCTTGCTTGAGTCTTCTCACTGTTGCAAGTGAGTTGGTTGTTGAATACTACTCCCTCCGTCTCGAAATAAGTGTCGCAAATTTAGTACTAAGTTATTACACATTTTATACTAAAGGAACGACACTTATTTTAGAACGGAGGAAGTACTAATCTACAGTGGCAATCTGTTATGTATCAGTGCACGAGCTTTATACTAGCATAATAATATACGTCTAGGAAGCCATCTCTTTTCTTGTTTCTTTTTTGTGGGGTGTGTGTGAGGGGGGGGGGGGGGGGGGGATTAAACTCCGGTCATCCACTTAGCACACATATTAGTTCCTTAGTTGCTTATCATTAAGTACCAAAACTCATTTAGGCGTTTAGATATCCTTTTAGTGTGCCACATATAGTTGTGAAACAATATACTCCAATTATTGGAGTACGGTTGAGCAAAAGTAGATAACGGTATATCACAACAATTGTTTTGGTTTAGAACTCTTTAGACAACAAGTATGAATTTCCATAGAACTTATCAAAAATAATACCCAAACATAAATATGTATGTATATATATAATATCAAAGATTTCGCCGACATTTCGGTTAGTGTCAAAAGGAGATTATGAAGTAGCTTTCAACTAACTAATGATGCTACCTTTGCCCCCGCTACGGGAAAAACACCTACTACATGTTCACTCACCACAAAGCAAGTTTTTTTTAGAATATTGGTAGGAGAGCTTCCAAATTTATTGACATAAGAGGTATTGCAAGTAACACCCCAGAAAAGGAATGCACCGTATAAGGTGAGTGCCAAAAGAAGAAGAATGAAAAAGGGTGCTCAGTTTATAAGGAAAACCGGCGAAAACATAAAACAACGCCTAACTACTAGGCCTAAAGCACCACAACACATACAACATCTCAGAAGGGCAACACCCCACAACACACCCGGCCGGACACTCGAGTGCTTTCGCCGCTACCAAAGTGCAAACAAAAAACCGTTGTATCAATCCGAGCTGCCACAAGCCTATCCGTGAAACTCGATGACATCAAAGAGGAACGTTGTGTCCGATAAAGCAAACATATGCCGCTTCAATCTCGTGAGGTTGACGGTCATAACTTTCCTGACGAACTTGCATGTGAATGATGCTTCTGCCGCTCTCACGGTGATGTTACACAAGCCGTCGCCAACCACCACAGAGCAAGCTGCACTCACTCCCACAAAACATTCACTGTGGGGTATTAGTACTACTGAAGCGGACAGTATATTAGTTATACATATTAATTATATTAAACAAAATAACAGATGATGTTGATGTTTGCCGGTTAGCATGTACTTACAAAGTTTTTATATTGCTCGTACGTTGTAACCTACAAAATGAACTTTTTGTGTTCTTCATTTAATTATCTACTGAACAGTACATCGTGTTTAATAACAAGGAACTTTCCATGGTTGCTTCGTAGTCAGATAATAGTCGATTTGTTTATGTATTTCTTCTTCGCGTAGTGCAAAGAAAACAAGCTATGTACTCGATCGTGTACTCATCATATAGTATCACCATGACTTATAATATTAGGCCCTGACCTGAAAGCACAACATAAGGCTGTAACTACGCGTAGTTAATTTGCTTCTGGGTAACCTTCTTCTATCTTAATTTACATTATCTCTTTATAGACTTTGCAGAGTACTAATCAAGTATTTGACTTGATTTCGAGCTATAGTATGTCGGGTTTATAAATTGTAACAGATGGTGCTAGCTGCTAATTCGAGGAATGCATGCTCATAAAATATAGGAGGTTATGTATGGTCTAATTGTTTGATCACTACTTGTAACAGCATCTAAAGCAAGTGTAGAAAGAACCGGCAGGAAAATAAAGTAGAATTAGAAGTTACTTTAAGTACCAACATGCGAGTTAGTGTACGATTATCTATTGTGTTAATTAAGTTACAACTTTCTTGGCGACACTACATTAAGTAATAGTCTCATCATTGGGTGATTGAACAACAGAATCTTCCAATCCATCGGGGATTTACATAAATATACTCACTCATTGAGCAGTATATAGTAATTAGGAAAGATGGTACGTACATCATAAAATTAACAAGTCCAAGACGACACATATTTTTCAACCAAATCTGTATGTATAAATTAGTGAATGTGCCTGTATGTCCCCTGATACTTGCCTTATCAATATTAGAGTAGAGGTTGACTCAAACGATTCCACATACAATAGTTCTTTTAGATAACTTTAACTAAAAGTTGAGTTTGATTAAAATAAATAAACTGTATATGGTAAATATATGGCGTGTGCATATATAAATTGGATTTTCTACAGCCCGTCGCTTGAATTCCAGTCCATGTGCTCAAGGTATCTTTTCTTCACTCTCTCCTCCCGCCTGCATCCACCGGCGACGCGTCATGCACATAGCTCAATGACGCCTCATGCTCTGCCCTGATGAAGCAAACTTTTTGAAACCAAAGAGCTTGTAGAAGCAGCGGCCGGGAAGTCGTCAATGTAGACGGGAAACGTAGCGGCCAAGATCTTCGAAGCAAATAGCCGCCCGAAAAAACGTCGATAAGGGTTTGTAAAAATTCCGAAAACACAAAAGCCCACTGTATCCAAACGGATCAATCAGAAACCTAAACCCACATGATACCGGAAAACCCACCGGAGACATGGCTGCACACACCCTCTACTGGTAAAAAGCACACCAAAGAAACAAAGGATAGGGAAGGGAGAACATTATTCCTACCCTGGGATAGCGCCGCAGCCTCGCCACCCCAACCAAACACGACGACTCACTAAAGAAAACCTGGAAAAAAAATGACCCATGACATGGAACAACAAGTTCGGGTCTGGTGTCTTGCAGCCGTTCAGAACCATGCACCGACATCATCTTCTCTAGCGATCTAGCTAGGTCAGGCCACCAATTCAGAATGGCGTGCGAGATCCATCTAGCCATCGCTGGCTTCACCAACAGCGTCGTCGCGCACCACTTGACGAAAACCACTGCTCGAGCACAATCTTCTTCGCCTTCACACATCAACCTTCCAGCACCTTCAGAACAGGCCGTCCCCAATCAGGAGAAAGTTGGGACTGAGCTTCCATGTTCGCCATGATTTATCCGACCTTCGAGTTGTGCATCAAGATCCGTGCTCCACTTGCTATCTTCGTCTAAACAGTAATTTCTCTTTTTTCGTTTCTCCAAAACAGCACACAAAATATAAACATGGATATTTTGCAGGTTAACAACAAACTGTACAATCACAAATTTGCATCGGAATTTTTGATGCATCATAAATATGTAAAATGGTAGTGCCAGATCATATTCTAACCTCCATCAAACTCCGAGCACAAGCGTGCACACTTGCGGTAAAGCATGGTAGGAGCACATGTAACTTTCCAATGAACACAAGCGTCCTCTAGACGGACCAAAGAGGCAGAGGTTAATTGCTGCAAACCAAAGGGAGGTTAGCAGAGAGGAAACGTTCTTCTAGCTAGCCGACAGCATTTCTCGGTGACATACCCGAAATCACGAACGCCGATGGGTTAGCTACATGCCACCCCGGAGGTTGGACTTTCCCCCCTGTTGCTCTCAACTTGTGATGTGGCTGGCAATAGCGACCTGCCACCCAACACCAACCTACCAACCAATGGCGATCGGAGACGAACACACACAAACCGGGACGAAAACTGAATAATGCGACCCGCGTTTTGATTTCCAATTTTTCTTTGTGTGAATGAAACTCAATAACGTGACCGGCTGCCGTTTGCGTGCATCAATTCAAGGAGCTAAGCTAGATCATATGGAGGTCGCAATTACCAAGTTGGCCTCCCAACTTGCTCTGGTCTCTTTCGGCTCAAGGCCTAATGACCCCCCATTAGCGCTAGACGATGGCCTCGATCGAGCTTATCCACCATTGGCGCGCTCAAGGGCGACGTGCTTGTCGGGATTAGGGACCATGACGCGCACAATAATGCACCCAATTAGCAGTAAACTAATTCAGCCAAGCTTTCTTAAAGCTAAAGCTTGCCACCCGGCCGGATTGATTAGAATAACATATACGGCGACTGGTACGAGTCACCCTCTCCTCGGAACCACCACTGGTCTTGCGCGCGCCCAAGATCTAGCTAGGGCATCTCGATCGGCCCGGCCACGGCGCGCTCCAATTAACGCACCGGTCAAAAGATGGCGATCCAAAAGAGAGCGGAATTCAGCAAGCGGCCGGCTGGCCGGAGATCTCAAGCTAGCTTTGCTAGCTACTACTAGTGCGCACGACCATCTGTCTACGGGTTGAGGCATTGAGCAACCGGCCGGCCGGTGCTTGCGCCCATGCAGGCAGGTGCAAAGGGAAATTTATCTTCCATGCCCGAGAATGATGTCAAGCAGCTACAAATAATCAGGACGATGAAAGAGGTCAGATTCCATCCAAATTTGGGCGGAAAATGTGGTGCCACACCACTAGGACTAACGACCGACTGTTTCGGGTATCTATAATACAAGTATGTGCCTGTTGCTACTAGCTGTTGCTAAACATCTATAATTAGCATGAGTGGAGAACAACTAGCAGACTGGCGTTTTGGCGCATCGTTGGTACTAACTACCTTGTAACTACTACTACTTGCTGAATTAAGGCCTGGAGTAGTAAGGTATCCAATGTATCCAATGTATTGAGCTAGCTAGTATATATTATATCGATTGAAGGTGAACATGGTTAATAATTAATCACTCCAATAATTTATATAAGCGTGCACACAACTTCAAGAAGGCCAGGACAGCATCAAACCCAAATGTTTCTAATCATATACTGAATCTGTTATTAATAAACACTCTCTATTATTTTATGGCAGGCTTAGAGGAAAATGTGGTGGTTGCGAGCTAAGATACCCGAAAGTAATCGAAAGGGGATCGGAGCAGCGAACCCCGTGAAATGCAGTTACAAAAACTTATCCAAACCATACATCTTTCCGGCCTCGAACGCGCCTAGCTTACATGTTATTTAATCAAAGCACCAAATCATCATATTTTTATCCACAGACTTAGCAGAAGTACGAGGCACTGTTATGATCTCCTCGCTCAAATATATATTCATGTTTTCCAATCTTATCTGCTATACCCGGACCAAAAAATATATGAACTGGTAGCACTGCCTGCATGCCAACTAGGAGTAGCTAGACGATCGGTCATGCCTATGTTCTTTGCATAAACGACATATACATAGACGCAATAAACAATTGTTCACCTGGCTAGTAAGAGTTTGCTAATCCGTATGGTTAATTACTAGTATGACACCCCAGTGTACTTAATCAAACATGATCAATTCTCCACGCAGGTTTCAGTCAAACATTGGATGCTAATTGATCTAGGCTGCTAGCACCATCACATCACCATGCGTACATACGCTCATACGGAAGGAGTCAAGGAGAGGAGGATGCACCAAAGACATCTTTCCTACAACTACGAGTGCAAACACACAACACAAACACACCTCCTGGTACATGGATGTCTAGCTTTTGGAGCATCGGTGCTTACAGCTAGCTAGGGTTAGGGTTTGCCCTCCCTTTCCCGGCGCATGAGCGGCGTGGGGCAGCGTGGCGGGGCCCAGGCGCAGTGGGGGGGCGCGCGAGGGGCAGTGGGCACGCACAGACTGACCGGTTCCCCAGGAAAGCGAGCTCCTGCCGTGCCCGTCCATGGCCGACAGCCACGCCGGGTTCGCGCCTAGGGCAGTCCACCGCACGCACGTGACAGGGCACGTGGGGGCGAGCCGAAGCTTGGGTCGGCTCGATCTTGGTACTCCGCGCCCTCCGCCCGGCTCCCCGGGGGGTACTTGTCGACCGATGATTGGCCGGATGCGGTGCCCAGTGTTGATTGTAGGAGAGGTGAAGCTGGTAAAAACTGCAAAGAGCAGCGGTAAAGGCCCCTGTCCTCTCGCTCTGTGATGTGAGAGTGAAAGCCTGAAGTACTTGTACGGTGCTGCAGCTTGAAGTGCCTGCTGCAAGTTTTTTTTCCCTGTCAGACATGGAATACTACTCTCTGTGTGTTTGATTATAACATGCAAATCAATGTTGACTCGTGCCTGAAATGTGGAAATTAATTGACGAGGTTGGATATATAGATGTGAAAAAGAAATTTAATGAAGTATCTTAAGTGCTTATTTTTTGTCTTCATCAAGTCCCCAATGACCAAGCTACTTCCACGGCAAGGATGGATTTACTCTCGAAATAGGTTTTCGCCCCGTTATATGGATATAGCAACCACCAGATACAACATCCCGAACACTGTTGGGCGGACAACACAAGCACGCCCAAAAGAAAATACAAGAGAAATTAAGAGAAAAAATGCCAACAACGACGGATCAACGAAAGCTACGACTCCCCGCGACCGCTGTGTCCACCGAAGATAACCACCACGCTCCAAAGCCACCGAGTTGTCGTGTACCAAGCACCACCTTCAAGAAGGAATGTGACGATGTCGACGTTGTTGCCCGGACGAATCGTGGGATTTCTCCCGGTACACGGAGGGTGGTGAGGTGAGAGGGTCACCCGACGCCCTTCAAGAAGTATGGTGGCGCCCGCAGGCGTCACCGCTTTGGTGCCGGCAAGATCCGACAAGGATTTCTTCCGACCCCTCACACCCGCCACCCAGGACCAACCTACGGCTCCACCGCACCCGCCGTCCACCAACATGCGCCAACACAGTCACGAGGAAGCCGCCGTCGTCTCACCACGGCCAACGAAGCGAGACCGCTCGGATCCAAACAAGACACCCGTAAACAAGGACCGGCAGCACCGCAACCACGAGGGAGGGAACAACCTCCACCGGCTTAGACGGTAGGAGACCGGGCATAGCAGTAAGGATGGATTTACTAAGAGTCTTTGTACAAAACGTCACGTCAATATACAAAAATCAAATTAAGGCCCGTAAATCAATCTGTTGAAAAGACCAACCAAAGAATGAGACAAATTAAAGCCACACACTTCCTCCATTTTATAATATGGTGCGTCCGCATTTTTCGAGATTCGAGTTTGACCATAAATCTAACCAACGTGAACGACTCCGGCGGGAGCACAAATTATATCATTGAATATACAAATTCAATGGTAAATTATTTGCCTCTGTCGGAGTCGCTCGTGTTGATTAAATTTATGACTAAAATTAAATATCAAAAAACACGGAGGCACTACATTATATGAAATGGAGGGAGTATTAATTATGTGTTGTACATGGCAAACAAAAATGGTCAAACAGATTCATCCAAAAAAGAAGTCATGAGGAAACTTTCATTGGATTAGAAAGCTTTTTTTGAAAGAAAAAAATTGTCGAAGGCTAAATATTAAATAGCATAGACCCATAAAAACACTCTTACATAAACTAAAAAATACATCCAAGTCCTTAAGGGTGTCGAAATTCTCTGCATACACCGACAATGTGCTGTGAGCAAAGCTCGTTGTCGTCTCGGGGCCTGTGTCCCACGGAACAAACTAGTTTTAACCAAGACTTTTTAGAATCAGTGACTGGAAATTCATCGATGTAGATCAGAAGGAAACTACCGTTGCAATCTGGTTAGAAGATCGCCACCTTAGAGAAGAAAAATACCAGGGAGGGCATGTAGAACCCCCCCCCCCCCAGTCCGCCTTGTCGGAGTCCAGGAACACAAATTTCAAACGGTCCGTGGCGAAGCCAAGGCTGGCCAACCTTCAATAGTTGAAACTGGAACTGGAGGGCCAAGACACACAACCACATTATCCGATGTGCTGACAACGTCACCGAGACAAACCCAAGGACAAAGAAGGTAGACTGAAATTACTATACAAAATCAGTTGTTACGATATAGGAGTTGTCATCTTGTTTATGTTTGCGGTGTGCACATAAAAGACAATTTTGGAATTCTTAGTTGAACGGGTATTTCAGAATTAGACATGTTTATAGAGATTCCAAAATAATGTTTGAATATATTTGGAGACACTGGAACAATTAAGTTAAGACCACCCTCAAAGTATACTACCCTTGCTGCTATCACTTTTCACATGGTTACTCGTTATGTTTAAATAGCAGAAGCAGTTGGAATAATAAACATATTAAAAGAAAATGGATGCAGTTCCCGAACTGTAATCATGTTGGCATACATATATATAATATCAAGATTCTATTATTGGTACATTGTAATTTGAACATATAGGAGCAAGTAAATAATCCCATTAATATATACGCATCCACAAGCTCAAAAGAACAGATTGCATTCCCTCATAGATTTTTGCAGTCTATTAGTATACTTAAGCACCAAGCATGGGTGCACGATCTGTCCTCATTCTCATAAAGTTACATGATTGGTAGCTGATTATATTATAGTTACATAAACAATGAAACTGATACAACTTGACAGAGTACATAAACTAGTGTTCTTTCCTATAGATGGCCTATGTTTTGTTTCCTGTAAAGTTACATATTCCATGTCTTCGTAGTTGAAAACTACCACCCGTGTGGTTGAATATATTTACCTCCAAAGGATCAAGGAGAGAAACATTAAAAAAGGTGTACAACTTTGGGAAAACCGGTGTGAGTTTACTCATGTTAATGGGTCTCTCATGAAAAGATGGTAAAAAGTAAGCCTAGTGTCCAAAGTTTAGGTCATCACACGTAGTGAAAGTACGGCATGCCGGTTACCGGTATACGAACTGATAAGATAGATCATATATATAAAAGTAAGCTGGAGTTAGAATGATGCGGGTCATCCATTTGACTTGACATACTATATTATGTGTAAACTACATACAACCAAATTAGAAATAGCCTTGTCTAAAGTATAACTCGAAAGGACAATGAGCAATAAAAAATGCATCAATCAATTGTTGAAACTTAAATATAATGTTGGAGAGAACTGCATCTCATATATACTGATCGCACATGCATATTAGTTAATCCTGTGTCTTGGATCTCCTGGAGCATATGTATGTGCACGGCGCTCGCTAAATTAGCTAAAGAAAGTAAGCGCTGCTCAGCTTAATCATTAGGTTAATCCCACTTAAAACTAGTTAGCTGTGAAGGTAATACTAACCTAGCTATACGTGTCGCAGTCATGATCAGCACCAAATTAAAATTACGAAACTAGGTAAAAAGTGTGTCACAAAGAAAGTGGCACATCAACATTGTTTTACATCACGACACGACGTGCCGTCGCAAAAGAAAAGACATACCTTGCATACATCTTATTCTTTTAGAAAAGACCTTGCATAGATGCTGTGCTATTTATCAATTGCCCACATGAAACAACCGCGATATGCTAGTCATTGTCAAAAATGACCAGAAAGAACCCAACTACTAGGAGATTGCAAACAAAACCACTGAAAATAAAGAGCTTGGTATAAGTAAGTACTCTCCTTCCATTGTAATTCTTGGACCGTTTTTTTTTTTACATTTTGTAAAATGGCATAGTAGAGGTTTTCCCTGTCGTCTTTTGCTAAAAAAAAAGGGTTTGGTAAGTTTTACACGAATGGAGAAAAGGAAGATTAGTCTAAATACTCTATAAGGATCATTCGGTGGCTCAGATGCAAAACTCTTGTGACCTTAGTTCCAACCAAATTCAAAAATTGTACTAGCATATACAAAGACCATGAGATCGATATATATGAACCACCGAACATAACGTGTAGCGCTAG
The DNA here is from genome assembly GCF_904849725.1 of Hordeum vulgare subsp. vulgare. Taxonomy (NCBI): domain Eukaryota; kingdom Viridiplantae; phylum Streptophyta; class Magnoliopsida; order Poales; family Poaceae; genus Hordeum; species Hordeum vulgare. The sequence goes on along the minus strand of NC_058519.1, from coordinate 617,639,751 downwards.
CTGCGGCATAATGTGTGCGCTCGATCGGTGAGGGCCAGATCTATGGACGGAGCAAAGGATCCTAGGGCAACATGCGCTGGAAGCGGGACCCACGCACGCGGGAGGGGCGCGGTATGAACAACCTCTACCCTAAGTCATACCAAACCTGGATTAGTGGTCGTTAACCTCGGGTTTAATTAAGCACCTAACCCTGGTTAAGCGGCATAAAGCTTCCAATGGACACGCTAAGCCATCACTGTCGCCATGCATCACATTGGTGCATCATACTTCACCCCGCGCCCCTTCGCCGAAAGTCTCCTCTCTGTCACCAGCGCACACAACACCCATGAAGCTGCCTCATGGGCCTCGCCCTCACGCATACACGGGACCCACATGTCAGCGTCATGGCACCATTTCTTCTTGTCCACAGCTGGAAGGATGCACAAGAATTTGTTCTCCCATCCATCCATCCCTCTCTCTCCTCCCATTATTTTATGTACATGTTGCACCTCCTCCTCTACTGGTTGGAAGAAGCTCTCAAACCCCTCTCCTCTCCTCTCCTCCTCCACCTTTCTCATCGATCTCCTCCTTCATAGCTTGCCGTCCTCTCTTCTCCTCCTCTCCCGGCCATCGCCTTATCACACAGTGCGTGCTCTCTCTATTGGTGTTGTCACCTCCTCTCCTTTCCTCCATCCAAGCACTATCTTCTTCCACCTTTGTTTAGTTTCTTCCCTGTTTGCTTCTTTGTGGATCCAGAGTTTTTAAAAACCAAGCAGGAGCATAAACAACTGCATCGCTTTAAAAATCATTGCTTCCTTTTCCAAGGCTTCCTTTTAAACCTAAAAACAAGACACCACTCTGTTTCAATCTGATTTTTTTCCCTGTATTTTTTCCCTGCTTTTTTGGAGTTCTAAATCTTTTGCTTCCTAGCTAGTACATCAGTACATGAGCTAGAGGAGAAGCATGGCAGGCCTCGACCTTGGCACCGCCGCGACGCGCTACGTGCACCAGTTCCACCACCTCCACCCGGACCTCCAGCTGCAGCAGAACAGCTACGCCAAGCAGCAGCACGAGCCCGCCGACGACGACCACAACGGCAACGCCAACGGCAACTACGGCGGCCAGTACGGCGAGAACAACGACGGCGGCTCCTCCTCCTCCGGCCCGGCCGGTGATGGCGCGGGTGGCGGCGGCGGGGGCGGGCCTGGGGACATGGTGGCGCGCCGCCCACGGGGGCGCCCCCCGGGCTCCAAGAACAAGCCCAAGCCGCCGGTGATCATCACGCGGGAGAGCGCTAACACGCTGCGCGCCCACATCCTGGAGGTCGGCAGCGGCTGCGACGTGTTCGAGTGCATCTCCACGTACGCGTGCCGGCGGCAGCGCGGCGTGTGCGTGCTGAGCGGCAGCGGCATCGTGACCAACGTGACGCTTCGGCAGCCGTCGGCGCCCGCGGGCGCCGTCGTGACCCTGCACGGCAGGTTCGAGATCCTGTCGCTCTCGGGATCTTTCCTGCCCCCGCCGGCCCCCCCTGGCGCCACCAGCCTTACCATATTCCTCGCCGGGGGCCAGGGGCAGGTCGTCGGCGGCAACGTCGTGGGCGCGCTCTACGCCGCGGGCCCCGTCATCGTCATCGCCGCGTCATTCGCCAACGTCGCCTACGAGCGCCTCCCGCTGGAGGATGAGGAAGCGCCGCCTGCAACGGCCGGCATGCAGATGCAGCAGCCAAGCGACGCCGACCCGGCGGCCGGCATGGGCGGCGTCTCGTTCCCTCCCGACCCGTCGGCAGCCGGCCTGCCCTTCTTCAACCAGCTGCCTCTCAACAACATGACCGGCGGTCCCGGGTCGCAGCTGCCGCCTGGTGCCGACGGCCACGGCTGGGCCGGCGGACGGCCACAGTTCTGAATTCTGACAGGTGCTTGGGAGATCGGTGTAATTGCTGTCGGAGGAGAGAAGGCAAGATCACGATGAGCAACCACAAGGGTTCAAGGCAGTTTGCAAAAAAGGTTAGCGCACGCACGCATGAACGATCCAAGGAAACAAAATCTATCGTCTACTGCACTATTTCTATATCTCTGTACAATTTCGTAGTGTTTTGTCGATCTCTGATCATGTTGTCCTCCTTGTTCTTTTCTTCTTCTTCTTTTATTTTCTTTTCTTGTCTCTCCTGAACCTTAATCTATGGCCTGTGTAACCTTCTCGATCTTGATTTTCAATATGGCTTTAAATAATTATCCCTCAATTTGTCCGACCATTTGCATGGGTCTAGTCATCTTGGTCTTGCTGGTATGTTCTTTATGTGGACGATAGATTCGATTCCAGCCGATAAGGAAGAAAATTTTTAGTGCTGTTAGTGTTCGTGTGGGCTTAATTAAGCTGTCAATTCCTACTTTATTAGATAGATCGACGATGTGTTTTAGATGCTTTTGGGTAATTGTTTTTGTGTCATACAAAGGTGTTAGATTCCCTGTGTGTACTCTAACTAAGTGATTTGTGTATATTATACTAGTCTTCACGACAGTTCAGCTTTGAGCTAACATAATCATATCGTCAGTTAGTTCTTTTCTGGTTGTGAGTTTATGTTGGAGTTGTCAAATTGGGATATTGCATCACAATTCACTTGTTACAGTTCTTTGATCTCACACGTGTGCATGCTTGCCATTGTTTAAACATCACAAAGGTACTACTACTAACTGCATCCCCACAGAAAACAAGCTAGGGCTATACTAGCTCATGGGAAACCCTCAGCTGTCTGTCTATGTTTCTTACTACCACTTAACGTTTCCCCCAATGTTCTTCGTTCCTTGTCCTAGTATTGAGTGATGTAAAGAACAGAACCATAGTTTTCACAAGCACTTGGAACTTGCGCATTCAGAGACCTAAGGTTTCCACTGCTGACATGTGTTTTGTTCGTTATTGCCTCTCTGTCTTCCATCACTGTTCATATGGTGGCTTAACTCCTCCCTTGAACAAGTTGCTAACAATTTTATATGTAGAACTGGGTAGATGGTGTATTCCTTTTCTTGAAGAACAATGCATGAATTTCAAGGTGCCGATCTGAGTACAGCATGCAGGAACGCCTCTCATTTGTTGAGATATATTAACTGCTTATATCATTCTGTTGAGTCCATAAAAATGCATCTGTTTATGTTTCATTTGTGTTGAGAATATACTATTTGGATTCAAATCTTATTTGGTTGCCGTGAAGCCAATCTTAAAGTTAAAATATAACCAGCTAAATAACTTCACTAAATAGTTGGCAGTCATGATCATTCCATATATATTTCCATTGCCTATACAACGTTGTCCAATTCAGTCCTACTGTACTCTCTGTATTACACTTGCACTCCTGTAGTCATGTCCATGTGTATTTTAAAGCAAGGAGGAGACATATATATAATATATATACAATGCTAACATTCAAACTTCTTGACAAATTTCAGTTAATATAATGTGCAAACTTTAGTATATTTTGTCTCTGTTTGGTCCATTGACTGACAAGCCATCCACATTTTTGCAACCCATGTTGGTGTGCTTCATTGGTAATTCCAATTTTAAACTTGTGCATTTTTCCTATAATACCACATACATATATCTGGATGAATACATTTTAACCCAGGTCACATAATCGTTGTACCATGACAATTTTTAATGAAGCACATTAATTTATTGGTTCACGTTTTACATGTAGAACAAGATCTATGCACCAATATCCTAGTTTGAACAAGATTTAATGTTAGATTGGAGGTTTACAGATTTTCCCTACCCGTTGGTTGATTAGGCATGAGTTGCCAACTTGTTATCCATTTGTTGACATGTATATATGTCGCTTATCATACATAGTATGTTTGTTTTGCAAGACGTCAGTTATATAACCTTATTAAGAACTATCTCATTGGATTTTGCACTTCGACCTCTCTTCAGTTTACAGCTTCAAAACATTGGCCTCCTCAATCTTTTGGAATGGGAAGGAGACTTTAATCTAGTCCAAATTAGAACAATAATGATGCGTAGATATTGTTATGTGCTCAAACTTTCACATTATAACAAATTAAATATGTTGTTAAAATTAGAATTTGTTGATTAGTGGAACAATATACTAACTGGTTATAGAAGGATTAATGCATGTTAGATACCCCAAAAGTATGAGTTCAAATTATGGATTCATAGTTTGTATGTTTAGTATGCATGCATAGAGGAATACAGATAGAGTTGTGTGAAATATTGAAAAATGTCTTTCCCGTTGAGTCCATGCATCACTCTCCCGGGCGACCTAGGGGCCGACCAAATTTCTCCTCTGCAGGAGCCACCGCCGTCTCTTCCGCTCACCTATATAATGTTGCATGTTGAGACTTGGGATAATCTAGGATTCACTCTCTGTGTCACAACAGGGCTTCACCTCTGTTGCCTTGGTTTGGATTGTCAATTATCTTCCTTTCGTTTCCATGAAGGAAGGCATATTTCGTGATGGCATCAGGAATAGGACGCTTGCACTAGTACAAATTGAGGCTATGCACACGGTTAGGGGCCCCAATTGCACACAATTTCCAAAATCGTGTGGAAATTGTGTGCTCGCGTGGGTTGGCGCCTTGGCGGGAAGGGGGATCATCATTGATCATGAGAAATGGTGTGTGATGGCGAAACTATCGACACACGGTTGTGTTTTCACAAATCATGTGTGCTAGTGAGTACAATATTCCAAAATTAGTTTACGGGAAATGTCTGCGACATTATTTCCGACGAGTGGTGGACATAAAATTGTGTGCGATCTTTTTCCTCATCACACTCCATATCTTTCTTTTATAACATGCGTTAAACTATCCATCCCAAATGCTTAATTTTCTTCAATAGTTTGTATTGTAGGTAGCACACAGTTTGTTTTATTGAACCGTGTCCAATGTGTAATGATCAATACAACTGTTTTTACCATAGTTTAATACATGCAATTCATATCAATTGGACAAAATATGAATTTGAGTATAGGCGGACAACACAATTCATATCAACCAACATAACAAATATATTTAACCCTTATTACATAATCGATTGACATCACAAGATAGCACCGTACATATATCATGCTTGATCACGTACGTGTACCAATACAAGTAGCAAAGCATCCATATTTGACATCTAAATCGATCATCATCATAGAGGGTGTAACCTTCCTGGTGAATGACAACCGGATCATTGTTTTCTTTAATAAGAGGAATGGGCATATTGTGCCATCCTTCATGTACATGTCACGAACAACTGTAGTCCAGTTCTTCTATATCAAGATTTCAAGAGTGGGTTGACACCCATGTTACATGTATCTGCACACACGAAGTTAATGTTACTAGAAAGTTTGATGCATTTTTACAATATGTACTATATAAAGGGCAAAGCAAAACTTCCATAAATCACTACGTCGTCCATTGAATATGTAACTACATAAAGTAGATACAATTAGTTGAAGAATCATAACATGTTGGAAATATACCCAAGAGGCCATAATAAATGTTATTATTTGTTTCCATGTTTGTAATTAATATTTTATTTTATGTGCTATAATTCAATGGTTCTCGAGTCTACATATAAACAAGATTCAAAGGAAGACCCCTTTGTAGGTGCGGAATAATAAACTTCAAGTAGATCTCTAGTCTCGCCTCTAGTACTAGCTCATGTATTGTTGATGCTCTTATTTTACCGTTTGATGACCCACAAATTTAAGGGATCAATCGTATTCCTTTGGATAAGTAAGGGTATCGAACCAAACATTGGGCAAAAGGAAAGGACGGGCAGTTTTCAGCCAGGTATTCAGTGCAAGTGCTGCAAAATGTGATAGCAAGTAGTTTTGTAGCAATATAGTTTGTAACAAGCAACAATTATAACAAGAGTGCAACAAGGCGGCTCAATCATATTTTTAGGAAAGGGTAAGGCAAAAGTGTTTATTATAGAGAGCAAAGCGTTCTCAAGGACACATGTGAATAATTTTCTAGTCTTGTTTATCATATTTAGTTGATTCACATTCATTATTCTGATAATTTGATATATGTGGGTGGACCGGCGCTAAGGTGTTGTTCTTAATTGAACAAACAACCTACTTATGATTACTCCTCTCCCAAGCATCCGCAACTACAAAAGAAGAATTAAGATAAATCTGACCATAGAATGAAACAGTATGGATCTAAATCAGCCCCTTATGGAATAATGCATACAGTAGGGTTTAAGATTCTGTCACTAGCTCTCGCAATCCTTCATTTACTTATTACTTCCATAATGCCTTCCCTTAGTCCCAAGGATGATGAAGTGTCATTTAGTTGACGTTCACATGACACCACTAAAGGAAGAAGAACATACACATCATCAAAATATTGAACGAATACCGACTTCAAATGATTACTTATAACAAGACTTCTCCCATGTCATTAAGAAAAAAGTAACTACTCAAAAATCATGTGCATGTTCAAGATCAGGGGAGTATTGAATATGATTAAGGATATGAACATATAATATTCCACCAAATAAATCAACTAGCATCAACTACAACATGTAATCAACACTACTAGCAACCCATAGGTACCAATCTAAGGTATTAGGACAAAGATTGAATACAAGAGATGAACTAGGGTTTGATATGAGATGGTGCTAGTGAAGATGTTGATGAATATTGGTCCTCCCACGATAAGAGGAGTATTGGTGATGTCGATGGCTTCGATTTTCCCCTCCCGAAGGGAATTCTCCTAAAATAATGACCAAAAACATTATAAATAACACTCAGAAAACATGATGCAAAATGGATGTATCAACTCCCCCAATCTTAGACCTCGCTTGTCCTTAAGTGAAAGTTCAACTCGATAATCATGACCACATGTTTGGAGAGAGAAGTGTCGATTATGCAAAAATATGAACATAGAAGCTGTTGGGGAACGTCGCATGGGAAACAAAAAATTCCCTACGGACACGCAAGACCTATCATGGTGATGATCATCTACGAGAGGGGAGATCGGATCCACATACCCTTGTAGATCGCTAAGCGGGAAGCATTAAGAAACGCAGTTGATATAGTCAAACGTCTTCGCGATCTGAATCGCAAGCGTCCGACGAACTCCGTCCCGATCTAGTACCGTACGGACGGCACCTCCTCGTTCAGCACACGTACAACTTGATGACGATCTCCGCCTTCTTGATCCGGCAAGAGAGACGAAGAGGTAGCTGAATTCTCCGGAAGCACGAAGGCATGGCGGTGATGGTGGTGGAGCTACTCCGGTAGGGCTTCGTCGTGCCGTACTGAACTAGCTACAGGGTGTCATGAAGTAGTGGAGGGAGAGAGGGCTGCAGTATGGCTTGAGGTGCCAAAAGCCTCTCTCACTTCCACTATATATAGGTGGGAGGGAGGGTGGCTCCCTAGGGAAAAATCCCTAGGGTTCGGACGACACAAGAGGAGAGGGAGGAGTCCTCCTCCAACACAACTTGGAAGGTGGAGTCCTCCTCCCCCAGTTCGGCTTGCCCACCTCTCCTTTCCTTTTTCTCCTTCTTCGGCCGAAGTGGCCCTTCTTGGGCTGGCCACCAGCCCACTAAGGGATGGTTTTCCACCCTTGGGCCTGTTTGGTTCTATCTCGAGTGGGTGGCCCCTCCCGGTGGAACTCTGGAAACCATTCGTCATTCCCGGTACTTTACCGGTAATGCCCAAAAACCTTCCAAAAGCGAAATGGATGCTTCCTATATATCAATCTTCATCTCCAGACCATTTAGAAAACCCTCGTGACGTATGGGATCTCATCCAGGACTCCGAACAACATTCGGTTACCAACATCAATAATTCAACTATACCGAAACGTCACCGAACCTTAAGTGTGCAGACCTTGCGGGTTCGAGATCTATGTAGACATGACTGAGACACTCTTCAGTCAATATCCAATAGCGGGACCTAGATGCCCATATTGTATCCTACATATTCTACAAAGATCTTATCGGTTGAACCTCTATGTCAAAGATTCAGTTAATCCTGTATATCATTCCCTTTGTCCTTCGGTATGTTACTTGCCCGAGATTCGATCATCGGTATCTCCATACCTATTTCAATATCGTTACCGGCAAGTCTATTTACTCGTTTAGTAATACAAGATCTCGTGGCTAACTCTTTATTCACATTGCTTACAAGGCTTGTTTGTGATGTTGTATTACCGAGTGGGCCCCGAGATACCTCTCCGTCATACGGAGTGACGAATCCTAGTCTTGATCCATGCTAACTCAACAGACACCTTCGGAAGTACATGTAGAGCACCTTTATAGTCACCGAGTTATGTTGTGACTTTTGATACACAGGCATTCCTCTGGTGTCAACGAGTTACATGATCTCATGGTCATAGGAATGTATACTTGACATGCGGAAAATAATAGCAACAAAATAACACGATCACATGCTACGTTTATAGTTTAGGTCTTTTCCATCACACAATTCTCCTAATGATGTGATCCCGTTATCAAGTGATAACACTTGTCTATGGCCAGGAAACCTTAACCATCTTTGATCAATGAGCTACTCAACTAGAGGCTCACTACAGACATTGTTTTGTCTATATATCCACACATTATTTGTGTTTCCATTCAATACAATTCTAGCATGGATAATAAAAGATTATTTTGAAATAGGAAATATAATATTAAATATTTTATTATTGCCTCTAGGGCATATTTCCAACATTTTGGTAATCAACTTGGGAATCCCCATTGTGATAATGGGGTAATCTAGGAACATAGGTTGTTATGCGTTTTCATCCTACTTTCTCCGATAGAAACTTTGGGGTACTCTTTAAAGTTCTTTGTGTTGTATTGAATACGATGAATCTGAAATTATTTGGTGTTATTTTATTACGAAATCTAGGGACTTTTATGACACTTATTTGGATGAATCAATAGAATGATCAGAAAGGATAATTTTGAGGTGGTTTGCTACCTACAACAATTTTATCTTATGTTCTCTGCTATTGATAAGAACGTTGGAATGATTCTTTATCGCACGTTGAGGGACGGTTATATGATTCGATTATGCTAGCATTGTTGAGAGATTTCAGTAGTGAAAGTATGAACCCTATGTCTTGTTTCTAAGCATTGCAATAATGTTTGTGCTCACTTTGACTACTTGCTACCTTGCTGTTTTTATTTATTCAGATTAGAAAAACCTTTATCTAGTATCCATATTACACATGTATCACCATATCTTCGCTAAACTAGTGCACCTATACAATTTTCCATTATATTTGGTGTGTTGGGGACACAAGAGATAACTTGTATGTGATTGAAGGGTTGTTTGAGAGAGGCCATGTTCATCCTACACCTCCCATAGATTGATAAACCTTAGGTCGTACACTTGAGGTAAATTTGCTAATATCCTACAAAACTCTACGTTTTGAGTCCCAACAGAGTCTACAAGAATAAAGTTGTGTTCGAGACATCAGAGGTTGAGGTTTGAAATTCAACGATCTCTATGAATTCAAGGTTTAAAATAGACTTCACTTGGTTCCCAACCCTTAGTTTACCACGAGAAACATGCTCCTCATGCACAATGTGTGCATGCGACATGCTGTAGATGCCAATTGGGGTGATGCACATGCCCTACCCTGATGCAATGTTCAAGTGCATACCACAGGTCGACCGACAACACTACCTTTTATTGTGAAGTCTTGGTTCAAACGCATTACGAACTCACGGTTACTAAAGCATCTCGGGGCCCACAGCTTTTAACTCTACAAAAATATTAATATAATAATTCTTGATTCTTGCGTGCTTTTATAAAGGCAAGCACTTTTAGCTACCCCTAACGGAACCTGTCCTTATAGCAAGAGCAGGTAAGGCCCTTTATAAACAAATCAAAATCTATTCCGAGGCTCCATCGTGATACGTCCATTTTGCATCATGCTTTCATGTTGATATTTATTGCTTTTTGGGCTGTTATTACACTTCGAGGTACAATACTTATGCCTTTTGTCTCTTATTTTGCAAGGTTTACATGAAGAGGGAGAATGCCGACATCTGGAATTCTGGCCTGAAAAAGGAACAAGTTTGAGATGCCTATTCTCCGCAACTCCAAAAGCCGTAAAAATCAACGTGGATTTTTTTTTGAATATATAAAAAATACAGGGTGGAAGAGGTACCATAGGAGCGCCACCTGGAGGCCACAAGCCTGCCAGGCCTGGCCTACCCCCCTGGCCGGGGCTGGAGGGCTTGTGGGCCCCCTGTGGCCCCTCCGGTGCTCATCTTTTTCTATATGAAGGGTTTCGTCTGGAAAAAAAATCACAAGGGAGCTTTTTCGTGGATTCGCCGCCGCCACGAGGCGGAACTTGAGCAGAACCAATCTAGAGCTCCGGCAGGACGATCCTGCCGGGGAAACTTCCCTCCCGGAGGGGGAAATCGTCGCCATCGTCATCACCAACACTCCTCTCATCGAAGGGGACTCGTCACCATCAACATATTAATCAGCACCATCTCATCTCCAAACCCTAGTTCATCACTTGTAACCAATCTCCGTCTCACGACTCCGATTGGGACTTGTAAGGTTGCTAGTAGTGTTAATTACTCCTTGTAGTTGATGCTAGTTGGATTATTTGGTGGAAGAGTTTATGTTCAGATCCTTGATGCTACTCATTACCTCTCTAGTCATGAATATGATTATGCTTTGTGAGTAGTTACTTTTGTTCCCGAGGACATGGGATAAGTCATGCTAATAGTAGTCATGTGAATTTGGTATTCGTTCGATATTTTGATGTGTTCTATATTGTTTCTCCTCTAGTGGTGTTATGTGAACGTCGACTACATAACACTTCACCATTATTTGGGCCTAGAGGAAGGCATTGGGAAGTAGTAAGTAGATGATGGGTTGCTAGAGTGACACAAGCTTAAACCCTAGTTTATGCGTTGCTTCGTAAGGGGCTGATTTGGATCCACTAGTTTAATGCTATGGTTAGACTTTTTCTTAATTCTTCTTTCGTAGTTGTGGATGCTTGCGAGAGGGGTTAATCATAAGTGGGATGCTTGTCCAAGTAAGGGCAGTACCCAAGCACTGGTCCACCCACATATCAAACTATCAAAGTAACGAACGCGAATCATATGAACATGATGAAAACTAGCATGACAGAAATTCCCGTGTGTCCTCGGGAGCGTTTTTCCTCCTATAAGACTTTGTCCAGCTTGTCCCTTGCTACAAAAGGGATTGGGCCACTTTGCTGCACCGTTGCTACTTTTGTTACTTGTTACTTGCTATGAATCATCTCACCATACAATCACTTATTACCGATAATTTCAGTGCTTGCAGATATTACCTTGCTGAAAACCACTTGTCAGATCCTTCTGCTCCTCGTTGGGTTTGACACTCTTACTTATCGAAAGGACTACGATTGATCCCCTATACTTTTGGGTCATCAAGACTCTTTTCTCGCGCCGTTGCCGGGGAGTGAAGCGCCTTTGGTAAGTGGAACTTGGTAAGGAAACATTCATATAGTGTGCTGAAATTCATTGTCACTTGTCATTATGGATACTAATCCTTTGAGGGGCTTGTTCGGGGTATCTTCACCTCGAACGGAAGCACAAATAGTTGCTCCTCAACCTGCTGCACCTACTGAAAATATTTTCTTTGAATTTCCTTCGGGTATGCTTGAGAAACTGCTGGCTAATCCTTTTACAGGAGATGGAACATCACATCCAGACTTGCATCTAATCTATGCAGATGAGGTTTGTGGTTTATTTAAGCTTGCGGGTTTGCCCGAGGATGAGGTCAATAAGAAGGTCTTTCCTTTATCTTTGAAGCATAAGGCGTTGGCATGGTATAGGCTATGTGATGATACTGGATCATGGGACTACAATCGGTTGAAATTAGAATTTCATCAAAAGTTTTATCCTATGCATTTAGTACATCGTGATTGGAATTATATTTATAATTTTTGGCCTCGTGACAGAGAAAGCATCGCTCAAGCTTGGGGGAGGCTTAAATCAATGTTATATTCATGCCCCAATCATGAGCTCTCGAGAGAAATTATCATTCAGAACTTTTATGCTCGGCTTTCTCATGATGATCGCACCATGCTTGATACTTCTTGTACCGGTTCTTTTATGAAGAGAGATATTGACTTCGAATGGAATTTATTGGAGAGAATTAAACGCAACTCTGAATATTGGGAGCTTGAAGAAGGTAAGGAGTCAGGTATGAATTTCTAGTTTGATTGTGTTAAATCCTTTGTTGAAACACATATTTTTGTGACTTTAGTGCTAAGTATGGACTTGACTCTGAGATAGTAGCTTCATTGTGTGAATCATTTTCTGCTCATGTTGATCTCCCCAAAGAGAAGTGGTTTAAATATCATCCTCCTTTAGAAGTCAATGTAGTTAAACCCAATCAGTTTGAAGAGAGAGAGTCATTGCCTATAATGATCCTGTTGTTCCCAGTGCTTACATTGAGAAACCACCTTTCCCTGTTAGGATAAAGGATCATTCTAAAGCTTCAACTGTGATACATAGATGCTACATTAGAATACCTACACCCCCTGAGCAAATTAGAGTTGAACCTAGAATTGCTATTATCAAAGATGTTTTGTCCAACGATGTTGAGCGACATAATATTCACTTCAGTGAAGATGCTGCTAGAATTGCTAAACCTCACGCTAGAGGCAAACATAGGCCTGTTGTTGGCACGCCTGTTGTTTTTGTTAAGATAGGAGATCATTTCTATCACGGTTTATGTGACGTGGGTGCTAGTGTTAGTGCAATACCTCAATCCTTATATGATGAAATCAAAGATGAAGTTGCACCTATTGAGATAGAGCCTATTGATGTCACTATTCATCTTGCCAATAGAGATACTCTCTGCCCTGTGGGAATTGTTAGGGATGTTGAAGTCTTGTGTGGTAAAACGAAGTATCCTGCTGATTTCCTTATTCTTTCTACCACCCAAGATAGCTTTTGTCCCATCATATTTGGCAGACCCTTGCTCAATTCCGTCAATGCTCATATTGATTGTGAGAAGCAAACTGTCACTTTTGGCTTTGAAGGTGTGTCACATGAGTTCAATTTCTCCAAGTTTGGTAGACAACCTCATGAAAAGGAGTTGCCTAGTAAGGATGAAACTATTGCCTTAGCTTCTATTGCTGTGCCTCCTACTGATCCCTTAGAGCAATACTTGCTTGAGCATGAAAATGATATGCATATGGATGAAAGGGATGAGATAGATAGAGTTGTCTTAGAACAAAATCCTATCCTTAAGAATAGTCTGCCTGTTGAACTGCTTGGGGATCCGCCCCCACCAAAGGGTGATCCTGTGTTCGAGCTTAAACAGTTGCCTGATACTCTTAAGTATGCTTATCTTGATGAAAAAGAGATATATCATGTCATAATTAGTGCTAGCCTCTCAGAGCATGAAGAAACGAAATTACTAAAAACTCTGAGTAAGCACCGTGCTGCTATTGGATATACTCTTGATGATCTAAAGGGCATTAGTCCCACTCTATGCGAGCACAAGATAAAAATTGATCCTGATTTCAAACCAATTGCTGATCATCAAAGGAGATTAAATCCTAAGATGACGGAGGTAGTAAGAAAAGAAATACTAAACCTCCTGGAGGCAGGTATAATTTATCCTGTTGCTCATAGCGATTGGGTAAGTCCGGTGCATTGCGTCCCTAAGAAGGGAGGCATTACCATTGTCCCTAATGATAAGGATGAATTGATCCCACAGAGGATTATTACTGGCTATAGGATGGTGATCGATTTTAGGAAATTGAATAAAGCCACTAGGAAAGATCATTACCCATTGCCTTTTATCGACCAAATGCTAGAAAGACTGTCTAAACACACACACTTCTGCTTTCTAGACAGTTATTCTGGTTTCTCCCAAAGACCAGTTGCACAATCTGATCAGGAGAAAACCACTTTCACGTGCCCTTTCGGTACCTTTGCTTATAGACGTATGCCTTTTGGCTTATGTAATGCCCCTTCCACCTTTCAAAGATGTATGATGGCTATATTCTCTGACTTTGTGAAAAGATTGTTGAGGTTTTCATGGATGACTTTTCCGTTTACGGGTCTTCTTTCGATGATTGCCTCAGCAACCTTGATTGAGTCTTGCAGAGATGTAAAGACACCAATCTTCTCTTGAATTGGGAGAAGCCCACTTTATGGTTAATGAAGGCATTGTCTTAGGACATAGAATTTCTGAAAGAGGTATTGAAGCCGATGAGGCTAAGGTTGATGCAATATAGAAAATGCCATACCCCATAGATATCAAAGGTATAAGAAGTTTCCTTGGTCATGCTGGTTTCTATAGAAGGTTCATTAAGGACTTCTCTAAGATTTCTAGGCCTCTTACCAATCTCTTGCAAAAGGATATTCTTTTGTTTTTGACGATGATTGTGAGGAAGCCTTCGAAATACTTAAGAGGGCTTTGATAACTGCACCTATTGTTCAACCACCTGATTGGAACTTACCTTTTGAAATCATGTGTGATGCTAGTGATTATGCTGTTGGTGTTGTCCTAGGGCAAAGAGTTGATAAGAAGTTGAATTATATTCACTACGCTAGTAAAACTCTAGATAGTGCCCAAAGAAACTATGCTACTGCGGAAAATGAATTTTTAGCAGTCGTGTTTGCATGTGAAAAGTTCAGGTCTTACATAGTTGATTTCCAAGTCACTATTCACACTGATCATGTTGCTATTAAGTACCTCATGGAGAAGAAAGACGCTAAACCTAGACTTATCAGATGGGTTCTCTTGCTACAAGAATTTTATTTGCACGTTGTCGACAGGAAGGGTGTTGATAACCCAGTAGCAGATAACTTGTCTAGGTTGGAGAACGTTCTTGATGACCCACAACCTATTGATGATAGCTTTCCCGATGAGCAACTGAATGTCATCAATGCTTCACGTAGTGCACTGTGGTATGCTGATTATGCAAACTATATTATTGCCAAATATATACCACCTAGTTTCACATACCAGCAAAATAAGAAATTCTTCTTTGACTTGAGACATTACTTTTGGGATGATCTCACCTTTATAAGGAAGGAGTAGATGGTGTTATTAGACGTTGTGTACCTGAGCATGAACAGGGACAGATCCTACAGAAGTGTCACTCCGAGGCCTACGGAGGACACCATGCGGGAGACAGAACTGCACACAAGGTATTCCAATCAGGTTTCTATTGGCCCACTCTCTTCAAGGATGCCCGTAAGTTTGTCCTGTCTTGTGACGAATGTCAAAGAATAGGTAATATTAGTAAATGTCAGGAAATGCCTATGAACTATTCACTTGTCATTGAACCATTTGATGTTTGGGGCTTTGATTATATGGGACCTTTTCCAAAATCCAACGGGTATACTCATATCCTAGTTGATGTTGATTGCGTCACTAAGTGGGTAGAAGCTATCCCCACTAGTAGTGCTGATCACAACACCTCTATCAGGATGCTTAAAGAAGTTATTTTCCCTAGATTTGGAGTCCCTAGATATCTAATGACCGACGGTGGTTCACATTTCATTCATGGTGCTTTTCGTAAAACGCTTGCTAAGTACGATGTCAACCATAGAATTGTGTCTCCTTATCACCCTCAGTTTAGTGGTCAAGTAGAGCTAAGCAATAGAGAGATTAAACTAATTCTCCAAAAGACTGTCAACAGGTGTAGAAAGAATTGGTCTAAGAAGCTCGATGACACACTGTGGGCTTATAGAACTGCCTATAAGAATCCCATGGGCATGTCTCTGTACAAAATGGTGTATGGTAAAGCATGTCATTTACCTCTTGAGCTAGAGCATAAAGCTTATTGGGCAATCAAAGAGCTAAACTTTGATTTCAAACTTGCCGGTGAGAAGAGGTTATTTCACATTAGCTCGCTTGATGAATGGAGAACTCATGCATATGAAAATGCCAAGTTGTTCAAAGAAAAGGTTAAGAGGTGGCATGATAAGAGGATACAAAAGCATGAGTTCAATGTAGGTGATTATGTCTTGCTATACAATTCTCGTTTAAGATTTTTTGCAGGCAAGCTTCTCTCTAAATGGGAAGGTCCCTATATTGTTGAGGAAGTATATCATTCTGGTGCTATCAAAATCAACAACACGGAAGGTAATTGTCCGAGAGTGGTAAACGGGAAGAGAATCAAGCATTATATCTCAGTACTCCCATAAATGTTGAGAAGAACATTATCAATACCATAACTCTGGAGGAGTACATAAGGGATATTTATCAGCCTGTTTTAGACTCCGAAAACAAGGAGGTATGTGATTCGGTAAGTAAATCGACTCCAAAACTTTTCCCATAGCAATTTTCCTCCGTTTTGGAATATTTGAAAAAATAGAAAAATTTAAAGCAGTCCGGAAAGTGCCCGAGGAGGCGACAAGCCTCCTAGGCCCGGCCTACCCCCCTGGCCGGGGCTAGAGGGCTTGTGGCCACCTCGTGCGCCTCCCGGACTCCGTTTTCGTGCGGAGTACTCCTTCTGGTCTGGAAAAAATCGTTAGATATTCTCCCGAAAGGTCTAACCTTTGTATCACACAGATTTCCTCTGTTTTCATTTCGAGCTTGTTTCTGCTGCAGATCTAGATCGCTATGACGTCCCCAAAAGCTCCGAAGGACAAGATCTTCGAGAAGGTCATCAATACTTACCTAGCGGGAGTGCTGCAACACCCTCAATCTATCGAGATGCGTGAGGGGATGTTGCACATCCGTGATGTTGAGGGGCCCAAGAAGACCGGAAGCGTGGAGACAAGGCTCGAAGCAATGGAGCAACAAGTCTTCAAGTGCCAAGGGACGGTGGAGCGTGGACTCAACGCCAACCACATGATGATCACGGAGTTCACCAACAAGCACATGATTGATGTCAATGACATTGGGAAGCACCTCTCCAGGCTCTATGACAGGGTTGATCAACTCCAGGCCCACATCTATGACCTGCAGAACCAAAACTGTGAGTATGAGTATATATTTAAATCAATACGGTTGGCTGCAGATTTGAGGATTCCGGAGACTCGTTCATCTTTCCATGATGGAGCACATATGCCTTGGAAGATGGAGGATCAAGCCCATGTTGCAACAACTCCACCACCATCACCTCCAAAGGAAGACAACTGAGCATGGGTATGGGCAATCCCCTTGGCTTGTGCCAAGCTTGGGGGAGTTGCCCCGGTATCGTATCACCATCATATCTTTTGCCTTTTCCTTTGTTTTAGTTTGTTTCTTTTCAGTTTTCTCTTTCTCTAGTAGAATAAAAGTCTTAGTGTATTA
Organism: Hordeum vulgare subsp. vulgare; assembly: GCF_904849725.1. Taxonomy (NCBI): domain Eukaryota; kingdom Viridiplantae; phylum Streptophyta; class Magnoliopsida; order Poales; family Poaceae; genus Hordeum; species Hordeum vulgare. The sequence continues at coordinate 617,622,530 of NC_058519.1, read as the reverse complement.
GTCTTGAGTTTTGCTTTGTGTTACCCCCGATGTATTCGAGATCGTGAGCCATATAATAAAGAGTGACTTAGTTGAAGGGCTTTGCCTCTTGCCATGATCAAAATATCGAGAAAGATAAAAAGCATGAGAGATCATATAGTGATCTTATGGGAAGTGATGGCTTCACATATAAAAAGGATGATGATTGAAACTTGTTGAGGGTAGACAAACGTAGACCTTGGTCATTGTTGCAATTAATAGGAAGTGATAAAGAAGGAGAGGTTCACATATAAATATATCATCTTTGACACCATCTATGATTGTGAACACTCACTAAACTATTGCATGCCTAGAAGTAGATGTTGGACAAGGAAGACAACATAATGAATTGTGTTTGCTTGGCTCCGAACAATGTTATATGACTAGAGATCCCTTAGCATGTGTCGATCGCTTCCACCTCATATTAGCCAAAACTCCCGCACCAAGTAGAGATACTACTTGTGCATCCATAAACCTTCAACCTAGTTTTGCCATGAGAGTCCACCATACGTACCTATGGATTGAATAAGATCCCTCAAGTAAGTTGTCATCGGTGCAAGCAATAAAAATTGTTGCCTAATATGTATGATCTATTAGTGTGTGGAAAATAAGCTTTGTACGAACCTGTGATGAGGAAGACATAAAAGCGACAGACTGCATAATAAAGTTCTTTATCGCAGGAGGCAATATAAAGTGACGTTCCTCCGCACTAAGAGGACACGCATCCAAACCTCAAAAGTGCATGACAACCTCTGCTTCCCTCTGCGAAGGGCCTATCTTGTACCTTTACTTTTTGCCCTTGAAAGAATCATGGTGATCTTCACCAATTCCTTGTTTTGCCTTTATCTTGGCTAACGTCACATGCTAGGGAAAGATCTATATTCATATGTCAACTTGGAGGTAAGTATTCATGAATTATTATTGTTGACTTTACCCTTGAGGTAAGCAGTTGGGAGGCAAAACTATAAGCCCTATCTTTCTCTGTGTCCAGCTGAAACTTTGATCTCATGAGTACCACGTGAGTAGTAGCAATTGTAGAGAACGAAAAGAGGATTGAGTATGTGGATTTGCTTTACAAGCTCTTATTTGACTCTTTCTGATGTTGTGATAAATTGCAATTGCTTCAATGACTAAAGGCTATCGGTTGTTGATTCTCGGTAAGGTTCTTGATCCATGCTTTACTTTGCGAAGGAATTATCACTTTAGCATCAGAGATTATATGTTGGTATTGTTGTTCTGATCATGATCATGATGCCTGCATGTTTGTATCTTGTTTTGTCGACACCTCTCTCCCTAAACATGTGGACATATTTAATTAGCTAGGCTTTCGCTTGAGGACAAGCGAGGTCTAAGCTTGGGGGAGTTGATATGTCCATTTTGAATCATGCTTTCATGTTGATATTTATTGCTTTTTGGGCTGTTATTACACTTCGAGGTACAATACTTATGACTTTTCTCTCTTATTTTGCAAGGTTTACATGAAGTGGGAGAATGCCGACAGCTGGAATTATGGCCTGAAAAAGGAGCAAGTTTGAGATGCCTATTCTGCGCAACTCCAAAAGCCGTGAAAATGAACGTGGAATTTTTTGGGAATATATAAAAAATACTGGGCGGAAGAGGTACCAAAGGGGTGCCACCTGGAGGCCACAAGCCTGCCAGGCCCGGCCTACCCCCCTGGCCGGGTCTGGAGGGCTTGTGGGCCCCCCTATGGCCCCTCCAGCGCTCATCTTTTGCTATATGAAGGGTTTCATCCGGAAAAATCAGAAGGGAGCTTTTTCGTAGATTCGCCGCCGCCACGAGGCGGAACTTGAGCAGAACCAATCTAGAGCTACGGCAGGACGATCCTGCTGGGGAAACTTCCCTCCCGGAGGGGGAAATCGTCGCCATCGTCATCACCAACATCCTCTCATCGGAGGGGACTCGTCACCATCAACATCTTCATCACCACCATCCCATCTCCAAACCCTAGTTCATCACTTGTAACCAATCTCCGTCTCACGACTCCGATTGGTACTTGTAAGGTTGCTAGTAGTGTTATTTACTCCTTGTAGTTGATGCTAGTTGGATTATTTGGTGGAAGAGTTTATGTTCAGATCCTTGGTGCTACTCATTAACTCTCTGGTCATGAATATGATTATGCTTTGTGAGTAGTTACTTTTGTTCCTGAGGACATGGGATAAGTCATGCTAATAGTAGTCATGTGAATTTGGTATTCATTCGATATTTTGATGTGGTGTATCTTGTTTCTCCTCTAGTGGTGTTATGTGAACGTCGACTACATAACACTTCACCATTATTTGGGCCTAGAGGAAGGCATTGGGAAGTAGTAAGTAGATGATGGGTTGCTAGAGTGACAAAAGCTTAAACCCTAGTTTATGCGTTGCTTCGTAAGGGGCTGATTTGGATCCACTAGTTTAATGCTATGGTTAGACTTTTTCTTAATTCTTCTTTCGTAGTTGCGGATGCTTGCGAGCGGGTTAATCATAAGTGGGATGCTTCTCCAAGTAAGGGCAATACCCAAGCTCTGGTCCACTGATACGTCTCCGTCGTATCTACTTTTCCGAACTCTTTTGCCCAGGTTTTGGACTCTAATTTGCATGATTTGATTGGAACAAACCCCGAGTGACGCTATTTTCAGCAGAATTGCCATGGTGTTGTTTTTGTGCAGAAATAAAAGTTCTCGGAATGTCCTGAAAATTTAGGAGATTTTTTCTGGAATAAAAGAAAAATACCTGCGCAGATATCCACCGGAGCGGGCGTGCCACTGGGCCACAAGCCCACAAGCCGCGGCCACCCCCCTAGGCCGTGTCGTGCAGGCTTGTGGGGCCCACGTGGCACCACTGCCCCCAAACTCAGCTATGTATCTTCCGTATCGCCCGGAAAAAAATCAAAGAGAAGGTTTCATCGCGTTTTACGATACGGAGGCGCCGCCACATCCTGTTCTTCATCTAGAGGGCAGATCTAGAGTCCGTTTCGGGCTCCGGAGAGGGGAAATCGTCGCCATCGTCATCATCAACCTTCCTCCATCAACAATTCCATGATGCTCTTCATCGTTTGTGAGTAATCTCATCGTAGGCTTGTTGGAAGGTGATGAGTTGGATGAGATCTATCATGTAATCGAGTTAGTTTTTGACGGGGATTGATCCCTAGTATCCAGTATGTTCTAGATTGATGTCGCTACTACTTGGATATGCTTAATGCTTGTCACTAGGGCCTGAGTGCCATGATTTCAGATCTCAACCTATTATGTTGTCGCCAATATATATGTGTTCTAGATCCTATCTTGCAAGTTGTACTCACCTACTATGTGTTATGACCCGGCAACCCCGGAGGGACAATAGCCGGAACCACTACCGGAGATGACCATAGTATGAGGAGTTCATGTATTCACCGCGTGTTAATGTGTTGGTCCGCTTCTTTATTAAAAGGAGAACCTTAATATCCCATAGTTTCCATTAGGATCCCGTTTCCACGGGAGGGATGGACAATAGATGTCATGCAAGTTCTTTTCCCTAAGCACGTCTGACTACATATGGAATACATGCCTACATTAGATTGACGAACGGGAGCTAGTTACATATCTCTCTGTGTTATAGTTGTTACATGATGAATCATATCCGTCAAACTCATCCATCACCGATCCACTGCCTATGAGTCTTTTACTACTGGTCCTTGCTACGTTACTTTGTCTAGGCTTGTCCCTTGCTACAAAAAGGGATTGGGCCACTTTGCTGCTACTGTTGCTACCGCTGTTACTCTGTTGCTGTTGCTACTGCTATTCCTTGCTACTCCACTGTTACTTGTTGCAAGATCTTTTCTGACACTGTTGTCGGGGAAGAATAGTTACTCGCCCACGTGCAACCTACCTGCGCCATTGATACAACAGTTAGGAATAGTCTGCCGTCAACAGATCGTTTCTGGCACCGTTGCTATCATACTACTTTGCTACTGATACTTTGCTTACAGACACTAATCTTTCAGGTGTGGTTCAATCTGACAAACTCAGCTGCTCATACTTGAGAATATTCTTCCGCTTCTCCTTTGGCGAACCAACAAATTTGGGTTGAATACTCTACCCTCAAAAACTGTTGCGACCCCCTATACTTGTGGGTTATCAAGACCTTTTTTGGCGCCATTGCTAGGGAAGCGCAACTATATTCTCTGAGTCACTTGGGATTTTCATCTGCTGATCACTATGAGGAATCCGAAAGATGCAAGAACTAAAATATTGCCTTCCAGTACGAGGAGAGGTAAGGAATTGCCATCTAGCTCTGCACTTGATTCACCTTCAGTTTTGAGTAAGTTTGCGACATCACCTCCTGCTAGAAATCTTGATATGTCGCCTGTGCTTGATGATGCTACTTCTGCTGCCCATGATGCTTATGATGATGCTATGCTTGATACTATGCATGATGATGCTATGCTTGATACTATTCCTAATGATGCTATGCTTGATACTATGCCTGATGATGCTATGCCTGATACTACTTTGCCACTTGGTGCATTCCTTGATTCACATATTGCTAGAGTTGCTGCTAGACGTGATGATACTTCTGAAACTGCTGATACTATTGAAGTAGAATCTGCTATTTTGCCTGCTAGAACTAGCTCTCCTATGCCTGAATTGCCTGATATGCCTGATACGCGTTATAATATGGAGGGAGAGATAGCTGAGGATTTTCTTGCGTGTAAGGATAGCTATGATGTTCAGAAATTACTGCACAAGTGGAAAGAAAAATCTCTGAATGCTAGGATGAAATACGACCCGAAGTTTGCTACTTCGCCTATCTTTGTGACCGATAAGGATTATGAATTCTCTGTCGACCCTGAGTTAATCACTCTTGTCGAATCTGATCCTTTTCACGGTTATGAGTCTGAAACGGTTGTAGCCCATCTTACCAAACTGCACGATATAGCCACCCTATTCACTAGTGAGGAAAAGATCCGCCACTACTACATGCTCAAGCTGTTTCCTTTCTCGCTAAAGGATGATGCTAAAACCTGATTCACTTCTCTTACTCCTGGTTGTGTGCGTAGCCCCCAGGATATGGTCTACTACTTCTGTGAAAAATATTTCCCTGCCCATAAGAAGCAAGCTGCCTTGCAGGAAATATACAACTTTGCTCAAGCTGAAGAAGAGAGTCTCCCACAAGCTTGGGGGAGGCTCATCCAGCTACTGAATGCTTTGCCTGATCACCCTCTTGAGAAGAATGAAATACTTGATATCTTCTATAATGGACTTACCGATGCTTCCAAAGACCATCTAGATAGTTGTGCTGGTAGTGTTTTTAGGGAATGAACCGTAGAACAAGCTGAGATTCTGTTGAATAACATCTTGTGCAATGAGAATGGTTGGACTATTCCCGAACCACCTCCTAAGCCAACTCCGAAGAAAAGAGGGATTCTATTCCTCAGTCCTGAAGATATGCAAGAAGCCAAGAAATCTATGCGAGAGAAAGGCATTAAATCTGAAGATGTCAAAAATCTACCACCTATCAAAGAGATCCATGGTCTCGACAACCTGATACAGGTAGTAGAAGTAAATTCTCTACGTAGATTTGATGAGAGTGATATTCCTTTTCATAAACCTGCTAGCCTATGCATGGATGAATTTGATAACTTTGTTGCCAAACAACAGAGTTTCAATGATTATGTTAGCAGACAATTGGAAAATAATGCTCGTATGCTTAGTCATTTAAGTGCTTGTGTGGACAGAAACGTCAACGATCTTAAGATTTTGAGTAAACATGCCTCTATGGTTACTACTCAGGTAGAACAAGTACTTAAAGCTCAAAATGACTTGCTCAATGAGTTGAATGAAAACTCCGTCAGAGTCGTCACTAGAGGCGGTAGAATGACACAGGAACCTTTGTATCATGAGGGTCATCTGAAGAGAACTGAACAAAATTCTCAAGGAGTTAGCACTGATGCACCTAGTCATCCTAGAAAGAAGAAGAAAGATGATAGGGATTTGCACGCTAGCAACCCTGTTGCTGCTACACCTAAGAGTCCAAACGATGTCTCTGCCTCTGATGCTGAAACACAATCTGGTGATGAAAATGAGCCTAATGATAATATCAATAGTGATGTTCATGATGATGCTCAACCTAGCCATGATAAGGATGTGGAGATTGAACCTGATCTTGATAACCCACAGCCTAAGACTAAGAGATACGATAAGAATGACTTCGCTGCTAGGAAGCACGACAAAGAAAGGGAACCATGGGTTCAGAAACCCATGCCCTTTCCTCCCAAACCATCCAAGAAAAAGGATGATGAGGATTTTGAGCGATTCGTTGAAATGATCAGACCTGTCTTTGTGCAAATGCGTTTGACGGATATGCTCAAGATGTCTCCGTATGCTAAGTACATGCAAGATATTGTGACTAATAAGAGGAGGAGACCTAAGGTTGAGATTTCCACCATGCTCGCTAATTATACCTTCAAGGGTGGAACTCCTGAGAAACTAGGTGATCCCGGTGTGCCCACTATACCTTGCTCCATTAAAGGCAACTCCGTTATGCGATCTTGGAGCCGGTGTTAGTGTTATGCCTCTCTCTCTTTATCGTAGGCTTGAATTGGATAAATTCACACCCACTGAAATCTCTCTGCAAATGGCCGACAAATCAACTGCTTTCCCTATCGGCATTTGCGAGGATGTGCCTGTTATGGTTGCTAAGACCACTATCTTATCAGACTTTGTTATCTTGGATATTCCCGAGGACGATGCCATGGCTGTCATCCTCGAAAGACCCTTTTTAAACACCGAAGGGGCTGTTATAGATTGCAACAAAGGCAATGTCACTTTCCATGTCAACGGTAATGAGAATACGGTGCACTTTCCGAAGAAACAATATCGAGTACATTGCATCAATGCTATCGAAAAAAATTCATCGATTCTTATTGGGAGCTTTGAATGCCATATTCCTCATGTCAAGATGAAGTATGATTTGCTTGTTGGGTAGATACACATACCCATTGAGGTGACCTAGTGACTATTCAAAAAATTCTCCGTTCTCTTTTGCGATTGGAGTAGTTTTGTCGAGGGGATTTGATCAACCCCATTGACGGATTTTCTTTCGATGACCATGAGATGGATGAATCGAGGAGTCACAAACCTCTGTTCCAAGCTTTCACTTTAGGTTGCTTAGAAGAAAAATGATAGATTTAGTTTAGTTTTCCCTGTTTTCTGTTTTAGCGTCCGGTAGAAAAGTACCCCGAAAATAAAAGTTCTTCGAACGCTGTGAAAATCAAGTATGGTTTTTTCTGGAATTTTTGAAAAATACTGGGACAAAGAGTCTGTCTGGGGGCCACACCAGTGGGCCACAAGCCCTAGGGGCGCGGGCACGCCCCTGGCCGCGCCACCTAGGCTTGTGGGGCCCACTGGCACCCCTCCACTCATTCTTGCTCTCATATGGTTTCCTACCTCCAGAAAAAATCGTTTCGCAGCTCAAACCCGTGTTCTTGCTCCTCTTGCTGGGACTTTCGATCTCTTTGCTCAAATCACCGTTCTTTGAACTGTTTTGGGGAAATTACTCCTTGGTAAGTGACTCCTCCATTGGTCCAATTAATTTTTTGCTCTAGTGCCTTATACTCCGCATATTTTTGTTGCCTTGGTGACCATGTTCTTGAGCTTTGCATGCTAATTCTAGCTGGTCCCAAGTAGTTTTGATGTGTAATATGGCCTCTAGGCACTTGTGGGGGTAGTTGCTACGATTTTAGTTGAGCCTTGTTCACTTTTCCTTAGAATCACTAAAATTTTCAGAAATTTTCAGAGATATAAAAGGGAAAACAGGAGGATATTCTTAAGAGGCTCCTCAAGCCGTGACCCCTAGGATGATGGGAGTGAGAAGAAGACCAAGTATCTGGTTCCTCGAGTCGCGAAAGTTCGAGCGTGCGAGTGGCCAAGCGACGTGTTCTTACGCGCCGCTGGAATTTATGAGGACTTTTATCACTTGGTGAAGAACGCATGCCTTACTGCCTTTGTTGAAGATAAGTGTCCGCAATACCTCCTTCTCACTAATATCTTCGTACAAAGATTTAACTTCTATCCGAGGAAGAATCCTCCTATGGTTGAGTTTAAACTTTATGATATCCCCCACCGCATGACACTTCAGGATTTTTGCAATGTTTGCAAATTACCTTACGTTGGGTATATTCATGAACCTCGTCCACGGGACTTGGAAGCTTTCATCGATACAACTGTTGTAGGAGAGGAGAGAGGAGTGTCTTGCGCTAGAGCTGCTAGCATTCATTTTCCCATGCTTCGGCACTTCTCACTATTTGTGGGAAAATGTTTGATTGGCCGTGGGAAAGATGGGTCACTTAGTTCCCTAGATCTTGCGGTCTTGCGCGAAGCCCTTTATAACGATAAAACTTATAGCTTGGGAGCTATAGTAGCTGAACGGTTGAACCTGAACCGTTCTAAAGGTGTTGTCTATGGAGGTATCTACGCTACTCGTCTTGCTAGACACCTTGAGATACCTATTAGACTGGACGAGGAAGAAGAGATTCTTCTTCCCGAGAGATATCTAGATTACGATAGCATGGTCCGCCATGACTTTCTTGATAGAGATATAAATAGAAGGATGATTTATAACCTGGTATTTAGTTAGGGTACTCGTGAGACTATTACTTTGCCTGCTCCTTCTTTGTTCAATCTTCATGCAGGCAGGTACATTATTATGCCCTCGGACATCTACGCGTATTGGGGCCTAGCCCAACCACAGGTGCCCGTGCCCGAGCCGCCAGTCGAGTACCAGACGCCAGTTTATCAGTGGGAGCCAAAGGAGCTCACACAGTAGTGGCATCCTCAGTCCACTCCGGAGTACCTCGGAGCTGGTTATTTCCCTCCTTGGGAGTAGACCAACTTAGGCCAAAAGCCTAAGCTTGGGGGAGTACGTGTTCTCACCGACTTTACATTCTTGCTTATGCTTTCACTTTGTTCGTCAGTGTTCACACTTTGCCACTGTATCATCCATGATAGTTTATTTTCTTTTTCTCGTTTTCTATTCGTGTGTCTGTCTAGTTTGAAAAAAAAACAAAAATATTTTCTTTTTCTTCTTTTGCTTGTTGGGAGCTTTCCTGTGTAGATAGTTTTCTTTTTCTTTGGGTCAAGGTAGAAGATAATGGTTACAATGTTTAGTGGCTCTTGCATGCATACCTGTTTAGCTTTCAAAGAGCCATATTACTTTGTCTTCTCCTTTGTGTTTGCCTGCAGATTCCAGCGTAGTCCAATGCACGAGCACTCTTATTATTGTTCACATCGTTCGGTCGTGCAAGTGAAAGGCAATAATGACGATATATGATGAAGTGACTGAGCCTGGAAAAGCTGGTATGAACTCGATCTATTTTGTTTTTGAAACTATGACTAGCTCATCATGCCTGATTCAGCTTTGTTGTGAGAGAAACAAGTTTGCAATGACAACTTAGAGATCATAGTTGCTTATGCCATGCTTAATTAGCTAGGAGCTTATAATGGTTGGCCCTGGTTGCCAACATGAATGTTGAGATGACTATGATGTAGTATGATAGGATGGTATCCTCCTTTGAATGATTCAAGTGGCTTGACTTGGCACATGTTCACGCATGTAGTTGAAACAAAATCAACATAGCCTCTATGATGTTCATGTTCATGGTGATTTATGTCCTACTCATGCTTGCACCCAATGCTAGTTAATCTCAATGCATTTTGATGACTGTTGTCGCTCTCTAGTTGGTCGCTTCCCAGTCTTTTGCTAGCCTTCACTTGTACTAAGCGGGAATACTGCTTGTGCATCCACCTTCATAAACCCAAAGTTGTGCCATATGAGTCCACCATACCTACCTATGTGCGGTATCTACCTGCCGTTCCAAGTAAATTTGCATGTGCCACTCTCTAAATCTTAAAGAAATAATCTGTTTTGCATGCCCGAACCGCTCATGTGGGGACAGGGGGCTATTGGTATCTTCCATGCTAGGCGTGTTATCCTCGATATGTGTTTATTCACTATCATTCTCGAGAAAGGGGTCGGTAATTGGAATTCCCAGTTCCATGCTCAAATCTAAAAGATAATTGCAAACAAAACTCCCCCAGGTTGATGTTGGTATGGACGGTACCCGAGGATTCGGCTAGCTGTGGAGTGTGATTGATTGGTGGTGGGGGAGTCAAAACTTTACTTTTCTGTTTGGGAACCGCCTATAGGTTGTGTAGCGTGGAAGATGTTGAGAACTCTTAGTCATTGCGTTGACAATGAAAGCATGCCACAGAAAATTATTATCTCTGTTTTCAAAGCTTGAGCTCTAGCACCTCTGCAAATCAATGCTTCCCTCTGCGAAGGGCCTGTCTATTTATGTTCCTCTTGAGTCATCCTCCTATTACAAAGGCACCAATTAGAGAGCACCTCTGTCATTTTTATGCTTTGCTTTTAACAGTGTTGAGTATGACAGTGACTGGATCTTCATTGCCATGAATTACAATGTTTAGTCAGCCCTTGGTCTTTGAAGGTGCTCTGCATTTATATTTTGCGGTCTTAGAAAGAGCTAGCGAGATACCATCTATTCATATTGCTTCATGTTGTTTTGATTGAAGTGTTGACATTTGAGGCTTATTATTATTTGCTCTCTAGTTGATTATGCCATTGATATGAGTTTACCGTGAGACCTAGATGTCATTTGCTTATGTGGTTTGCTTGTGATCTTGCTGAAACTCTGGTTATGATTTAGACATAGTTGCAACAACAAGATCAAACAGAGTTCGTCAAAGTTTTTCTTTTGTCTCTTTCAGTTTGTCAACTGAATTGCTTGAGGATAAGCAAGGCTTTAAGCTTGGGGGAGTTGATACGTCTCCGTCGTATCTACTTTTCCGAACTCTTTTGCCCTTATTTTGGACTCTAATTTGCATGATTTGATTGGAACTAACCCAGACTGACGTTGTTTTCAGCAGAATTGCCATGGTGTTGTTTTTGTGCAGAAATAAAAGCTCTCGGAATGTCCTGAAAATTTACGGAGATTTTTTCCGGAATAAAAGAAAAATACCTGCGCAAAGATCCACAGGAGGGGGCGTGCCAGTGGCCCACAAGCCCACAGGCCGCAACCACCCTCCTAGGCCGCGCCGTGCAGGCTTGTGGGGCCCACGTGGCACCACCGCCCCCAAACTCAGCTCTATATCTTCCGTCTCGCCCGGAAAAAAAATCAGAGAGAAGGTTTCATCGCGTTTTACGATACGGAGGCGCTGCCACATCATGTTCTTCATCTGGAGGGCAGATCTGGAGTCCGTTTCGGGCTTCGGAGAGGGGAAAACTTCGCCATCGTCATCATCAACCTTCCTCCATCGACAATTCCATGACGCTCTTCATCGTTTGTGAGTAATCTCATCGTAGGCTTGCTGGACGGTGATGAGTTGGATGAGATCTATCATGTAATCGAGTTAGTTTTTGACGGGGATTGATCCCTAGTATCCACTATGTTCTAGATTGATGTTGCTACTACTTGGCTATGCTTAATGCTTGTCACTAGGGCTCGAGTGCCATGATTTCAGATCTGAACCTATTATGTTGTCACCAATATATGTGTGTTTTAGATCCTATCTTGCAAGTTGTAGTCACCTACTATGTGTTATGACCCGGCAACCCCGGAGTGACAATAGCCGGAACCACTCCCGGAGATGACCATAGTATGAGGAGTTCATGTATTCACCGCGTGTTAACGCGTTGGTCTGGTTCTTTATTAAAAGGAGAACCTTAATATCCTGTAGTTTCCATTAGGACCCTGCTGCCATGGGAGGGATGGAAAATAGATGTCATGCAAGTTCTTTTCCCTAAGCACGTATGACTACATACGGAATACATGCCTAATTAGATTGACGAACGGGAGCTAGTTACATATCTGTCTGTGTTATAGCTGTTACATGATGAATCATATTCGTCAAACTCATCCATCACCGATCCACTGCCTACGAGTCTTTTACTACTGGTCCTTGCTATGTTACTTTGTCTAGGCTTGTCCCTTGCTACAAAAAGGGATTGGGCCACTTTGCTGCTACTCTTGCTACTCTGTTACTCTAATGCTGCTGCTACTGCTGTTCCTTGCTACTCTGCTGTTACTTGTTGCAAGATCTTTTCCGACACTGATGTCGGGGAAGAATAGTTACTCGCCCACGTGCAACCTACTGGCGCCATTGATACAACAGTTAGGAATAGTCTGCCGTCAACAGATCGTTTCTGGCACCGATGCTATCATACTACTTTGCTATTGATACTTCTCTTGCAGACACTAATCTTTCAGGTGTGGTTGAATCTCACAAACTCAGCTGCTACTACTTGAGAATATTCTTTCGCTTCTCCTTTGGCGAACCAACAAATTTGGGTTGAATACTCTGCCCTCAAAAACTGTTGCGATCCCCTATGCTTGTGGGTTATCATCCACCCACATATCAAACTATCGAAGTAACGAACGCGAATCATATGAACATGATGAAAACTAGCATGACAGAAATTCCCGTGTGTCCTCGGGAGCGGTTTTTCCTCCTATAAGACTTTGTCCAGGCTTGTCCCTTGCTACAAAAGGGATTGGGCCACTTTGCTGCACCGTTGCTACATTTGTTACTTGTTACTTGCTACGAATCATCTCACCATACAATCAGTTGTTACCGATAATTTCAGTGCTTGGAGATATTACCTTGCTGAAAACCACTTGTCAGATCCTTCTGCTCTTCGTTGGGTTTGACACTCTTACTTATTGGAAGGACTACGATTGATCCCCTGTACTTGTGGGTCATCACATCGCCTCCCAACATTGCCAATAAACCCTAAAGCTCCAACACTCCTGGAGTCATGGCGGGTTCCTCCTCACGCCCCCTTGGCTCCCTTCCGGGGTACTGGGTTAGTTGCTCTGTTTCTCTTCTCCGCCTACGCGAGCTTAAAACTCAGGGATATCTTCCCCCATCAGACCTCGCACCCACTCACGCCGGTCTGGCCTCTACCGATGGCAAAGACTTCGCGGAAAACTTCCCTTCCCCTCAAAAGGAAGAACGGGTTTGCCTCGTTTCCTTCCTAGTGCGAGGGGTGGGATTCCCCATTCACCCTTTCCTGAGGGGTTTATTGGAGTTCTACGTTCTTCAGCACCACAATCTCACTCCCTGTTCCATCCTTCACATATCAGGCTTTGTGGCCTTATGCGAGATGTTCTTGGGTTGCGAGCCCCACTTTGATTTGTGGAGAAAGTACTTCTGCATCGTTCCCTGAACTTGAGGAACGACAATTCGGGAGGTGGGTGGAGCCGAAGTATGGCGCATAGCCACCACGGGATAGCCAATTGGGACGCCGAAGAAGGAGCCCGACGAATGGCCCTCAAAGTGGTTTTATATCGAGGATGTTCTGTTGTTTGAACCAGTTCGAAGAGGCCTTCCTGAATACTCTGCGGCACCTTTAAAGAAGCGGTCCAACTGGAGGCCGAAGAGCTCTTCCCAAGAGGAGAGATCTGAAGTTAAGCGCCTATGCTCCAAGGTCAGGGTACTTAGTCATAGCGGGCTAACTATCATCGACGTGATGGCCGCGGTGATTACCTGGTACGTCCAACCGTTCCAACAGTGCACACATCCTTTGTGGTGCTACAGCGGGACGAGCGATTTTTCTATCCGATCCATAAGGCAGGGACCGGATGACCAGAAGGCCTTGGCAGCCATTCTAGCCGATTTCTTCAAGGGGGAAAAGAAGATTTTGCCCGCCTCCCTCGCAAGGATGGCTATTCGGCATATAAACCCATCGAATGGGTAAGCGTGTTCATATTCATAGTCCGGGCATTCATGCCTATTATTGTTGATTTATAACTCATACCCCTTTGTTGTAGCCCTGGAAGCGCTCGATCGAGACGGTAAACTTTCATGTACCCCAGCGTGAGGACTTTGCGCGTGACGATGACCCCCCGATTTCATGAAGACCCGGAGCCTTCGATTATCTTTGAGGACGAGGTGTTTTATCAAGAGAGTGTCGATGAGTAGAAGGTGACCCTTATAGCCAACAACCCCAGGTCCCTTCCATCTCGAGGCAACAAGAGAAAAAGGGCTGCTCGACAAGGGGCCATGCCCATGGGTCGTCGAAGCACACGCACGACTGCTCCACGGGCCAAGCCAGCCGGGGTTCCGTTGAACGAGAACAGAATTTCTGAACAGGAGACACAGGAAGAAAACACATGTGACATCCCCCGATTAGGCTACAGTAACCCTTGTAACCAAGCTACAGTGATCACCACGATTAAGCTAATCATGTTACTAAATAGTGCTTGATCACTTAGAATTTCATATCTCTTTTCAAATTCCACCATTAAAGGCCCTAGAATTTTATTGTGATAAAATAAAATTTCAAATAGCAAGAGAAAAATGATGCATACTTGGAAAATATTCCAAAACAAATGGTGTTAAGGAAAACAACATCACCAACCTACTCATGTGGACCCCACCATTGAAAAAGAGCCGAACTGCTTTTTGAAAGAACTTAAAATTCCATGAGAAATTCAAACTTATCCAATTAAGTCTCAAACCAAATGTGGCAGTACTAATATATTGTATACTATTTACTAGGGGAAATTCTCGCATTGTTACTAAAGCTAATTGGTCCTAAAAATAGATGAAACGGAAAAGATTAAAATAAAACAGAATCAAAAAACTGGAAAAAAAGGGAAACGGGCTAACCCCCCGGGGCCTTGGCCCCTCTAACCAGCCCAGGCGGCCCAACCTACCTCCCCCCGTCTCCCTCCTCTCGCTACAGTGGCCGGGGGAGAGGATGGCTACCAGGGAGACCACCGGCCACGCGTCGGTCATCCGATGGCCGGGCCTCCCCTTAAGACGACCATGCTCGAACCCTCAACCATAGCCCTAGTTGCTCCACTCCCCATCGCCTCTCCCTCTTGCCTCTTCCTTGCCTCATGGACGCGCCCAACGTGGGCGTCATCGTAACCGCCACGTCGCCACTACCTCGCTGTTGTGCCACTGCATCGACGACTGCACCGAGCCTCGCTGAACCCTCCTCTCATCAACGATAGTTAGCCCACGATCGTTTGCCAATTCTCTTTCCACCCTTTCCTCCGTTGCCCGCACGCACACCACCGCACCATTATCCACCGCCAGCCGCTGCCTCCGCTACCCTGTAGTTGCTGGTGCTACCTGCGCACGCACACCCCACGCGCGTGCAACGCCGCGCCCTTTCGCGTCGCCAAATGGGCCCCACAACACCATTCCGACGAGTCCCACCAATGGCCTCCGCCTCGGCTCGTCGCCTATGAAAATCCTACCACTCCGCCTGTGGGCGGCCCGAGCACCTACCTCGGTCGACGCGGCGAGTTGCGCCTGTTCGAGCGACCGTGGCATGCGCAAAATGGCCGCCCACAGCCAGATTCCGGCGAGGCCCGAGTCCTTTGACATGGATTTTGGCCACCAGGGTGGTGCCGCGAGCACACCACCACCTGGGCCGCTGCCAGGTGGGCCTCGGGCAACTAACCCCCCCCCCCACTGACTCACTGACCCGTGGGCCCCGTCGGTCATATAATTAGTTTAGGTCTAATAAGAAATTAAGGTAATGCTAACACGCACTGACGAGTGGACCCCACCACCTTTTCTAATTAACTAAATTAGTTAAACAGTTTAATTAAACTATTTAGTCACTAACCAGTGGACCCAGTTTGTTAATTAACTAATTTAGATTAGTTTTAAACTATGTTAACCCCACTACCAATGACAGTTTGGTCCCACATGTTAGTTTGAGTGGTGAGCAGGTCGAAGTTGACTGCTGACATCACTCTGACCTCATGTTGATGTCATTTTTCCTTTTCTGTCGAATTTAATAATTAAAATAATTTAGAAATTGATTTAAACTTTGAAAAATCATAGAAATTAAATCGTAGCTCGGATCAAAAAGTTTTCTAAATGAAAGTTGATAAAAAATGAGATGAATCTGGTACGTTGTTCGTTCATTTGTCACGTGTCCCTAACATAGCGAACATGGAACTTTTCAATTGTTTTCACTTGTCCGGTATTAACCAGAGACCCGGGAAATATCGTAAGATATTTTCCCGATCCGTCCATATACGTGTAATATTGCGTTAGCTCATGCCTAACACTGATATTGCCATGTCATGCATCCTGATGCATGTGTCTGCTTTATATTTATTGTTTCTTCCCCCTCTTCTCTCCGGTAGACGCTCACGCCGACATAGCTGTCGAGTACGACTACCCTCATGACGACCAGCCCTTTGCCGTAGAGCAACAAGGCAAACAAATCCCCCTTGATCACTCCTATATCGCCTATTCTTTGTCCTGTTGGGGAACGTTGCATGGGAAACAAACATTTTCCTACGCACACGAAGGCCTATCATGGTGATGTCCATCTACGAGAGGAGATTAGATCTACGTACCCTTGTAGATCGCTAAGTGGGAAGCGTTAAGAAACGCGGTTGATGTAGTGGTACAACGTTGTGATTTAAATCACCGTCGTCCCACGATACGTTCCGATCTAGCGTCGAAAGGACGGCACCTCCGTGTTCAGGACACGTACAGCTCGATGACGATCTCGGCCTTCTTGATCCAGCAAGAGAGACAGAGAAGTATATTAGTTCTCCGGCAGCATGACGACGCTTCGGTGGTGGTAATGATCTACTCCTGCAGGGCTCCGCCCGAGCTCCGCAGAAATCCGATCTAGAGGTAAAACTATGTGGTATAGGTTTGAGTTGCACGTGGCAAAGTTGTGTCTCAAAAACCCTAAACCCACCAGTATGTATAGGAGGAGGGGAGTGGCTAGCCTTGGGGCTCAAGGACCCCAAGGGTGCGCCGGCCGAAGGGAGAGGAGGACTCCTTCTCCAATTCGGTTTGGGGAAGGAGGAGTCCTCCTCTTCCTTCCCACCTCCCTCTTTCCTTTTTTTTTCTTTCTTTTCGTTTATTCACTTGTGGAGCCATAGCCCTCTTGGGTTGGCTCCACCAGCCCACTAAGGTCTGGTGCACCGCCCTAGGGTTACTGGGCTCACTCCCAGTGGGTGGGACTTTCCCGGTGAATACCCAGAACCCATTCGTCACTCCCGGTACACTGTCGGAATTGCCCGAAACTTTCCGGTGACCAAATGAAACCATCCTATATATCAATATTCATTTCCGGACCATTCCGGAAACCCTCGTGATGTCCGTGATCTCATCCAGGACTCCTAAAAACATTCGGTAACCACACATATAACTCAACTATACTAAAACATCATCGAACCTTAAGTGTGCAGACCCTGCGGGTTCGAGAACTATGCAGACATGACCCGAGACACCCCTCGGTCAATATCCAATAGCGGGACCTGGATGCCCATATTGGATCCTACATATTCTCCGAAGATCTTATCGGTTGAATCTCAGTGCCAAGGATTCATATAATCCCGTATATCATTCCCTTTGTCCTTTCGTATGTTACTTGCCCGAGATTCGATCGTCGGTATCCGCATACCTATTTCAATCTCGTTACCGGCAAGTCTCTTTACTCGTTCCATAATACAAGATCCCATGACTTACACTTAGTCACATTGCTTGCAAGGCTTGTGTGTGATGTTGTATTACCGAGTGGGTCACGAGATACCTCTCCGTCACACGGAGTGAAAAATCCCAGTCTTGATCCATACTAACTCAACGGACACCCTCAGAGATACGTGTAGAGCACCTTTATAGTCGCCCAGTTACGTTGCGACGTTTGATACACATAAGGTATTCCTCCGGTGTCAGTGAGTTATATGATCTCATGGTCATAGGAATAAATACTTGACACACAGAAAACAATAGCAACAAAATGACACGATAACATGCTACGTTCATAGTTTGGGTCTAGTCCATCACATGATTCTCCTAATGATGTGATCTAGTTATCAAGTGACAACACTTGCATATAGTCAGAAAACCTTGACTATCCTTGATCAACTGGCTAGCCAACTAGAGGCTTGCTAGGGACATTGTTTTGTCTATGTATCCACACATGTATCTATGTTTTCATTCAATACAATTATAGCATGGATAATAAACGATTATCTTGAAACAAGAAATATAATAATAACTATTTTATCATTGCCTCTAGGGCATATTTCCAACATCTCCCTCATTCTTGCATTAGATTTTGCTACTGTTGTAGATAACTCCTATATGATGCATAGCCTATTCTTGATGAACTGCTACATTACTCTACTCCACATTAAATGTTTAGTATAGGTGGAGCAGTGATCCCCTTTGACCCCTTCGTCCACTTGCCCCCATTTGTTCATCAAAGACTGACGAGCCAAGACCCGTCACGTCACTCACACCCTATTTGTTGATTGACACTGCAGGGCTACTATCGAGTACCGAGGGTGACAGCTCGATACGTACTCTTGATGTTAGCTCTGTAGTGTAGTTAAACGGTGGTGGTTCCCGGAGGGTGATTCCTCCTTCACCACCTCCGATAACGACTCTGTCATACAAACCATCAAGCATGGTCCATCAAGGGTGATTCCTCCCTGGCCACCTTGACGATTACATTATTTGGAATCCATCGAGGGTGATACCTCGGATTCCTCCAATGTAACAACCACATAGTTACTTGACCTTGCTACTGGGAACATGATGAGGTGTGTTGCGGGTGGATTCCCACGTGAATGTGACGAGGCATGGCCGGGAATTCTTGGCCCTTGCCACACAACCTCGAGACGAGGCGACGGGACCACATATCATGGATTGTTGATCGTCGTCGCAGTGTTAATTAAAATGCTAATGGGATTTGGGTATTTGTCCTGACTTGGTCAGGACACCTTTTCGCACTAACCTTCATGTGTGAGAAGTTATGGGTACTCGACGTCGTGGTATCAGCCGAAGCTCTTTAGATATCAGCAATGGAGCGGCGCGTGCCTGAGTGGTCCACGTAAGCATCGTTTGTATAAGAGGTGCCAGGACTGATCTCGGTCGCCCTTGCATCATGAAGGAGCGCAAAGGGTGATGGGCTCATGACCCCTGCACGCTTAGGATTTAGACCGGCGGGATGGCCTCTCTGTTAAGCCTAGGTAGCGCTGCGATGTGTTGATGTTCCGAGGCCGAGCATGACCCTGGAAAGTGTGTCGAGCCAGAGTTTATCAAGTGTGTTGGGTACTTTGGTGCACCTTGATAACCCACAAGTATAGGGGATCAATTGTAGCCTTTCTTGATAAGTAAGAGTGTCGAACCCAACGAGGAGCTAAAGGTAGGACAAGTATTCCCTCAAGTTCTATCGACCACCGATACAACTCTACGCACACTTTACATTCGCTTTACCTAGAACAAGTATGAAACTAGAAGTACTTTGTAGGTGTGAAAGGATAGGTTTGCAAGAAAAGAAAGAACACGAAAATAAAAACTAGGGGATGGTTAGATAAAGAAACAATTACATTAGTCTAACGAGTGTGGAAAAGTGGTGGTAGGAGTTGCGGAATTGTCCCTAAGCAATTGACTACGTTACTAGACCGATAGCAAGTTTTATGTGGGAGAGGCCGCTGCTAGCATGTCATCCCTTACTTGGAATTCAATGCACTTATGATTGGAACTATTAGCAAGCATCCGCAACTACTAACATTCATTAAGGTAAAACCCAACCATAGCTATAAGATATATTGGTCCCCCTTCAATCCTGTATGCATCAATTCGTATGCTAGGCTGAAGCTTCTGTCACCCTTGCCCTCCAATGCATAGTCCTATCAACATACAGCTAACCCTATGGTGTGATCCACGCGCGCGCTCATATGATGGGCACCAAAGGACAACAACATAACCACAAGCAAATTAAACCAATCATAGCAATTCATCAATCACCGATAGGACAACGAAAATCTACTCAGACATCATAGGATGGCAACACATCATTGGATAATAATATGAAGCATAAAGCACCATGTTCAAGTAGAGGGTACAGTGGGTTGCGGGAGAGTGGACCGCTGAATATAGATGGGGGAAGGTGATGGAGGTGTTGGTGAAGATGGCGGAGGTGTTGGTGTAGATCACCGTCAGGCGATGATGTCCCGGGCGGCGTTCTGGCGCCGCCGGGAGAGAGGGGAGAGAGCCCCCCTTCTTTTTCTTCTTCCTTGACCTCCTCCCTAGATGGGATAAGGGTTTCCCCTCTCGTCCATGGTCTCCATGGCGGCGGAGGAGCGAGAGCCCCTCCGAGATTGGATCTCTCTCCCTCTGTGTCCTTCTGTTTCTGTGCTCCCAGATTTTTCCTTTCACCGTTTCTTAAATTCCCGAAGATCCATGACTCCGATTGGGATGAAATTTTAACACGATTTTCTTCCGGATATTATCTTTCTTGCCGAGAAAGATGGGCCCCAACCGCCTTAGGGATTGGTCACAAGCCTGCCAGGCGCGGCCCCACCCCCAGGCCACGGCTAGGGGGCTTGTGACCCCCTCGGGCATCGTTTCGCGTTGATTCTTCTTCCCAAAAATCATAAATATTCCAAATAAATCCGTAGGTTTTTTATTGCATTTGGACTTCGTTTGGTATGGATAGTCTGCGAAACAAAAAACATGCAACAAACAGGAACTGGCACTGGGCACTGGATCAATATGTTAGGCCCAAAAATAGTATAAAAAGTTGCCAAAAGTACATGAAAGTTGTAGAATATTGGCATGAAACAATCAAAAATTATAGATACGACGGAGACGTATCAGCATCCCCGAGCTTAATTCCTGCTCGTCCTCGAGTAGGTAAATGATAAAAAAGATAATTTTTGATGTGGACTGCTACCTGGCATAATATTGATCATATAATCTAATCATGGCATGAATACTAAAACACGACTGATTCGAAGCAATAGTCTATCATTTGACATAAAGACAATAATATTTCAAGCATACTAACAAAGCAATCATGTCTTCTCAAAATATCATGGCCAAAGAAAGTTATCCCTACAAAATCATATAGTCTGGCTATGCTCCATCATCCTCACACAACTAATGTAAATCTTGCACAACCCCGGTATTGGCCAAGTAATTGTTTTCGCATTCTTACTTTCTCAGAACTTTTTATAACTATCACGCAATACATGAGCGTGAGCCGTGGATATAGCACTATAGGTGGAATAGAGTGTGATGGTGGTTGTGAGACAAAAAGGAGGAGATGGTCACATTGACTCGGTGTATCAAAGGGCTATGGAGATGCCCATTAATAGATATCAATGTGAATGAGTAGGGATTGCCATTCAAGTGATGCACTAGAGCTATAAGCATGTGAAAGCTCAAAAGGATAACTAGTGGGTGTGCATCCAACTTGCTTGCTCATCATTGGAATATACAAGCCAAGTTATATAATGAAGATTCCCACTAGCATATGGTGATGACGAAACGAGAGGCTCTCAATCATGAAGAACATGGTGCTATTATGAAGCACAAGTGTGGAAAAAGATAGTAGCATTGTCCCTTCTCTCTTTTTCTCTTTTTTTATTTTTTTATGGGCTCTTAGGCCTCTTTTTTTTTCTTTTTTTATTTGGGCTCTTTGGCCTTTTTTTCCTCACATGGGACAATGCTCTAATAATGACGATTATCACACTTTTATTTACACGCAGCTCAAATCTTAGAAATGACTATATATAGGAAATGCCTCCGGCAGTGTACCAGGATGTGCAACGATCTAGCTTGGCGTATGACGTTGAAACATCTCGCTAGCTATCTTACGATCATGCAATGGCAATATGAGAGTGACAGCACAAGTCATGAGACGGAACGGTGGGAGTTGCATGGCAATATATCTCGGAATGGCTATGAAGATGCCATAGTAGGTAGGTATGGTGGCTGTTTTGAGGAAGGCATATGGTGGGTTTGTGTACCGTGAGAATTGCGCGGCACTAGAGAGGTTAGCAATGGTGGAAGGTGAAAGTGCAGCTATACCATGGACCCACATTAGTCATGAAGAACTCACATACTTGTTGCGAAAGTTTTTATTAGTAATCAAAACAAAGTGCTAAACGCATACTCCTAGGGTAAGGGTTGGTAGGTGTTAACCATCGCGCGATCCTGACCTCAACACAAAGGATGACAATCAATAGATCAATTATGCTCCGACTTCCTAACATAGCGGTTCACCATACGTGCATGCTACGGGAATCACTAACTTCAACACAAGTATTTCTAGATTCACAACACCCTACTATGATAACTCTTAATATTACCAAATCTACATCTCAAAACTAATTGAGAGGAATCAAGACTTCTCTTTCTACTCAATACACACGAAGATGGAGGTTTTTGTATCCTCTTTGGGTACCTATCACCTTTGGGACTACTTTCATAGCATAAGCCAACTACCAAGTCATGCACCGTCGTGCTCTAAAAGATCTAAGTGAAGCACATAGAGCAAATTTATCTAGCTCAAAAGATATAAGTGAAGCACTATGAGCATTCTAGCAAAATCACGATGAGTGCATGTCTCTCTCTAAAGGTGTGCAACAAGGATGATTGTGACACAACAAAAAGAAAAGACTCCTACGATACAAGATGCTCCAAGAAAAACACATATCATGTGATGAATAAAAATATAGCTCCAAGTAATGTTACCGATGGATTGAAGACGAAAGAGGGGATGCCTTCCCGGGGCATCCCCAAGCTTAGGCTTTTTGGTGTCCTTGAATTTGGCTTGCTGGCTATGCCTATTGGGATTTCCTTGGCAAATATGCAAAGTATTCCCCCGCGGCCTTGGAGCCTTGCGTTGGTGTTCCCTTGAAGAGGAAAGGGTGATGTAGCACAGCGGCGGTAAGTATTTCCCTCAGTTTGAGAACCAAGGTATCAATCCAGTAGGAGGATCGCGTCAAGTCACAAGTACCTGCACAAACACAAAGAGCTTGCACCCAACGCTATGAAGGGGTTGTCAATCCCTTATAGATTGTTTCCAAAGTGAGAACTGAAAGCAAAAAGTAAACAAAGCAAAGTAAAAGTAAAAGCTGAGATGATAATTGTGAGTAGACCCGGGGGCCGTAGTGTTCACTAGTGGCTTCTCTCATGAAAGAAAGTAGACGGTGGGTGAACGAATTACTGTCGAGCAATTGATAGAACCGCGCAAATTCATGACGTTATCTATGGCAATGATCATACATATAGGCATCACGTCCAAAACAAGTAGACCCATACTTTCTGCATCTACTACTATTACTCCACACGTCGACCGCTATCCAGCATGCATCTAGTGTATTGAGTTCATAAGAAAAGAGTAACTCCTTAAGCAAGATGACATGATGTAGATGGACAATATCAAATCTACGATGAAAGCCCATCTTATTACCCTTGATGACAACAACACGAAGCTTGCCTTCCTGCCCCTTCTGTCACCGGGAAAGGTCACCACACGGTATGAACCCAAAACCAAGCACTTCTCCCATTGCAAGAATCGTAGATCTAGTTGGCCAAACAAAACCCAAGACTCGGAGAGACTTACACGGATATCGAATCATGCATATAAGAAATCAGCAAAGACTCAAATATAATTCATTGATAATCTAATCACAAATCCACAATTCATCGGATCTCGACAAACACACCGCCAAAGAGGATTACATCGGATAGATCGCCATGAAGATCATGGAGAACTTTGTATTGAAGGTCCAAGAGAGAGAAGAAGCCATCTAGCTACTAACTACGGACCCGTAGGTCTGAAGTAGACAACTCATGAGTCATTGGAGAGGCAATGATGTTGATCTAGAAGCCCTCCAGCTCCAAAGTCCCATCCGGCAGGGCACCGGGAAGGGGCTCCAGATGAGATCTCGCGGAAACGGAAGCTTGCGGCGGCGAAAAAGTGGTTTCGCGGACGCCCTTATTTTTTCTGGGATTTTAGGGAATATATAGGCCAAAGAGCTAGGGCAGGGGAGCTCTAGGGAGGCCACAAGCCTGGTAGCCCCCCCCCCCGGCCGCGGCTACATGGCTTGTGGGCTCCCTGTGGGCCTCCTGCCTTGGCCCTCAAGTCCCCCGATCTTCTTTTGTTCTGGAAAAATTCATTTCGGGAATTTATTCCGTTTGGACTCCGTTCAAAAATCTGATCTAAAAAGAGTCAAAAGCACAAAAAAAACAGGAACTGGCACTGAATTAATAAGTTAGTCCCAAAAAAGATATAAAAGGTATATAAAACATCCAAAGTTGACAAGATAATAGCGTGAAACCATCAAAAATTATAGATACGTTTGAGACGTATCAAGCATCCCCAAGCTTAACTCCTGCTCGTCCTCGAGTAGGGAAGTGATAAAGAATGATTTTTTGATGCTTTCATGCTACCTAGCATAGATGTCATTTGTAACTCCTCTTATGTGACATGAATGTTCAGATCTGTTAGATTCAAAAAAATAGTTTTCTATTGACGTGGAGACAATAATACTTCAAGAAAACTAGCAAGGCAATCATGAACTTTCAAAATAACAAGGCCAAAAGAAAGTTATCCCTACAAAATCATATAGTCTGGCTATGCTCTATCATCCTTGCACAACGAATTTAAATCATGCACAACCTCGGTATTGGCCAAGTAATTGTTTTCACACCTTTACTTTCTCAAACTTTTTCAACTCTCACGCAATACATGAGCGTGAGCCATGGTTTTAACACTATAAGTGGATTGGAGTGTGGTGGAGGTTGCAAGGCAAACAAGGAGAAGATGGTCACATTGACTAGGCATATCAATGAGCTATGGAGATGCTCATCAATAGATATCAATGTGAATGAGTAGGGATTGCCATACACATGATGCACTAGAGCTAAGAGTAAGTGAAAGCTCTTAAAGAAAACTAGTGGGTGTGCATCCAACTTGCTTGCTCACGAAGACCTAAGGCAATTTTGAGGAAGCCCATCATTGGAATATAAAATCCAACTTATATAATGAAAATTTCCCACTAGCTATATGGTGGTGACAAAACGAGAGACTCTCAATCATGAAGATCATGGTGCTTAAAATGAAGCACAAGTGTGGAAAGGAGATAGTAGCATTGTCCCTTCTGTCTTTTTCTCTTATTTTTGGGTGGGCTCTTTGGCCTCTTTTATTATTATTACTATTATTATTTATTTTTGTGGGCATCTTTGGCCTCTTTTGTAAATGGGCTTCGCTGGCCTCTTTTATTTCCTCACATGGGACAATGCTCCATCAATGATGATCATCACACTTACAACTCAAAACTTAGAGCAATGATGACTCTATATGAAATGCCTTCGGTAGTGTACCGTGACAATGATCTAGCATGGCATAGACATCAATGGAAACATCATGCTAGCTATCTTATGATCATGCAATGGCAATGTAGAAGTGGTGGCACATGTCATGGTAGTAGTTGCATGGCAATATATCTCGGAATGGCTTTGAGAAATCCATAGTAGGTAGGTATGGTGGCTGTTTTGAGGGAGGCTAATGGTGGGTTTATGCACCGGCGAAAGTTGCACGACACTAAAGAAGATAGTGATGGTTGAAGGTGAAAGTGCATCTAAACCATGGACTCAACATTAGTCATGAAGAACTCATATACTTGTTGCAAAAGTTTTAGTAGTAACCGAAACAAAGCATTGAATGCATACTCCTAGGGGAAGGGTTGGTAGGTATAAACCATCGCGCGATCCCGACCGCTACACAAAGGATGACATTCAATAAACTAATCATGCTCAGACTTCATCACATAGCGGTTCACCATACGTGCATGCTATGGGAATCACTAACTTCAACACAAGTATTTCTAAATGCACTACACCTTACTAGTATAACTTCAATATTACCACAACCACAACTCAAAACTAATTGAGATGAATCAAACTTCTCTAACTACTCAATGCACATGAAGGTGGAAGTTTTCATATCCCTTTGGATAACTACCCCTTTTGAGACTACTTTCATAGCATAGATCAACTACCACGCCACGCACTGCCGTGCTCCAAAAGATAGAAGTGAAGCACATGGAGCAAAATTAACTAGCTCAAAAGATATAAGTGAAACACTTGTGAGCTAAATTGCCTAACCAAAGGATATAAGTGAAGCTCGACAAAATCACGGTGAGTGTATGCCTCTCTCTCTAGGTGTGCAGCAAGGAAGATTGTGACACAACAAAAATAAAAGACTCCTACGATACAAGACGCTCCAGCAAAACACATAACATGTGGTGAATAAAAATATAGCCCCAAGTAACGTTACCGATGGATTGAAGACGAAAGAGGGGGTGCCTTCCCGGGGCATCCCCAAGCTTAGGCTTTTTCGGCATCCTTGAATCAACTTGGGGTAACTTGGGCATCCCCAAGCTTGAGCTCTTCCCACTCTTTATCTCTTTGTCCATAAGAACTTCACCCAAAACTTGAAAACTTCACAACACGAAACTTAAACAGAAACTCGTGATATCATTAGTATAAGAAAGCAAATCACCACTTCCTTAGGTACTGTAGCAAACTTAAATTCTACTTATGTTGATGTTGGGTTACTGTATTTTCAATCTTCCATGGCTAATACCCCCCGATAGTATCCATAGTTTCATCAAAATAAGCAACCAACTCAACGAAAACAGAATCTGTTAACAGCAGACCAGTCTGTAGCAATCTGTATACTTCGTATACTTCTGGTACTTCAAAAATTCTGAAAAATTACGATAGTCTGAACAATTTGCGTAGAAATCAGCAGCAAAAAGAATCAACTCAAAATCTCTCACATAAAAAAATTGAAAATTATTTATGTGAGAAGAAAGTTTCTGTCTTTTCCAGCATGATCAAACGATCATCCCCAAGACTAATCATAACGGTTTCACTTGGCACAAACACAAAAGAAACACAAAAAACACAATCATAACAGAATTATGAAAGTGTGGAAAACACAAAACAGAAAGAAAAAGGATGGATTTGTTCAGTTGCCTCCCAACAAGCGCTATTGTTTAACGCCCTTAGCTAGGCATAAGGTGATGGAATCACGTATAGTCATCTTTGGTGCTCAAACCATAAGTAGTGTGATCATTTATCATATTAAGATCTTCATCTTTATTGGATGACGCATCACTAGCTTTAGGAACAAAACAGACTTGACGGTCTTTTTGAGAGTGAGATTTGGAGTATTTTGCACAGCGGCAAAAGCGAAACCCAAGTTGGTTATGACATCTTCTAGTTTGCCAATTCTAGAGGAATCATTAACTATAGGTTCCTTCTCCCTTAAATTTTTCAAAACCATTCCCACTTTGGATCCGTACTGAGTAATTTGATTGTGGATCTTTCTATGCAAATCCTCAATAAGTTCAATTGTGGCAATTTTGTTTTCAATGGTGTCAAGCCTTTGCATCACGTGTTCCAAGGTCAAGGTGGTTCCATTAACCATGAGCGGGGGTGAGCCTACCAAATTCATGATAGCTCCATAGGAGTCAACAGTATGGCTCCCCAAAAAATTCCCGCCTACGATGGTATCAAGAATATACCTATTCCAAGGAGAGATTCCAACATAAAAACTGTGAAGAAGAATGGTAGTGGATTGCTTACGAGTAGATCTACTTTGAGCATTGCAAATCCTGTACCAAGCGTCCTTTAAATTTTTATTCCTCATTCTGCTTGAAATTGAGAACTTCGTTCTCAGGGGTATCGTTTGGAGTGGTGGGTCTAGCCATTGATGGACTATCCCACACACAAACGAGAAGGAAGTAAGCGAGTGAAACGGGAAAAAGGGAACGGCAAAAAGGCAAATGAAAACGGCAAAGGAGAAAGGCAAATGAAAACGGCAAATGTGAAGTGGGGGAGAGGAAAACGAGAGGCAACTGGCAAAAAAGGTAAATGCAAGAGATGAGTTTGTGACACTTACTTGGATAGATCTTGACTTGATCTCTCCCCGACAACAGCGCCAGAAATCCTTCTGCTGCTGGCTACGCCTATAGGGATTTCCTTGGCAAATATGAAATGATTCCCCCGCGGCCTTGGAGCCTTGCATTGGTGTTCCCTTGAAGAGGAAAGGGTGATGTAGCACAGCGGCGGTAAGTATTTCCCTCAGTTTGAGAACCAAGGTATCAATCCAGTAGGAGGATCACGTCAAGTCACAAGTACCTGCACAAACACAAAGAGCTTGCACCCAACGCTATGAAGGGGTTGTCAATCCCTTATAGATTGTTTGCAAAGTGAGAACTGAAAGCAAAAAAAGTAAACAAAGCAAAGTAAAAGTAAAAGCTGAGACGATAATTGTGAGTAGACCCGGGGGCCATAGTGTTCACTAGTGGCTTCTCTCATGAAAGCAAGTAGACGGTGGGTGAACGAATCACTGTCGAGCAATTGATAGAACCGTGCAAAGTCATGATGTTATCTATGGCAATGATCATACATATATGCATCACATCCAAAACAAGTAGACCGATACTTTCTGCATCTACTACTATTACTCTACACGTCGACCGCTATCCAGCATGCATCTAGTGTATTGAGTTCATAAGAACAGAGTGACGCCTTAAGCAACATGACATGATGTAGATGGACAATCTCAAATCTATGATGAAAGCCCATCTTGTTACCCTTGATGGCAACAAGATGATGTGTGCCTTGCTGCCCCTTCTGTCACTGGGAAAGGTCACCGCACGGTATGAACCCAAAACCAAGCACTTCTCCCATTGCAAGAATCATAGATCTAGTTGGCCAAACAAAACCCAAGACTCGGAGAGACTTACAAGGATATCAAATCATGCATATAAGAAATCAGCAAAGACTCAAATATAATTCATAGATAATCTTATCACAAATCCAGAATTCATCGGATCTCGACAAACACACCGCCAAAGAGGATTACATCAGATAGATCTCCATGAAGATCATGGAGAACATTGTATTGAAGATCCAAGAGAGAGAAGAAGCCATCTAGGTACTAACTACGGACCTGTAGGTCTGAAGTAGACTACTCATGAGTCATTGGAGAGGCAATGATGTTGATGTAGAAGCCCTCCAGCTCCGAAGTCCCCTCTGGCAGGGAACCGGGAAGGGTCTCCAGATGAGATCTCGCGGAAACGGAAGCTTGCGGCGGCGAAAAGTGGTTTCTGGACGCCCTTATTTTTTCTGGGATTTTAGGGAATATATAGGCCAAAGAGCTAGGGCAGGGGAGCTCTAGGGAGGCCACAAGCCTGGTAGCCCCCCCCCCCCGGCCGCGGCTACACGGCTTGTGGGCTCCCTGTGGGCCTCCTACCTTGGCCCTCAAGTCCCGCGATCTTCTTCTGTTCTGGAAAAATTCATTTCGAGGATTTTATTCCATTTGGACTCCGTTCCAAAATCAGATCTGAAAAGAGTCAAAAACAGAGAAAAACAGGAACTGGCATTTGGCACTGAATTAATAAGTTAGTCCCAAAAAAGATATAAAAGGTATATGAAACATCCAAAGTTGACAAGATAACATCATGAAACCATCAAAAATTATAGATACGTTTAAGACGTATCAATCCCCAAGCTTGAGCTCTTTCCACTCCTTATCTCTTTGTCCATGAGAACATCTCCCAAAACTTGAAAACTTCACAACACAAAACTTAAACAGAAACTCGCGTTAACATTAGCACAAGAAAACAAACTACCACCTCATTAGGTACTGTAGCAATCTTTATTCCTATTTATATTGGTGTTAGATTACCGTATTCTCACATTTCCATGGCTAGTACCCCCCCGATACTATCCATAGTTTCATCAAAACAAGCAACCAACTCAACAAAAACAGAATCTGTCAAAAACAGACCAGTTTGTAGCAATTTGTATACTTTGTATACTTCTGGTACCTCAAAAATTCTTAACAATTCCGACTGCCTGGGCAAAAGGCATATCAACCAGCAGCAAAAAGAATCAACTCAAAAGCTCTTTATGATTAAAAATGTAAAATCATCTCATGTGCGAAAAGTTTTTGTCTTTTTCCAGCAGGATCAAACAACCATCACCAAGACTAGTCATAAAGGTTTTCCTTGGCTCAAACACAAAAATAAACACAAAATACACAATCATAACAGAATTATGATGGTGTGGACGCAACAAAACAGAAAGAAAAAGAAATAAATTCATTGGGTTGCCTCCCAACAAGCGCTATTGTTTAACGCCCTTAGCTAGGCATAAGGCGATAGAATCACGTATCGTCCTCTTTGTTGCTCAAACCATAAGTAGCCCTCATCATGGATTCATAAGGCAATCTTATTTTCTTTCTAGGAACATGCTCCATGCCCTTCTTTAAAGGAAATTGAAATCTAATATTCCCTTCCTTCATACCGATGATAGCACCGATAGTCCTTAGGAAAGGTCTACCAAGAATAATAGGGCATGTAGGATTGTAATCAATGTCAAGCACAATGAAATCCACGGGTACATAGTTCCTGTTTGCAATAATAAGAACATCATTGATCCTTCCCATGGGTTTCTTGACAGTAGAATCCGCAAGATGCAAATTAAGAGAACACTCTTCAATCTCATTAAAACCCAGAACATCACATAAAGACTTTGGAATCGCGGAAACACTAGCACCCAAATCACACAAAGCATTGGATTCATAGTTTTTGATTTTGATTTTGATAGTAGGTTCCCACTTATCATGAAGCTTTCTAGGGATAGAAACTTCCAATTCAAGTTTCTCTTCAAGAGATTTTATCATAGCTTCGACGACATGATCGGTAAAGGCCTTGTTTTGGCTATAAGCGTGTGGAGAGTTTAGCATGGATTGCATCAAAGAAATGCATTCAATCAAGGAGCAACTATCATAATTGAATTCCTTGAAATCCAAAGTAGTAAATTCATTACTACTCAAAGTTTTAATATTTTCTACTCCACTTTCAATGCTTTCAGCATCAAGATAAATGGACTCCGAATCATTGGGGCGTTTTTCAACCAAAGTGGATTCATATCCAGCCCCATCATCATTAGGTTTGACACAAGAAAACAAAGATTCAAGGGAGTCACACCAAGCACTTTAAGATCTTCGTGATTCTTATTGCGAGAACACGCCTTTTTAAGCCATTCATATCTAGCACGAATTTGGACGGTTCTTTCTTTGCTCTTACTCATGGAAACATGCATAGCTTTCAAAGTTTCATCCATATTGATCTTGTGAGGAGCACATATAACTTTCAAAGCATCAATATCACTAGACATTCTATCAACGCTCTTAGCCAAATCGTCAATTTTGAGTAGTTTTTCCTCTATGGACGCATTGAAAATCTTTTGCGAGTTGATAAACTCTTTGATATTACTCTCTAGATCAGAGGGTAATCTATTGTAATTTCCATGAGTATTGTTGTAGGTGTTGCCAAAGTTGTTAGAGGAGTTACTAGGAAAAGGCCTAGGAACATAGTTTCCTCTAAAAGCATTGGTGTTGCCAAAATTATTCTTACCAACAAAATTAACGTCCAATCTAGCGTTGCTACTCTCAATCAAGGAAGACAAGGGCATATCATTAGGATCTAAAGGAGCACTTCTACTAGCAACCAAATTCATTAACTCATCCATCTTAGCACCCAACGAGTTAATTTCTTCTGTAGCGTGTACCTTCTTACTAGTAGGTGACATTTCAATGTGCCACTGAGAGTAGTTCGTCATGATATTGTCTAGAAGTTTCGTGGCTTCTCCTAACGTGATTTGCATGAACGTTCCACCTGAGGCGGAGTCCAAGATGTTTCTAGAAGCGAAATTCAAGCCAACGTAGAAGATTTGTATAATCATCCAAAGACTCAAGCCATGAGCGGGACAATTTCTAATCATCAATTTCATTCTCTCCCAACATTGTGCAACATGTTCATGATCAAGTTGCTTAAAATTCATGATATCATTACAGAGAGATAATCTTAGTCGGCGGAAAATACTTGGATATATAAGCATCTTTGCACTTATCCCAAGAATCGATACTATTTTTGGGCGAAGACGAAAAACCAACTTTTTGCTCGATCTCGCAACGAGAAAGGAAAAAGCTTCAATTTAATCACATCATTATCCACATCTTTCTTATTTTGCATATCGCAAAGCTCTATGAAGGTATTAAGATGGGATGCGGCATCTTCACTAGGAAGGCCGGAAAATTGCACTTTCATAACAAGATTCAGCAAAGTGGCATTGATTTCGTATGACTCCACACTAGTGGCGGGAGCAATCAGAGTACTAATAAAATCATTATTATTGGTATTCAAGAAGTTGCAAAGTTTGGTGTTTTCAGTCATGGTGACTTCGACAAGCAAGCAAGCACACAAGCGAACAAAGAGCAAGCGAGAGAAAAGGGCGAACGAAAAGGCAAACGAAAAAGGCAAAGCTTTTTTGTAATTTTTTGTTTTTCAGAAGTGGGGGAGAGTAAAACGAGAGGCAAAAAAGTAAATGCAAGAGATGAGTTCGCGAAACTTACTTGGATGAGTTCTTGACTTGATCCTCCTCGGCAACGGCGCTAGAAATCATTCTGCTACTTCTCAAACAACAGCGCCACAATTTGACACGTTGACAGAGACTTCCTTGCGTTGGTTTTTCCCTTGAAGAGGAAAGGGTGATGCAGCACAGGAGCAGTAAGTATTTCCCTCAGTTTGAGAACCGAGGTATCAATCCAGTAGGAGAATCTCGTCAAGTCCAGAGTACCTGCACAAACACAAAAGAGCTTGCACCCAACGCTATAAAGGGGTTGCCAATCCCTTCAAGATTGATTGCAAAGTGAGATCTGAAGGCGGAAAGTGCAACGAAGTAAAAGAGTAAGGCTGAAAATATGGTGTTGAGTAGACCCGGGGGCCATAGTGTTCACTAGAGGCTTCTCTCAAAATAGCAAATATTACGGTGGATGAACAAATTATTGTCGAGCAATTGATAGAACCGCGCAAAGTCATGACGATATCTAAGGCAATGATCATACATATAGGCATCACGTCTGAGACAAGTAGACCGATACATTCTGCATCTAGTACTATTACTCCACACATCGACCGCTATCCATCATGCATCTAGTGTATTGAGTTCATGACGAAAAGAGTAACGCCTTAAGCAAGAAGACATCATGTAGAGGGATAAACTCAAACCAATGATGAAAACCCCATCTTTTTATCCTTGAAGGCAACAACACGATGCGTGCTTCGCTACCCCCTCTGTCACTTGGTTAAGTCACCGCATGGTATGAACCCAAAACCAAGCACTTCTCCCATTGCAAGAATCATAGATCAAGCTGGCCAAACAAAACCCACAAGTCGAAGAGAATTACAAGGATATGAAATCATACATATAAGAGATCAGAAGAAACTCAAATAAGATTCATAGATAATCTGATCATAAATCCACAATTCATCGAACCTCGACAAACACACCGCAAAATAAGATTACATCGGATAGATCTCCATGAAGATCATGGAGAACTTTGTATTGAAGATCCAAAAGAGAGAAGAAGCCATCTAGCTACTAGCTATGGACCCGTAGGTATGTGGTGAACTACTCACGCATCATCGGAGAGGTCATGGTGTTGATGAAGAAGCCCTCTGTATCCGAATCCCCCCTCCAGCAGGGCACCAGAATAAGCCCTAGATGGGATCTTGCGTAGACAGAAGCTTGCGGTTGCGGAAAAGTACTTTCGATGATCTCCTGATTTTTCTGGGATTTGAGGGAATTTATAGGCGAAAGACCTAGGGCAGAGGTGGCCGAGGGAGCCCACAAGTCTGGCAGGCGCGGGCCCCCCTGGCTGCAGCTAGGGGGCTTGTGGGGTCCCTGCTGGCCCCGTGCCCTAATTCTCAGGCTTCCCGATCTTCTTATGTTTCGGAAAAAATCTTTTTGGAAGTTTCGTTCCGTTTGGACTCCGTTTAAAATCCTCCTCTGAAAGGGGTCAAAAATATGGAAAGAAAACTGGAACTGGCACTTGTCACTGAGTTAATAAGTTAGTCCCAAAAAAGATATAAAAGGCATACAACACATCCAAAGTTTGACAAGATAATAGCATGAAACCATCAAAAATTATAGATACGTTGGAGACGTATCACTCCTCGACCTGCTGCACCTACTGAAAATACTTGTTATGAAATTCCTTCGGGTATGCTAGAGAAACTGTTGGCTAATCCTTTTATAGGAGATGGAACATCACATCCAAACTTGCATCTAATCTATGTAGATGAAGTTTGTGGTTTATTTAAACTTGCAGGTTTCCCTTATCTTTGGGGGATAACGCATTGACATGGTATAGGCTATGTGATGATACTGGATCATGGAACTACAACCGATTGAAATTGGAATTTCATCAACAGTTTTATCCTATGCATCTAGTACATCGTGATCGGAATTATATTTATAATTTTTGGCCTTGTGACAGAGAAAGCATCGCTCAAGCTTGGGGGAGGCTTAAGTCAATGTTATATTCATGCCCCATCCATGAGCTCTCGAGAGAAATTATTATTCAGAACTTCTATGCTCGACTTTATCATGATAATCGCACCATGTTGAACACTTCTTGTACCAGTTCTTTTATGAAGAGAGATATTGACTTCAAATGGATTTAATTGGAAATAATTAAACGCAACTATGAATATTTGGAGTTTGATGAAGGTAAGGAGTCAGTATGAATCTCAAGTTTGATTGCGTTAAATCCTTTGTTGAAACAAATACTTTTTGTGACTTTAGCGCCAAATATGGACTTGACTCTTAGATAGTAGCTTCATTGTGTGAATCATTTGCTGCTCATATTGATCTCCCTAAAGAGAAGTGGTTTAAATATTATCCTCCCTTAGAAGTCAATGTAGTTAAACCCAATCCAGTTGAAGAGGAAGTCATTGCTTATAATGATCCTATTGTTCCTAGTGCTTCAATTGAGAAACCACCTTTCCCTGTTAGAATGAAGGATCATTCTAAAGCTTCAATTGTGATACGTAGGGGCTACATTAGAACACCTACACCCCCTGAGCAAATTAGAGTTGAACATAGCATTGCTATTATCAAAGATCTCCTGTCCGACAATGTTGATAGGAATGATATTCACTTCTGTGAAGATGCTGCTAGAATTGCTAAACCTCATACTAGAGACAAACATAGGCCTGTTGTTGGCATGCCTGTTGTTTTTGTTAAGATAGGAGATCATTGTTATCATGGTTTATGTGACATGGGTGCTAGTGTTAGTGCAATACCTCAATATTTATATGATGAAATTAAAGACGAGATTGCACCTGTTGAGATTGAACCTATTGATGTCACTATTCAGCTTGCCAATAGAGATACTATCTGCCCTTTGGGAATTGTTAGACATGTTGAAGTCTTGTGTGGTAAAACTAAGTATCCTGCTGATTTTCTCGTCCTTGCTACTACACAAGATAGCTTTTGTCCCATCATATTTGGCAGACCTTTCGTCAACACTGTCAATGCTCATATTGACTGTGAGAAGCAAACTGTCACTGTTGGCTTTGAAGGTGTGTCACATGAGTTCAATTTCTCCAAGTTTGGTAGACAACCTCATGAAAAAGAATTGTCTAGTAAGGATGAAATTATTGCTCTAGCTTCTATTGATGTGCCTCCTACTGATCCTTTAGAGCAATACTTGCTTGAGCATGAAAATGATATGCATATGGATGAAAGGAACATGATAGATAGAGTTATCTTTGAACAACATCCGATCCTTAAGGATAATTTGCCTGTTGAGCTGCTTGGAGATCCACCCCCACCAAAGGGTGATCCTGTGTTTTTGCTTAAACAGTTACCTGATACTCTTAAGTATGCCTATCTGGATGAAAAAGAGATATATCCTCTTATTATTAGTGCTAGTCTTTCAGAGCATGAAGAAAAGAAATTATTGAAAACTCTGAGGAATCACCGTACTGCTATTGGATATACTCTTGATGATCTTAAGGGCATTAATCCCACTCTATGCCAGCACAAAATTAAAACCAATCCTGATTCCAAACCAGTTGCCGATAATCAATGGAGAGTAAATCCTATGATGAAAGAGGTAGTAAGAAAAGAAATACTAAAGCTCCCGGAAGCAGGTATTATCTATCATGTTGCTCATAGTGATTGGGTGAGTCCGGTGCATTGCGTCCCTAAGAAGGGAGGTATTACCATTGTCCCTAATGACAAAAATGAATTGATCCCACACAGGATTATTACTCGCTATAGGATGGTAATTGATTTTAGGAAATTGAATAAAGCCACTAGGAAAGATCATTACCCTTTTCCCTTCATTGACCAAATGCTAGAAAGATTGTCCAAACACACACACACTTCTGCTTTCTAGACGGTTATTCTGGTTTCTCCCAAATACCTGTTGCACAATCTGATCAGGAGAAAACCAATTTTACCTGCCCTTTCGGTACCTTTGCTTACAAGCGTATGCCTTTTGGCTTATGTAATGCACCTGCTACCTTTGAAAGATGTATGATGGCTATATTCTCTGACTTTTGTGAAAAGAATGTTGAGGTTTTCATGGATGACTTCTCCGTTTACGGGTCTTCTTTTGATGATTGCCTCAGCAACCTTAATCGAGTTTTGCAGAGATGTAAAGATACCAATCTTGTCTTGAATTGGGAGAAGTGCCACTTTATGGTTAATGAAGGCATTGTCTTAGGACATTAAATTTCTGAAAGAGGTATTTAAGTCGATAAGGCTAAGGTTGATGCGATCGAGAAAATGCCATGCCCCACAGACATTAAAGGTATAAGAAGTTTCCTTGGTCATGCTGGTTTCTATAGAAGGTTCATTAAAGACTTCTCTAAGATTTCTAGGCCTCTTACCAATCTCTTGCAAAAGGATATTCCTTTTGTTTTTGACGATGATTGTGAGGAAGCCTTCGAAATACTTAAGACGGCCTTGATAATTGCACCTATTGTTCAACCACCTGATTGGAACTTACCTTTTGAAATTATGTGTGATGCAAGTGACTATGTTGTTGGTGTTGTTCTAGGGCAAAGAGTTGATAAGAAGTTGAATGTTATTCACTATGCTAGTAAAACTCTAGACAGTGCCCAAAGAAACTATGCTACCACTGAAAAGGAATATTTAGCAATCGTGTTTGCATGTGAAAAATTCAGGTCTTACATTATTGATTCCAAGGTTACTATTCACATTGATCATGCTGCTATTAAGTACCTTATGGAAAAGAAAGATGCTAAACCTAGACTTATCAGATGGGTTCTCTTGCTACAGGAATTTGATTTGCATGTTGTCGATAGGAAGGGTGATGAGAACCCCGTAGCAGATAACTTGTCTAGGTTGGAGAATGTTCTTGATGACCCACAACCTATTGATGATAGCTTTCCTGATGAGCAAATGAATGTCATCGATACTTCACGTAGTACACCGTGGTATGCTGATTATGCAAATTATATCGTGGCCAAATATATACCACCTAGTTTCACATACCAGCAAAAGAAGAAATTCTTCTTTGATTTGAGACATTACTTTTGGGATGATCCTCACCTTTATAAAGAAGGATTAGATGGTGTTATTAGACGGTTTGTACCTGAGCATGAACAGGGACATATCATACAGAAGTGTCACTCCGAGGCTTACGGAGGACACCATGCGGGAGATAGAACTGCACACAAGGTATTGCAATTAGGTTTCTATTGGCCCACTCTCATCAAGGATGCCCGCAAGTTTGTCTTGTCTTGTGATGAATGTCGAAGAATAGGTAATATCAGTAAACGTCAGGAAATGCCTATGAATTACTCACTTGTCATTGAACCATTTGATGTTTGAGATTTTGATTATATGGGACCTTTTCCAAAATCCAACGGGTATACTCATATCCTAGTTGCTCTTGATTACGTTACTAAGTGGGTAGAAGCTATCCCAACTAGTAGTGATGATCACAACACCTCTATCAGGATGCTTAAAGAAGTTATTTTCCCTAGATTTGGAGTCCCTAGATATCGAATGACCGATGGTGGTTCGCATTTCATTCATGGTGCTTTCCGTAAAATGCTTGCTAAGTATGATGTCAACCATAGAATTGCGTCGCCTTATCATACTCAGCCCAGTGGTCAAGTAGAGCTAAGTAATAGAGAGATCAAACTAATTCTGCAAAAGACTGTTAATAGGTCTAGAAAGAATAGGGATAAGAAGCTTGATGATGCACTGTGGGCTTATAGAACTGCTTATAAGAATCCCATGGGCATGTCTCCGTACAAAATGGTTTACGGTAAAGCATGTCATTTACCTCTTGAGCGAGAGCATAAGGCTTATTCGCAATAAAAGAGCTCAACTTTGATTTCAAACTTGCTGGTGAGAAGAGGTTATTTGACATTAGCTCACTCGGTGAATGGAGAGCTCAGGCAGATGAAAATGCCAAGTTATTCAAAGAAAAAGTTAAGAGGTGGCATGATAAAAGGATACAGAAACGTGAATTCAATGTAGGTGATTATGTCTTGCTATACAATTCTCGTTTAAGATTTTTTGCAGGCAAGCTTCTCTCTAAATGGGAAGGTCCTTACATTGTTGAGGAAGTATATCATTCTAGTGCCATCAAGATCAACAACACAGAAGGTAATTTTCTGAGAGTTGTAAATGGGCAAAGAATCAAGCATTATATCTCAGGTACTCTCGTAAATGTTAAAAGCAATATTATCAATACCATAACTCTGGAGGAGTACATAAGGGATATTTATCAGCCTGTTTCAGACTCTGAAAACGAAGAGGTATGTGATTCGGTAAGTAAACCGACTCCAAAACTTTTCCAGTAGGAGTTTTTCTTCGTTTTGGAATGTCTAGAAAAATAGAAAAAAATAAAGTAGTCCGGAAAGCACACGAGGAGGCGACAAGCCTGCCAGGCCCGGCCTACCCCCCTGGTCGGGCCTGGGTGGCTTGTGGGCACCTCGTGTGCCTCCCGGACTCCATTTTCTTGTGGAGTACTCCTTTTGGTCAGGAAAAATTCATTATATATTCTCCCGAAAGGTCTGACCCTCGTATCACGCAAATCTCCTCTATTTTCATTTCGAGCCTGTTTCTGCCGCAGATTTAGGGCAAGGATGTCGTCTCAAGAATCTGTCAGGGAGAACGATCTCTCTCAGGTCTATGAAGAAGTAAATGCTGATCTGAAAGGAATGGAGGTCATGGAGGCCAAGGAAAGGCTGCTTGAAGAAACTAAGGGCAAAACTAAGGAGGAGAATCCGACGGTGGACGAAGGGCGGTCTGTGCTCAACAAGGAAGAAGCTGAGGAAGAGGATTTTCTTCAACCCTACCTTCACCCTTTACCTCCTTCCTTGATCAAATTCTTGAAGTTATGTGAAATAACTCGTGTTGGTAATACTTATCTCACCCGCGAAGTTGTTTTGCTGGAGGAACATATCACAGAGCTCCAAGGTATAAATCAAACATTGATGGCCCTCTTGGAATCAAAAGACAGGACAACTCCACCACCATCACCTTCGAAGGAAGACAACTAAGCATGGGTATGGGCAATCCCCTTGGCTCGTGCCAAGCTTGGGGGAGTTGCCCTGGTATCGTATCACCTTCACATCTTTTGCTTTTACCTTTTTCTTAGTTCGATCCTTTTTGTTTTTATCCTTTTCTAGTAGAATAAAAGCTCTTATTATGTTCTAGGCTTGAGTTTTGCTTTGTGTCACCCCCGACGTAATCGAGCTCGTGAGTCATATAATAAAGAGTGCTTTAGCTAAGGGCCTTGCCTCATGCCATGATCTAAAGAAAAGAATGATAATAGAACAAAAGCATGGAAGATCATGTATTGATCTTATGGGAAGTGATGGCTTCACATATAAAAAGAATGTTGATTGAAACTTGTTGCGGGTGGACAAACATAGACCTTGGTCAT
Organism: Hordeum vulgare subsp. vulgare; assembly: GCF_904849725.1. Classification (NCBI taxonomy): domain Eukaryota; kingdom Viridiplantae; phylum Streptophyta; class Magnoliopsida; order Poales; family Poaceae; genus Hordeum; species Hordeum vulgare. Next base: position 617,582,856 of record NC_058519.1, on the reverse strand, counting down.
TGTTGCAATTAATAGGAAGTAATAAAGGAGAGGTTCACATATAAATATATCATATTTGACACCGTCTATGATTGTGAACACTCATTAAACGATTACATGCTTAGAAGTAGATGTTGGACAAGGAAGACAACATAATGAATTATGTTTGCTTGGTTCCGAACAATGTTATATGACTATAGATCCCTTAGCATGTGACGCTTGCTTACACCTCATATCAGCCAAAACTTCCGCACTAAGTAGAGATACTACTTGTGCATCCATAAACCTTCAACCCAGTTTTGCCATGAGAGTCCACCATACCTACCTATGGATTGAAGAAGATCCTTCAAGTAAATTATCATCGGTGCAAGCAATAAAAATTTCTCCCTAAATATGTATGATCTATTAGTGTATGGAAAATAAGCTTTGTACGAACCTGTGATGAGTAAGACATAAAAGCGATGGACTGCATAATAAAGTTCTTTATCACAGGAGGCAATATAAAGTGACGTTCCTTCACACTAAGAGGCCACACATGCAAACCTCAAAAGAGCATGACAACCTCTGCTTCCCTCTGTGAAGGGACTATCTTGTACCTTTAATTTTTGTCCCTAAAAGATTCATGGGGATCGACACCAATTCCTTATTTCGCCTTTATCTTGGCTAACATCATGTGCTAGGGAAAGATATGTATTCATATGTCAACTTGGAAGTAAGTACTCTTGAATTATTATTGTTGACATTACCCTTGAGGTAAGTCATTGGGAGGCGAAACTATAAGCCCCTATCTTTCTCTGTGTCCAACCGAAACTTTGATCTCATGAGTACCACGTGAGTTTTAGCAATTGTAGAAGACGAAAGGATGATTGAGTATGTGTATTTGCTTTACAAGCTCTTATTTGACTCCTTCCGATGTTATATAAATTGCAATTGCTTCATTGATTAAAGGCTATTGGTTGTTAATTCTCAGTAAGATTCTTGATCCATACTTTACTTTGTGAAGGAATTGTCACTTTAGCATAAGAGTTTATATGAAGTTATTGTTGTTCTAATTCTGATCATGATGCCTGCATGTCTGTACTTTGTTTTGTCGACACCTCTATCTCCAAACATGTGGGCATATTTGTTGATCTCGGCTTCCGCTTGAGGACAAGCAAGGTCTAAGCTAAGGCGAGTTGATACGTCCATTTTGCATCATGCTTTTATGTTGATATTTATCGCTTTATGCGTTTCTGATTAATGTATAGTAATCAAAATATCTTTGAAGTGTTGTACATATATAATGTGAATTACATCATTATTTTAATATATTGCCAGCAATTAAATTAATGCTCCACGAAATTGATGATAATTATGTATTTCAAGTGGAAAAAAACAAGTGAATATTACTCACATATAATGAAGAAATCATATATTTGATATAGCTGTGTATTACAATAATGGATATTACAAGAAGAACATCATCTGAATGTGATGCATAATCTAAATATTTTCTTCACAGCGATCAACCGAAAGTATCCATCAACATCCCTACAACATATCTAAAACTTAACCGAGGAAAATCATCCAAAATTAACATCCCTACAACCTAACGAAAATTAAAAGCATCCATCATCATCATCATCAACATGGACATGAACATCATCTTCTTCATTGTAGGATACTTGGCACACACCCATATAATCATCCATTAATTTTTTGCATCTACAAATAAAAAAACAAAATGAACTATTAACACACAGTGCATTGACATGATGAAAGTAGTTATAGAGGCAGAATATTAGCCAAATGCATCTCTTGATATATCTCTATATGCAAACTCGAGAAATTCATTTACACAAGTTGAGTACTATGTACTTTCTCTAGGAAATCGCATTAGTAATAAGTTGAATTCTAAATCCATTGCACAATGCACAAAAAATAAAAATTATTACTGCCATTGTAACCATGAAAGAATTGCAAAAGATCAGCATATAAATATCTGATTTGCGATTTAATCCCTATTGTCGTACAACAGAATTGACAATTATATCATTTTTCGGCAATGCAAGGATCAACCACCCAGCCTTTGCTACATAGCACGCAAAAATTTCTTCAAACTTTATGGAAGGCTAGTAAGGTCATCCTACTATTCATAATAGTCATGAAAACCCATGCATAGACTAACATTTTGTGTTTCACATTGTTAGGTGGGAATAACTACTATGGTGATCTAAAATAGTTAGCTTTGATATGACATCAGTAATTGTTTCACCTTATGCTATTACTCTTTAAGAAAAAAATAGAGGCAAGTGATGTATGCTTGGAGGCCACATGCCTCCCAACTGATGACGTTGGAGAAAGGAGGTGCTGCAGAATACACTTATTAGGATGCTTGGTCACTGTAAAGTCATGATACAATAAAAAAACTCCCAAAACAAATAATGAATAAAATTTGATAGTGAATAATTAACAACACACACTCGACGAGAAATTCATACATGTAGAAATTATGTAAGACCATCACGACTTAAATAAAGCGGTTTATTTTGGACATCAAGCCCAAGATTTCACAATAATCAGCTTGTATCAGTAACACTTGCAGCAAATTTCTTACTATATATGTAAACCCGCATATTCGACTCCAGATTCATATCAAATATGTGGAATATTTTACAAGATAGGATTTCTCTGAACCAAACCACTATGGCACATACATTTTCACATCCAACGACAAAAGCTACGAGGAAACTGACTTTATCAGATCAATTATGCGGTAGTATTGGTAATTCTCAAGTTCATCCTCTCCTGTGCTTACATGCCACATACCTACACTAGTACACGTGCTAATTAGTTCAAGTAAACATTTGTTTTCTTTGAAACTGAAAACAAACAATGATAATTGTGTGCTGCAAATACAATAGAACATATGTTTTTTTGATACACAGTGACATTCATTTTACAAATGGCACGAATAATGATGAGTAAATATTTTGTGGGCAGCGAACAAAAGTGACAGTTTAAACTCTGGACCCAAAAAAGGATGGTTGCAAATCGATAGTGTGTATACTGTTCTAGCTTTCTAGGAACATCTTATTGGGCAAAACCAACAAATTTATATTGAAATTGCTAAAAGAGTAAATAATTTATAGTGGCATGGCTACACGAGTACCTTAATTTTATAGGGACAACTTGTAGGCACTTGTTTCCTTTCATGAGTACATAGTACTGAAAAATACTAGTACATCATAGGTTAATCCTTTTATCTAGTTTATTCTTTCCCTTCCTGTATGGAATTTGCGAAACAAAACCATTTGGTCTTTCCATCAGTCATACATATAATAGGCAGAATAAAACATGTTCCTGAGTGCGAAATAGTACCCAAAAAAATACGGCTATAGGAGCACCGTGTCCTAGACTCATGATAGCCACAATACTAATATCCTTTTTAGTTGAAAAGGCAAACTTATAATATGAAAATATTTCTCATGTTTTTAAGAGGATACATCGAGATACCATGTTACCACGAAGGCAGTCAAAATATAATACAATTACGCTTTATTTGGTATGAAAGTGGGTATGAATATAGAATATAATTTGTATTGGCCTTCATGCTGAGATAACAATACATCAACTCCCAACTGTAACAGAAGCACCTATATTATTTTTGGAAAGTAAGGGAAAGCATCTAACTTACTGCCAAATAGTGGTTGAAATATTCATCATTTGGTAGTAAGAACACCTTGTTGATGATATAGTCGGGCATAATAATCATATCTGAATAACATAACTCAAAGATCAACTTTTATTTTAGAAAGGAAAATAAGCAGCAATCTACAAAATATAAATCAATAACTGATATTGGAAAGCAAATTAAATAATTGTGCTCAGTTTCAAAGCCAATGTGGCAATACATAAGAAACCATATACATACCCTGGTTGCAGCAAGTGCACTGCAAGCCATGCACACTATGTTAAGATGTATAGTAAAAGTCTTGTATATAGTGCGTGATAGTCAACTTGATTTACAATCTCTTATATGTGTGTAGTTAATATATGTTCTGCTAAATTAACCGCTGCACTTTTTTGCTGTTCAAGCATATCAATTTGCATCGTATAGAGAGGCCCGATCATTACCTTGCATGTAATATTAACTAGTGGACGAATCACTATTGAGATTGGGTGCTACTTTGCAAGCTTAATCATGCGTTAATGAATAGTTAAAGAGCCTGATCTTATTCCTTTTACACACAAAAAATAGATGTAGTCATACCTAGAATGAGATCTGTGGCAGGAGTATCCATCCAATCCTATTAGTAAGCGTGCTCAAGTCCTGCCCTGCTTTCCTCTCTGACTCGTCATGCCAATTCGGACGGGGCTTACATGCATAGTACCAGAATAGTTCTGCTGCAGAGGTGGATGGTCAATTTAGCAAAGTAGATTTGTGAGTCCGCTGGTTACATCGGTAGCTGCGGCGAATTGGATGACGACAAGAATGGATCGCGCGCTAAGAACATGCGCCGTTGGTACATGAGATTGGCTTGGGTGTGGGAGAAAACTTGGTGGGCAGGCCTGAGACTGTCCATGCCCGTACTTTAGATTCGTCGTTGGTCGGGGAGTGCCATGACGAGGGGATGTGCGCTGGGATGCAGGGCCGTAGGAGAGTGGTGACGAGTGACGGCGCGCTAGGATGGAGGACCGCATGGGAGTGACGAGGTGCGGCGCCCAGGACGGAGGACCGCGGGGAGTGTTGAGGGGCGGCGCGTCAAGATGCAGGTTGGTCGCTGCTATGCAAAGCAGTTGGTCGTAGGGGAGCGGTGATGAGGGATTGAGGGGCGACGGCCGGCGTGGGAAGCTCGAGAGGAATAAGGGATGCTGGGGACAAGGAATGACCTAATCGTGAAAGCCAACTTGGGCTGCGTTGGGTTAGTTCATTGGGCTATACTTAGTTGTGACCGGTTGCAATCTAGTACGTGCACAACCGGTCACGAACTACAACTCTACAACGCATATGCTACAATAGTTATATGTGTATCTATTGTCAATTTTACAACATATAATCAAAATGTTGTAAAATATGTGTTGCTTTATAGGGGGTATTTTTGTAGTGACTTCACGGTACAATACTTATGCCTTTTCTCTCTTATTTTATAAGGTTTACATGAAGAGGGAGAATGCCGGCAGCTGGAATTCTGGTCTGAAAAGGGAGTAAGTTTGAGATACCTATTCTGCGCAACTCCAAAAGCCATGAAAATCAACGGGGAGTTATTTTGGTTTTTATGAAAAATACTGGGCGGAAGAAGTACCAGAGGGGTGCCACCAGGAGGCCACAAGTCTGCCAGGCCCGACCTAGCCCCCTAGCCTGGCCTGGGTGGCTTGTGGGCCCCCTGTTAACCCTCTGGCGCTCATCTTTTGCTATATGGAGGGTTTCGTCATAGAAAAAAATCATAAGGAAGCTTTCGGGAGGAGTCGCCGCCACCACGAGGCGGAACTTGAGCAGAACCAATCTAGAGCAGGGCTGTCTTGCCGGGGAAATTTCCCTCCCTGAGGGGGAAATCGTTGCCATCGTCATCACCAACACTCCTCTCATCGGAGGGGACTCGTCACCATCAACATCTTCATCAGCACCATCTCCTCTCCAAACTCTAGTTCATCTCTTGTAACCAATCTCCGTCTCGCGACTCTGATTGGTACTTGTAAGGTTGCTAGTAGTGTTAATTACTCTTTGTAGTTGATGCTAGTTGGATTACTTGGTGGAAGATTATACGTTCAGATCTTTGATGCTACTCATTACCTCTCTGGTCATGAATATAATTATGCTTTGTGAGTAGTTGATACGTTCATTTTGCATCATGCTTTCATGTTGATATTTATCGCTTTATGGACTGTTATTATACTTTGTGGAACCTTACTTATGCCTTTTCTCTCTTATTTTGCAAGGTTTATTTGAAGAGGGAGAATACCGACAGTTGGAATTCTGGATTGGAAAAGGAGCAAGTCTGAGTGCTCTATTCTGCGCAACTCCAAATGTCCTGAAAATCAGCGTGGATTTTTTTTGGATTTTATAAAAAAGACTGGGTGAAAGAAGTGTCAGAGGGGAGAAATCAGGGGGCCACAAGCCTAGTTGCCGCGGCCTACCCCCCTGGCCGCGGCAACAGGGCTTGTGGGCACCCTGGCGGCCCACTGGCCCCCCTGTTTTGCTATATGAAGGGTTTCGTTCCAGAAAAAAATCATTCGGGAGCTTTTTCGTGGTTTTTCCGCCGCCACGAGGCGGAACTTGAGCAGATCCAATCTAGAGCTCCGGCAGGACGATCCTGCCGGGGAAACTTCCCTCCCGGAGGGGGAATCGTCGCCATCGTCATCACCAACACTCCTCTCGTCGGAGGGGAGGCATCTTCATCAACATCTTCATCAGCACCATCTCCTCTCCAATCCCTAGTTCATCTCTTGTAACCAATCTCCATCTCGCGACTCCGATTGGTACTTGTAAGGTTGCTAGTAGTGTTGATTACTCTTTGTAGTTGATGCTAGTTGGATTACTTGGTGGAAGAGTTTATGTTCAGATCCTTGATGCTATTCATTACACCTCTGATCATGATTATGATTATGCTTTGTGAGTAGTCACTTTTGTTCCTGAGGATATGGGAGAAGTCATGCTAATAATAGTCATGTGAGTTTGGTACTCGTTCAGTATTTTGATATGATGTATGTTGTTTTCCCTCTAGTGGTGTTATGTGAACATCGACTACATAACACTTCACCATATTTGGGCCTAGAGGAAGGCATTGGGGAGTAGTAAGTAGATGATGGGTTGCTGGAGTGATAGAAGCTTAAACCCTAGTCTATGCGTTGCTTCGTAAGGGCCTGATTTGGATCCACTAGTTTAATGCTATGGTTAGACGTTGTCTTAATTCTTCTTCCGTATTTGCGGATGCTTGCGAGAGGTGTTAATCATAAGTGGAATGCTTGTCCAAGTAAGGGAAGTACCCAAGCATCGGTCCACCCACATATCAAACTATCAAAGTAACGAACGCGAATCATATCAACATGATGAAACTAGTATGACAGAAATTCCCGTGTGTCCTCGAGAGCGTTTTTCCTCTTATAAGACTTTGTTCAGGCTTGTCCCTTGCTACAAAAGGGATTGGGCCACTTGCTGCACCGTTTCTACTACTTGTTACTTGTTACTTTTCGCTTGCTACGATTCACCTCACTACACCATCACTTGTTACCGCTACTTTCAGTGCTTGCAGTTATTACCTTGCTAAAAACCGTTTATCAGAGCCTTCTCCTCCTCGTTTGGTTCGACACTCTTACTTATCGAAAGAACTATGATTGATCCCCTATACTTGTGGTTCATCAAGACTCTTTTCTGGCGCCGTTTCCGGGGAGGAAGCGCCTTTGGCAAGTGGAATTTGGTAAGGAAACATTTATATACTGTGCTGAAATTCATTGTCACTTGTCACTATGGAAACTGTTCCTTTGAGGAGTTTGTTCGGGGTATCTTCACCACGAATGGAAGCACGAGGAGTTGTTCCTCAACCTGAGGTACCTACTGAAAATATCTTTCATGAAATCCCTTCGGGTATGCTTGAGAAACTGCTGGCTAATCCTTTTACTAGAGATGGATCTTCACATCCAGACTTGCATCTAATCTATGTAGATGAAGTTTGTGGTTTATTTAAGCTTCAGGTTTGCCCGAGGATGAGGTAAATAAGAAAGTATTCCCTTTATCTTTGAAGGATAATGCGTTGACATGGTATAGGCTATGTGATGATACTGGATCATGGGACTACAATCGGTTGAAATTGGAATTTCATCAAAAGTTCTATCCTATGCATTTGGTACATCGTGATCGGAATTATATTTATAACTTTTTGCCTCGTGACAGGGAAAGCATAGCTCAAGCTTGGGGGAACCTTAAATCAATGCTATATTCATGCCCCAATCATGATCTCTCGAGAGAAATTATCACTCAAAACTTTTATGCTTGGCTTTTTCATGAAGATCGTACCATGCTTGACACTTCTTGTACCGGTTCTTTTATGAAGAAGGATATTGATCACAAGTGGAATTTATTGGAAAGAATCAAACGTAACTCTGAAGATTGGGATCTGGAAGAAGGTAAGGAGTCAGGTATGAATTTCCAGTTTGATTGCGTTAAATCTTTTGTTGAAACAAACACTTCTAGAGATTTTAGCGCTAAGTATGGACTTGACTGTGAGATAGTACCTTCTCTATGTGAATCTTTTGCTGCTCATGTTAATCTTCCCAAAGAGAAGTGGTTTAAATATCATCCTCCTGTAGAAAGCAACATAGTCAAAACCAATCTAGTTGAGGAGAAAGTCATTGCTTTTAGTGATCTTGTTGTTCCTTGTGCCTACGCTGAGAAATCACCTTACCCTGCTAGGATAAAGGATTATTCTAAAGCTCCAACTGTGATACGTAGGGGTTACATTAGACCAGTTGCACCCCCTGAGGAAATTATAGTTGAACCTAGTGTTGCTATTATCAAAGATCTCTTAGCCGAAGACATAGATGGGCATGTTATCAAATTCTGTGAGGACTCTGCTAGAATTGCTAAACCTCACACGAAAGACAAATACGGACCTGTAGTTGGCCTGCCCGTTGTTTCTGTCAAGATAGGAGATCACTGTTATCATGGTTTATGTGATATGGGAGCTAGTGTTAGTGCAATACCCCATTCCCTATATGATGAAATCAAAGATGAGATTGCACCTGCTGAGTTAGAATCCATTGATGTCACTATTACGCTAGCTAATAGAGACACTATCTGCCCTCTGGGATTGTGAGAGACGTAGAAGTCCTGTGTGGTAAGACGAAGTATCCTACTGATTTCCTCGTCCTTGGTACTGCACAAGATAGCTTTTGTCCCATCATATTTGGTAGACCCTTTCTCAACATTGTCAATGCTCACATTGATTGTATTAAGCAGACTGTCACGGTTAGTTTCGAGGGTGTGTCTCATGAATTTAACTTCTCCAAGTTTGGAAGACAACCCCATGAAAACGAGTCATCTGGTAGGGATGAAATCATTGCTCTTGCCTCTATTGCCGTACCTCCTACGGATCCTTTAGAGCAATACCTTCTTGAGCATGAAAATGATATGCATATGGAGGAAAGAGATGAGATAGATAAAATTGTCTTGGAACAATATCCTATTCTTGTTGGGTAACGTAGCATAAATTCAAAATTTTCCTACGCCATATTCAGATCTTCCTATGGAGAGACTAGCAACGAGAGAGGGGTGAGTGCATCTTCATACCTTTGAAGATCGCTAAGCGGAAGCTTTGCTAGAACGCGGTTGATGGAGTCGTACTCGCGACGATTCAGATCGCGGTGTGATTCCGATCTAGTGCCGAACTACGGCACCTCCGCGTTCAACACACGTGCAGCCCGATGACGTCTCCCGCACCTTGATCCAGCAAGGAGGAGGGAGACATTGGGGAAGATCTCCAGCAGCACAACGGCGTGGTGTCGATGGAGAGACGAGGTCTCCCGGCAGGGCTTCGCCAAGCACCGGCAGAGAGGAGGAGAAAGAAGAGCAGGGCTGCTCCGAGGGAGAGGGAAAACCGTGTCTCAAAACAGCCCCAAACCTCAACTATATATAGGGGGAGAGGGAGGGGGCGCAGCCCTTAGGGTTCCCACCCCCAAGGGGTGCGGAAGCCCCCATCTGCGCCATGAGGTGGCGGCCAGGAGGGGAGGAGGGGTGTGGCGCACCCCTGGTGGGCCTTAGGCCCACCTCGCTTAGGGTTTGCCCCCCTTCCCTCTCCCCTACGCCTTGGGCCCCTGGTGGGAGGCACACCAGCCCACTCTGGGCTGGTTCCCTTCCACCTTTTGGCCCATGTCACCTTTTGGGGCTGGTGGCCCCTCCCGGTGGACCTCCGGAACCCTTTTCGGTGGTCCCGGTACGCTACCGGTGACGCCCGAAACACTTTCGGTGTCCGAAACCATCCGTCCTATATATCAATCTTTACCTCCGGACCATTCCGGAGCTCCTCGTGATGTCCGGGATCTCATCCGGGACTCCGAAAAACTTTCGATAACCTCGTATAACAATTCCCTATAACCCTAGCATCATCGAACCTTAAGTGTGTAGACCCTACGGGTTCGGGAGACACGCAGACATGACCGAGACACCTCTATGGCCAATAACCATCAGCGGGGTCTGGACACCCATGGTGGCTCCCACTTGCTCCACGATGATCTCATCGGATGAACCACGATGTCAAGGATTCAATCAATCCCGTATACGATTCCCTTTGTCTGTCGGTATAGAACTTGCCCGAGATTCGATCGTCGGTATACCTATACCTTGTTCAATCTCGTTACCGGTAAGTCTCTTTACTCGTTCTGTAGCACGTCATCGTGTGACTAACTCCTTAGTCACATTAAGCTCATGATGATGTTCTACGGAGTGGGCCCAGAGATACCTCTCCGTCACACGGAGTGACAAATCCCGATCTCGATTCGTACCAACCCAACAGACACTTTCGGAGGTACCCGTAGTGCACCTTTATAGTCACCCAGTTACGTTGTGACGTTTGATACACCCAAAGCACTCCTACGGTATCCGAGAGTTGCACAATCTCACGGTCGAAGGAAAATATACTTGACATTAGAAAAACTTTAGCATACGAACAATACGATCTAGTGCTATGCTTAGGATTGGGTCTTGTCCATCACATCATTCTCCTAATGATGTGATCCCGTTATCAATGACATCTAATGCCCATGATCAGGAAACCATGATCATCTATTGACTAACGAGCTAGCCAACTAGAGGCTTGCTAGGGACACATTGTGATCTATTTATTCACACATGTATTACTGTTTCCTGTTAATACAATTATAGCATGAACAATAGACGATTATCATGAAAAAGGAAATATGATAATAACCATTTTGTTATTGCCTCTAGGGCATATTTCCAACAGTCTCCCACTTGCACTAGAGTCAATAATCTAGTCCTCACATCGCCATGCGATTTACATTGTAATAAATCTAACACCCATATAGTTCTGGTGTTGATCATGTTTTGCCCGTGGAAGAGGTTTAGTCAGCGGATCTGCTCCATTCAGATCCGTGTGCACTTTGCAAATATTTACGTCCTCTCCTTCGAAGTAGTCGCGGATGAGGTTGAAGTGTCATTTGATGTGCCTGGTCTTCTTGTGAAACCTTGGTTCCTTTGTTAAAGCAATTGCACCAATGTTGTCACAGAACAGAGTTATTGGATTTAGTGCGCTCGGCACAACTCCAAGATCCATCAAAAATTGCTTCATCCAGACACCCTCCTTAGCTACCTCCGAGGCAGCCATGTACTCCGCTTCACATGTAGAATCTGCTACGATGTTGGAACTGCACCAGCTTTTCGCACCCCATTAAGAATAACTATGTATCCGGTTTGCGACTTAGAGTCATCCGGATCAGTGTCAAAGCTTGCATCGACGTAACCCTTTACAATGAGCTCTTCGTCGCCTCCATAAACAAGAAACATTTCCTTAGTTCTTTTCAGGTACTTCAGAATATTCTTGACCGTCGTCCAGTGATCCACTCCTGGATTACTTTGAAACCTGCCTGCCGTACTTATGGCCAAGCTGACGTCCGGTCTAGTGCACAACATTGCATACATGATAGAACCTATGGCTGAAGCATAGGGGACGGAACTCATTTGTTCTCTATCTTCTGCAGTTGCTAGGCACTGAGTCCTACTCAATTTTATACGTTGTAACACTGGCAAGAACCCCTTCTTGGACTGTTCCATTTTGAACTTCTTCAAAAACTTTATCAAGGTATGTGCTTTGTGAAAGTCCTATCAGGCGTCTCGGTCTATCCCTATAGATCTTAATGCCTAGAATGTAAGCAACTTCTCCTAGGTCCTTCATAGAGAAACTTTTATTCAAGTAATCCTTTACGCTCTCAAAAAAGCCACATTGTTTCCAATCAGCAATATGTCATCCACATATAATATTAGAAACGCTAGAGAGCTCCCACTCACTTTCTTGTAAATGCAAGATTCTCCAACCACTTGTATAAACCCAAATGCTTTGATCACCTCAACAAAGCGCTTATTCCAACTCCGAGATGCTTGCACAAGACCATAAATAGATCGCTCGAGCTTGCATACTTTGTTAGCATTCTTTGGATCGACAAAACCTTCGGGTTGCATCATATACAACTCTTCCTTAAGAAAACCATTAAGGAACGCCGTTTTGACATCCATCTGCCTGATTTCATAATCGAAAAATGCAGCTATTGCTAACATGATTTAGACGTACTTAAGCATCGCTACTGGTGAGAACATCTCAACGTATTCAACTCCTTGAACTTGTGAAAAACCCTTTGCCACAAGTCGAGCTTTATAAACGGTCACATTACCGTCTCCGTTCGTCTTCTTCTTAAAGATCCATTTGTTCTTAATAGCCTTGCGGCCTTCAGGTAATACTTCCAAAGTCCACAATTTGTTTTCATACATAGATCCTATCTCGGACTTCATGGCCTCCAGCCGTTTGTTGGAATCTGGGCCCACCATTGCTTCTTCATAATTCGCAGTTTCATTGTTGTCCAACAACATGATTGATAAGACAGGATTACCATACCACTCAGGAGTAGTACATTATCTTGTCGACCTACGAGGTCCGATAGGAACTTGATCCACAATTTCATGATCATCATCATTAACTTCCTCCCACTCAATTATTTCGAGAGAAACTCCTTCTCAAGAAAAGCTACATTCTTAGCAACAAACACTTTGACCTTGGATTTGAGATGGAAGGTGTACCCAACTGTCTCCTTTGGGTAACCTATGATGACGCACTTTTTCGCTTTAGGTTCCAGCTTTTCAGGCCGAAGCTTTTTGACATAACCATCACATTCCCAAACTTTAAGAAACGACAATTTTGGTCTTTTGCCATACCACAACTCGTATGGTGTCGTCTCAACGGATTTTGATGGTGCCCTATTTAAAGTGAATGTAGTTGTCTCTAATGCATAACCCCAAAACGATAACGGCAAATCAGTAAGAGACATCATAGATCGCACCATCTCTAACAAAGTACAATTATGACGTTGAACACACCATTACGCTGTGGTGTTCTAGGCGGTGTCAAGTGTGAAACAATTCCACATTGTCTTAAGTGAGCACCAAACTTGAAACTCAGATATTCACCCCCACGATTAGAACGTAGGAACTTGATCTTCTTGTTACGCTGATTTTCCACTTCACTCTGAAATTGCTTGAACTTCTCAAATGTTTCAGACTTGTGCTTCATCAAGTAGATATATCCATACCTACTCAAATTGTAAGTGAAGGTGAGAAAATAACGATATTTGTTGCACGCCTCCACACTCATTGGACCGCACACATCGGTATGTATGATCTCCAACAAGTCACTTGCACGCTCCATTGTTCCAGAGAAAGGAGTCTTAGTCATCTTGCCCATGAGGCATGGTTCACACGTGTCAAGTGATTCGAAATCAAGTGACTCCAAAAGCCCATCGGAATGGATTTTCTTCATGCGCTTTACACCAATATGACCTAAGCGGCACTGCCACAAAAACATGGCGCTATCATTGTTAACTCTACATCTTTTGGTCTCAATGTTATGTATATGTGTATCATCGCTATCAAGATTCAATATGACCATAAAATATATTACTCATAGAAATAGAACAACCATTATTCTCTAACTTAAACGATTAACCGTCTCGCAATATACAAGATCCAGATACAATGTTCATGCTTAACGCAGGCACTAAATAACAATTATTTAAGTTCATAACTAATCCTGATGGTAACTGAAGTGAGACTATGCAGACGGCGATTGCATCAACCTTGGAACCATTTCCCACGGGCATCATCACCTCATCCTTCGCCAGCCTTCGTTTATTTCGCAGTTTCTGCTTCGAGTTGCAAATATGAGCAACGAAACCGGTATCGAATACCCAGGCACTACTACAAGAGTTGGTTAAGTACACATCAATAACATGTATATCAAATATACCTGATTTTTCCTTGGGCGCCTTCTTATCAGCCAAATACTTGGGGCAGTTGCGCTACTAGTGACCCAGTCCCTTGCAATAATAACACTCTGTTTCAGGCTTAGGTCCAGCCTTGGGTTTCTTCGTCGGATTGGAAACAGGCTTGCCGCTCTTCTTGGAGTTACCCTTCTTGCCTTTGTCGTTTCTCTTGAAACCAGTGGTCTTATTGACCATCAACACTTGATGCTCTTTTCAGAGTTCTGACTCTGCGACTTTTAGCATCGCGAATAACTCGACGGGTGACTTGTTCATCCCTTGCATGTTATAGTTCAACACAAAGCTCTTAGAGCTAGGTGGCAGTGATTGAAGAATTTTGTCAGTAATAGCCTCTTGCGGGAGTTCAATCCCGAGCTCAGCTAGACGGTTTGAGTACCCCCAGACATTTTGAGCACATGTTCACTGATAGACAAATTCTCCTCCATCTTGCAAGCATAGAATTTATCGGAGGTCTCATACCTCTCGATCCGGGCGTTCTTCTGAAAGATAAACTTCAACTCCTGGAACATCTCGTATGCTCCATGACGCTCAAAGCGACGTTGAAGTCCCGGCTCTAAGCCATACAAGACTGCACATTGAACTACTGAGTAGTCCTCCTTACGTGTTAATCAGGCATTCAAAACATCTTGGCTAGACGTAGTGGGTGGTTCATCTCCTAGCGTAGCATTAAGGACATAATCCTTCTTTCCAGCTTGCTGGAGCAGCTTTAGATTATGAGCCCAGTCTACAAAGTTGCTTCCATCATCTTTCAACTTAGCTTTCTCTAGGAACGTATTAAAATTCAGGGTTGCTACTGCATGAGCCATTGATCTACAACACAAATATTGCAAAGTGGACTTAGACTATGTTTAAGATAATTAGAGTTTAACTAATCAAATTACTGATAAACACCCACTCAAAAAGTACATCTCTCTAGTCATTTGAGTGGTACATGATCCAAATTCACTAACTAAAGTCCGATCATCACGTGTGTTGAGAATAGTTTCAGTGGTAAGCATCTCTATGCTAATCATATCAACTATACAATTCATGCTCGACCTTTCAGTCTCATGTATTCCGAGGCCATGTCTGCACATGCTAGGATCGTCAAGATTAAGCGGAGTGTTTCGCGTCTGCAACTATTTTGCACCCGTTGTATGTGAACGTTGAGTCTATCACACCCGATCATCGCGTGGTGTCTCGAAACGACGAACTGTCGCAATGGTGCACACTCTGGGAGAACAATAATTCATCTTGAAATTTTAGTGAGAGATCACCTTATAATTCTACCGTCATTCTAAGCAAAATAAGGTGCATAAAAGTATTAACATCACATGCAATTCATAAGTGACATGATATGGCCATCATCTTGTGCTTCTTGATCTCCATCACCAAAGCACCGACATGATATTCTTGTCACCAGCACCACACCATGATCTCCATCATCGTGCCTCCATCGAGGTTGTCGTGCTATTTATGCTATTACTACTAAAGCTACGACCTAGCAATATAGTAAACACATCTGCAAACACAAATGTTAGTTTAAAGACAACCCTATGGCTCCTGCCGGTTGCTGTAGCATCGACGTGCAAGTCGATATTAACTATTACAACATGCTCATCTCATACATCCAATATATCACATCACGTCATTGGCCATATCATATCACAAGCATACCCTGCAGAAACAAGTTAGACGTTCTCTAATTTGATGTTACATGTTTTACGTGGCTGCTAAGGGTATCTAGTATGATCGCATCTTACTTACGCAAAAACCACAACGGAGATGTGCAAATTGCTATTTAACCTGTCTCCAAGGACCGCCTCGGTCAAAACCAATTCAACTAAACTTGAAGAAACTGACACCCGTGAGTCATCTTTATGCAACGAGATGCATGTCTGTCGATGAAACCAGTCTCTCGTAAGCGTACGAGTAATGTCAGTCCGCGCCGCTTCAATCCAATAATACCATCAAATCAAGAAAAGACTAAGGAGGGCACGAAATCAAACATCAACGTCCACAAAACCTTTTGTGTTCTACTCGAGATAACATCTACGCATGAACCTAGCTCATGATTCCACTGTTGGGGAACGTTGCATGGGAAACAAAAAAATTCCTACGCACACGAAGACCTATCATGGTGATGTCCATCTACGAGAGGAGATTAGATCTACGTACCCTTGTAGATCGCTAAGCGGGAACCGTTAAGAAACGCAGTTGATGTAGTAGTACAGCTTCGTGATTCAAATCACCGTCGTCCCACGATCCGTTCCGATCTAGCGCCGAATGGACGACACCTCCACGTTCAACACACGTACAGCTCGATGACGATCTCGTCCTTCTTGATCCAGCAAGAGAGACGGAGAAGTAGATGAGTTCTCCGGCAGCGTGATGGCGCTCCGGTGGTGGTGGTGATCTACTCCTGCAGGGCTCCGCCCGAGCTCCGCAGAAATCCGATCTAGAGGTAAAACTATGTGGTATAGGTTTGAGTTGCATGTGGCAAAGTTATGTCTCAAAAACCCTAAAACCACCAATATATATAGGGGGAGGGGAGGGGCTAGCCTTGGGGCACAAGGGCCCCAAGGGTGCGCCGGCCGAAGGGAGAGGAGGAGTCCTTCTCCAATTGGGTTTGGGGAAGGAGGAGTCCTGCTCTTCCTTCCCACCTCCCTCTTTCCTTTTTTTCCTTTGGTTTTTTCACTTGTGGCGCCATAGCCCTCTTGTGCTGGATCCACCAGCCCACTAACTTTCCGGTGACCAAATGAAACCATCCTATATATCAATCTTCATTTACGGACCATTCCGGAAACACTCGTGACGTCTGTGATCTCATCCGGGACTCCGAACAACATTCGGTAACCACACATATAACTCAACTATACTAAAACATCATTGAACCTTAAGTGTGCACACCCTGCGGGTTCGAGAACTATGTAGACATGACCCGAGACACTCCTCGGTCAATATCCAATAGTGGGACCTGGATGCCCATATTGGATCCTACATATTCTCCGAAGATCTTATGGGTTGGACCTCAGTGCCAAGGATTCATATAATCCTGTATGTTATTCCCTTTGTCCTTCGGTATGTTACTTGCCCGAGATTTGATCGTCGGTATCCGCATACCTATTTCAATCTCTTTATCGGTAAGTCTCTTTACTTGTTCCGTAATACAAGATCACGTGACTTACACTTAGTCACATTGCTTGCAAGGCTTGTGTGTGATGTTGTATTACCAAGTGGGCCCCGAGATACCTCTCGGTCACACGGAGTGACAAATCCCGGTCTTGATCCATACTAACTCAACGGACACCTTCGGAGATACCTGTAGAGCATCTTTATAGTCACCCAGTTATGTTGCGACATTTGATACACACAAGGTATTCCTCCGGTGCTAGTGAGTTATATGATCTCATGGTCATAGGAATAAATACTTGACACTCAGAAAACAATAGCAACAAAATGACATGATCACATGCTACGTTCATAGTTTGGGTCTAGTCCATCACATGATGCTCCTAATGATGTGATCCAGTTATCAAGTGACAACACTTGCATATAGTCAGAAAACCTTGACTATCCTGGATCAACTGGCTAGCCAACTAGAGGCTTGCTAGGGACATTGTTTTGTCTATGTATCCACACATGTATGTATGTTTTCATTCAATACAATTATAGCATGGATAATAAATGATTATCTTGAACAGGAAACATAATAATAACTATTTTATCATTGCCTCTAGGGCATATTCCCAACAGTTATGTGATCCAATTATATTAGCATTGTTGAGAGATTGCACTAGCAAAAGTACACACCGTAGGCCTTGTTTTCAAGCATTGCAATACCGTTTGTGATCACTTTTGTTACTTGCTACCTTGCTATTTTTATTGTTACTATTACAAAAATCTATATCTACTATCATTACTACACTTGTATCACCATCTCTTCGCCAAATTAGTGCACCTATACAATTTTCCATTGTATTGGGTGTGTTGGGGAAATAAAAGATTTCTTGTATTTGATTGCGGGGTTGTTTGAGAGAGACCATCTTCAACCTACACCTCCCATGGACTGATAAACCTTGGGTCATCCACTTGAGGGAAAATTGCTAGTGTCCTACAAAACTCTCCGCTTGGAGGCCCAACATAGTCTACACGAATAAAGTTGCATAGTAGACATCAAGCTCTTTTCTGGCGTCGTTGTCGGGGAGGTTAGGTAAGCGGCACTCACATCCTGTCAACGAATCTCTTTTCTGCCGCCTTTGCGAGGGAGGTGAGTGCTTGAAGTTATATTTTAGATCTCGCAATTGAATCTTTTAATTTCTTGTTTTTCACTAGTTTGGTTTTTTAAAGACAAAAATAAAAAAATGAATTGAGGTGGTTGATACGTCTCTGTCGTATCTACTTTTCCAAACTCTTTTGCCCTTGTTTTGGACTCTAATTTGCATGATTTGGATGGAACTAACCCGGATTGACGCTATTTTCAGCAGAATTGCCATGGTGTTGTTTTTGTGCAGAAATAGAAGTTCTCGGAATGTCCTAAAAATTTATGAAGATTTTTTCTAGAATAAAAGAAAAATACCTGCGCAAAGATCCACCGGAGGGGGCGTGATAGTGGGCCACAAGCCCACAGGCCGCGGGCACCCCCCTAGGTCGCGCCGTGCTGGCTTGTGGGGCCCACGTGGCACCACCACCCCCAAACTCAGCTCTATATATTTCGTTTCGCCTGGAAAAAATCAGAGAGAAGGTTTCATCGCGTTTTGCGATACGGAGGCGCCGCCACATCCTGTTCTTCATCTCGAGGGCAGATCTGGAGTCCATTTCGGGCTCCAGAGAGGGGAAATCGTCGCCATCGTCATCATCAACCTTTCTCCATCGACAATTCCATGATGCTCTTCATCGTTTGTGAGTAATCTCATCGTAGGCTTGCTGGACGGTGATGAGTTGGATGAGATCTATCGTGTAATCGAGTTAGTTTTTGACAGGGATTGATCCCTAGTATCCACTATGTTCTAGATTGATGTTGCTACTACTTGGCTATGCTTAATGCTTGTCACTAGGGCCCGAGTGCCATGATTTCAGATTTGAACCTATTATGTCGTCACCAATATATGTGTGTTTTAGATCCTATCTTGCAAGTTGTAGTCACCTACTATGTGTTATGACCCGGCAACCCCGGAGTGACAATAACCGGAACCACTCCCGGAGATGACCATAGTATGATGAGTTCATGTATTCACCGCGTGTTAATGCGTTGGTCCGGTTCTTTATTAAAAGGAGAACCTTGATATCCCGTAGTTTCCATTAGGACCCTGCTGCCACGGGAGGGATGGACAATAGATGTCATGCAAGTTCTTCTCCCTAAGCACGTATGACTACATACGGAATACATGCCTACATTAGATTGACGAACGGGAGCTAGTTACATATCTCTCCGTGTTATAGCTGTTACATGATGAATCACATCCGTCATACTCATCCATCACCGATCCACTTCCTACGAGTCTTTTACTACTGGTCCTCGCTACGTTACTTTGTCTAGGCTTGTCCCTTGCTACAGAAGGGATTGGGCCACTTTGCTGCTACTGTTGCTACTGTTGTTACTTTGTTGCTGTTGCTACAGTTGTTACTTTGCTGCTGCTGCTACTGATGTTCCTTGCTACTCCGTTGTTACTCGTTGCAAGATCTTTTCCGACACTGTTGTCGGGGAAGAATAGTTGCTCGTCAACGTACCTTTTTCTGGCGCCATTGATACAACAGTTAGGAATAGTCTGCCTTGTCAACAGATTGTTTCTGGCACGGTTGCTATCATACTACTTTGCTACTGATACTTTGCTTGGAGACACTAATCTTTCAGGTGTGGTTGAATCTGACACACTCAGCTGCTAATACTTGAGAATATTCTTTCGCTTCTCCTTGGAGAACCAACAAATTTGGGTTGAATACTCTACCCTCAAAAACTGATGCGATCCCATACGCTTGTGGGTTGTCAAGGCTTTTTCTGGCGCCGTTTCCGGGGAAGCACCGCTATATTCTCGGAGTCACTTGGGATTGACGTCTGCTGATCACTATGAGGAATCCGAAAGATCCAAGAACTAAAATCCTGCCTTCCACTACGAGGAGAGGTAAGGAATTTCCATCTAGCTCTGCACTTGATTCACCTTCAGTTTTGAGTAAGTTTGCAACTTCACCTCCTATTAGAAATCTTGATATGTCGCTTGTGCTTGATGATGCTACTTCTAGTGCCCATGATGCTATGCTTGATACTATGCTTGATGATGCTATGCTTGATACTATGCCTGATGATGTTATGCTTGATACTATGCATGATGATGCTATGATTGATACTATGCCTGATGATGCTATGCCTGATACTTCTTTGCTACTTGGTGCATTCCTTGATGCACATATTGCTAGAGTTGCTGCTAGATGTGATGATACTTCTGAAACTGCTGATACTATTGAAGTAGAACCTGCTACTATGCCTGTTATGCCTGATACGCGCTATGTTATGGTGGGAGAGATAGCTGAGGACTTTCTTGCGTGTAAGGATAGCTATGATGTTGAGAAACTTCTACGCAAGTGGAAAGAAAAATCTATGAATGCTAGGATGAAATACGACCCGATGTTTGCCACTTCGCCTATCTTTGTGACCGATAAGGATTATGAATTCTGTGTCGACCCTGAGTTAATCACTCTGGTCGAATCTGATCCTTTTCACGGTTATGAGTCTGAAACGGTTGTAGCCCATCTTACCAAACTGCACGATATAGCCACCCTATTCACTAGTGAGGAAAGGATCCGCCACTACTCTATCCTCAAGTTGTTTCCTTTCTCGCTAAAGGATGATGCTAAGACCTGGTTCACTTCTCTTGCTCCTAGTTGTGTGCGTAGCCCCCAGGATATGGTCTACTACTTCTCTGAAAAATATTTCCCTGCCCATAAGAAGCAAGCTGCCTTGTAGGAAATATACAACTTTGCTCAAGCTGAGGAAGAGAGTCTCCCACAAGCTTGGGGGAGGCTCATCCAGCTACTGAATGCTTCGCCTGATCACCCTCTTGAGAAGAATGAAATACTTGATATCTTCTATAATGGACTTGCCGATGCTTCCAAAGACCACTTAGATAGTTGTGCTGGTAGTATTTTTAGGGAACGAACTGTAGAACAAGCTGAGATTCTATTGAATAACATCTTGTGCAATGAGAATGCTTGGACTATTCCTGAACCACCTCCTAAGCCAACTCCGAAGAAAAGAGGTATTCTATTCCTCAATCCTGAAGATATGCAAGAAGCCAAGAAATCTATGCGAGAGAAAGGCATTAAATCTGAAGATGTCAAAAACCTACCACCTATCGAAGAGATCCATGGTCTCGATAACCCGATACAGGTAGTAGAAGTAAATTCTCTGCATAGGTTTGATGAGAGTGATATTCCTTTTGATAAACCTGCTAGCTTATGCATGGATGAATTTGATAACTTCGTTGCCAAACAACAGAGTTTCAATGATTATGTTAGCAGACAATTGGAACAGAATGCTCGTATGCTTAGTCATTTAAGTGCTTGTGTGGACAGAAATGTCAATGATCTTAACTTTCTGAGTAAACATGCTGCTATGGTTACTACTCAGGTAGAACAAGTACTCAAAGCTCAGAATGACTTGCTCAATGAGTTGAATGACAATTCTGTCAGAGTCGTTACTAGATGCGGTAGAATGACCCAGGAACCTTTGTATCCTAAGGGTCATCCGAAGAGAATTGAACAAGATTCTCAAGGAGTTAGCACTGATGCACCTAGTCATCCTAGGAAGAAGAAGAAAGATGAAAGGAACCTGCACGCTAGCAACCCTGTTGTTGCTACACCTGAGATTCCAAACGATGCCTCTGTTTCCGATGCTGAACAGTCTGGTGATGAACATGAGCCTAATGATAATATCAATAGTAATGTTCGTGAAGATGCTCAACCTAGCAATGAAAAGGATGTGGAGATTGAACCTGATCTTGATAACCCACAGCCTAAGAATAGAAGATACGATAAGAATGACTTCGCTGCTAGGAAACACGGTAAAGAAAGGGAACCATGGGTTCAGAAACCTATGCCCTTTCCTCCCAAACCATCCAAGAAAAAGGATGATGAGGATTTTGAGCGCTTCGTTGAGATGATCAGACCCGTCTTTCTGCAAATGCGTTTGACGGATATGCTCAAAATGTCTCCATATGCTAAGTACATGAAAGATATTATGACTAATAAGAGGAGGATACCTGAGGTTGAGATCTCCACCATGCTTGCTAATTACACTTTCAAGGGTGGAACTCCTAAGAAACTAGGTGATCCCAGTGTGCCCACTATACCTTGCTCCATTAAAGGCAACTACGTTAGAACTGCGTTATGCGATCTTGGAGCCGGTGTTAGTGTTATGCATCTATCTTTATCGTAGGCTTGAACTGGATAAGTTGACACCCACTGAAATCTCTCTGCAAATGGGTGACAAATCAACTGCTTTCCCTATCGGCATTTGCGAGGATGTGCCTGTTGTGGTTGCTAACACCACTATCTTAACAAACTTTGTTATCTTGGATATTCCCAAGGACGATGCCATGGCTGTCATCCTCGGAAGACCCTTTTTAAACACTGCAGGGGCTGTTATAGATTGCAACAAAGGCAATGTCACTTTCCATGTCAACGGTAATGAGCATACGGTGCACTTTCCGAAGAAACAATATCGAGTACATTGCATCAATGCTATCGAAAAAACTTCATCGATTCTTATTGGGAGCTTTGAATGCCCTATTCCTCGTGTCAAGATGAATTATGATTTGCTTGTTGGGGAGATACACATCCCCATTGAGGTGACCTAGTGACTATTCGAAAATTCTCCGTCTTCTTTTGCGATTCGAGAAAGTTTTGTCGAGGGGATTTGATCAACCCCTTTGACGGATTTCTTTCGATGACCATGAGATGGATGAATCAAGGAGTCACAAACCTCTGTTCCAAGCTTTCACCTTAGGTTGCTTAGAAGAAAAATGATAGATTTAGTTTAGTTTTCCCTATTTTCCGTTTTAGCGTCTGGTAGAAAAGTACCCCGAAAATCAAAGTTCTCCGAACGCTGTGAAAATCAAGTATGATTTTTTTTGGATTTTTTGAAAAATACTGGGACAAAGAGTCTGTCTGGGGACACACCAGTGGGCCACAAGCCATAGGGGCGTGGGCACCCCCCTGGCCGCGTCACCAAGCTTGTGGGGCCCACAGGCACCCCCTCCACTCATTCTTGCTCTCATCCGCTTCTCCTACCTCCAAAAAATCGTTTAGCAGCTCAAACCCGTGTTCTTGCTCCTCTTGCTGGGATTTTCGATCTCTTTGCTCAATCACCGTTCTCCGAACTGTTTTGGGGAAATTACTCCTTGGTAAGTGACTTCTCCATTGGTCCAAATAGTTTTTGCTCTAGTGCCTTATACTCCGCGTATTTTTGTTGCCTTGGTGACCATGTTCTTGAGCTTTGCATGCTGATTCTAGCTGGTCCCAAGTAGTTTTGATGCGTATTATGGTCTCTAGGCACTTATTGGAGTTGTTGCTACTAGTTTAGTTGAACCTTGTTCACCTTTCCTTAGGGTCACTGAAAATTTCAGAAAAGGAAGATGTTCAGGAGAAACTTTCATGGTGGTTCCTCAAGCAAGAGAGGTCCCCGTCTTGCGATTCGGGAGCCTGATCCTTACCAACCTAGGGACGCGTTGGTATTACGGTTGGAGAAACTAGAGACATTACGCAAGCTACCATGGGGAGTATTCATTTTCCTGCCTTGCATTACTTTGCCCTCTTCATAGGCAGATGCATAAATGGCAAGATTGAGCATTGTCACCTATGCGCACCCGACCTTAGTATCCTTAAGACCGCAGTGACAGGTCACAAAAGCTTCAACATGGGAGCTATTATAGCAATGAGACTGAATAAGAATGCTATTGAAGGGGATTTCTTTGCTGGGATCTATGCCACTCGCATAGCAAATTTTCTGTGAGTACCCATCCGCGAAGGAGATCCCCCGCTCCATACAACTTTCCTTGACCGCATCGCTTTGACACCCTACCAGTTCCTTGAGAGGGATGATGAATCCCTCCTATACCGTCTGATATTTAACCGACAGCGTGTTTTCCATATTACCCTTACTACTCCTGCTCTCTTTGACTTTCAGGTAAAACGGAGATATTACATAACCAGAGGAGAGGCAGAGGAGTATGAGAGGGAGGCAAAGGCTGCTCGTCTTCGTGAGGCAGCTATTCAGGCAGTGGCTGCAGCGCTCCCGTATAACCCCCATTATGATTTTAGGTTTCTCCAGGACCATCCTTGGGAGTAGACCAAGTTAGGCCAAAAGCCTAAGCTTGGGGGAGTACGTGTTCTCACCGACTTTACATTCTTGCTTATGCTTTTACTTTGTTAGCCGGTGTTCACACTTTGCCACTATATCATCCATGCTAGTTTATTTTCTTTTTCTCGTTTTCTTTTCGTGTGTCTGTCTAATTTGAGAAAAACCAAAAAGATTTTCTTTTCTTCTTTTGATTGTTGGGAGCTTTCCCGTGTAGATAGTTTTCTTTTTCTTTGGGTCAAGGTAGAAGATATTGGTTACAATGTTTAGTGGCTCTTGCATGCATACCTGTTTAGCTTTCAAGGAGCCATATTACTTTGTCTTCTCCTTTGTGTTTGCCTGCAGATTCCAGCGTAGTCCAATGCACGAGCACTCTTATTATTGTTCACATCGTTCGATCGTGCAAGTGAAAGGCAATAATGATGATTTATGATGAAGTGACTGAGCCTGGAAAAGCTGGTATGAACTCGATCTATTTTGTTTTTGTAAATATGACTAGCTCACTTTTCCTAGTTCAGCTTTGTTGTGAGAGAAACATGTTTGCAATGACAACTTAGAGATCATAGTTGCTTATGCCATGCTTATTTAACTAGGAGCTTATAATGGTTTGCCTTTGTTGCCAACATGAATGTTGAGATGACTATGATGTAGTATGATAGGATGGTATCCTCCTTTGAATGTTTCAAGTGGCTTGACTTGGTGCATGTTCACGCATGTAGTTGAAACAAAATTAACATAGCCTCTATGATGTTCATGTTCATGGTGATTTATGTCCTACTCATGCTTGCACTCAATGTTAGTTAATCTCAATGCATTTTGATGACCGTTGTTGCTCTCTAGTTGGTCGCTTCCCAGTCTTTTGCTAGCCTTCACTTGTACTAAGCGGGAATACTGCTTGTGCATCCACCTCCACAAACCCAAAAGTTGTGCCATATGAGTCCACCATACCTACCTATGTGTGGTATCTACCTGCCGTTCCAAGTAAATTTGCATGTGCCACTCTCTAAATCTTCAAGAAATAATCTGTTTTGCATGCCCGAACCGCTCATGTGGTGACAGGGGGCTATTGGTATCTTCCATGCTAGGCGTGTTATCCTTGATATGTGTTTATTCACTATCATTCACGAGAAAAGGGCCGGTAAGTGGAATTCCCAGTTCCATGCTCAAATCGAAAAGATAATTGCAAACAAAACTCCCCCAGGATTGATGTTGGTATGGACGGTACCTGAGGATTCGGCTAGCCATGGAGTGTGATTGATTGCTGGTGGGGGAGTCAAAACTTTACTTTTCTGTTTGGGAACCGCTGATAGCATGTGTAGCGTGGAAGATGTTGAGAACTCTTAGTCATTGCGTTTACAATGAAAGCATGCCACCCAAAATTATTATCTCTGTTTTCAAAGCATGAGCTCTGGCACCTCTGCAAATCAATGCTTCCCTCTGCGATGACCCACAAGTATAGGGGATCAATCGTAGTCCTTTTGATAAGTAAGAGTGTCGAACCCAGCGAGGAGCACTAAGGATCTGACAAGTGGTTTTCAGCAAGGAAAAATCTGCAGGCACTGAAATTGTCGGTAACAAGTGATTGTGTGGTGAGATGATTCGTAGTGAGCAACAAGTAACAAAAGTAACAATGGTGCAGCAAAGTGGCCCAATCCCTTTTGTCGCAAGGGACAAGCCTGGACAAAGTCTTATAGGAGGAAAAACGCTCCTGAGGACACACGGGAATTTCTGTCATGCTAGTGTCATCATGTTCATATGATTGGCGTTCGTTACTTTGATAGTTTGATATGTGGGTGGACCGGCACTTGGGTACTGCCCTTACTTGGAAAAGAATCCCACTTATGATTAACCCCTCTCGTAAGCATCCGCAACTACGAAATAAGAATTAAGACAAAGTCTAACCATAGCATTAAACTAGTGGATCCAAATCAGCCCCTTACGAAGCAACGCATAAACTAGGGTTTAAGCTTCTGTCACTCTAGCAACCCATCATCTACTTACTACTTCCCAATGCCTTCCTCTAGCCCAAAATAATGGTGAAGTGTTATGTAGTCGACGTTCACATAACACCACTAGAGGAAGAACAACATACAACATATCAAATTACCGAACGAATACCAAATTCACATGACTACTATTAGCATGACTTATCCCATGTCCTCGGGAACAAAAGTAACAACTCACAAAGCATAATCATAATCATGATCAGAGAGGTAATGAGTAGCATCAAGGATCTGAACATAAACTCTTCCACCAAATAATCCAACTAGCATCAACTACAAAGAGTAATCAACACTACTAGCAACCTTACAAGTACCAATCGGAGTCGCGAGACGGAGATTGGTTACAAGTGATGAACTAGGGTTTGGAGATGAGATGGTGCTGATGAAGATGTTGATGGTGATGAGTCTCCTCCGATGAGAGGAGTGTTGGTGATGACGATGGCAACGATTTCCCCCTCCGGGAGGGAAGTTTCCCCGGCAGGATCGTCCTGCCGGAGCTCTAGATTGCTTCTGCTCAAGTTCCGCCTCGTGGCGGCGCCGAAACCACGAAAAAGCTCCTCTATGATTTTTTTCTGGACGAAACCCTCTATATAGCAAAAGAGGGGGGCCAGTGGGCCAGTGGGTTGCCCACAAGCCCCCATGGCGCGGCCTGGGGGGTGGCCGCGCCGTGCAGGCTTGTGGGCACCCCCTGGTGCCCCTCTGGCACTTCTTCGGCCCAGTATTTTTGATAAATTGGAAAAAATATCCCCGTTGATTTTCACGGCGTTTGGAGTTGCGCAGAATAGGTATCTCAACTCTGCTCCACTTTCAGGCCAGAATTCCAGTTGCCGGTATTCTCCCTCTTCATATAAACCTTGCAAAATAAGAGAGAAAAGGCATAAGAATTGTACCGTGAAGTGAAATAATAGCCAAAGAAGCGATAAATATCAACATGAAATCATGATGCAAAATGGACATATCAACTCCCCCAAGCTTAGACCTCGCTTGTCCTCAAGCGAAAGCCTAGCTCAATAAATATGTCCACATGTTTATGGAGAGAGGTGTTGACAAAACAAGATACGAACATGCATGCATCATGATCATGCTCAGAACAGCAATACCAACATATAATCTCTCATGCTAAAGTGATAATTCCTTCACAAAGTAAAGCATGGATCAAGAACCTTACCGAGAAGTAACAACCGATAGCCTTTAGTCATTGAAGCAATTGCAATTTATCACAACATCAGAAAGAGTCAATAAGAGCTTATAAAGCAAATCCACATACTCAATCATTCTTTTGTTCTCTACAATTGCTACAACTCACGTGGTACTCATGAGATCAAAGTTTCAGCTGAACACAGAGAAAGATAGGGGCTTATAGTTTTGCCTCCCAACTGCTTACCTCAAGGGTAATGTCAACAGTAATAATTCATGAATGCCTACCTCCAAGTTGACATACGAATATAGATCTTTCCCAAGCATGTGACGGTAGCCAAGACAAAAGCAAAATAAGGAATTGGTGAAGGTCACCATGACTCTTTCAGAGACAAAAAGTAAAGGTACAAGATAGGCCATTCGCAGTGGGAAGCAGAGGTTGTCATGCGCTTTTGAGGTTTGGATGTGTGTCCTCTTAGTGCGGAGGAACGTCACTTTATATTGCCCCCTGTGATAAAGAACTTTATTATGCAGTCTATCGCTTTTATGTCTTCCTCATCACAGGTTCGTATAAAGATTATTTTCCACACACTAATAGATCATACATATTAGAGAGCAATTTTTATTGCTTGCACCGATGACAACTTACTTGAGGGATCTTATTCAATCCATAGGTAGGTATGGTGGACACTCAAGGCAAAAATGGTTTGAAGGTTTATGGATGCACAAGCAGTATTTCTACTTGGTGCGGAAGGTTTGGCTAATGTGAGGTGGAAGCAATCGTCACATGCTCAGGGATCTCTAATCATATAACATTGTTCATAGCCAAGCAAACACAATTCATTATGTTGTCTTCCTTGTCCAACATCTACTTCTAGGCATGTAACAGTTTAGTGAGTGTTCACAATCATAGATGGTGTCAGAGATGATATATTTATATGTGAACCTCTCCTTCTTTATCACTTCCTATTAATTGCAACAATGACCAAGGTCTACGTTTGCCTACCCTCAACAAGTTTCAATCCTCATTCTTTTTATATGTGAAGTCATCACTTCCCATAAGATCATTACATGATCTTTCATGCTTTTGTTCTATTCTCACTCTTTTGATCATGGCAAGAGGCAAAGCCCTTCAACTAAGACACTCTTTATTATATGGCTCACGAGCAAGAATACATCGGGGTGACACAAAGCAAAACTCAAGACTAAAACACTAAGACATTTAAACTACTAGAGAAAAATAAAACTGAAAAGGAAAACTAAAACAAAGGTAAAGGCAAAAGATGTGATTGTGATACGATACCGGGACAACTCCCCCAAGCTTGGCACAAGCCAAGGGGATTGCCATACCAATGCTTAGTTGTCTTCCTTTGGTGGTGATGGTGGAGTTGTTGCAACATGAGTTTGATCCTCCGTCTTCCAAGGCATAGGTGCTCCATCATGGAAAGATGAACGAGTCTCCGAAATCCTCAAATCTGCAGCCAACCTTATTGATTTAAATCTGTACTCATACTCACAGTTTTGGTTCTGCAGGTCATAGATCTGGCCCTAGAGTTGATCAACCCTGTCATAGAGCCTGGAGAGATGCTTCCCAATGTCATTGGCATCAATCATGTGCTTGTTGGTGAACTCCGTGATCATCATGTGGTTGGCGTTCAGTCCATGCTCCACTATCCCTTGGCACTTGAAGACTTGTTGCTCCATTGCTTCGAGCCTCGTCTCCACGCTTCTGGTCTTCTTAGGCCCCTCAACATCACGGATGTGCAACATCCCCTCACACATATCGATAGATTGAGGGTGTTGCAGCACTTCCGTGAGGTAAGGATTGATGACCTTCTCGAAGATCTTGTCCTTAGGAGCTTTTGGGGAAGTCATGGCGATCTAGATCTGCAACAGAAACAGGCTCGAAACGAAAAACAAAGGAAATCTGCGTGATGCAGGGGTCAGACCAAACGGAAGTATATATAATGATTTTTTCCAGACTAGAAGGAGTCCCATGCACGAAAACGGAGTCCGGGAGGCGCACGAGGTGGCCACAAGCCCTCACGGCGCGGCCAGGGGGTGGGCCCGCGCCGTGCAGGCTTGTCGCCTCCTCGCGCACTTTCCAGACTACTTCCAATTTTTGTATTTTTTCAAATATTCCAAAACGGAGAAAAATTCCTACTGGAAAAGTTTTGGACCGTGTTTTCTTACCGAATCACATACCTCTTCGTTTTCGGAGTCTGAAACAGGTTGATAAATGTCCCTTAGGTATTCTTCTGGAGTTATGGTATTGATGATATTGCTTTCAACGTTTATGGGAGTACTTGAGATATAATGCTTGATTCTCTGCCCATTTACCACTCCCGGACAATTACCTTCCGTGTTGTTGATCTTGATAGCTCTGGAACAATATACTTCCTCAACAACATAGGGACCTTCCCATTTAGAGAGAAGCCTACCTGCAAAGAATCTTAAACGAGAGTTATATAGCAAGACATAATCACCTACAGTGAACTCACGCTTTTGTATCCTCTTATCATGCCACCTCTTAACCTTCTCTTTGAAAAGCTTGGCATTCTCATATGCCTGAGTTCTCCACTCATCAAGCGAGCTAATGTCAAATAACCTCTTCTCACAGGCAAGTTTGAAATCAAAGTTGAGCTCTTTGATTGCCCAATAAGCTTTATGCTCTAGCTCAAGAGGTAAGTGACATGCTTTCCCATACACCATTTTGTACAGAGACATGCCCATGGGATTCTTATAGGCAGTTCTATAAGCCCACAGTGCATCATCGAGCTTCTTAGACCAATTCTTTCTAGACCTGTTGACAGCCTTTTGCAGAATCAGTTTAATCTCTCTATTACTTATCTCTACTTGACCATTGGACTGAGGGTGATAGGGAGACGCAATTCTATGGTTGACATCGTACTTAGCAAGCGTTTTACGGAAAGCACCATGAATGAAGTGTGAACCACCGTCGGTCATTAGATATCTAGGGACTCCAAAT
Source organism: Hordeum vulgare subsp. vulgare (assembly GCF_904849725.1). Lineage (NCBI taxonomy): Eukaryota > Viridiplantae > Streptophyta > Magnoliopsida > Poales > Poaceae > Hordeum > Hordeum vulgare. Next base: position 617,552,381 of record NC_058519.1, on the reverse strand, counting down.
CTAGAGAAGATAACTTCTTTCAGCATCTTGATGGACGTGTTGTGATCAGCACTACTAGTGGGGATAGCTTCTACCCACTTAGTGACGTAATCAACGGAAACTAATATGTGAGTATACCCATTGGATTTTGGAAAAGGTCCCATATAATCAAAGCCCCAAACATCAAATGGTTCAATGACAAGTGAATAGTTCATAGGCATTTCCTGACGTTTGCTAATATTACCTATTCTCTCACATTCGTCACAAGACAAGACAAACTTACGGGCATCCTTGAAGAGAGTGGGCCAATAGAAACCTGATTGCAATACCTTGTGTGCGGTTCTATCTCCCGCATGGTGTCCTCCGTAGGCCTCGAAGTGACACTTCTGTAGGATATGTCCCTGTTCATGTTTAGGTACACAACGTGTAATAACACCATCTACTCCTTCCTTATAAAGGTGAGGATCATCCCAAAAGTAATGTCTCAAGTCAAAGAAGAATTTCTTCTTTTGCTGGTACGTGACACTAGGTGGTATGTATTTGGCAACGATATAATTCGCATAATCAGCATACCACGGTGCACTACGTGAAGCATTGATGACATTCAGTTGCTCATCGGGAAAGATATCATCAATAGGTTGTGGGTCATCAAGAACGTTCTCCAACCTAGACAAGTTATCTGCTACAGGGTTATTAGCACCCTTCATGTCGACAACGTGCAAATGAAATTCTTGTAGCAAGAGAACCCATCTGATAAGTCTAGGTTTAGCGTCCTTCTTCTCCATTAGGTACTTAATAGCAGCGTGATCAGTGTGAATAATGACTTTGGAATCAACTATGTAAGACCTGAATTTTTCACACGCAAACACAACTACTAAAAATTCCTTCTCCGTAGTGGCATAGTTTCTTTGGGCACTGTCTAGAGTTTTACTAGCGTAGTGAATAACATTCAACTTCTTATCAACTCTTTGTCCTAGAACAGCACCAACAGCATAATCACTAGCATCACACATGATTTCAAAAGGTAAGTTCCAATCAGGTGGTTGAACAATAGGTGCAGTTATCAAAGCCCTCTTAAGTATTTCGAAGGCTTCCTCACAATCATCATCAAAAACAAAAGGAATATCTTTTTGCAAGAGATTGGTAAGAGGCCTAGAAATCTTAGAGAAGTCTTTGATGAACCTTCTATAGAAACCAGCATGACCAAGGAAAGTTCTTATACCTTTGATATCTGTGGAGTATGGCATTTTCTCGATTGCATCAACCTTAGCCTTATCGACTTCAATACCTCTTTAGGAAATTTTATGTCCTAAGACGATGCCTTCATTAACCATAAAGTGGCACTTATCCCAATTCAAGACAAGATTGGTGTCTTTACATCTCTGTAAGACTCGATCGAGGTTGCTGAGGCAATCATCAATGGAAGACCCGTAAACGGAAAAGTCATCCATGAAAACCTCCACAATCTTTTCACAAAAATCAGAGAATATAGCCATCATACATCTTTGAAAGGTCGAAGGTGCATTACACTAGCCAAAAGGCATACGTCTATAAGCAAAGGTACCGAAAGGGCAGGTGAAAGTGGTTTTCTCCTGATCAGATTGTGCAACTGGTATTTGGGAGAAACCAGAATAACCGTCTAGAAAGCAGAAGTGTGTGTGTTTGGATAGTCTTTCTAGCATTTGGTCGATAAAAGGCACACGGTAATGATCTTTCCTAGTGGCTTTATTCAGTTTCCTGAAATCGATCACCGTCCTATAGCCAGTAATAATCCTCTGTGGGATCAATTCATCCTTATCATTAGGGACAACGGTAATGCCTCCCTTCTTAGGAACGCAATGTACCGGACTCACACAATCGCTATGAGAAACAGGATAGATAATACCCGCTTCCAGGAGCTTTAGTATTTCTTTTCTTACTACTTCTTTCATCTTAGGATTCAATCTCCTTTGATGATCAGCAACTGGTTTGAATTCTGGATCAGTTTTGATCTTGTGCTGGCATAGAGTGGGACTAATGCCCTTAAGATCATCAAGAGTATATCCTATGGAAGCACGGTGCTTCCTAAGAGTTTTTAGTAACTTCTTTTCTTCATGCTTCGAGAGGCTAGCACTAATAATAACAGGATATATCTCCTTTTCATCAAGATAGGCATACTTAAGAGTATCAGGCAACTGTTTAAGCTCGAACACAGGATCACCCTTAGGTGGGGGTGGATCCCCAAGCAGTGCAATAGGCAAGTTATTCTTAAGGATAGGATATTGTTCTAAGACAACTCTATCTATCTCATCCCTTTCATCCATATGCATATCATTTTCATGCTCAAGCAAGTATTGCTCTAAGGGATCAGTAGGAGGCACGGCAATAGAGGCTAAGGCAATAGTTTCATCCCTACTAGGCAACTCCTTTTCATGAGGTTGTCTACCAAAATTAGAGAAATAGAACTCATGTGACACACCTTCAAAGCCAACAGTGACAGTTTGCTTCTCACAATCAATATGAGCATTGACGGTATTGAGAAAAGGTCTACCAAATATGATGGGACAAAAGCTATCTTGTGCAGTAGCAAGAACGAGGAAATCAACAGGATACTTCGTTTTACCACACAAGACTTCAACATCCCTAACAATTCCCACACGGCAGATAGTATCTCTATTGGCAAGCTGAATAGTGACATCAATAGGCTCTATCACAACAGGTGCAATCTCATCTTTGATTTCATCGTATAAGGATTGAGGTATTGCACTAACACTAGCACCCACATCACATAAACCATGATAACAATGATCTCCTATCTTAACAGAAACCACAGGCATGCCAACAACAGGCCTATGTTTGTCTCTAGCGTGAGGTTTAGCAATTCTGGCAGCATCTTCACAGAAGTGAATATTATGTCCCTCAACTTCTTGAGATAGAAGATCTTTGATAATAGCAATGCTAGGTTCAACTCTAATTTGCTCAGGGGGTGTAGGTGTTCTAATATAGCCTCTACGTATCACTGTTCATCTTTATCATGTCTTTCGTGAAAATGATGGAAAAGAAAATTGTGCTCCATTGCTAGAGTTAGAATGTATGAAAATGCTTAATGTGAATTCCTTGAATGATGAGAATGATAGAAATATTGTTAGTATGAATTCTCTGAATATCCGTGATGCTAATGATATGCAAAGCCACAAGCTCGGGGATGCTATGTTTGATGATGATATAATTACTCCCCCTACATGTGATGATGAAATTTATTATGATGATAGCATGCCTCCTATTTATGATGATTATATTGATGAATGTGGGTTAGGAAGAGTGTCAACTCTAGGTAATGATCTCACTATTTTGGAGGGTGTTGAATCTTTTCACAATATTGATAAAAATGGATTTGGAGAGGTCATGACTTTATTTAGTGATGAATCCACAATTTTGGAAGAGGTTTCAATTGACTATTATGAAAATAAAATTGCTATTATGATGATTATCGTGATGACACTTATGATACAAATAATAATGATAACCATGAAACTTTTCATCATGATTTTATTTTTAGATTGGATTATGCCAATCAAGTGTCTCATGATAGTTATTTTGTTGAGTTTGCTCCCACTATTATGAATGCGAAGAAATTTTCTTATGTGCAGAGTAGTAAAACTTATATGCATGTTAATCATGAAAATAATGTTGTATGTGATAGTTATATTGTTAAATTCATTCATGATTCTACTGAAAATTATTATGAGGCAGGAACACGTTCTTGTAGGAATTGTAATAATATCAAGTTTCCTCTCTATGTGTTCAAAGTTTTGAAGTTATGCTTGTTTTGCCTTCCTATGCAAGATGATTCTTGCTACAATAAATTGTTTTCTTTCATAATCTCTATGCATAGGAAGTGGGCTAGACTTAAATTTTCTTGCCATGTGGTTCATGATGCTCTCTTGCATGTTTCAATTACTACTTTTTATGTGAGCATCATTGAAATGATCATGCCTAGCTGAAAAGGCATTAAAGAAAAGCGTTTGTTGGGACACAATCAAACATTTACCCCTACTGATTTTGTGTGTTAACATGACTAAGATATTGTATTAATCATGTTTTATAGCTTTTTCCCAATAAAGTGTCAAGTAAATCCTTTGGGATAGTGTGGATGATAGTTGATTTGAATATGTGGAAAAACAAAAACTTTACGTCCAGTACATAATTTATATGATTTTACTGGGGCGTCAAAAAATTATGAAATTTTAACAAATTTTAGGTATGAAAATTATCTACGTTGTCCTAATCTTTCAGAATTTTTAGAGTAAGGTAAGTATTGGTTTAATGCATATCTTCCGAGACTGTTCTGTGTTTTACAGATTCTGTTTTGCATGCATAATTTGCTTGTTTTAGTGTTAACTTATATTGAGTGAAATAAATTTTTGGAATGATATAATACAGTAGGTATTATTTTAGAACAATTATGAATCTTGTCTTGGCAGTGCCTAAGTGAATGATCTATATTTATCATACTAACCCATCTCACGAAGTTCCGTTATGTTTTGTGTAATTTAAGTTTTCAAGTTTTGGGTGAGATGTCAATATGAGGAGAATAGGGAGCAGCAAGAACATAATCTTTGGGGTTCCCAAGGCACCCCAAGGTAATATCCAAGGAATACTCAAGCGTCTAAGCTTGGGGATGCCCCGAAAGGCATCCTCTCTTTCGTCTCCAACATTATTGGTATATCTTCATTGTTGCTATATTTCTATTCATCACATGATATTTGTTTTGCTTGGAGCATCATTTTATTTTGTTGTTATATTTTATATGTTATTTATAATTTTGTTTTCCAATGAAAAGTTCCAAGAATTTCCTCTTAGGATGCTTGAGTTACATGTTTAATATGTGTTGTGTAAAAACAGAAACTTTTTCTGTAGTGTTTGAATTTTCACATTTTACTGGAACTTTGGAAGTTTCTGAAATGTTTACACAGTGTTATCGTACAAATTTTTTCTCACGTCCTAAATTTTCAGAATTTTTGGAGTTACACAACTCCAAGTTTTGTATGAAATTCTACAGACTGTTCTGTTTGGACAGATTGCTGTCATATTTTTGTTATCTACTTATCCTATAAATTCCATATCTTATATTGGTAAATATAAATTGTGGAAATGATATTATAAAGTATATAATGTTTTAAAATTATTATGCAACTTGTCTTGGCAGTACATGAAGTGTTGATTTACTTTTATGTGTACTAACCTATCTCACGAGTTCTTTTCAAGTTTTGTGTGGATGAAGTTTTTGAGACTTAGGTGAAACTGGGATATGAGAGGATTGAATGATATATAAAATCTCAAGCTTGGGGATGCCCAAGGCACCACACGTAAATATTTCAAGAAGTCTCAAGCATCTAAGCTTGGGGATGCAACGCGTCCCACCTTTGTACATCAAACAAATATCGGTTAGCCTATGTTGAGCCTAAATTTTTATTCGTCCACATGATATGTGCTATTCTTGGAGTGTCTTTTGTTTTATTTTATATTTGAATAAAATAATCATATCTGAAAATATTTATTGAGAGAGAGAGTCCTTAGTTAGCTACTTGATTGTTTACCTACTCATTGATCTTCACTTATATCTTTTGAGAGTAGTTTGATATTTACTCTTGAGCTGCATTTATATCCTATGAGTAAAATGTTGAATGAACTAAATAACATGAAGTTGAAATTATATGTGCATACCATACCTAATGGTATAAACTTCACTTTGGGTTTAGAAAGTGAAATCTTTTGAAGCTTGACAATCACAATATTGGTCATACAAGCAATTCATGAATGATTAGTATAAGGAAGAGAAATTTCACATACAAATATATTATCTTGGACATCTTCTATGATTGTGAATACCCATTAATTATTTTCAAACTTGAGATAGTAGTTGAAGTTGGACAAGGAAGACAACCTGATGAGTTATGGTTGTGTATATTTGCATAGAAGTTATATTGTTATGGATCCTCCAACATGTGGTGCTTGCTTAGGATCTTTTACTAGCAAAAAAATCGTACTAAGTAGAAATACTACTTGTGCATCCAAAAACCCTTAAACCAGTTTCTTGCCTTGAGTGTACACCATACCTACCTAGGGATTGAATAAGATCCTTCAAGTAAGTTTCCATCGGTGCATAAAGCAATAAAAATTGCTCCTAAATATGTTTGATATTTTATTGTAAGGGAAATAAGCGTTGTACAAACTTGCGATGGCAAAGTAATAAAATCGACGGACTGCATAATAAAGGTTGCTATCATAAAGGGAAATATAACGTGAGGTTCTTTTGCATTAAGAGATTGAGCATCCAAAAATAAAAAGCGCATGACAACCCTCTGCTTCCCTCTGTGAAGGGCATATCTTTTACTTCTCAGTATTTACTTTTATGCAAGAGTCAATAGTATGCATTCTCATTTCAACCTCAATTATTCTCTAGTTGGTAAGCATCATGTGGTGGAGAAAGATCTAGGCACATATGACCAGTCAAATATATTCGATCATGATTTATAATTGTTGACAATTATCTCTATGATAAATGAGTTGGGAGGATAACATTAAGCCCCTATCTTTCTGTGTGTTCGATGGATTCCATTTGTTCTAAGAATATGTTTTGAGTACTAGAAATCATGGAAGACTGTATGATGATTGATTATATGGAGCTCTTACTTAGACTTTGTTGCGAATAAGTTGAATTGCAATTGTTTTGTGACTAAGAACATAGCTTGTTAAGTTTCAAGAAAATTCATTGCTTGAACCATAACATGTGAATTGGTTGCTACTTTATTATGATGAGTTTTATGAGAAAGAGTTGTTGTTATGATTCTAAGAAAAGTGGTTAGAATTATCATTGATCAAACTTATGCACTATGCTAGCATTCGTACTTCATAAATTATTTCTTTTATCATTTACCTACTCGAGGACGAGTAGGAATTAACTTTCAGGGTGCTGATACGTCTCCAATGTATCTATAATTTATGAAGTATTCATGCCATATTCACCTATGTTTACAATACTTTTATATTGTTTTTATGCACTTTATATTATTTATTTAGATTTAACCCGGATTGACGTTGTTTTCCGGAGAACTACCGTCGTCTTGTTTTTTGTGCAGAAATCAAAGTTCTCCCAATGAGCTGAAACTTTTTTTGACGATTTTTTGGAACGAAAGAAACCCCGAAGCTTTGTGGGAGGGATAGAAGAGCCATGAGGAGGGCACCACCCACCACGGCATGCCAGAGGGCCCAGGCGCACCCTGGTGTCTTGTGCTCACCTTGTGGCCCATCTTCGCATGAAACCAACGTCAAAAATTCCTATAAATATATAAACCATGAAAAATAACCCTAGACGAGAAGTTCCGCCGCCGCAACGCCTGTGAATCAATGAAAAACTTATCTGGAGAGAAAACAGTACCCTGTCGGAGAGGGTAAACCATCTCGCATGACCATCTTCATCATCCCGGCGAAGGCCATTACGAGGAGGGAGTAGTCCACCCTCGGGGCTGACGGTTTGTACCAGTAGATATGTGTTCAATCTCTCTCTCTCTCTTGTTTTTGAGATGGCACGATCTTGATGTATCACGGCTTTGTTAATATAGTTGGATCATATGGTGTTTTCCCCCTCTATTTTGTTATGATGAATTGAGTTTCCCTTTGAGATTTCTTATCGGATTGAATACTTTTATGGATTTGAGAACACTTGATGTATGTCTTGCTACGAATACTTGTGGTGATGATGGAGTATCATATTGATTAACTTGATGTGCGTTTTGGCACTCAACTTGCGGATTCCTGAGGTGGCATTGGGGTAACCTATGCATAGGGGTTGATGCACGTTCTTGTCCTACGCTCTCCAATAGAAATATTTGGGCAATCTTTGAGGTTGAGTATTATGAATCTGAAATTGTTTGATGTGTATCGTATAATTAACTCATGGATACTTGTGGTGACGTTAGAGGATCTAGGTGACATTACAGTTGGTTGATGTGTATCATATGGTGTTATTTTAGTATGAACTCTTGAATAGATCGATTAGAAAGGATAACTTGGTATTATCTCAGTACGAACTCTTGGATAGATTGATCATAAAGGATAGCTTTAAGGTGGTTTCGTACCCTACAAACCATTTCCTCTTATGTCCTGTGCTAGATAAGAACTTTGAAGTGATTCTTCGTTGCACGTTGTCAGAACCCCGATCCTAAGTCATAAGAACCCAGCTTGTAACACATCACATCACTTTGCGGCCTCACGCACGGTAAACTCCACGGCTCCCACCTTAGTCCCGGTGCGTGGCTGCAACCGAGACTAAAGGATGGCTGCAATCGGGGAGGAGGACCTTTAGTCCCCATTGGTTGTGGCAACCGGGACTAAAGGGTTTTTTCATGATTTCTGTTTTTGTTTTTTCTTTTATTTTTTACTTTTGTTTCTCCTTACAGCCAAATATTTAGGCTTTTTGGGCGAATCTTTTTTCTTTAGGTCAAAAAATTATATACTTTCTCTTAGTGCCGGTAGTTTCAAATTTGAATAGTTTAAATTTGAATTCTTTGAAATTTGTGTGAATCACTAGTTTGTGAATAACTTTAGTTTAAAATAGATTTTTGAGTGATTCACTTTCCTGTTTTTTAATATTATTGTGTTTTATCAGCATGTTTAATTTGTGAATTTTTAGGATATATTAAATAGGTGTGTTAATCAAAAACATATTATGTTTAGCTCTTTTAGTTTTATACCTTTTTCCTTTGTTTTAATTATTTGACAAATTCAATTTCATAGATTAAAATTAATTCATGTAAAATACATAACAATTTGAAACTAAACCAAATGAGTTGATTCAAATTTTTGTGGATCCATCCTGAAGATTTCTATCAACTATATAGTATCATTTTAACAGGAAATTGCATAATTAAATTTGCACTTATTAATTCTAAAATCACTACAAATGAACTCTCAAAAGGTTGAAATTGGGCACGGTATCATCATTTCACTCATATAGCATGTGCTAAAAAATTGAGAAGGTTACGGCAAAAACTGGATGCACTTCGTGTACAAACTCGACAATCTCTTTCGAAGTATGAGGGTTTCGCACAAATACTCATGTGTCACAAAGGGATTTCATTTTTAAGCTTATTTCAACTCCAGCCTTTTTGTGCATTTAATATGCACCATTCAAAGCCACCTCATCAATTTTCAACCCTTTCTCACATCATTTGCTATTTTCGTGCATTTAATGATTTTTTTAGCTAAATGACCCTAAAATTGAAAAATCACTATAAATGAACTCTGAAAAGGTTAATATTTGGCATGTTAAGATCATTTCACCGACATAGCATGTGCTAAAAAGTTGAGAGGGTTACGGAAAAAACTGGATGCACTTTGTGTACAAACTGGACAATCTGTTTCGAAATAACAGGGTTTCGGACGAATACTCATCTGGTACAAAGGCATTTCATTTTTTAAGCTTACTTCAACTCCTGACTTTTTGTGCATTCAATATGCACCATTCAAAGCCACCTCATCATTTTTCAACCCTCTCTGACTTCATTTGCTATTTTCACGCATTCAATGATTTTTTTTGAGCTAAATGACCCTCTAAATTGAAAATCACTACAAATGAACTCTATACAGGTCGAAATTTGGCATGGTATCATCATGTCACCAACATAGCATGTGCTAAAAAGTTGAGAGGGTTACGGCAAATGCCAAAATGCCAAAATACATATATACCCTAACTCTTACAAAGATTCCCTCCATTTTGTCGGAAGTGGAACTATCCAGCTATAAGTCCAAAAACTCACATCCTAGAGTGGGATCTTGGGGTATAAAACTTTTTCTTCGCGTGTGTCCCTTTGCACCGTAACCATGGACAATCTTCATCGTTTAACAAGATGCTTGGATCAGTCTTCACTGTGAAGGGAGGAATTTCATGGAACTTTTCATAATCTTCTAACATGCCTATCTTGTCCTCCACACACACGATGTTTCTTTTCCCTGAAAGAATTATGTGCCACTTTGGCTCATCGTATGATGTATTCTCTTCCTTATCTTTTCTTTTTCTCAGTTTGGTAGACATGTCCTTCACATAGAAAACTTGCGCCACATCATTGGCTAGGACGAATGGTTCGTCTGTGTACCCAAGATTGTTGTGACCCACTGTTGTCATTCTGTACCGCGGGTCTTCAATTACACTGCCTCCTGTCAGATTGACCCATTTGCACCGAAACAAAGGGACCTTAAAATCACGTCCATAGTCAAGTTCCCATATCTCCTCTATGTGATTGTAATATGTGTCCTTTGCCCTATTGGTGTTTGCTGCATCAAAGCGGACACCACTATTTTGGTTGGTGCTCTTTTTATCTTGGGCGATCGTGTAAAATGTATTCCCATTTATCTCGTACCCTTGGAAAGTCAATACAGCCGAAGATGGTGTCCTGACCAACAAGTACAGGTCATCTCCAGTAGTATCGTTACCCATGAGATGTGTTTGCAACCAACTCCTGAAAGTCCCCATGTGTTCACGTGTAATCTAGTCATCAGACTGCTCCGGGTGTTTGGAGCGTAGAATATTCTTGTGTTCATTAATATACTGGGCCGCCAAGGTAGAATTTTGTAGAACTGTGTAGTGTGCTTGCACCCAAGAATGCACGTCCCTACATATTACTGAATCATTTCCTAGTATGCATTTTCCACTCAGTCTCCCATCATGTCGTGATTTAGGAACACCAATCAGCTTGAGGTCGGGAATAAAGTCAACACAAAACTTAATAACCTCCTCTGTTTCATGGCCCTTGGATATGCTTCCTTCTGGCGTAGCATGGTTATGAACATATTTATTTAAGACTCCCATGAACCTCCCAAAGGGGAACATATTGTGTAGAAATACATGACCCAGAATGGCAATCTCTTCGACTAGGTGAACTAGGACGTGCGTCATCATATTGAAGAAGGATGGCGGGAACACCAACTTGAAACTGACACGACATTGTACCAAATCATTCTGTAACCTTGGTAGGATTTTTGGATCGATTACCTTGTGAGTAATTGCATTGAGAAATCTGAGATCAAATTACATATAAATGAATAAACACCCACATAATTACTCCCAAACTAAAACCCACAAATCAATATACTTATAGAGCATTGCACGAGCTAATCTAGAAATGGGAGATGAAAGGACAAAGTTGTTGACCTTCATTAACACTTGGATAGATGGGGTGCCTCAAATCTTGACAAATCTTGGCAAAAATGGAGTATGAGCTCGATCAAGGGGAAGAGAACAAAGGAGAGAAAGGGGAAAACAGAGAAAGGATAGCTCTTGGGCTGAGGTTGGACGAAGCACTCTATATAGTGACATCTTTAGTCCCGGTTGGTGACACAAATTGGGACTAGAGACGGACAACTAGTCTCGGTTGGTAGCACCAACCAGGACTAAAGGGGATCGTAGGGGCTCAGGTTTGACGCAACCCTACCACGACACCTTTAGTGCTGGTTGCTATCACCAACCGAAACTAGAGGTTCCAAATGAACCGGGACTAAAGCCTAGCCGTTGGAACCGGGACTAAAGCGCGACCATTTGAACCGGACTAGTGGTGACATTAGTTCTGGTCCAAAACCCGAGCGGGACTAATGCTCCGGACGAAAACCCTATTTTCTATTAGTGAAGGCCACTAGTTATTGAAACAACCTAGGGGCAAATTATCCAATCCCCAACTTAATTAGTACTCCCTTCATTTTAATGGATTCCTCGTATTAGCTCTTACCCGAGTCACACTTCATAATGTTTGATCAAGTTTATAAAAAACAATATAAACTTTGTAGTAACAAATACATGTGATGTGAAAATATATCCTTAAATTATACAAGCTCCCTAGGAATAGGGAGCGTGGGTTGGTCAAGGCATCGGGTGTCTTGTGGGTCCAATTTTTTACTCGGTGTATACTAGTTGTTCCTCGCATGGGACCGGATGTTAGTTATTCATGACATATCTTTCACAAATGTTTGATGATTTACTTTTTTTATGTTCTCTACTATATAGAGAGAGTGAATATCTTGCAGTCTCCTAGAACGTTTGATGCACAGAACTATGATTTCAACACATTATGTGGTCAGACCATGCACACTTTCGAATTCACGATTCAGTTACCTAAACTTGGTACTATTACACTCTAGAATCAACTAGCATATTATTTATTTTATTCATACACTCTAAAGCGATCTATCATGGTTTTTGGATATTTAAGAAACTACGAACAAATAGAATAAAAATAAACACACTAACAGATGTAGTTGAGTAATGCCATAATTTTATTGTTAGATTTATAGATAATTTTATCTTCACAAAGTATTATCTCAAACAATATTTAAAAATATAAAATACCAAAAAAGCATAGTTATCGTTTTGGTCAAGAATGTATTTTCAACAATCGGTACTAGAATCGAACGGTAAATACGTAACTTCATATATATGCATTGTTATGCTTGTTCGACAAGATACATTAAATATTATTTAAAATGTAGCAAAGAAATATATATATGAAAATGATACATTTAATGGTAAGTAAAAGAGTTTAGTATAATGAATACAGATCGATTCATACATGGGGTGTCCTCATGCCTCAACGTCACGACGGGACGCTAGTGTCGGTGGATGTTTGATCCTTGATTATCCAGACGAAACCCTCAAACAAGGCAGATCATGTCCCCAAGATGTCTGTCACATGTATATAAGCATGGAGCTCGGGAGGGATTGTAGATTTACAAGCGACATGCATCGGGAAAAAGAATTGATTCATTTGTGTAGTTTGCGTACGGCAATAATGGTTTTAGCCCAATGGTGTACCCATATAGAAGTATGAAGATCATGGCTCAGCCGACTCATGAATGGGTTATCCACACTTGCCCATTAGGAAAGGATCTCACTGATTGCCCCATGACAGTAGGCCCGGATTTTTGTTCATCAATGCCACGATCTGAAACTCCAAATCCATTATATATAGTAGTTTCATGATCATTCTAATTATATTGATCTACTGTTGTGAATGTCAATGTTTAATTATTTTTTATAAAACTAGCAAAAGGGAATGTGTGTTGTAACGGGTGAAAGAAAATAGTACACTCCTCAAACCCAATGACCCTAACTCCACACTCCAATTCTTTCACGGCATTTGTTTCAACACATGACATCTCATCTGTATTATCAGTTATCCTCCTTCTCACCCTTGTCAACAATGGTCTCAGTGTTCACATAATCACACACATTTGGATGTTATCAATACTAAGCCACATTATTCTCGGCATAAGATGATAAAACTTATTTTTCTGTGAGGTTTTGGCGATGTGTGCATGCGTGATCGTAGATGGATTTTTTTTGTTTCTAATCCTAGTTTTGCTGAGGTGTTCATTTTCAATCAAAATCGGCACTCGTATGGAAAAAAAGACATATCATGTGTCATTGATTAAGGTTGCACCATAAATAGCATTTATAAATATTTAACAAGTAAAATAACATCATATTCATATTCTACATAGTTTTCTAATAAAATGCCATATATAACATGTTAAATTTTGAGTTAGGGATTAAAAGATATAGGTATTTTTTTAAAGCATTTGATATATACTAGCAAAAGGGCCCATGCGTTGCAATGGGAGAAAGAAATACCACACGGCACACGCTCTTAATTTATAAAAAATGTCTACAATTTGAGAATTTATAGTTACGATACAAATAAAGATGGTCTTATCCTACAAAAATGCAGTTCAAAATTTCACAGGTCTTCTATTTTAACACGGCTTGCATGTAGATTTAATACGTACAAAGAATCAGTCAAGTGACCTTCAGTTTCATCTCTAATCCTGATTTTGTTGACGTGTTCATCCCCAACCCGGATGAGTACCGATATGAAAGAAAGACGAATAATGACTTATTTATTAAGATTGCACCCTAGATAGTGTTTTTATTAAATGTTTAACAGATAAAATAATATCACATTTAAATTCTACATATTTTTCTAATCAAATTCCATGTATAATATGTTAAATTTGGAGTTACGGTTTAAAAGATATGAGTATTTTAAAAAAATATTTAATATTTACTACGAGTTTAATGTCATAAACAGTAAAGACTTTTTTGTAAAATCACCTCGGTGGGTTTTCCGACGGAAGCGATAGCCTCTTTATTATTAGGTAAAGATTGCAGGTTGATTAAACCAAATATCACAAGTGTTTCTCCAAAAACAAAAATCTAACATAGAACTGGTCTGTGGGTTGATTATCAGAAACATCAGGTTTTTCTTTGAAAAAAATGAAAATCTGACTTAACAATGGCGTGCATGTTGATTAGGAGGAGTTTTCTTTAAAATAGCATAACGAATTAAGAATATATTTTTTATTAGTAGGTATAGGTATATATATATATATATATATATATATATATATATATATATATATATATATATATATATATATATATATATATTGGCCGAAGTTTACAAAATTAGACTTGAGATAAAGCTAACGTCCAAAGTTAATGAAAACAGAGAGAGTAGTTTAATGGTGTTCTTATTTAGAGTTTGTCCAAAGTTAATGAAAACAGAGAGAGTAGTTTAATGGTGTTCTTATTTAGAGTTTCAACACATTTGCCATGAATCTGCCTACAAAATTCAAGCACTCTACATCACGGAGCATCCATTGGGGTTCTCGTGACTGAGGAACTCAACAGGATGCGAGCAATGCAAGAAGGACGTGTCCTGGTACCCTCTGAGCTCAGAGTGTATACTGTATGACGACCCACAGCCACCACCGTAGCCGTGCCCGTGGCCATAACCGTAACCACCACCACCGTACGGCGAGCAGCCATCGCCGAAGCCGCCGCCACAGCGGTGCGACGGGTGCGAGTAGTCGACGAAGTGCGGGTGCGTGCAGGGGAGGAAGTAAGGGGCCACCACCTCCTTGATCTTCTCCTCTATAACCTCTGCAACCTTTTCAACCACCTTGTCGACTACCTCCTCTTTGTTCTTCTTGACCACGACCGTCTCCTCCACGATGCGCACCGTCGTCTCTACCTTGTCGATGATGCAGTGCTTGCGCGTTCTCTGGTAGATGTACTCGGTCAGCTTCTTCTCCTCAATGACGCCTTCGATGACACAAGTGCCCTTGCCAAAGTCCGTCTTGGCAGCGTAAATACCTGCATTGATTGATAATTATAATCATCATGTGCACGAATCAGTATAGACAATGAGGACAATTGGCATCTTAAGAGGAATTTCTGAGAGAGGGAATTACTCTTGTGCTCAAGTAGGATCTCTTTGACCCTGACTGCGCAGTCCGGACAGTGCAAGGGGACCTTCACAGTTATGATCTTGATCTCCTGCATTGTGAAACGGGAAGCAGGATGAACGATGCAAACAAACGAAACGCCTTACATGGTGGCTTTCAGATAGAGAGATTATTCTATCTGTTTTACCTCTTTGGTGCTCTTGATCTCGGTGAATATGTCTTTGGAGGGAGGTGGGGGAGGTATGTACTCAACGTTCCTCCTGCAACCCTTGGACACCTTCACCCTGAGCTTCTCCTCGTCGAACCCAACGCCCCTCACCGTCACCTTCCCTGACCCCGCGTCCAGTTTCACCTCCTGAACCCCTGCAGCCACCCTCAATCAGTGTGCTATGCTATACAAACATAGAGAAGAAGAAAACCATACATACATATACATACCATGGAACTCGGTGAACTGCGTCTCGATGTCGCGCGCGCATTGCCCGCAGTGGACGTGCACCTTGTACACGGCCGTCTTCAGCTCCACCTTGGTCTCCTCGACGACCTTGGTCTCTCCCCCCATGGCGACCCTCCCAGCTGGTGCTTCCACGAAGTGCTAGCTGGATAGGCAATGCGCTGAACACTGGCTGCTGCGATGTACTCCTATAACGCACTGAAGAGTAAGTCTCAGGTGTCAGGTGGGTGTGTGCACGCACCTCGGTTTGTTTGTTGGAGAATTGTTGGAGGTGGTTCACAGCACTTGTTGATGGTTGGGAAAAACCGGTTCGGAGGCTCGCGGGATCGATCCACTTCGCATGTACTTCGAGCCGTGGAGGTATGCGTTCGTCCGGGACGTGAGTGACGACGTGCCGTGGGTTTTGTCAATCCAAACTCTGCGGTTCGTCAAGAATGTTTTCCCCAAGTGGTTGGGTTGTCGTGGGATTGACCGCGCGCGCTTCACGACGGGTCAACTTTTAGCTTTAGCACGAGCTAATTGATTAGTGCACACTTTGCCTACGTCGACGTGCCATCGTCTGCGAATATTCGTATTGACCTACCAAGGCGAAAACGTTGACGGTGCCAAGTCGACGCTGCGATCAGCAAATTGTTTTTTGCAAGGAGGGCACGGCAAAGTTATTTGCTGACGGCGTCGGAGGGTGAGAGAGAAATTGAGCGGAGTAAGAACGGGGGAAACTTAAAATGGTGATTATCGAAATGTTTTTTTTTCAAACCATGCATGTGAACATTGTGTAAAGAAGAAGAAGATGATGAAGAAAGGGTCACCCACAAACAAAAAAGGTGGAAAGCCAAGTCAACACTGAGTACACTTCTGGCCGAGTTTCCCTCGTTTCCATGTCACGGTGGAACGGGCATGGAGCAGGCCGGCGCAATCCACGTGTCCCTTCCAACGTCTTAGCATGAAGATGGCGAGGACTGCTCGGGACCTGAGGATTTGGAGCAAGGGTTTTTTTAGCCAAGCTAAGCTTCAATTTCACCTCGCAACAGAAATAGTGCTCCGCCTGGACGTGGCTCAGGAGAGCCGACGCCTCTCAGACGCGGAGTTCAATCTCCGTAAGCTTCTCAAGCTTCGTCTGCTGGGACTCGCGGCCTTAGAGCGAGCTCGCCGGCGCCAAGCTTCACGGCTCACTTGGCTTCGGCTAGGAGACGCGGGCACAAAATATTTCCATGCCAAGGCGACGGCCAGGAAACGAAAGAACTTCATCCACTGCCTCCGGGTTGGCGATGAGGTCTTCACGGCGCATGATCAAAAGGAAGAATCCGTTCATAACCATTTCCAACAGTCCATGGGTAGCAGGGCCGCGCAACCGGTGCAAGTAGATTGGTCCATCTTCGATCTACCATCCGTCCGCAATACAGGTTTAGACAACCCTTTCTCCGAGGAGGAGGTATGTGAGGCGATTAAAGCATCACCGGCGGAGAAGGCACCTGGGCCGGATGGATTCTCCGGGGTCTTCTACAGATCCTGCTGGTCCATAGTCAAGGAAGACATCATGACAGTGTTCAGTAGTTTCTACAACCTAGCTAGAGGGGATTTCGGCAAATTAAACACCGCTCTGTTGGTGCTGCTACCGAAAAAAGACGGTGCAACTACGATTCAGGATTTCAGACCTATTAGTCTCATTCATTATGTGGCCAAGCTCATCACCAAAGTTCTATCAAGAAGACTTTCCACGGTGATCAGCAGCATCATCTCCCCGGCGCAATCAGCGTTTCTACGCTCCAAGTCAACACAAGACAGCTTCCTATATGTGCAGAATATAGTTAGATCGCTTCATAGGAAAAAGCAACCAGCCCTGCTGCTTAAGCTAGACATCGTGAAAGCCTTCGATAGCATTTCATGGGAATACCTGCTCGAGGTACTGCAGCAGCTCGGGTTCCCGGCGCGCTGGCGCGACTGGGTATCGCTGCTCCTTTGCACAGCCTCTTCGGCCATCATGCTGAACGGCACGGTCGGGAAACACTTCAATCATCAACGGGGTCTACGACAGGGGGACTCGCTCTCTCCACTTCTTTTCATCATCACCATCGACACCCTGCACCGACTTCTGGAGAAGGCAACGGAGATGCACATAATTGATCCGTTGCCTGGCAGGGACATCTCTCTACGAGTGAGCCTTTATGCAGACGACGCCGTCATCTTTGCAAATCCAGCCACGGAAGAGATCGAAGCACTAATGGCTATTCTGCGGGATTTTGGACACGCGTCAGGTCTGCACATCAACCCGGCAAAATCCACTGCGTCATCTATTCGATGTGACGACATGGACCTGCAACACATCCTAGCTAACTTCGGAGGGACAGTTGTCGCCTTCCCGCTAAGATACCTAGGCCTACCGATCACTCTATCCAGACTGAGACTAGTTCATATTCAGTTCATCTTAGACAGAATTAGAGCTAGACTAGCTGGATGGAAGGGCAAGCTGCTAAATGTTGCCGGCAGGCGAGTCCTGGTACGTAGCGTCCTCTCAGCCTTACCAACTTTTGCCCTCTCTGTGCTAAGGGCGCCCAGGAAGTTCTTCGATGAGATAGACAAGGCTAGGCGACGTTTTCTTTGGGCACAAGAGGACGGCGAATTTGGTGGAGGGAAGTGTAAAGTAAACTGGCCGGCAGTTTGCTCCCCAGTGGAGAACGGGAGTTTGGGCATCCTAGACCTAAACCGCTTTAGTAGAGCCCTTAGACTACGGTGGCTTTGGCTGGCCTGGACGAGCCCAGACAGGGCATGGCGGGGCATGGCTCTGCCTTGCGACGAAGCAGACAGGGCTCTTTTTAACGCCTCAACGACAGTTGTCCTCGGCAACGGCGCAACGACATCCTTTTGGCATTGCTCGTGGACGGGAGCAGACAGCCTAAAGAAAGCGTTCCCATCTCTCTTCAAGCACTCCAGGAGGAAGCATAGAACAGTAAAGGAGGCACTAACCGACAACACCTGGTTAGCAGACCTAGCCCATGGTAACAATGTGCACCTATGGGAGGAGGCGATTAGACTCCATAGATGGCTCCAGGATAGGGATCTTCACCTTCAGGGAGGAACTAGCGACACTATCAGATGGAACCTTGAGGCATCAGGGGCATATACGGCACGCTCTGCGTACAAGGCGCAATTCCAAGGAGTCATGAAGTCAGACTTCAAGAAGATAATCTGGACAACTAGGGCGCCCCCTAGGCTGAAGATTTTTGCCTGGCTCCTCCTAAAAGACAGACTGTGGTGCAGCAATCGACTGCAACGACGGGGCTGGCCAAATGGGTACTTCTGTCAGCTTTGCCTCCGGAACCTAGAAACATCCGCACATTTGTTCTGGGAATGTCCGATGTCACTAGGGATCTGGGCACACGCTGCCTCACGGGCCAGCTGCGCCTCGTTGCACCCAGATGCATGGGCAGCGAAGAAGAGGTCATCCGATATAGTCGCCACTATGGTAGCAACGGCTATACCTGTGCACCGCAAGGCCACCAGGACGATGATCATCCTAATCCTATCTGAGATTTGGAAGCATAGAAACGATTGCACCTTCACACACAAGCAAGCGCAGCTGCAAGATATGAAAAGCGCAATCACAAGAACCGTCGAACTTTGGAGACAAGCGGGAGCATCGTTCTTGGAGCACCCTTTCTGGGACCCGCCATGAATTAACGACCATGTAACCTCTGTACGGGTCCGGTTTCTTTTCCTTGTTCTCTTTCTTTTTTTCCTTGATCCTACGATCAGCACCATCCTTGTTTTTGTAACCGCACTTCTCCCTGCTATGTTTTAATATATGCCAGCATCTAGCTGGATCTTTCAAAAAAACACTGAGTACACAAGCTGCGACCTAAGTGTAGGGTAACGTAGCATAAATTCAAAATTTTCCTACGCATATTCAGATCTTCCTATGGAGAGACCAGCAACGAGAGAGGGGTAAGAGCATCTTCATACCTTTGAAGATCGCTAAGCGGAAGCGTTGCTAGAACGCGATTGATGGAGTCGTACTCGCAGCGATTCCGATCTAGTGCCGAACTACGGCACCTCCGCGTTCAACACACGTGCAGCCCAGTGACGTCTCCCGCACCTTGATCCAGCAAGGAGGAGGGAGAGGTTGGGGAAGAACTCCAGCAGCATGACGGCGTGGTGTCGATGGAGAGACGAGGTCTTCCGGCAGGGCTTCGCCAAGAACCGGCAGAGAGGAGGAGGAAGAAGGGCAGGGCTGCGTCGAGAGAGAGGGAAAACCGTGTCCCCAATGGCCAAAACCCCTCTCTATTTATAGGAGGAGGGGATGGGGGTGCGCCAACCCTAGGGTTCCCCCCTAGGTGGTGCGGCAGCCACCAGATGGGAGGGGGGCGGCGGCCAGGGCAGGGAAAGGGGGGGCGCATCCTAGGTGGGCCTTGGGCCTCACCTGCGCCTAGGGTTTTCCCCCTCCCCCTTCTCTGGTGCGCATCGGCTGGGTGGGGGGCGCACCAGCCCACCTAGGGGCTGAGTGGGGAGGCGCACCAGCCCACCTAAGGGCTGGTTCCCACCCCCACTTGGTCCACCTTACCTCCCGGGGTTGTTGCCCCCCTTCGGTGGTCCCCCGGGGCCACCTCCGGTGGTCCCGGTGGTCCCGGTACGTTACCGGTGATGCCCGAAACACTTCCGGTATCCGAAACCATCCGTCCTATATATCAATCTTTACCTCCGGACCATTCCGGAGCTCCTCGTGACGTCCAGGATCTCACCCGGGACTCCGAACAACTTTCGGTAACCTCGTATAACAATTCCCTATGACCCTAGCGTCATCGAACCTTAAGTGTGTAGACCCTACGGGTTCGGGAGACACGCAGACATGACCGAGACACCTCTCTGGACAATAACCATCAGCGGGGTCTGGATACCCATGGTGGCTCCCACTTGCTCCACGATGATCTCATCGGATGAACCAGGATGTCAAGGATTCAATCAATCCCGTATATGATTCCCTTTGTCTGTCGGTATAGAACTTGCCCGAGATTTGATCGTCGGTATACCAATACCTTGTTCAATCTCGTTACCGGTAAGTCTCTTTACTCGTTCCGTAGCATGTCATCGTGTGACTAACTCCTTAGTCACATTGAGCTCATGATGATGTTCTACCGAGTGGGCCCAGAGATACCTCTCCGTCACACGGAGTGACAAATCCCGATCTCGATTCGTACCAACCCAACAGACACTTTCGGAGGTACCCATAGTGCACCTTTATAGTCACCCAGTTACGTTGTGATGTTTGATACACCCAAAGCACTCCTACGGTATCCGGGAGTTGCACAATCTCACGGTCGAAGGAAAAGATACTTGACATTAGAAAAGCTTTAGCATACGAACAATACGATCTAGTGCTAGGCTTAGGATTGGGTCTTGTCCATCACATCATTCTCCCAATGATGTGATCCCGTTATCAATGACATCTAATGCCCATGATCAGGAAACCATGATCATCTATTGACTAACGAGCTAGCCAAATAGAGGCTTGTTAGGGACACATTGTGATCTATTTATTCACACATGTATTACCGTTTCCTGTTAATACAATTATAGCATGAACAATAGACGATTATCATGAACAAGGAAATATGATAATGACCATTTTATTATTGCCTCTAGGGCATATTTCCAACAGTCTCCCACTTGCACTAGAGTCAATAATGTAGTTACATTGTGATGTATCGAACACCCATAGCATTATGGTGTTGATCATGTTCTACTCGTGGAAGAGGTTTAGTCAACGGGTCTGCAACATTCAGATCCGTGTGTACTTTACAAATATCTATCACTCCACTCTGGACATGGTCCTGGATGGAGTTGTAGCGGCGTTTGATGTGCTTCGTCTTCCGGTGAAACCTGGGCTCCTTGGCTATGGCAATGGCTCCAGTGTTATCACAGAAGAGTGTCATTGGACCCGACGCACTTGGAACCACTCCAAGGTCGGTGATGAGCTCCTTCATCCAAATTCCTTCATGAGCCGCTTCTGAAGCAGCTATGTACTCCGCTTCACATGTAGATGCTGCCACGACTTCTTGCTTGCTGCTGCACCAGCTCACTGCCCCACCATTCAACACATATACGTATCCGGTTTGTGACTTAGAGTCATCCGGATCTGTGTCGAAGCTAGCATCGACGTAACCCTTTACGACGAGCTCTTCATCACCTCCATAAACGAGAAACATTTCCTTAGTCCTTTTCAGGTACATAAGGATATTCTTGACCGCTGTCCAGTGTTCCATACCTGGATCACTTTGGTACCTCCCTACCAAACTTATGGCAAGGTTTATATCAGGTCTGGTACACAACATGGCATACATTAGAGAGCCCACGGCTGAAGCGTAGGGGACATAACTCATCTTCTCTCTATCTGCTGTCGTGGTCGGCGACTGAGTCTTACTCAATCTCATACCTTGCAAAACTGGCAAGAACCCTTTCTTTGAGTTTTCCATATTGAACTTCTGCAATATCTTGTCAAGGTATGTACTTTGCGAAAGATCTATGAGGCGTCTTGATCTATCTCTATAGATCTTGATGCCTAATATGTATGCAGCTTCTCCAAGGTCCTTCATTGAAAAACTCTTGTTCAAATAGGCCTTTATGCTCTCCAACATCTCTATATTATTCCCCATCAATAATATGTCATCCACATACAGTATGAGGAAAGTTACAGAGCTCCCACTCACTTTCTTGTACAGACAGGCTTCTCCGTAAACCTGTATGAACCCAAACGCTTTAATCACCTCATTAAAGCGAATGTTCCAACTCCGAGATGCTTGCACCAGCCCATAGATGGAGCGCTGGAGCTTGCACACTTTGTTAGCACCCTTAGGGTCGACAAAACCTTCTGGTTGCATCATATACAACTCTTCCTTAAGGTTCCCGTTAAGGAACGTTGTTTTGACGTCCATTTGCCAAATTTCATAATCATAAAAGGCGGCAATTGCTAACATGATTCGGACTGATTTCAGCTTCGCTACAGGAGAGAAAGTCTCTTCGTAGTCAACTCCTTGAATTTGTCAAAAACCCTTTGCGACAAGTTGAGCTTTGTAAACGGTTACATTACCGTTTGCATCAGTCTTCTTCTTGAAGATCCATTTATTTTCTATGGCTCGCCGGTCATCGGGCAAGTCCACCAAAGTCCATACTTTGTTCTCATACATGGATCCTATCTCGGATTTCATAGCCTCAAGCCATTTGTTGGAATCTGGGCCCGCCATCGCTTCTTCATAGTTCGAAGGTTCACCGTTGTCTAACAACATGATTTCCATCACAGGGTTGTCGTACCACTCTGGTGCGGAGCGTGCCCTTGTGGACCTTCGCGGTTCAGTAGTAACTTGATCTGAAGCTTCATGATGATCATCATTAACTTCCTCTTCAGTTGTTGTAGGCGCCACAGGCACAACTTCCCTCGTTGTGCTACTATCCTGTTCGAGAGGGGGTGTAATTACCTCATCAAGTTCTACCTTCCTCCCACTTACTTCTTTCGAGAGAAACTCTTTCTCTAGAAAGGATCCGTTCTTGGCAACAAATGTTTTACCTTTGGATCTAAGATAGAAGGTATACCCAATAGTTTCCTTAGGGTATCCTATGAATATGCATTTCTCCGCTTTGGGTTCGAGCTTTTCTAGTTGAAGTTTCTTCACATAAGCATCGCAGCCCCAAACTTTAAGAAACGACAACTTAGGTTTCTTGCCAAACCATAGTTCATACGGTGTCGTCTCAACGGATTTAGACGGTGCCCTATTTAAAGTGAATGCTGCAGTTTCTAATCCGTATCCCCAAAATGATAGCGGTAAGTCGGTAAGAGACATCATAGATCGTACCATATCTAATAAAGTGCGATTACGACGTTCAGACACTCCGTTGCGTTGCGGTGCGGTGTGCCAGGCGGCGTCAGTTGTGAAACAATTCCACACTTCCTTAGGTGTGTGCCAAACTCATGACTCAAATATTCTCCTCCACGATCAGATCGTAGACATTTAATTTTTCTGTCACGTTGATTCTCAACCTCACTCTGAAATTCCTTGAACTTTTCAAACGTCTCAGATTTGTGCTTCATCAAGTAGATATACCCATACCTACTCAAATCATCGGTGAGAGTGAGAACATAACGATAACCACCGCGAGCTTCAACGTTCATTGGACCACACACATCAGTATGTATTATTTCCAATAAGTCGGTTGATCTCCCCATTATTCCTGAGAATGGAGTCTTAGTCATCTTGCCCATGAGGCACGGTTCGCATGTGTCAAATGATTCAAAGTCAAGAGACTCTAATAGTCCATCAGTATGGAGCTTCTTCATGCGCTTAACGCCGATATGACCAAGGCGGCAGTGCCACAAGTATGTGGGACTATCATTATCAACTTTACATCTTTTGGTACTCACACTATGAATATGTGTAACATCACGATCGAGATTCATCAAGAATAAACCATTCACCAGCGGAGCATGACCATAAAACATATCACTCATATAAATAGAACAACCATTATTCTCTGACTTAAATGAGTAGCCGTCTCGCATTAAGCAAGACCCTGATACAATGTTCATGCTTAAAACTGGTACTAAATAACAATTATTAAGGTTTAAAACTAATCCCGATGGTAGATGTAGAGGTAGCGTGCCGACGGCGATCACATCGACCTTTGAACCATTCCCGACGCGCATCGTCACCTCGTCCTTGGCCAGTCTCCGCTTATTCCGCAGTTCCTGCTTTGAGTTGCCAATGTGAGCAACAGCACCGGTATCAAATACCCAGGAGCTACTACAAGCGCTGGTAAGGTACACATCAATAACATGTATATCACATATACCTTTAATGTTGCCGGCCTTCTTGTCCGCTAAGTATTTGGGGCAGTTCCGCTTCCAGTGACCCTTTCCCTTGCAATAGAAGCACTCAGTCTCAGGCTTGGGTCCGTTCTTTTTCTTCTTCCCGGCATCTGGCTTACCGGGTGCGGCAACAGCTTTGCCGTCTTTCTTGAAGTTCTTCTTACCCTTGCCTTTCTTGAAACTAGTGGTCTTGTTGACCATCAACACTTGATGCTCTTTCTTGATTTCTACTTCTGCAGACTTGAGCATCAAGTACAACTCAGGAATGGTCTTCTCCATCCCTTGCATGTTGTAGTTAAGCACAAAGCCTTTGTAGCTTGGTGGGAGAGACTGGAGGATTCTGTCAATTATAGCATCATCCGAAAGTTCGACTCCAAGTGAAGTCAGACGACCGTGTAACCCAGACATTTTGAGTATGTGCTCACTGACAAAACTGTTCTCCTCCATCTTATAGCTAAAGAACTTGTCGGAGACTTCATATCTCTCGACACGGGCATGAGCTTGAAAAACTAGCTTCAGCTCCTGGAACATCTCATATGCCCCGTGTTGCTCAAAACGCCTTTGGAGCCCCGTTTCTAAACTGTATAACATGCCACACCTAACCAGAGAGTAGTCATCACTCCGCGTTTGCCAGATGTTCAGAATGTCCTGGGCTGCTGCGGGAGCAGGAGGGTCACCTAGCGGCGCATCAAGGACATAAGCCTTTTTAGGTGCTTCAAGGATGAGCTTCAAGTTGCGAACCCAGTCCGCATAGTTGCTACCATCATCTTTCAGCTTGTTTTTCTCTAGGAATGCATTGAAATTGAGGTTGACGTTGGCCATCTACAATATTTATAAAGACAATTTTAGACTAAGTTCATGACAATTAAGTTCATTTAATCAAATTAAGTATGAACTCCCACTTAAATCGACATCCCTCTAGTCATCTAAGTGATACATGATCCATGTTGACTAACCCGTGTCCGATCATCACGTGAGACGGACTAGTCACCATGGTGAGCAACTCCATGCTGATCGTATTCAACCATACGACTCATGTTCGACCTTTCGGTCTCTTGTATTCGAGGTCATGTCTGTACATGCTAAGCTCGTCGAGTCAACCTAGGTGTTTCGCGTGTGTAAATCTGGCTTACACCCGTTGTATGCGAACGTTAGAATCTATCACACCCGATCATCACGTGGTGCTTCGAGACAACGAACCTTCGCAACGGTGCACACTTAGGGGAATACGTTCTCGAAATTTTAAGAGGGATCATCTTATTATGCTACCATCGTTCTAAGCAATAAGATGAAAAACATGATAAACATCACAATGCAATCATATAGTGACATGATATGGCCATTATCATCTTTGCTCTTTCGATCTCCATCTTCAGGCATCGCATGATCATCATCGTCACCTGCGTGACACCATGATCTCCATCATCGTGTCTCCGTGAAGTCGTCACGCCAACTACTACTATCACTACTACTATAGCTAACCGTTAGCAATGAAGTAAAAGTAGTAAGCACATGGAGTTGCATCTCATACAATAAATTAAGACAACTCCTATGGCTCCTGCCGGTTGTCATACTCATCGACATGCAAGTCGTGAAACCTATTACAATAACATGATCATCTCATACATCATACATGCAACATCACAACTTCGGCCATATCACATCACATGTCAAACCCTGCAAAAACAAGTTAGACGTCCTCTAATTGTTGTTGCAAGTTTTACGTGGCTGATTTGGGTTTCTAGCAAGAACACCTTCTTACCTACGTGACAGCCACAACGATGATATGCCAAAGCTATTTACCCTTCATAAGGACCCTTTTCATCAAATCCAATCCGACTAGAGTAGGAGTGACAAACACCCGCTAGCCACCTTTATGCACGGTGTGCATGTCTGTCAGTGGAACCAATCTCACGTAAGCGTACGTGTAAAGTCGGTTCGGGCCGCTTCATCCCACAATACCGCCGGAAAAGAATAAGACTAGTAGCGGCAATGAAAGAGAGGTAAGAGCATCTTCATACCTTTGAAGATCGGTAAGCGGAAGCGTTGCTAGAACGCGGTTGATGGAGTCGTACTCGCAGCGATTCCGATCTAGTGCCGAACTACGGCACCTCCGCGTTCAACACACGTGCAGCCCGGTGACGTCTCCCGCACCTTGATCCAGCGAGGAGGAGGGAGAGGTTGGGGAAGAACTCCAGCAGCACGACGGCGTGGTGTCGATGGAGAGACGAGGTCTCCCGGCAGGGCTTCGCCAAGCACCGGCAGAGAGGAGGAGGAAGAAGGGCAGGGCTGCGCCGAGAGAGAGGGAAACCGTGTCCCCGAGTGGCCAAAACCCCTCTCTATTTATAGGAGGAGGGGAGGGGGGTGCGCCACCCCTAGGGTTCCCCCCTAGGTGGTGCGGCAGCCACCATATGGGAGGGAGCAGCGGCCAGGGCAGGGAAAGGGGGGCGCACCCTAGGTGGGCCTTGGGCCTCACCTGCGCCTAGGGTTTCCCCCTTCCCCCCTTCTCTGGTGTGCATGGCCTGGGTGGGGGGCGCACCAGCCCACCTAGGGGCTGAGTGGGGAGGTGCACCAGCCCACCTAGGGGCTGGTTCCCACCCCCACTTGGTCCACCTTACCTCCCGGGGTCGTTGCCCCCCTTCGGTGGTCCCCCGGGGCCACCTCCGGTGGTCCCGATGGTCCCGGTACGTTACCGGTGATGCCCGAAACACTTCCGGTATCCGAAACCATCCGTCCTATATATAAATCTTTACCTCCGGACCATTCCGGAGCTCCTCGTGACGTCCGGGATCCCATCCGGGACTCCGAAAAACTTCCGCTAACCTCCTATAACAATTCCCTATAACCCTAGCGTCATCGAACCTTAAGTGTGTAGACCCTACGGGTTCGGGAGACAGGCAGACATGACCGAGACACCTCTCTGTCCAATAACCATCAGCGGGGTCTGGATACCCATGGTGGCTCCCACTTGCTCCACGATGATCTCATTGGATGAACCACGATATCAAGGATTCAATCAATCCCGTATACGATTCCCTTTGTCTGTCGGTATAGAACTTGCCCGAGATTCGATCGTCGGTATGCCAATACCTTGTTCAATCTCGTTACCGGTAAGTCTCTTTACTCGTTCCGTAGCACGTCATCGTGTGACTAACTCCTTAGTCACATTGAGCTCATGATGATGTTCTACCGAGTGGGCCCAGAGATACCTCTCCGTCACACGGAGTGACAAATCCCGATCTCGATTCGTACCAACCCAACAGACACTTTCGGAGGTGCCCGTAGTGCACCTTTATAGTCACCCAGTTACGTTGTGACATTTGATACACCCAAAGCACTCCTACGGTATCCGGGAGTTGCACAATCTCACGGTCGAAGGAAAAGATACTTGACATTAGAAAAGCTTTAGCATACAAACAATACGATCTAGTGCTAGGATTAGGATTGGGTCTTGCCCATCACATCATTCTCCCAATGATGTGATCCCGTTATCAATGACATCTAATGCCCATGATCAGGAAACCATGATCATCTATTGACTAACGAGCTAGCCAACTAGAGGCTTCCTAGGGACACATTGTGATCTATTTATTCACACATGTATTACTGTGTCCTGTTAATACAATTATAGCATGAACAATAGACGATTATCATGAACAAGGAAATATCATAATAACCATTTTATTATTCCCTCTAGGGCATATTTCCAACACTAAGAGCCAGCCGAAGGAAAGAAGGAACAAAATAAGCCAAGAAAGAACATGCCCAGTAAGGGCATCTCCAATGTCGTCCCTGAAGCAAACACAGTATTCAACGCGGACTAGTTCGGACTTATCCACGTATACATGTAGAGAAGCCGGCCATCTGACCGCATCCCATAAATGTCTGTCAAGGTCCAGCCTCCTGCATTTCAAATGCGGCAACATGAACAAATTAAACGGTCATGTCCATAGAGGCCGATCATAACCAAAAGAGACGTGAACCCAAATATTTGATCGGTGCAAAAGAAAAAAACAGTTTTACCCTTCCAATCAGGTTGTCTGTGCCTCCTCACTAACTTTCTCGATGACTCCTCCTCATCAGCCGCCTCCATCTTGGCCGCCAAATGCTTCAACATCCTAACACGGACCACCGCCACATCGGGATCCAACACGTCTATCCTCATGGTCAATATTTTGGTATCCTCTGAAGCAACCTCGAACTCAACCCTCCTCCCTTCAAGCTCGGTCTTCTTCTCTTCAAGGTCGTTCTTCTTCTCGGACGCCGCCATCAAGATTTCAAACCTCTCAATCTTCTTTTACTCCTTCGTATCGCGCTTGATACATGTTTCCTATTGTTTCGCGAAGATGTCCTCGAACCTCTCTGCCATCTTGGTCGTCACCCTCTCTCGCTTCTCCTTCTCCTCCTCCCACTTCTTTCCCCGGAACCCCCTTCTAACCTTCTTAGGCGGTTGTTTTCTTGGGTCGGTTGGATTACCCACTTCGTTGTGGTCGGTCTTGACGGAATTGGCGATGAATGGTGTCACTTGGGTTGGGCATTAACCTTGAATCAACAATGCATGAGGGTGAAGCTCTTCTTCTTCGCCTTCAAAAGCAGTTGCACGCACGAGAAGGGTAGCAAAAAAAAGGAAGTGTCAACATGGTGTATATCCGGCCAAATGACCAACACATAGAGTTTATCCGACCAACAAGTTGCATATCTAATCAAATGACAAACACACAGAGAACAACTTACCTCCTCGGTGATTTGCATACTATTTGGCCACCGACCGATTAGTTGTTTGTAGTTCCCGTAATACTTGCTCACAGACTCTTGGACCATGTACCTTCAATGATTGAGCAAACTTGTCCCACGATTTCGTATTACTACGTTACAACACGGCTCAAAGTTCTTGTGCTCATGGAACCAATAATGAATATTGGACCAAAATGTTGTGCCCCTTTGCTCCATGCCATAGATCGGATCGATGCTAGCGGATAACCCTGCATCGAACAACATTTTTTCATGTTTCATATTGAAAACATTTCACCTACCCCTCTTCTTTGGATCGGCTGGCCAATCCTACGGATCAAGGCATGTCTCGTGGGTTACGTGTCCTACTCTAGCTACTTGGTCCATGAGTCCGGGTATTGGGTGTATGTGCCTCTTTTCTGGGCGTACGCCTCCGACTACAAGTCATCCACTTGTTCGTACTCAAAGTTACCTCTGTCTTCATCAAGGATCATCTCCCTCAACATCCTCCCTATGTCGTCATATGCCATGTCATCTAGTTGACACATACTAGAGAACATTAAGTGGGCCGAGGCCAGTGGTGGAGGCTCAGGACTGATGTTGATAGCTGAGCTGCTTGGCGATATACAAGTAGGGCGGCTGAAACTACCTTGACCAGAGTGATGTGTGCATCGATGGCGGTGGAGGTGCACCCTCGTCCCATCCTGACCCCTACCCCTCATTTGTTCCCACCCTGGCGCCCTTATTTTTGTCGGTCGGCTCCTCCTCTTGATCATTTGCCTTCTTTTTTAGATGGCGGGCTTGTTGTCTCGCGGAGTTGGTCTTGCAGACGACCACCTTCTCTAGATCCTTGCTTCCTCTAAACTTGAAAGTTGTTGGGCCCCCCCAAGTGCAAGGGTTTGGAGCTATCAACAGTTTACTCTTAAAGTAGGTGACCTTAATGTTTAGCGAACCAACATGAGTTTGGGAACATGTGCAATGTTTAACACATGCGCACACAAATACGAAACTGACTTGGTTCCAACAGAACTAGTGAGGTTGTCAATCTCAATAGTGTTGGTGGTTAGTACAATACAAGGATTAAAAGCACAAGTGTAGGAAAGATTTGTTTGCAACAAAAAAGTAAAAGCAAAGAACTGAAAAAGAGTGTTTGATCGAGGTAGAAAGAATATATAAAGAAGATGGACCGATCCATAGGACCACTATAGTGGTTTCTCTCCAAAGATAAAGTATGTTGTGGTGAAAAAATTACACTTGTGACCTTTAAGTTCTCGAGTGGCAACGCCGCCTAGACGCTCCAAAACCATCATCCATCTTCCCCACCGAACAAAATCTAGGTGCGGCATCTCTCAGCCGAGACCAAAGCTACTACGCCAGCCACCTCCAAAACAACACTTTCGGCTATCCAACAGCGCTAGAGAAATTGCTGACGTGGTGTGGGCATAGCTGAAAAAGCAGATCAACCGGCAAGACATCCAACATTATCTTAAAGGTCTTGCCTAGACACAAATCCGTAGCTCCTCGATGTCGTCGTAGAACGACATCAAGGCGGTAGCCTGGAAACTATTATTTGTGAGGACGACATTAACACCGACCGGGTGTCGTGATATGACAAACTAATACCAAGAGACCAGACATAAGGAACTAGGGCTCCCCTGCCCAGCAGCTACCACCGGGCAACGAGCGGAGGGAAGGGGAGCCGACGGCTACAACGGTGTAGGTACATGAACCTCTCGCCTCAATATTGCTTGGTGAATGACAAATGAAAACTACCCCCTCTGTTTTGAAATACAATACCATTATCAGAATTACATTTGCATCTATATAAGGTCACTATCTCTTCTTGAGAAGAATTTATTATATTTTTACCTCGTACAAGTGCTTATGAATGCAAATGTTGCACATGTAGCCCTGGAGAAAGAGATACCACATGCATCATTTTTAATTAGCTCAGATCACAAGAGGTTTTTCACATAATTAATTATGCTTTCTTAGTTGGTTTAATTTTTTGGTGTATGGAAAATGTGATAGTGTTCTTGTGTAAAAAACGAAGGGCACATGAGATGGTGGGAGAGGGTGGATCATATTCCCCATGTAGGTCTGGGCATAGTGATCAAACGCAAACCCTCCCACGCGCCTAGTCCTATGTATGGGTCCATGCATTTTTGGATGTTTTCTTCACCGGTTTTGGGTAGGTTCTAGAACCTTACCTAAACTAGTTTTTTCTAATTTTTTACCATTTTTTCGAATACATGAACTTTTTCAAACTCGTGAAGTTTTTTTCTGAAACCACGAATATTTATTTCAAACTCAAGTACTTTTTAAAATCATGCGCACTTGTTCCAAATTCATGGACAATTTTGTAATTTGTGAGTTTTTTTAATTTAAGTGAACACTTTTCAAACATAGAAAACATTTCCTAAAATTCATTATTTGTAAAGTTCTTGATTTTCAAATTTGCAAAAAAAAATTGAAAAGTTGAACACTTTTTTATTTAACGTGATTTTTCAAATCATGAAGTTTTTCGAATTTGTAAAGAATGTTTTACTTCATGAACTTTTTTATGAATTCACGAACATTTTTTGAGATTGCAAACGATTTTTTATATCAGGAATTATTTTTCAATTCACAAACAATTTATAAATTCAAGAATAAGTTTTTGAAATACATATTTTTGTGAATTCATGAAAAACAATTGCATTTCACGTTTTTTCTAAATATTATTTTTTTAATTCGTGGACATTATTGGAATTTACGAACCTTATGTGTAAATTCATGAACATTTTTCGAAATTGCTAACTATGTTATAAATCATGAATAGTTTTTTATTCACGAACTCAAGAACATTTTTAACTAATGAACATTTTTTGGATTCATGAACAATTATTGCATTAACGAACATTTACCGAAATCATGAATTTTTCAATATGTGAAAAAGAAATTAAATTCGTAGAAAAAAATGTAGTTGGAAACATTGTTTGTATTTGCGAACATTTTTTCGTATGTGGGATTCATGAACATTTTTTGAAGCTACAGAAAAAGAAAAAACACATAAAGAAGGGAAAAATAAGAGGGCGCCAATGCCCGCTTTTAGGCCGTAACTAAGGGCATGTTTGGTAGGTATAGTTGCTCGGACTGTCCCGTGGTGCGTGGGTAAACAAGGCATGGTTGAGGTAAAACAGGTAGAAAATTAACATCTGCACTTAGTTTGGTTGGCTGCTTGCATACATTCTAGGCTCCATGAGTTGTCACTCTAGGCATATTGTTTGGTTGTCCGCATGTGCATGTGCAAACACACAACATGTTATTTGGTGGCATGCACCGCGTGTTGTGTGGTAACCTCTTCGGCGTGGTGGTGTGGTTACTAGCACAAAACGGCCTCAGAAAGAACACACATAACAAAGCGTAGAGCAGATATAAATATTGTGCCACACATAGAAGATCGGTTCAAAATAGCAGTTCGATACTAAAGTAAAGCAGATGGAGCATGTCGGGTTGTCTTAGGGGTTCACGGCGAAGGCATCTGTCGTGCTTTCCCGCAGCTGGTCACCACTACTTCAATGTGATCATCATTGAACACGATGGCCTTCAGCATGTCAAGAGTGAGCAGCTTGATCTGATGGGCAACGGCAAAGGTGGCCCAGCCCTGATCGAGGGTGGCCCTGTCGTTCAACAAACTTGAAGGTCGCCATGAAGCCTATCTTGATCTGATGGGCAACGGCGAAGGTGACCCAGCCCTGATCGAGGGTGACCATGTCGTTCAACAAACTTGAAGGTCACCATGAAGCCTATCTTGATCTGATGGGCAACGACGAAGGTGGCCCAGCCCTGATCGAGGGTGACCCTGTCGTTCAACAACCGTAGAGTCACCCTCCAAGAGTAGTCGGCGTTCGTATTCAGCTTGAACTCATGTGGCACCAGCAAGAAGTGCTTCGTGAAGTCCAGCAGCATAGGTATGGTCTCTAGCTGGGGGAGGGCATGATCACCTTGCAGAAGTTGGTTGGTCCTCACACCTCATGGTAGTGGCCATAGTTACGGCACTTGTCATTGGGGAGCTCCTCCAGCTGGTCATTGTGTCTGCTAGGGGTTTGTATGGGTGTCACCTTCGAGGGTGGCACCACATCCTTGCCCTTGTCTTGCTCCTTTGGTGGCACCATCTCCTTCCCCTTGCTCTCTGTGTTGATCTGCATTATGAAGAGGTTCAAATGGTCAGGATCTGCAATATGAACGTTGCAAGATGGTCATTAAAACCTATCGCCCAGAACTCCTTTATTTACCCAGCCCGACAGTCACCACTCCACCTATGTGTCTCTCACTCTTCCTCCAATCCATCGACATGAACTCCGGCAACAAGTCGAACCCTGATGACCCACAAGTATAGGGGATCCATCATAGTCCTTTCGGTAAGTAAGAGTGTTGAACCCAACGAGGAGCAGAAGGAAACGATAAGGAGTTTCAGCAAGGTATTCTCTGCAAGTGTTGTAAGTAACAGCGATAGATAGTTTTATAGCAAGATAATGTGTAACAAGTGACAAGTAGTGATAGTAGCAAGTGTGCAACAAGATAAGGCTGTCCTTTTTATAGCAAAGGACATGCCTGAAAGTACTCTTATATGAAGAAGCGCCCCCGAGGACACATGTGAATTTCTGTCTAGTCATGTTCATCATGTTGAGTTGATTCACATTCATTACTTTCATAATTTGATATGTGGGTGGACCTTTGCTAACGTGATATTCTTACTTGAACAAGCAATCCACTTATGATTACCCCCACTCGCAAGCATCCACAACTAGTAAAGCAGAATTAAGATAAAATCTAACCATATATAGTATGAAACGTGTGGATCCAAATCAGCCCCTTTTGAAGCAACACATAAACTAGGGTTTAAGCGTATGTCACTCTCGCAACACATCATCTACGTGTTACTCCACAATGACTTTCCTTAGGCCCATAACATGGTGAAGTGTCATGTAGTCGACGTTCACATGACACCACTAAGATAAGTAACAACATACATATCATCAAAATATCAAATAAATACCATCTTTACATGATTACTTATAACAATACTTCTCCCATGTCCTCAAGAAAAATAGTAAGTACTCACACCTCATAAACATGTTCAAGATCAGAGGAATAATAATAATGATTAAGGATCTGAACATAATATGCTCCACCAAGTAATTCAACAAGCATCAACTACAAGATGTAATCAACACAACTAGTAACCCACAGGTACCAATCTGAAGTTTTGACACCTAGATTGGATACAAGAGATGAACTAAGGTTGGAAATTAGATGGTGCTGGTGAATATGGTGATGAAGATTATCCCTCCCACGAAGGAGGAAGCATTAGTGATAATGATGTCTTTGATTTCCCCCTCTCGAAGGGGAATTCCCCCAACACTATCTCTCTGCTAGAGAGCAAAGGGCATGTGCCCAGATTTACGCCTCAAGACAGCGACACTTCGTCCCCTGATAGTACCTCATCAACATGTCCAAGACCAGAGGTATAATAATGATGATTAAGTATGTGAACATAATGTCCTCCACCAAGTAAACCAACAAGCATCAACTACGAGTTGTAATCAACACTACTAGTAACCCACGGGTACCAATATGAGGTTTTGAGACAATGATTGAATACAAGAGATGAGATAGGTTTTGATATGAGATGGTGATCATGAATATGTTGATGAGGATTGGTCCTCCCACAAAGGAGGAAGTGTTGGTGATGACGATAGCTTCGATCTCACACTCCCGGAGTGAAGTTTCCCCAACAGAATCTCTTTGTCGGAGAGCAAAAGGGCCTCTGCCCAGGTTTCTACCTCGAGAAGGCGGTGCTTCATCCCAAAAGTATCCTTCTGGTTTTTTCTAGGGTAAAACACACTGTATAGGATAAGAGGACGGTCGTGAGACCTGCTGGGGCCCCAAAAGCCATCAGGACGCGCGCCCAGGGGGTCATGCACCTTGTTACTTTGTGGCCAGCCGGTGCCCCCGCTCTGATATATTATTGGCCCAATAATTCTTATATATTCCATAATAATTCTCCGTGATGTTTCAGATCATTTGGATTCCAGTGGTTTTTCAGCCTTTTTCTTGGTTTTCAAGTTCAGAATTCCAGTTTCCAGTAATTTTCCTCTTTGTGACGTACCTTGCATATTCAGAGAGTAAAGGCATAAGAATTGTACCATAATTAGGAATAATGGACAAGAATAACATAAATATCAAGAAGAATTCATGATGCAAAATGGACGTATCAACTCCCCAAGCTTATACCTCGCTTGCCCTCAAGCGAAAGTCGAACTCCATAATAATGACAACATGATTTGAGAGAGGGGTGTCGATAAAAAAAAATATGATCATGAAAGCATAATGAATATTAACATAGCAGCAAATTTTTCTCATCATATAACTCCTCATAAACAAGTAATAATATATCCATAATTATTGAAATATTAAGCATAAACTTTATTGACAATCAACAAACTTTATTTCTAGTCATTAAGACAATCAAAACGCATATTCCATAGAAGATTCCATGTAAGAGGTTTTATTCTAGCAAGTTCACATACTCAACTATCATTTAGTCTTCTATGATTGCTGACACTCATTGCATATTTTTAGAGCTAATGTTTATGTTGGTCACATAGGAAGGTAGGGACTTTATTTTCTTTTCCACCCAACTCATTTAACTCAAGGATAATATCAACAATAATGAATCATGATCACCTACATCCAACTAGATATATATATCTGGATCTTTCCCCCCAACACATGATGCTTGCTATCTAAAGAGTTAATAGATAGGAATAGGGATTGACAGTTGTTGACTCTTGCATCAGAATGGATACATGAAAGTAAAAGAAAGGCCCTTCACAGAGGAAAGCAGAGGTTGTCATGCGCTTTTAGTTTTTGGATGTGCAAACTCTTAATGTAAAGGAACGTCACTTTATATTACCCCTTGTGATAGCAAACTTTGTTATGCAATATGTCGCTTTTATCTCTTTGCCATCACAAGATCATGCAAAGCTTATTTCCCTTACAATAAAAGATCGTACATATTTAGAGGCAATTTTTATTGCTTTGTGCACCTATGACAACTTACTTGAAGGATTGTATTCAATTCAAAGGTAGGTATGGTGGACTCTCATGGCAGGAAACTGGATTTAAGGGTTATGGATCCACAAGTAGTATCTCTACTCAATGTTTAAGAAATTGGTAACCTGTAGCTGCTCGGTCGGCTTGGGAGTAGCGATTAATCACTGAATCGGCCTATTAAGTGGATTAATAGGTCAACCATTAATTGGTAGATTAAATATAAACTTTCCAACTTATATCTATATTTTTATGTATTATACCATAAATGCACGCACCTAGCTATGTAATATACCAAAATATTCCATTGTAGGCATATAAAAAGTAGACAAGAGGTAAAAATTAATAATCGTTATACATCCAAATCTATAAAATCTCAAAATTAAAAACTGTCAGTTAAACATTTAAACTTATCCATATACTTGCTAACATACATCACACAATATACTACCGAGAACAACCAAAACCAACAGTTCCATCCACTCATCACAAAATTGTAATTCATAATCTACTAATATATGAATGTTTGATTCTCCACTAAGATAGGGAAATAATGGTAGTACCTTGCCTGCTGGTGACACCATTCAGGAAGAGATTGGGGAGCATCCCATGTGAGAGAATGGGGAGTGGCCAAGGGGGTTGGGGTCCACGCACGCAACCAGAATGGCGGAACAACTAGATCTTGCAGGTGTAGTGTGGTGACCGGCACTCGTGAGGACCTAGCTAGCCACCAGCCAAGTTAGGAGGGGATGAAAGGAGCATGAGGAAGTGGGAGGAGGACCAAAATATACGTATTTAGTAGCAAGAGGGGGTGGGAGGGGTTATGTGTCAAAATTTTGGGATTCGTTTGCCCATGAGTTAACGAGCGAGTAGCGATTAATCGGTGTGACAATTGAATAATCGGTATGAGAACTGATTAATCGGTCTAACTGACCAATTAATCGGCATGGCAAGTTAACAAGATGAATAGGTGTTATTCAATTCGGTCATCCTAAGAGTAATGATTAACTTGCAAGTTAACTAGTTAATCAGATGGATTTTTGAACAGTGTCTCTACTTAGTGCAATTTTTTGGCTAGCAAAGAATCTAAAGCAAGCATAACATGTCGGAGGGTCCATGACAATATAACTTCTATGTGGATGTTAACAAACATGATCATTATGTTGTCTTCCATGTCCAACATCAACACTTGATCGTTATATAATATTTGGTGGGGGCTCACAATCATAAAAGATGTCCAAGATAGTGTATTTATATGTGAATCTCCTCTCCTCTATCATAATCTTGCATAGATTCTACTAAAGACCAATGCTATGTTTGTTTATTCCCAACAACTTTTATCTAACATACCTCTTCTATGTGAAGTCATTACTCCCCATGGGATTAGCATGTGATTTTTCTACTTTTTTTATTTCGTTGCTATGATAGATGCATGAGAGTGAAACAAGCAAACTCAAACTAATATTTATTATATAACTCTCATACTCGGTTACAAGGGTAGATAGATCTCAAAGCAAAAATTCTAAGCAAAGCAAATCTGAAATTTTATTTCTCTAAATCACGACGTAACTAAGGATCAAACTAAAATAGATGATAATGGTAAAAGTGATGGTAATACGATACCGGGGCACCTCCCCCAAGCTAGGAACAAGCTAGGGGTGGTGCCCATACTCATGTATTCAATTGTCCTTCCTAGGTGATGATGGTGATGATGCAGAAGGCTTGTCCTTTGAAATGGATAGCGGGGCAACTTTTAATTCCCTCATCTCATAAAGTAGTTCTTCGATTATTGTAGTGTTCTTTTGCACTTCCACCATAGGTCCCCAAGAGCTTTTTCCTGGATCACTTTCACATGGACGGGATATGTCCCAATTTGAAGGTATGTGTAAGCACAAAATATTCTCAACTCCGTAGTTATGAATCAAATAGTTAAAGTTATTTGCATGTAACCCACCGAGGGGCCTCCTTGGGGTAGCTTCATCTTGCACTTCCTGGGCTAGTTGAGCTCTCCTCCCCATTGGTGGGCAGGGATTCAGAGAGGTGGAGATGTCTGCTAGTGTCCCGTGTTCCGAGGTAGGGGGATGGACTTCCATAGAGTCTATAGGTCCTTCCCCTGAGATAACTTCCTCATATCCTTCTCGTTCAAACTCCATATGCAATAGCCAAGCTTGGCCCTCGATATTGTTGGAGGAGGATGAATACATAGCTTCCACACCTTGAGAAATCTGACAGAAAAAAAAACTCAAAACAAGAACAAAGGAGAAACTCACGATGCGGTGGTCAAACAAACGAGAGTATATATAATGAATTTTTCTGGGTCAAGATGTTCACGAAGAAAACGGAGTCCGGGAGGCACACGAGGGCCATACAAGCTATCAGGGCGTGCCCTGTTGGCTTGTGCCTCCCTTGTAGGCCCCGTGACTCATTTTTACTTTTAGATTTTTTCTAAAATACCAAAACCAACAGAACATATTTTTTTGGGAATTTTTGGAGTTGGTTTACTTACCGTGTCATATACCTACTCATTTTTTAGCTTTTTAGAGTGTTCCATAAGGTCTCTCTTATGTGTTCTTCCGGAGTCATCACTTGAATAATATTAGTTTCAACATTGATGAGCGTACCTAAGATATAGTGTTTAATTATTTGCCCATTTACCACTCTCGGATTTTTGCCTTCGAAGTTGTTAATCTTGATAGCACCGGAGCGATAGACCTCCTCGACGACATAAGGGCCTTCCCATTTGGAGCAAAGGTTGCCTGCAAAAAATCTGAAACGAGAATTGTACAAAAGAACTAGATCTCCTACATTGAATTCCCGTTTCTGGATTCTTTGTCATGCCATCTTGTAACCTTTTCTTTAAACAACTTGGCATTTTCATAAGCTTGTGTCGTCCATTCGTCTAATGAACTAATATCAAGTAGCCTCTTTTCACCTGCAAGTTTAAAGGCATAGTTAAGTTCTTTAATTGCCCAATAAGCTTTGTGTTCTAACTAAAGGGGTAGATGACATGCTTTCCATAGACCATTTTATACGTGGACATTCCCATAGGGTTTTTATAAGATGTTATATAAGCTCATAAAGCATCATCAAGTTCCTTAGACCAATTCTTTCTAGATCTATTAACAGTCTTTTCCAAGATCAATTTTATTTCTCGAGTGCTCAACTCAACTTGACCACTAGACCGAGGGTGATAA
Organism: Hordeum vulgare subsp. vulgare; assembly: GCF_904849725.1. Lineage (NCBI taxonomy): Eukaryota > Viridiplantae > Streptophyta > Magnoliopsida > Poales > Poaceae > Hordeum > Hordeum vulgare. Next base: position 617,512,798 of record NC_058519.1, on the reverse strand, counting down.
GGTGATGCACTTCTATTGTTAAAATCATATTTAGCTAGAAGTTTACAAAAAGCACCATGAATAAAATGTGAACCACCATCAGTCATTAAATATCTAGAGACTCCAAACCTTGAGAAAATAATATCCTTAAGCAATTCCATAGAAGTGTTGTGATCAACACTACTAGTTGTGATAGCTTGTACCCACTTAGTAACATAATCAACAACAACTAAAATATGAGTATACACATTAGAGGATGGAAAAGGTCCCATATAATCAAAGCTTCAAACATCAAATGGTTCAATGGCAAATGAATAATTCATAGGCATTTTGTCACGTCTACCAATGTTACCAATTATTTGACATTCATCACAATAAAGGACATACTTACGGGCATCTTTGAAAAGAGTTGGCCAATAGAAACCAGATTGTAATACCTTGTGAGCTGTTCTGTCACCAGCATGATGTTCTCCGTAGGCGTTGGAATGACACTTTTGTAGGATTTGTCCCTGTTCATGCTCAGGTACACAACGTCTAATAACACCATTGATACTTGTGATCTGCGTTGGGTTTTCCATGAAGAGGAATGGGTTATCATAGCACAATGTCGATAAGTATTTTCCCTCAATTATGAAACCAAGGTTTATCAAACCAATAGGAATATCAACCACAACCATCTTCAGCGGCTACACACAAAAGAACGAACAACTTGCACCCAACGCGGGCAAGAGGGATGTCAATCCTCTTGTCTTGTTATTTGCAAGCAAGTGAGGTGTGTATATAATTGTAGATAACAAGATAAAATAAAAACAAGTAAATGGCAACAAGGTAATGAAGGTTTTATCAATATGTTGTGATTAGAACCGGGGGCCATTCCTTTCCTTAATGGCATATCTCATGAAAAATACATACGATGGGTAAAAAAATTACTCTTGGGCAATTGACAGAAAAGTGGAGAGTTATGGGATATTCACGACAATGATCATGTGTATATAGGAATCACATCCATAAACAAATAGGCCGACTCCTACCTGCACCTATTACTATTACTCCACTCATCAACCGCTATCCAGCATCCATCTAGAGTATTAAGTAAAATAGAGTAATGCATGGAGAACAATGACATGATGTAGACAAAGTAAACTCAAGCAATATGAATAAACCCCATAGTTTTATCCTTGGTAGAACAAAACAAAGACACATCTTGTCCCCTTCTGTCACTGGGATATATAAATTCACCACGTTGAACCTACCACAACACACCTCTCTCACCAAAGAAATATCGATCTAGTTGGGCAAACTATTTCAATAGATCGGAGAGAAATACGAAGTTATCATAATCATGCACATAAGAATCATATAAGTATTCATAGGAGACTCAAATATTTATCATGAATAATCTGAACATAAACCCACAATTCATTGGATCCCAACAAACGCACCGTGCAAAAAGAATTACATCATACGGATCAAAGCGAAGATGCGATAATCATTGTATTGAAGATCAAAGAGAGAGAGAGAGATTTCCATCTAGGTACTGGCCATGGACCCATAGGTACGTGGTGAAATAGTCATACATCATCGTGAGGGCAGCAAGGTTGATGAACAGGCCCTCCATGATCGATCACCCTCCGACAGGGTGCCGGAACGGAGCTCCAGATGGCCTCCCATCGGAACAGAGACTTGCGGCGATGTAAAAAGTGTTTCGAGACTCCCTTTGGTGTTTTTAGGGAAGATGAGAATTTATAAGCTAAAGAACAGAGTCGGGAGGGCCACAAGGGAGGCACAAGCCATCAGGGCGCCCCCCAGGTCGCGCCTTGTTGGCTTGTGGGGCCCTCATGAGGCCTTCATCCTTCTTCCGATGCTCGTTGGTCTACTTTTGGTCCAGAAAAAATCACCAAAAAGTTTCAGGTCATTTGGACTTCGTTTGGTATGGAAAACCTAAAAAGTCAAAAATAGCACCCATCTAATACACGGTTTTCAGCTCCCTTCCTATCAGCGATATGCAAGTCAAATTCTTGAAGTAATAGCACCCATCTAATCAGTCTATGATTAGCATCTTTTTTATAAGGTATTTAATAGAGCATGATCAGTGTGAATAGTGACTTTGTAATCAACAATATAACGTCTAAACCTATCCCATGCAAAGACAACCGCTAAAAATCCCTTCTCAGTAGTAGCATAATTACCTTAGGCATTGTCTAGAGTTTTGCTAGCATAATGGATAGCATTAAATTTCTTATCTACCCTTTACCATGGAACAATACCAACAACATAATGTAACATCCTAAATTTTGGAATGCTAAAATAATTATTAGATTGTTTGTTTGTTTGCTTGAGTGATTGAAACTTATGTGAAATTTGAAACTTTTCAAAAACTTTTGAATGAGAGGGAATAAAATGACTTTCCCCATCTCCGATGAATTCAAATTCAACCTTTTAAAAGCAAAGAGAGAAGATGACATGACTTCTTCGACTATAAAGAATTTGAACGGAGTTTGCATTTCAATCCTTTCAAAATATTTGCCCTTGCTTCTATATTTTTCTTCCTCGAGAAAATGCCCCGACAAAATTCTTGCACGCAAGAAAGAGCGGAGGAAAATGACCCTCCAAAAACCAGGGGCATTCACTGAAATATTTTGAGCCAAGAAAAAAAACCAAAATTTAATTTGAGAAAATAATTGCAAAAAGAAATAATGCTTTTAGGGATTTTTTGGGAAAGCATTTTTTTTAAGTTTTTTTTTTGGCCGTGGAAAAATGCCCATCATTTAGATTTTATTTTTCTGATAATTTTAGTATATAGAAACTCTATATTCTGAATTGATTTGATTTCCCTTTTATCGTTTTAGTTTCCTAGTTTTGAAAAAGGAAAGAAATCGTGTTTAAATGGAAATAAACGGTGGCCCATTAAGACCTTTCCAAAAACTGGCCCAACAGGATCTTCTTCTTCCTCTATCTCCTTCCTCATGTGCACAGGACCTTCCATGGACACGGAAATCCTCCCTTCCCGATCTCCCTCTCCCTTCCATCCCAGCTCCTCCCGAGCCCCCTATAAGAACCCACCCAGCGTCCTCGTTCCATTTTCCCAAAGAGACGCCACCCTCATCACCTCTAGCCGCCGGCCACCTCGCTGGAGTAACCCTGCCCCGGTCGAGTCCAGGAGCTCCCTGCCGACCTCCCCATGGCCCCTACCCTCGCTGCACCACACCCCTGCGCGCCCCACCCCTCCTCCGCTGATTCCCCACCCCACCGGCGACCTCCCCACCTCGCCGGAGCAGCTACCTCGCCGGAGTTCTTCCTCTCTGTCACCCATGGTGAGATTCACGAAATCCCGTATTGCAGTTTTTTCAGAAAATTGCAATCTTAGAAAATTCATATCTATTAGTCTATAACTCCGAATTAGGTGATTCTTTTTCCGTTGGATCACAAATTTTATGTAGTTTCTGTAGATATATAATTTGTCTATGTTTGGATTTATAAAAATTGAGTTAGATCAGATTTGAATTAAAGCTTGTTTTGCTTATTCCGGGAGTTTAAAAATAGCTTTTAATTTGATTCTTTTTGCTTCTGCTTCGTATTGATCATATCATTCAGTAGTTTAAGTTTAAATTTTTTTTAAATATTTTTACTTAGGGTTTTAAGCAAAACAGATTCTGTTTTAGCCTTTTTTGTTTTCTTGCTATTTCTTTTGTATTAATTGTTCTTAATTTGTTTTTTTTCGTAATTGTGACAAGTTATATTTTGTTTTTTGATATTTACCAGTAACTTTTCAACAACAACAAAATTTTATTTTAATTATTTTTATTTGTTATCATGAAATCAATTCTAGTTCCCCGATAACTTGCAATTGGTTTCTCCACTGTTTCAAATCCCGTTTGGAAATACTTTCCAAAAGTTTGTGAAAAATACTCTATTTTATCTTAGTTAAATTTATATCTTAGTTCCCTGTTATTTAAGTATTTTATTTTCTGTTAGACAAAAATTTATTTAGTGGTTGATGTAGTAGAAGACTCCTAGTTTTAGTGAAGTTTCTTTCGGATTCTTATTCGCTTTGTCTTTTGTTTTGATTGCTAGAATGGTTGCTAGTATGAGTGCTTATGTGAATGATATGTTTGTTATATAGATTTCATCGGAGAGTGACGAGTAGTCTATCAAGTTATTTCTCGAGAAATTCTTCTTCGTCAACATCGCCACGGAAGTCACTTTGATCATACTATCACCTATGTTTTATGCATCGTAGTTCTACCATCCTATGCCCAATTGCATGCTGCTTAGGTACTTGGAAATTTTAGTATAGATTGTAGTATCATGTGGTAGGCACCCAACAACCCCGTTACTTGGCCCGGGACGACAAATTTCATATTGCTATGCTTGAGTAGACAGGATTTCGGTTGAGTGCATAACACGAGTGATGCGAGGTTGATTAAATAATCAAGACCGGTTAAGACAAGACTTTTCAAGACCTTGGACGCAATGCAACTCTGGGTGAACGATGGTTGATCGGCTCCCTGGAGAACCCAGTGGATGACCTGGGATGCTGTAGAGGCCATGACATCCTGCGGAAAGCTTCACCCAGGCTCAAAGAGACGGACGGATATTTTCAAGACCCAAGGCTTACCTGCACAGCCACAAGTCATTATGGGCTCTGGCTTGGTTGGACAACGCGGCGACTCTGGACAGGCGGTGCTAGCAGATGTAGAAGAACGGTAGGAATGGATGGGCACCGACAGGGATTCAGAGGGACCCGTTGAAAGACGATGTTTTGATCATCCGGTCTTCAAACACCCTGAAGTGCGAGGACATACTCGGAGGCGATCAAATCTTGTGGGGAACGTGTGCAAAACTCTGCAGAGTACTCAAACCTAATCGATTAGCCGTGTCCACGGTCATGGACAACTTGAGCCAAAGGAACTGAAGTTATCTGAAATTCTCAACACAAATAATAATATTGATGTGGGTATTATTGACAACATGGGTACGAGAATTGGTTGGTGGGACCATCTCGTTAACAACCAACAATGTAGTAACATTTTGCTTTTAGCCCTCTCTTGATGTAGGAGAAAACTTGCTTTTCGCTAAAAACTTATAGCCCCACCTGCCATATATGCATATAGTATAGATGTTATTTTTACCCCTCTCTTATGTGACTTGCCGGCATATTCAATATGCTGACCTACACGGCTGCAACGTCTTATGTTGTAGATATTTTTCTTCGACGAGTAAGAGTACGTTTCAGGGTTACGGTCTACACTCAACTTGCCGTTGGTGTTTATTGGGACTCCACTCCCTTGACTGCTTCCGCTGAGATATTTAAGGTATATATCAGTTTTACGCTATTTACATGTGATTGCACTTTGATATATACATTGATGTACTGTGTGTGCCAGCATACTGATCCAGGGATGGCACAGATACACAGAGGCTTGACTCGTTTTGAGTCGGGTCGCTACACATAATCACTAGCATCACACATAATCTCAAATGGCAAATTCCAATCAGGTGGTTGAACAATAGGTGCCGAAATCAAGGCTTTCTTAAGTATTTCAAACGCCTCTACACAATCATCATAAAAAATAAAAGGAATATATTTTTTAAGAATATTAATTAGTGGCCTATAAATCTTTGAGAAATCTTTGATGAAGCACATATATAAACCAACATGACCACGAAAACTTCTTATACCTTTGATATCTTTAGGTCATGTCATTTTTCCTATTGCATCAACTTTGGCCTTGTCTACCTCAATACCTCATTCGAAAATTTTATGCCCAAGTACTATACCTTCATTGGCCATAAAAGGGCATTTCTTCCTGTTCAAGACAAGGTTAGTTTCTTCGAATCTTTGCAAAACTCGATTAAGGTTGCTCAAGCAATCATCAAAAGAAGTCCCGTATACAGAAAAATCATCCATAAAAACCTCAACAATATTTTCACAGAAGTCATAGAATATAGCAGTCATACATCTTTGAAAGGTATTAGGTGCATTGCATAAACCAAAAGGCATGCGCCTATAAGCATAAGTTCCAAAAGGGCATGTGAAAGTATTTTTATCTTGGTCTTCTTTAGACACAGGTATTTGAGAGAACCTAGAATATACATCAAGAAAGAAAAAGTGTGAGTTCTTAGATAATCTTTCTAACATTTGATTGATGTATAAAAGGCAAGGGGTAACGATCTTTTCTAGTAGCTTCATTTAATTTCCTGAAATGAACCACCATTATATAACCAATTATGATTCCTTGTGGGATAAGTTTATTTTTATCATTGGGATAACAGTTATACCTCCTTTTTTAGGAACATAATGAACACGACATACCCAACTACTATCAACAATAGGATAAATTATACCTACCTCTAGAAGATTCAATATTTTAGTTCTTACTACTTCCTTCATCTTGGGGTTCAAGCGGCATTGATGATTAACGACAGTTTTAGCATCAGGTTCCATATTAATCTTGTGCTAACATAGAGTGGGGCTTCTCACGCGGCACACTGATGCTTTCTCATGCATGCCTCATGCCGCGTCCTAGCAAGAGCTTGCGGCCCATCACCTGTTGGGTAACGTAGCATAAATTCAAAAATTTCCTACGCCATATTCAAATCTTCCTATGGAGAGACCAGCAACGAGAGAGGGGAGAGTGCATCTTCATACCTTTTAAGATCGCTAAGCGGAAGCGTTGCTAGAACGCGGTTGATGGAGTCGTACTCGCGGCGATTCAGATCGCGGTGTGATTCCGATCTAGTGCCGAAACACGGCACCTCCGCGTTCAACACACGTGCAGCCCGGTGACGTCTCCCACACCTTGATCCAACAAGGAGGAGGGAGAGGTTAGGGAAGATCTCCGGCAGCACGACGGTGTGGTGTCGATGGAGAGACGAGGTCTCCCTGCACGGATTCGCCAAGCACCGTGGGAGAGGAGGAAGAAGAGGGACAGGGCTGCGCCGAGGGAGAGATCAACTTGTGTCTCCAACAGCCCCAAACCCCTCTCTATTTATAGGAGGAGAGGGGAGGGGTGCGCCACCTCTAGGGTTCCCACCCTAGGGGTGGCGGCAGCCCAGATGGGAGAGGGGGCGGCGGCCAGAGCAGGAGAGGGGGTGGCGCACCCCCTGGTGGGCCTTAGGCCCACCAGCGCCTAGGGTTCCCCCCTTTCCTCTCTGATGCGGCATGGTCTGGGTGTGGGGGCCGCACCAACCCACCCAGGGGCTGGTTCCCTCCCACACTTGGCCCATATAGCCTTCCGGGGCTTGTGGCCCCTCCCGATGGGCCTCCGGAACCCTTCCGGTGGTCCCGACAATTTGCCGGTGGTGCCCGAAACATTTCCGGCGTCCAAACCCATCCATCCTATATATCAATATTTACCTCCGGACCATTCCGGAGCTCCTCGTGACGTTCGGGATCTCACCCGGGACTACGAACAACCTTTGAGAACCTCGTATAACAATTCCATATAACCCTAGCATCATCGAACCTTAAGTGTGTAGACCCTACGGGTTCGGGAGGCATGCAGACATGACCGAGACATCTCTCCCACCAATAACCATCAGCGGGGTCTGGATACCCATGGTGGCTCCTACATGTTCCATGATGATCTCATCGGATGAACCACGATGTCAAGGATTCAATCAATCCCGTATACAATTCCCTTTGTCTCTCGGTATAGAACTTGCCCGAGATTCGATCGTCGGTATACCTATACCTTGTTCAATCTCGCTACCGGTAAGTCTCTTTACTCGTTCCGTAGCACATAATCCCGTGACTAACTACTTAGTCACACTGAGCTCATTATGATGATGTTCTACCGAGTGGCCTCAGCGATATCTCTCTGTCACACGGAGTGACAAATCCCAATCTTGATTCGTGCCAACCCAACAGACACTTTCGGAGATACCCGTAGTGCACCTTTATAGTCACCCAGTTACGTTGTGACGTTTGATACACCCAAAGCACTCCTACGGTATCCGGGAGTTGCACAATCTCACGGTCGAAGGAAAAGACACTTGACATTAGAAAAGCTTTAGCATACGAACAACACGATCTAGTGCTATGCTTAGGATTGGGTCTTGTCCATCACATCATTCTCCTAATGATGTGATCCCGTTATCAACGACATCCAATGTCCATGATCAGGAAACCTTGATCATCTATTGATCAACGAGCTAGCCAACTAGAGGCTTGCTAGGGACACATTGTGATCTATTTATTCACACATGTATTATTGTTTCCTGTTAATACAATTATAACATGAACAATAGACGACTATCATGAACAAGGAAATATGATAATAACCATTTTATTATTGCCTCTAGGGCATATTTCCAACATCACCCCATCCAACAAAATCCCGACGATTACTTGCAACACCTTGCCCAGCTTGCAGTGGTGAGAGTGCATCGACGACCCTCGACATTGCAGCATCGCCCCTATTGTGGGAATGGTGCCTTGTCCAGCAAGGCTCCAACGCAACACCGTGCGGCCCAGTGACGCTCCAATGCAACGACAATGATACTCCATCACAACACGACGCGTCCCCGACGGCTGTGGACGATGCTCCATGGCAGCAATAGGACTCGGTGGTGCTCCATAGCAGCAAGGCAGCCCCCATCGATGGTCCATCGAAGCATCGGTGGCCTCCCCCGCGATGCTCCATGGGAACAATAGAGACCCAACGAAGCTTCATCACAGCACGGCGATGCCATCACAGTAGAGGAAGTGCTGCAAACCCCCGGCGAGCCCCTGATTGCAGCATTCTCCGCTCGCTTGAAGCACATGTAGAGCTCCTACGACCCTACACGATCCCAATCATAGCGTAGTTTCCAAATCGTCGGCACTTAGCTCGCCTTGCGCCTACACCAACAACGACTGTTGCGAGCCTGCTTAGGTGTGCAACTGCAACCCTAGCGCCAGCCTGCATCAGCGCATAGCCGTGGGGAACGAGTAGCTGGAGCGGAGAGAAAACCATGGGGATCGAGATGCAAGAACAAAGGTAGGATATGATGTGGGGTAAGGGGAAGAATGGAAGATGTGAGTGGATGTGGTTCCCCATGAGAAATAAGGGGAGGAAATTATAAAAGCGGTGTGTGGGCCTGACGTGGACGCATTACAAGCAACAAAGATGGATTACATGTCGAGTAAATCAGTCGGATGCTTTTAAACGTTTTCTAGAAGTCGAATGCTTTTAAAAAATTTCCTTGTCTGGGTGGCCTTTCCTTCGTGCATATGTGTGGGCTCATTGCGTTTCAAAGTGACTCTTCCACCACGTGCTTGCAACCTCCCTGCATGCTGCGTCTATAGTGCCCATGCAAAAAATTCAATGATGAATACGGTTCAAGATTTGAACATACAGATTAAAAGATAAAACATTTTTCAATAAACGAATCTATATGAAAAAGGAAAACTTCAAGGTTATGACAAGTGACGCACTTGCAATGTGTCACTTGTCAACCCCTCAAAAGGTGAGAGTGGCCTTTTCTCAAGTGTGCCGTTAATTAGTGATCTCAGATAAGCCACGGCGTAGTGGCATGGGGACGCGTCCCAACGCAATAGAGACATGTTATGGCTTGTGCTTAACATTTGTTCCATCAACCCATTGTAAATTTGTCTCAACGTGAAAATGGCATGTTGTAAAAGCTCGCGTCTCTTGACTCCCAGCGCACAGACGAACATGACAAGGAAAGAGTGACAATGTTGTCGTCTCCAATTACAACCCCTAAAGAAAAACCACATCAATATGAAGCATGGAGCGCTCCTTCCGCTGCCGTTGAGCCCACCTGGCCACGATGACTCCATCTCATGTCCGTGAGCGAGGAGACCACTTGAATGACACTGGACCCGTGCCTATCGTCCCATGTCGGGCACGGTGGCATGTTGTGGCCTCTCACTCAGTCTTTCCTATCTTCATAGATTGGAGGACGACACGGTCCAACAATGATAGTTCCTATCAAGGTGTGTAACTTGGTATGCATAGTTTAAACTGATGCACACCCCCTCCCCTCCACGTTCGGCGACCCATTTAGCTGTTTTTATTTCCAATCAACAACAAAAAAAGGCGGGCTCACCATGAATCGAACGCCTGGTCTCTTCGTTAAATCTAAACCACAGTAACCTAGGGACAACTTAAGTATGTTCCTTCTTACATATTCTTTTCACTTTATTCTTTTCAAGTTTGCATAAAGCCCTTGAATTTGGGAAGCTTACCAAAATGAACTTTTTCCGGTTTGTTGGACATTTTTCGCATGGTTCTTAATTGTTTTCTCTTTTTTTCATTTATATATTTTTCTATTCTTTTTCCTTTTTCTCAAATGCACGAACTTTTTTCAAAATCATGAACTTATTTTTTCCAAAATACATGAAGCTTTCTTCAAATATATTTTTTGGATTTGTATTTTTTTCAAAATTCAATAAATGTTTTTAAAATTTCTGGTTTTAACAAAATCGATGAAGTTTTTCAGAAATTTTGAACCTTTTTTCGAAAATTTATGAACTATTTTAAAATTTTCTAAACTTTTCTATCAAATTGATCTACTCCCTCTGTAAACTAATATAAGAGCGTTTAGATCACTACTTTAGTGATCTAAACGCTCTTATATTAGTTTACGGAGGGAGTACTTTTCAAAAATTAAATGAGATTTTTTGAAATTGATGATATGTTTTTTCAAAGAACTTTTCTAAAATCTATGAACATTTTTTTAACTCTTTATAATTTTGTGACTTTTCTTCTGATTTTGTTTATCATTTTCTTGAAAAGTGAACATCCACCGGTCAACCGCGACCAGGCAACACTGAGCACGTGAATTGGGCTGGCCCAAGTGTGTGGCTCTGTGAGCGCCACTTGTGCAAACGGGCGCTTGAAGCGGGAGCTATATCTCACCTTTTTTTAGGAGAGCTATATCTAACCTTAAGACCTTGTTTGGCAGGAAGGGGTTGGGGAGGATTGTGGAGGGGGGGGGGGGGGTTCAGAGAATTGGGCGAATCCCTTCCTTACACCTAATCCTCTCAAATCCCACCAATTGTCAAATCCCTGAGCCATGAGACAAGGTTTCTGAACCGCATGAGTAGGAAGAAATCGAGGGGGATTAGAGAGGATTGAAGGGGTTTGCTCACCACAAAACCTGTCCACCAAATGGACATGCGGGGAATCGCGGGGTTTTTGATCCCCTCGGGGATAATCCCCTACAAACCTCCTCAAACCCTGCGCACCAAACAAGGCCTAAGGGAGAAGAAAGTTGCTCTCGCTGAAGGAATAACAGACAACTTGAAGGAAAAAAGGCGACTTTCCACTCGCTTTTCGTTTTGTTTCTATTTTCTAAGAGTTTTTCTTTTTTTGTTTACTTTCTTTTTGCATTCTTTTTTCTTTGGTTTATTTTTCACTTTATTTCTTGTTTGGTTTTCATTCTATGATATACGTCAATAATTTTTTTAATAAATATTTATATTTTCAATTATGGGTTTAATATTTTTGAATATATGGTCAACTTTTTTTGTAGACACAAGATTAACATTTTGAAAAATACTGACAACATTTTTCTATAAATACTTTAAACATTTTCAAATGATTGATTAATATTTTCAAATACAAGATTGACTTTTTTGAAGTACACCATTAACATTTTTCTAATACATGGTCAACATTTTTAATGCACTTTTAACATTTTTTAAAAGCTTGATTAATAGTTGTTCAATGTAATATTAACATTTTTTGAACACATGGGCAAAAACAAATAAACAATTCCATATTTTGAAATGCTGGATTAAAGTTTTTCAAATACTTGTTTAACATTTTTTTTAAATGTTGATTATCATTTTTATATCAATGATAAAAGAAATTCATCATTTTTGTTCTACATGATCAAAAGAAAATTATACAACTTCAACATTGTCTGAATGCTTGATTAACTTATATAAAATTCTTATTTAACATTTTTAATACATTATATATATTTTTTCTATAGACATTCAACATTTTCCAAATACTTGTTCAACATTTTTCATATGCTTGTTCAATATTTTTTAAATATTTTTCGTAGAGTGTCATTTATAATATATATTTATAATATTTTAAATTATAAACAAAACTATAAAATAAAGCAAAAAACAGAAAAGAAAACCAGAAAAAATAGTTTGTGACCTCCCGCGCTCCCTTTAGCGCGATATATAGGGCCACCCGTATAGGAGTTCCCTGCTTCGATGCTATCGTGAGGCGTCTTTGCTAAGTATGTTAGCCATCACAGTGAGAAGTCATCATACTTATCGGTAGATGAATGCGATCCTCAAGGGAAATTGATTTATTTTTGAATGACCTTATTTCTAGAATCAACTAACCGACAAATCTGTAGCCCAGGTTCGACCCCTGCACATCGTGGTTACTTCGTAGAACTAGCCAGTACGCTATGGCCATGTTTGTGTGAGGTGAGACGTACTTCACCTAAAATACCCATTTTTCTCCATCGATGTTTCTGTTTTCTGTTTTTTTTAAACTAGTTTTCTTCATTTTTCTCTCTCTTTTCATCGGGCTTTTATTTTCTTTATTATTCTTCGTTTTTTCTTTATTTTATTCTGGAATTTTGTTGGTTTTTTTGTTTTCTCTATTTTTTCCTTGTTCTTTTATTTTTTATTTTTCATCCGTTTTCTGTTTTCCTGTGGTTTTCATTGTTTTTCTATATACATTTTTCGTATATATTTAATAAATGTTCAACATGTTTGAAATACAAAATTCACATCTCTTAATATATTGTCAACAGTAGTTGAATACATGGTCAAAACATTTTATGTACACATTTCATATATTTTGAAATGCTTAGTTAACATTTTTGATATAAAATTGATTTTTTAATACACAGAAAAATAATTCTGTACATATTTAACAATTTTTATATACAATTTTGACATTTTTTAATACATGGTGAACATTTTTCTATACACTTTTAAGATTTTTTGAGTACAAGTTCACCTTTTTTTAATACATGGTCAACATGTTTTGTGTAAACACTCATCATTTTTCAAATTTTGGACCAACACTTTTTTTCAAATTTTGGATCAACATTTGTTTTTCAAATTTTGGATCAATATTTTAAAATGCATTGTCAACATATTTCTATACACATTTCAGCTTCTATTTTTTTTGTATACATTTTATGTGTACGCGATAAACATTTTCTCTATACACATTTAACATTTTTTAAATGTTTGGTCAATCATTTTCAATTTTTCTGTGTAATGTTTTTTAGTAGGTTTAATTAGATAAATGCCACTCGAAATCTGACGATTCCGAGAAATGCCATTGCAATTTTAAAACTTTGAAAAATGCCACTCTCAGCATGAAGTGGACTGGGCCCTTCTGGCCCGATCCAGCCCAATTCTCAGCATGAAGTGGATAGGGAGAATGTTCGGTGCAAAACTGCCGCCGACAGCTCACCTGAAAGAAAAGGCAGCGGCGGCTGCCATTCTGGATAGGAGCGGCGGCGCGGCTGAGCAAAGACGTCGGCGCTCGTGCTGCAGCCACCCCCCTCTCCTCCATCTCTCCGCGAAGCACCGAGCCGACGACAGAAAAAAGCAGCAGCGTCATGGGCGATTTTACTTTGGTCACGACGAGGGGATTTTATAGGTGCTCGGGCACCTCGGCGTCCGTGAGGTTGAGGCCGCGCGGCGCGTACGCCGGCCATGGGGGTTATCCTCGATTTGGTATGGCTCCAGCTCGCTCTTCGCTCCAAAGAAGCCCGGCGTCACCGGAGGTGAGGCAGCCTTCAGTTTCTTTACGGAAATTTCATTTGTTTGGAGTTTAGAAGAGGATCTTCACCGGTTTCATTGTTATTAATTGAATGGAAACATGTATCTACCAACACGGATTTCTGGTGTTTACTTCCTTTAGAGTTTAGACATGTACAAGAAGCGGAAGTGTGTGTTTCTGCGCCATTTTACCCCTAGCATTTCGGACTGAAGTTATGCCTCTATGGCTAAGTCTTTTTTAACCTCTGTATGCAAAAAATTCAGGAAAAAATTGCCGAGGCTGTACATAGGGGAAACAAATACTCGTAGTTTTTTTTTATAATTGCATGTTCTAGGAAGCAGAATATATAATAAACTACACCTGGTGCCAACAGACTTTAATTATAGCTCGACAAAATACTTCTTAATTATTGAAAAAAATCTTATACATTTAGAGACTAGGTTTTCGCCCCGCTTTATAAATAAAGCCACATGGCCAAATGCGATATAAGATGTTGAGCTAAACTTCTTACAAAGCTGATCAAAGATAGCTAGACTACACAACACTAACAACGCAGACAAGCACTAGGGGTGCACCGTTGGACCGTGCCAGCTTGTCGTCGAGCAAAAACATGGGGGTAGCAGAACAACCCCAAGAAGAGCCCACAATGCCTGATGACAAATGACCTCACGACTCCTTGATGAACCACTGGACTTTGCCACCAAGTCCTACCTCATTGCCGTCAGGGAGGGCCACCTCATTGAGGCCTTGTTTGGCACAAGTGGTTTTCAAGCCCCCAAGGGGGTGGGGATTTTAGGGGATTTGGCGAATCCCCCTCTTCCATCCAATCCCCTTGAATCCCCGTTACACGAGTTCCACGAGTCCCCCCTCGATGCTTCAAAATCCCATGGATCGGGGGGGATTTTGGTGGTCCGGAAGGGTTTGTCCATCGCAAACCCTATGTACCAAATGAAATCATGGGGAATCTTGGGGTTTTCTGTCCCCGCGGGATAATCCCCTTTGAACTCCTCCAACCCCTTTGTGCCAAATGAGGCCTGAAGGGGATTAAATCCCTTGCAAGTCAATATTCTCCTCAAACCTCCCCAATCCCCTTCAAACCCTTTGGTTAGGGGATTAACCGAACAAGGTCTGAAGGGGGAAGGGACACCTGCAATGTCGCTGGTGTCGGTGTCGAAGCGCTGAGTTTCGCTCGGTACCTCCCTCATACATTGCTGTGGACCCCTGACCATCGAGCCCACCCCAAGGAGAGGCCCATCACCGCCATGGCGGATTTGGGCCTCCAGATCTGGATCGGGGTCTGGCTTCCACTGCCAGCAACAACCTCGCCATTGGGCTAGCCGGAGAGACGCCTGTGTGCCCCACCTTCCAAGACTTAGAGCAACTCCAACGTGCCGACCCAAACGGACGACGCTTTTGTCCGCTTTTTGTTCGTTTGGGTCGGCCGCCCGCTCGACGTCCGCCCTGTTTAAGATTTGGGTCGGCAGTGCGTCCAACTCCCGCGACCCATTTTATGTCCGCGCACACATTTGAAAAGGCCCGTGGTCATAGATCAAGCCAGCGACCATGCCGTTGCCCAAAGTTCATGCCACACCATGCCAGCGGCCGGCGTACTGTGCCAGCTTCAGAAGACACCACATAGTTCATGCTGGTGCACTTGCTAGCGGCCGACAGACATGCCAGCACACAAAAAGGGGCGGGAGTTCGACCACGCCATCGCGGCCGTGGTCATGCCAGCACACTTGTCGGCATGCAAAAAAGGATGGCACTCGCTGCCATAGATCACTTGCCGTCGAACTTGAGCATGTCGGCCTGCATCTTCTCAAACCACGGCCTCTTCCTTGGCAACACGATGTTGAGATCCACCTTCATGATCTCCACCCCCTCATCATGCTAGCGAGAGCCACTTCTTTTGCCTTGGTCTTGGCATTGGCGGCCTTGATCTCTAGCATCTTGGCTTGCTTCTCCGCCTCCATCTCAAGCCTCCTTCTTTGGATCTCCATGAAGGTGTTCATTTGCTCTTCCTTGTCTTGTCGGCGCTTCTCCGCCCTTGAATCCTTCTTGGTCATCATGCCCTTCACGGTTGCGATCAAGGCGATCGACACCGCATCCCACTTGTCCTCCTTCTTGGAGTTGGTCTTTCCCTGCAGCTGTGGCTTCTCACCCTCTTCAACCTCCTCCACGGCTTCCTCCCCCCCCATGCGTTGTGAGGGCGGCATATTGGAGCTTGAACTTCTCCTCATCTTTGATGATCCTCCAACAATGGGAAAGGTTGAAGGACTTGCCTTCGTGTTGGACCTTGAATGCCTCCAAAACTTGGAATGCCTACAAATGAATTACACGCAAGCATATTAGCAAATGAATATGGAAATGGACGTGCAAACAAAGAGGGGCGTATGCATGCGTACCATGTCTTGCATGCCGATGCCGCTCACGGGGCATGCCTTGATGCTCTCATAAGTGGCACAAAACTTGTTGCATTCTTGTTGGATCACCTTCCATCGCTTCGAAATGGACACCCACCCGCGCGTGCTTTGCATTTGGTATGGCGGGAACTTCTTGCGTTCGTGAAACTCACGATGGACACGAATCCAAAAGGTTGATGCCTTTTGTTCAGCGCCGACCTTGGGGTCTTGCCCAATGTCCCTCCAACACTCACAAAGGAGCTTGTCCTCGGCCGTCGTGTATGCCTTCGTCTGTCTGCTCTTGCACTTCGGCTGCACCCCTTCGGCTTGGTTGGCGAGCTCGTCCTCGAACGAAGGCTCCCCATCGATGTCCACCTCATCCTCTTCCTCGAGGCCGCAGTCATCCGGAAACACGTGGTCGAGCGGGAAGCCTTCCAGGTCCAGGCCGACCTGCTCTTGCATGAAGGCGGACTGCATGCCAGCTTGATCATAGATCGACGGCATGAACGGCCCGCCTCGGCCGTCTTGGCTTTGGGTCACTTCGGGGTCGTAGCCAGCCGCCGCATCACCCTCGAAGATGATGCTCTACATGAAGCGGTTGACCCTCTCGTTGTCGACGGCCGCCGGCATTCCGTCGAACAGGTTGCGGGAGCCGGAGAGCATGTCGACTGACATCCCCCGCACGCGTTTCCTCGGCCCATCGGATGACGAGCCACTAGCTACCGGTGTGGCGTTGAGGTCGATTGGCGTGGGTGTGGAAGGTGCCACCACGCTCACCTTTGGCAAGCATTCCCCGGAGAGGCGGGAGGCTTGTGGGTAGACGTGGAAGCCGGGAATCGGGTGAGTCGTCGACGCGCGGGGCGACTCTGCCAGCACCATCTAAGGAAACACAGACGAGCCTGTGTTGGCCACGACCACGGCGGCGTTGACGAGCCCTTGCTGGCCAGGGTTTAATCCTAGGTACAATAGCGCCTCCGTCGTTGCCGCCGCGATGCATGCAACGGTATCCTCCCGCTGCACTACGGCGGTTATGGCCACGGCGGCCTCTCTTTCGTCCCTTGCGTTCGCCGTGTGCCTCCGGCCCTATCTCTTCGCCGACTCCCTAGCCCGCTCCTTGGGCGTCAACTCCTTCTTCTTGGGCGCGGTGGCGGTCTTGCGGGGGGTGCGAGGCTTGCCTTTGCGTGAGGGGGGCGGTCGTGATGCCGGACGAGGCGAGGGAGGCGAGGCCGGCGGCGGCATCGAGGTCATCGTCCATGGCGAGCGGTCAGGAGCGCGCGTGGGCGGGAGGGTTTTGGGAAGTGGAGGGAAATGGTGGAGGCTTTGCCACCGACTGACATGCCAGGGGAAGTAGTTGGCGCGCAGCGCGTGCGTCCCTCTCGTGTCCGCGCCGACGCAAATCAGGCTCAAAAATGAGCTAGGAATGGGTCGGCAGGCGGATGAAAAGCAGACGCCGTCCGTTTGGGTCGGCACGTTGGGGCGACTTTTCTGTCCGCTGCGACCCAAACGGCCGCGCGGACGAAATGGGTCGGTGCGTTGGAGTTGCTTTTACACCCCGGCATCCAAGATCCTACACCGCCTTCCATTGTCAAGTCCTTCATCCACCGAAGGACACCCCTGCCTCATTGCCAAGACCAGATTTGGGCGAGAGAGCTGGCCGCGTCGGTAAGCTGCCAGATCGGACAAGCGTCGACGTCTGTAGGAGGGACGAGAAGGCTCCAACTTCCGCATCCCAGGGCACCCATGCCTCATTGTCAATGCTGAATTTTTGTGGGCGAGTGGCCACACCAGCAGCCCCTGGCCAAACCCGCTAGATTTGAAGAGCGTTGACCGTTGGAGGAGGGATGTGAAGATGCCTCCTTCCATGTCTCAGGGCACCTCGGCCACTCGCTATGGCTGGAACTAAGGGAAACCAGCTTTAAATCAAAGGTACTGCACCAGCTTTAAACTAATAAAGCCCCAAACAGCAGATACTAAGTGCTGATAGATTTCAGGCAACCAACAAAGCAAGCAAACAGAAACAAAAAGGAAAAGAAATAAATGCAGCTTGAACTTCGAGGCCATGGTCTTCCCTGCGATTAGACCTGAGAAGAAGCTAGGTCTTGAAGCAAGGCATGCCATTGGAGAAAGAGCACGCCTTCGTCAGCTCCCGGTTGGCCAGACACTGTCACAATGCCTTCGTCTCTATCGACTCTACCTCCGAAGAAGGCCCCCTTCCCTCCCACCCTAGATCGAAGGGCGCCACACCACCGAAAGGAAGAGCATCCCACCTGAGAGCACGCATGAGCACTCATGGATGGCTTGCCAAGGGAGAGAACATTGAGAGCATGCATGAGCACTCATGGATGGCTTGCCAAGGGAGAGAAAATTGAGAGCACGCATGAGCACTCATGGATGGCTTGCCAAGGGAGAGAACATTGAGGACGACCACCTCACACAAATATTTCGATGTTAAATTCATTCCATAAGTGAAGTAACTAATATTGATTCAACTTGCCATTACCCCTTGCTGAAGCCTAATGTATTTATGTCCATTTTAAGGGCATCCTTCCTAGGAATTCAAAGGAAATTTGTAGGATTAGAATCCTTATGAAATTTTCTTTCAAGGCTTGTTTGATTTGTAGGTTTAAAATCCTTATGAATATTTCTTATGGTTAGCTTCTAACTCATTTCCAAAGGAATTTTTTATCGGGCTCAACCTTTTTGAAAAAAAATTCATGTCTAAATTACAACTTTGGCACACACATACCCCTCTGAAAAATTCTGTGTTTTTCCGGTGCTACAACTAAACAACTTGTAATGCTTATTCATGTGGTTTAAATTCCTGTAGGAAAGGACATATCATGACATCCAACTCCTGCAATTTTCCTATTCTTGCGAACCAAAGAAGCCCTAAAGGAGGCCATACGGTTAAATTTTGTTTGGCCAAAGTACAAAGGGGTTTCCCGTAAGCAAAACAATCTTCTTGCCTGCCACTTTCTTCCATTTTTGTATATTATATCTTTTGTAAAGTTTGCGACGAACAATGTCTAATTTTACTCATGCTTTCGATTGCAGAATTTCACATTAGTCTAATTCTTTGGAATATAAGCTTAGTGTTTGAGGTATGAATATGTCTATGTTGTAGGGATGCTTGCAAATATTTGGACAAGGTACTGACGTGGAACTATTTGGTTTAAAGATTGCCAACTACAGAATGCACAAGGCATTCAATTTTCAGTGCTTTGCTTCCGGCGGGGGTGGATTTGGGACTAATTTTACAAATAAGAAAAGAGTAGGTTCCCTCAGTCTTTAATTTTTCCCTCCCTTACTTCTACGTAGCTGCAGTGTGCTCCATCTTTCACTAATATAATTATTAAAGATATGGGACTGCATTTACTTTCTTGCCATATATATTAGAAGTTCTTGATTGTATGAAATTCTCTTTACTGGGGTCCTACATCTTATGCATGCTATGTTAAGAAGTTTGATTCCTTAATGGTCCACTTTGCCTTTGCATTATCATCAGATTAAAAGCAGGAAGAGGGCAAAGGATGTTGTACAGGACCCAAGGTATTCAAACTTGCTGCAACTGATTTCTTTCGTCACATTATGAACTAACTCTGTCCTTGTTGCCACTTATGGTTGTGGTTGTCATCACATTTTTTCCATATCATGTACCTCTTGTGTTATGTAACATCTAAGTACATCTCATCAAAATTGAAATGGAAAGGAGTGCATAATTGAATACTCATGTAGCATTTGATATATGAGTACTTTTACCAAAATCTATGCAAGTAAGTTTTAAATCGGCACCACAATTAGACTATACAGTATACTCTGCATACAATGGTGCACGGTACTACTAATGTTTCATGTTCGACATAGCTAAACAGCACACCCCTTTCAAAAATTGATGTGTTGGAGATTCCAGTCTCCTTCACTGGTATTAGTTGCCGAAAACATACTTATTAGTGCTACTGTATGACCCAACTCATCAATAGTCACAGAGGCAACAAACAGAAGCATTGCAATAAAAGAATGTAGCAATGCATTATAATTATTTCATATGTAAGGTTTTCTGAAACTGACCAGGTTATTCTAGGAACTTATCAAGTTATCATGCAGTCTGAAAGATACGGAGAAACACAATTTTGATGTAATATCCCTGCCCATTAGTGTGGAGGCCCTTGTGCCCATGTGTATCTGGGGTGGTTAGTCCCACATAGAGAGTTCGGACAGGTTTGGTATTTCCGTCCATCGTATACACCCTTGTATTTTCCAAAAATAACTCCTTTTGGGTTAAATCTTTTACACACATTGAGGAAGAAAGTGTAAGCAGGGTGCAATCCATACATGCATTCCCATCACACTTCTGGGCGGGTATTAAACAAATTTTAACTTTTAACTAGGGTGTTACAGGTGGTCCTCTTCATCACCCGCGTATGCTTGTGCTGACAAGCTCGTCAGCCCTTACAGGGTGAGGGGAAGAGTTCAGTACCTTGATTTGTCAGTGTGGATGCCATATTGACCTTCATATTGTTTTCAAGTATGTCGTCCAAATATTTCTGAAGACATTAGAAGTCAAAGTTTTGAAAGTTTGATTTTACCTGTGTCCAAAACGGGAGCTTCTAGGGAATTAGATGTATTTAACTCTTAGGAATATATCCTCATTTGAAACATTATTTGATAATCTTTGAAGCTCAGCTGTTTTGTCAGCCATTATACAGAATTTAATATGCAGATTAAAGTGTTAAATATATCTTAATTGTGAAACTGTTCGGCCACATACCACAATAGTGCTTGCATGGGGTCAGCCAACAACTTAGCTCTGTTTATCATATCTGCTCTACCTACGTGCTATAGCTCATTTGTTATGCTTACGTATTAGATCTGGTTCTCAATACAATTTAATTTGTAAATTCCAGAACAACCTATACAATAAATTGTATGTAAAAATATCCTGATAATTCAAGGCCATGGTGTATGAGGTTGTGATGCATGTAGCTAACTCTAGAAGTTTGGGTTGTTTCTCTCTTTTTTGGGGGCTTCAGGTGTGCCTTGTTAATTCGTTATCCTCTATGTTGACAAAATTGGCAGCTCAAACTAAAGACTTCAATATTTTTTTATTCATATCGTTCTATACTTCATAGTGATATTTAGTTTAATTTAGTTATGATTTTTTGGTTATTAATATTATTATCGAAAGATTGCTGAACTGTTTCATCAACAACTTCCTTTTTGATGCAGCAAGGTAGCATCTGCAGACTCAAAGAACCAGGAACAGTGTGAGTGCACTTCAGTTTTTTGTTTAATTTGTAATCATTGTGTGGCAAGTATGTTACCAAGATTGCTAAGTATGCTTGTGATTTGAGATTTGTGCTGTTTTTTTCTCACCACATGTTCTCACTCCCTTACTTTTTCATTTACTTGTGGGCCACTTTTCATTTACTTGTGGGCCACTGGGCCCATTCTTTGTTTCCTGGAGTTAGTATCAAATAATCAACATACAATTCCACGAAAAAAGCAAGCATCTCCCAGTGCAACGTAATTATTGATGCCAAGAAAGGGAAGTGAGATTTAGCATAGGATGGCCTTAGTGATGTGGTTGGCCTCATGGAATATTTGTATCTTTCTATGTTTTCTTGTACTGGATTTTTTTCCCGAACGCGGAGGAGAGACGCACATCATTATATTAAGAAGAAAAGGAGTCTAAGCAGAAACATACACACCTGTCAGGGCAGGGTTTAATACATGGGCTTCACCGAGGAAAACAAACAGAAAAATGACAAGCGACCTATACAAACAAACGCTATGGCCAGATGCTAGTGCCTAGTGCTACTGAGGCCTTTAACCCCTGCCATACACCACAACTTGGCCTCATCCCTTATATCTTGCATAATGACATTGAAATTAGGAGAGGCCCCCTCAAAGACACATCCATTCCTATGCTTCCATAATCACCAAGTGGCCAAAATTACTAATGAGTATTGCTTAACAACTTGCTGCGAAGTTTGACACCACCACCTGGTAAAAACAAAAACAACATCCGGCCTTGGTGTTTTTGCCACAATCCAACTGGGGACAACACCAGAGAGCCACACACTCCTTGAGAATTTAATGTGGTAAGCAAGTGTTGCACATTCTCGTCTTCCTGATCACAAAGTGGGCATCATCCGTGGTGATCAAGGCCCTGTCGGACCACACGGTTGGTCAGCACTTCAACATCGTTTCAGCAAGGCCAGCCCAAATGTATGTTTTGCAGCAAGGCGGGGCCCAAGCCCTCCAAATATCCTTCCTTGGCTCAAATTCCACAGCCCCCACAAAGAAACAGCAATAATTTTTTGGCTAGAATCTGCATAAGTTTTTGCAGGAGTTTGCTGAGATCTTCTATTTTGTAAAGGGAATTATTTTTTGTGCTACCACTGTTTCTTTATATTAGTGAAATGGCATTGCCAGCTTTAAACCACCAATCTTTATACCTCCCCCACTATCAATATAAGTCGGGTCATTATTTTTGGTCTATACCTATAAAAAAACTTATTTTATGCATTTATCCTTTGATATTTGTTAAATATGATTTTATTGCCACTTCACCCACCGCTGACACGTCTCAATACTTGGGCATTTACGTTTTCAGGGGCACCAGAATTAGGAATTGGAAGAGAAAACAAATCTGGTAAAACGGTCATGGATAAGAAATTTCTGGAAAAAGTTGAAGCTGTTCGAAGGTACTCAATAGTTCCCTCATGCTATAATGAGTGAAAAAGCAAATCCATTAATCAACTGCTACTGCTTGAAAGTTTGAGAGCAAGTTATTTGATACACGAGATACTGAGACTCGATATGATATGGAAGCAAGAGGTTCATAGTTAAACTTCTGTTTGGCCAATGTGGTGAAAAATATAAAAAAATGTAGAGAATGTGGTGCCTTTTCTACTTTTCCAGACCACACCTGATTTAGCTAGTGTCCTTTTAGGATGCTGTGTTCTTGCATGACTGCCAGGATGTAGACTGTAGTTTTACAGCCGTCCCGTCTCTGCCTACAAGCCCAAATGACCAATATCATTTTGTATAGCTGGAAATTTTGGTTGAAACTGTTGTCCATTGTGGCCTTACGTCATGCCATTCTGCTGGAAATTTGACAGAGTGGACCCACCTGTCATTCTTAGAGCCCTTATGGCTGGGCTTGAGCTTGAGCCAGGGTTTTTTGCAGCTCCCCCAAGCCTCCCTAAATCACCCACTGCCTTTCTGTTGTGGGAGAGGTGAGGGCACTGTTGTTGATTTCCGCCGCCACCCTCGCGTCCATCTGGCCGCAGCTCGCAGGAGTGGATGAGACAGGATTGAGAGTGAGAGGGCAGAATGTGGGCGATTTGAAGAGGCTCAGGCAAGCTGGCGATTTGAAGAGGTTCGGGCAAGCTGGCTAAAAAAACAGCCGAGCCAGAAGGACTCTGACAATGACATGGAGACCCATTCAATGAGATTTCAGTTGAAGGACTAAGCAGTGTGCCTATATATTTATGTTTTGCTAAAGGTTAGCCTTGGGGTGTTAAATGTTCAAATCCCTCGGAGCTATAGTTTTTTGTTACACCATCCCTCGAAGGTGTGTTTTTCTTCCTTCTTTCTTACAGAATGGAGGAGCTTTGCTTCCTGTCTTAGATCCTGCTTCATGTGTGTGCCTTGACTGCCTTCTTTGGCTCCCCTCTTGTATAGCCCCCCCTCCCCCCCTCTGGTTCCCCCTATGTACAGTCTCTCTTGTATATATTTCTTCTTTTAATAATTTCTTACTGTCGGGGCCTCCCCTACAGTTTCAGTTCAAAAAGGAGTGTTTTGCTGCAATTCACTCTTCTTAGAATCTAATGTTTCTATTCATGTTCTAAGCTTGGGGCTTCTGTTGTTATTATGTTTTTTTACAGGTCTGCACTTGATAAAAAGAAAGTTGAACAGAACAAAACTTATCAAGCTATTGATTATGATGCTCCAATTGAATCAGATAAGAGTACACTTGGCTTTGGTACAAGGGTTAGTATACATGTACATTGTTTACGTGTTTTCACTATTTTGTAGCTTCCATATCATGTGCAGAATTTCTCTGGCAGGTTGGAATTGGCATAGCTGTTGTGGTTTTTGGACTAGTCTTCACTTTTGGGGATTTCCTCCCTTCTGGAAGGTGCTTACCATCTACTACACCAATGGACTGCACATTTGTTATTTTAGGAAGTAGCAAGTAAATGTGGTTTGTGGTTTTGGTCTAGTGTTAACAGTTTCTCTAGGAAGCTTTTGAAGTACTGAATGTGTTATATTAGATATATTTTTAGTCGGTCTGGTTTAGCTTAGCCCAATCTGTTCACAACATACATTGTACGTGTGGATCGTGCTTAGCAGGTATGTGTAAAGTGTAATTTACGGACAATTAGGTACTTTAGGAAGTAGCAAGTGATGCTTTAGAGTCTGATGGGCCAGCATATTTTTATACACTAGAATATTACTATGAAATACTTATACTATTTTTGTGTTTGAAATATCTAGTAACAAATCTACTGTGCTATTAATTGGTGACAGTTTTGGAAATACAATTACACCTTACATCATTTTTCTCTTACATGTGATGCTGGTAAGTAAAGTAATTCATGTGTGAACAAAGCTGTAGATTATAAGAGAAAAATAATTATTCTATTTTGCAGTTAAAAGTTGACTTTTCATTGTATGCCTATGTACATAATCATTTTCTTACGAGGAACTATACTTCTCTTATTACAGTGTGAGCCCTAGCAATGAAAGCACTGTGGTTAACAAACAGCTTTCTGAAGAGGAAAGAACAAACTATAAGGTACCCCCCCCCCCCCCCCCCCCCAAGAAAATATTGCTGATTTTAAAATATATGAACTACTACAGTTACAGCGAAGTTACACAGTGTATGTGTAGTATTACCCACAAATTGTTCATAAAAGGTTTTGCTTTTGAAAAATAAAACCATGTCCAAGTCACCCTCGTAATGTTTTATAGCCATGTGATTTTCAGCTCAATAAAAAGGAAGCATAAGCAATCAGTCTAGACAGCAGGCGTATTGCGTAGCGGTCATGGCCATCATCTAAATATTCAGAATTGTAGTAAAAACAAATACCATGCTTAGAAACAGTTGCAGAATGTGCTTGCTTATGACCTGTATACTTGTATTGATTTGTATTGTACCTCTGATGTTTCATTTCAACACATAGGGTCAAAGAATTATTTCAGCCGCGATATCTAAGGAAATGTTTTCAGTTCAGTTTGGTACTTTGTTATTGTATTAAGACATTGTCAATTGTTTTGATTAGAGGGCACTTGAAGGGTATGAAGAAACACTGACCAAGTCGCCTAACGATCCTACCGCTCTTGAGGTGAACTGTTATTTCCTTCTTTCTTTTACTCCTGTTCTAGAACTTTCTGCTCTTACTATGTGATTTCTGTCCACATTGGTACTTCATTTGTTATCTATTGATGCAACTTGCATAACAAGTCTCCTCGTTATAATTGTCCATGAATTATAATTGCTTAGTCAGTAAAAGTTTAATTGGCCACCGGCGATTACCGGCCTTACTGGTGTGTCTTGATGTTATTGAGAAAAAATATCGTCTCTCTCTCTCCCATAAATCCTACCACCCTCCTCCATAGCCAGCCACACCGCTCCCTCTCCACCTCAATCTCTGCTGCCGCAATCACCATGAGCGATCTTGTGGATCATGATCCGGGTGTCAAGTATGGTGAGCAGCAGAAGCATCGCAATGCTGTCTTCGACAATGCATAGCCCAGTATCCTCAGTTTGCTCGACACGATCAAGGTCGAGGCTCGGTCATGGGCAAAGGCAGGGGCGGTGGGTCTTGGCACGCTACTTCCGGCGATTGCTCCTTAAGGCGCGTGGAGTTGTAAATCGGAGTATTAGTCCGGTCCTGGGCTTGTACAAAACTTAGTCTCTCTCTATCGATGCATCGAGATGCAAGTTTTTGTGTTTTCTTGAACAAAAGATTTGTATTCCATATTTGAGGGTGTCCGCATCTATACAAGGAGACCTCGGCTGTTGAATAAAGCAGACGAGAGGTTACCCCAATTTCTCCTGTCTCTTCTCTGTTCTCTAATCCCAACAGCAGCACCCTCCTCCTCAGTCCTGTTCCTCTGTAGATGCAGTATGCAGCAACACATCCAGCCCAGCTGCACCTCCCTCTCCACCTCAATCTGTCCTAACCGCGGGACACCCTTTTGTTTTGTTTTGAGAAACCTCATCGTGAGGGCAGGGGGCTCCTGCATTTTATCAAGAAATGATCCCAAATACCTATCATTCTCGGTTAATCAGGGAAAACCGAGTGAAAACCCGAAAAAAGAAATGAGAAAAAAAACAGAAAGAAGACACTAGAGCTTGGGGATAGGGACAAAGACAAATGCAACATCAAGGGGCATCATTTGAGCCAGACACCAGAGTGCCAAGGCCCAAAGCAATAGGGTGAGGCTCAAGTGCAAGCGCAACCAAACTGACCACCGCTCGCCGAAGAGAACTCATCCATATCGAATGACGCCTCTGCCTCAACATGGGAGCATCGAGGGCTAACATTATCATGCGGGAAACATCTTACAAGGTCCATCTTTCACTTCCTGGCAATGCCCGCCAAAGTGCTCAACGTCACGATCACTTGTGGTGCAAGTGGTTTTTTGTACATGACCACGGGACACCTGACATGCCACCTTTGGTTTGGATTCATATTTACTCCCCTTATCTTCTAGTAGCACTACCTTGCAATGCAAGCTAGTGGTTGTGTGGGTGTATTGTATGACCCTTTTTTGGAATGCAAATATGCAATTGTACTATTTTCTTTATCTTGTTGAGATTGATGTGTCAAATAAAATTTTGAGAATAATACATGCATATAAATACTTGAAATATTGTGGAAATATTTAATTGAATTTGAAAACTGCCAATCTTGTTCTATGACATACCTGCTGACTTTTCACATGGCCTCACAGGGTGCAGCAGTATCGTTGGTTGAACTAGGTGAATATCAGAAGGCCTCAGATCTACTTGAGAAGCTAGTTAAGGTACCCTTATTTGGTGCAGCTTGTATTTGCTATTTGGAGTTTTTGTCTTTTTTAGGAAATGGAAGCTTTACAGATACAATCTCAATTATTACACTGTTTATTACAAAGTCACCAAAAAGGAGCCTAATCAAAGAGTCACATAGACCACACAGATCATCATCACAAATCTAATAAAAAGTGTGACATACCACATATATCATCACAGACTAAGAAGCCTATCACTGGCGGGCGCCATTCATGTTGGAAGACGCGCTCCCATACTGACCGAGTCCTTGGCATGGACTTCGTCCACTTCAGCGTGGTCCATTGCGCCCACAGCGTGCGCACATCATGCACCCATTCACGTCTGTAGCTCAGTCAGTTGTATAGCGAACTGTTGTAACCAAGCCATTTACTTGCATTTGTACCATGCCATTGCACATGAATAGAATTACGAAGAGTTCCTCAATTCTTCTATTTGAACAGAACAGGGAATGAACTCCCTGGTAAGCCACTCGAGCTTCTTGGCGCCAAGCTCCGTCGACTCCTTGTGTTGCATTTTCTGTTACAATGTCCAGGACCACAGCAACTGGTAGACGAGAGCAACACCTGCATACAAGATTGAACTCATCTTTTTGTCAAACATAACATCATTTCTACTTCCTTTTTGACAAACACAAGATCATTTCTACGTAGCCAAATAGGCCAAAAAACTGCTGCAGCCTGACCATAATAAGCGTAATGACTTATCTACCCCCTTCAGCCACCTCGGAAATATTTGCAGGTTCTGTCTAGCTTGTGAACTTCTTATCTAGCAGAAATGCACATTTTACTTGATGTAGGTAATCCCCGACAAAGCAGAAGCATACCGCTTGTTAGGTGAAGTAAAGTTTGAGCTCAAGGATTATGATGGGAGTAGTTCATCATACAGGAACTCTCTATCTGTAAGCAAGTTTTGATGCACATTTATATTTATACAAAATACATGTTGTCGTTGACTGCTTATCACGATACAGGTTTTCTAACTCTAATACTTTGTGATACAGTCATCTGACAGCATTGATTTTGATGTTCTCCGTGGGCTGTCAAATTCATTAGTTGCTGCTAAGAAGCCTGATCAGGTCTGTAAATAAAATTATGATCAAGACATACCTTGACATATAGCTTATTTGAAGTTAAACTCTAATTGTGCCCAGTTTGTACAAGTCAAAATATCTGCCATATTTTCACAATTAACCGAGCTTCATTTCTCATAGGCAGTCGAAGTAATTCTATCTTGTCGTCGCAAGTTGAGTGAAAAGCGTCAAACCAGGCAACTTGATTTGGAGGCTGCAAATGAGAATGGTGCTCAGGAGTCTCGAGATATTGATCCTATCCAAGTATGTTGTTTCTCTCATCACAGGATCAGCTGTTACTAATATTTTTGTAAATTACTTGTTTTTTAGTAGAGTTCGTGAAGCTTTCTGCTAAAAAAATTGACAGCATACATGTTGAACTGTAATTCATAATGGGATAGCTAGTGTGCTGAATACAGCCAGAGGGCGTGCTGTGAGGGATTTGATAGGCATAGACTTAAAAGGCGTAGTTCCTGGCCAGAGCCATCAGTGTGATAAAATTCCACGCAGCTTTACCTGGGAATGGTGCAAGGAGGCTAACATCGGCAACTGTCTAGTCAACCGGAGCTGCGTCTGCTCCCTTCTCGAGCTAGGCGACCTAGGCATCCTTGACCTCGACAGAATGGGCATGGATCTGCGCCTTACATGGCTTTGGTTCAGCAAAACAACCCATCCAAGCCTTGGAACAGGCTTGCCATTCAAGCCTCATCCTCAGAGCATGCTCTGTTCCACACCTCTACCTACACCAAGCTGGGTAATGATTAGTCCTGACGGTTTTGGTCTGAATGATGGCTTAATGGACATGTGGTGCCAAAAGTTGCACCTGACATCCTCGCCAAGGTCCCTAAGCATCAACCGAAGTCTGCGCCATAGCACAGGGGGGACCATAACGGTAATTGGATCGATGACATCCCCGGTGGCCTTCTTCTGCCAGAACTGCAACCGTTCGTGCTGCTCTCGTGGGCTGTGGCCGCAACCAACCATTCCGACGAGCCAGATTCCCTTATCTGGTGCTGCACAGTCTGGGGTCTACTCAGCCTAATTGCTACAGGGGGACTTTTCATGGTTCCATCTGCTGTCATGCTTGGAAACTAACTTGGAACCGCTGCTGGACAGTGCAGCATCTTGATCTCAAAGACTTGCCGCACAAACCAGCCTACTTATTCTGCAGCCAAACCTTGGAGACAATGCAGCACCTTTTGGCTGACTGCCTGTTTTCCAGAGTGATCTGGCGCGAGGTTCTCTCCTCGATCTGTGCCACCTTCAGAGGCCTCGTCCCTGGTAAAACCCTTGTTGACTAGTGGCTTGAAGCTAAGCAGAGGATGTCGAAAGAGAGGCAGAATGGCCTTGCTAGTACTGTGCTCCTCACGTCCTTGATGATCTGGAAGCACAGAAACGCCTGCACCTTGCAGTGCACACCCAAATTCTCGTGTCCTCAGCGATATCATTCATGAGGGTTGTGAGTGGGTTAGAGCGGGAGCCACCAGGTTGCAGCGTGCCGGCCTGAGGGCTGGGATGTTTGTTGATTTCCTGAGCAGTGTTTTCATTTTCCTTTTTGCTCTGCCCGCTTGGATGTGTAATTAACTTTGTTTCTACCTATCCAATATATCGAAATGTAAAGCTTTTGCGTTTTCTCATGAAAAGAAGTTTTAGTACATATGCCAATATGCATGTGTATTAGTGTATTAGTGTAATTCTATCAAGATCCTCAATTTCGAATCTCCAACCTATATACATGCGCTTCTTGTACCTTGCCACCCTCAGAGGCCAACATGCTGCTATCCGTTTGTCCCGAGATGCACCTACTGCTCATCAGGCAGACTCACACTACCTGTGCCCGTGCATGTCTCTCGAGGTGCACCTACTGTCTTCTGACCTCTCTCTGGTTGGTTGGTTTGTTGTTGTCATAAAAGAAAAAAAAAACTCCACATACCCACGCTTGAAATCCTGGCGCTGGTACTGTAGCACTGTTTGTTACGGCAATGTATTTTGAGTTGCTGATTGTTACTATGGTAGTTTAGACACAACTCAAAGTGCTTAGTTATTTTCATATGCTATTTCAGGTTGACCTGCTTCTCGGAAAGGCGTATTCTGATTGGGGCCATATCAGTGATGCTGTTACTGTTTATGATAACTTAATCGCTGAGCATCCTGAAGACTTCCGTGGTTATTTGGCAAAGGTATTGATAAGATGCATACTTTGCGCTTTAGCTAGGAATTTGAAAATTAAAATGGTGCTTGTTGCGACAACATAAAGAGTAAACATCAGCTGTGTCCTTAATTTTTCAGTAGATTCGACATCCCAAGTAATTATATACAATATTAGCAAAATAAATATGGGGACATATCTAGCCATGGACAGGGGTGCATGGAAGTTAACTGTCCACGTGCCAGAACCATGACTAGGTGTCGAGAACTTATGGGTTTCAACTCTAGCCTACCCCAACTTGTTTGGGACTGAAAGGATTTGTTGTTGTTGTTGGACATATCTAGAACATACCATGATTCAGCTATTTCATTTTACCACTAAACTTAAAAGTCAGTACTTTTAATAGTCGTGGACTCTCAGTAGTCCGATCTTAACCAGTTATTTGTTTCTATTGTGAAGTGATGGTATACATTTTGAGTTCACTTTCACAGGGAGCTATACTGAAGCAAAATGGTAAGGCAGGTGATGCAGAAAGAATGTTTATTCAGGTATTGTCTTCGTTTGTGATATCACATACCAACGGTTTCACATACCTTTCGAGAGCATGTTTTGTTTTTGTTTGTGATATCACATACCAACTGTTTCAATGTCTACTGGCGTCCAAATTAATTACCGCAAATCAGTTATTATGGTACCTATTAGCATATCAGAGGGATAGAGTTGAGCACTTCACCAACTTTAAATTGCAGAATAGGGGATTTCCATTTCACCTGGAGCTACCTCTAGGACTGCCCAAGCCATCTGTAGGATACTTATTGCTGAAAAAGGCTGTCAGGAATCTCAGTATGGTGGGAAAACTTCAGATAGTCAAATATGTGCTCTCCTGATATCCCAGAAACTGTTAAGCATCACCTTCTTAAGTATTTTAGACCTGGTTTCTGGAGAGGTTAAGATATTCACAATAAAGGGCAGGCATTGATTGCTTGGAAGAAAGTTTGTAAACTCAAAAACCAGTGGGGTCTTGGTGTGCCTAATATTAGTATTTGGAAGCAAACCTTGATGCTAATTTTTTGCATAAGTTATACAACAGAATTGGCATCCCTTGGGTTAACATGATTTTGCAAACCTTCCATCTGAGGAATAATCAAGAGAATCCAGTGTCTTCCATCTTCAGGATGCCATATGCGACTTAATTTACTCCCTTCCATGCAGGCCAAATTCTTCGCTCCAGAGGCAGCAAAGGCACTTGTTGATATTTATGCGCAGAGATAGTTCACAAGAGATAAAGAAGGGGAAAAAAGCTTTGGATTAAGGTACCAAACGCATTCCTTTTATTGAAAATGAGGTTGTCCTGCTATGTTAATATCTAGATTCAGTGGAACAAAGGGGTCAAAATTATAGATGTATTCAGGTGAACTGCCTCACTTCACCAAACTGAATCTGTTGTGGACTCTTAACACTCAGTAGGACATTACAGGCGAGGGCAACAGCCCAAGTTAAAGCTTGTAGAAGATCAAGCAGTCCAAGTGAAGGAAGGAAAAACCAATAGGAGAAGAGGAAGTATTCGAATGGAAGGAAAAGAGTTTGAAAAGATTTTGATCAAAGTCTTAGGGTACATATATAGTTCGATTCGGTCAGGTCCAAAGCTCAGTTTGTTGCTGTTATTCCGTTCATGTTCTAAAAGGACAATAAGTTCCGAAAAAGTGGTTACTCTGCTTGAGAAATACCATCTGGCTATTATGGCCACATTTCATCAAGTATGATGTTCCTTTGAAACACCAATATGTAAGAAGGGTTCAACCTAAGTGAGATTTCTGTAATTCGCCATCGCCGAAGGTATCCTAAGTCCAAATAAATTGGGTACCTAAAGACTACTCTCAACCCTGAAGTCACACAAGAGTAAGTAGGTTTGCAATGAGAACCGGGAACTGAACAGCTCCACAACTACACAGATGTACTGGCATAATGTTTTATGCTATAATCCAGTTACGGGCTTCCATTTTATGATTCCGTTTTTCAGTCTGAACCTGATTGACCAACTTGCTCTGTTTAAAAATTCAAAACAGCAAGTCAGAGGCGCTACAACGTTGCACTTTAAGTAACCAGTCTTCATTAGAAGACAGATTGTCTCTGACACATTTTTCATAGCTTGGCTGTCAGTGTTTCAGCTCATTTGTATGGTATGGAAGTATAGCAAGCAAATCATGTCTTCGGGGTATTGGTAGAAGGTAAACAGGGCATGACCCCGCTTCGTGTCATTGCTTGGTTGAGTAGAAACATGCTCAGGGCCATGTTGTGCACCTCGTTTGATAGTTTGGGCCATATATGGTCATTTTTGTGCCTGCTGTTTGGACGCATGTGTGCATTGGCATGATCAATGGACTGATCATAACAATGTGCATTGTTTTGATAACGCACTGACCATACCAATGCACATCCCTTTGATCAATGGACTGATCATACACAGTGTAGGCATGCAAACATAGCAATCCTAATAATCAATCTACACATGCACATTGCTAGCAATCGACCCACAAACAACAATTCTATCAGTACTATGATCCTAGCAAATACTAGCAATCAGTCTAGATGTGCACATTGCTAGCAGTCCACACATCTTCACATATGCACATCGCTAGCAATTAGTCCAAACATAACAATGCACACAATTGGTGGTAAAATGTAATCTAATCCAATCAGTTCAACAATTGCGTCTGAGTGAGTCAATGTACAATCTAATCGATCCGGATGTGAACTAGCAACCACCTAAAAAACCGAATCACTAAAATCAAAGCAAATTTGCAAAATCAGACAAGCATTTACTTACGGCGCTCGGCATTGAAGGATGAGGGGGAGTGGGTTGGACCAGAGTAAGAGAAGAAAACCCTCGCGGCGTAATCAAAATCCCCACCCCGTCGCGACCAATGTGCCGGCACCCGGTGCGGATGGGGGAAGGGGATTTGAGCACCCGGTGCAACTCATCAGGCATCGTTCGGCACTAGAGTATTTGCATGCTTTAAAGAGTATTTTACCGGCCCGGTATAGAAATCCCTGAAATTTCCCACATCCCGTTCGGTACACCGGTATTGGACCGGTCCATCCTCAGAATTACACGTCGAAACCCTGGATACCCGTGTGAGAGCAGACGCGAGCCACCCCTCGTGAAAATCCTCCCTCGACGCCCGACGGTGCCGGACCCTCCGTCGTCCACCATTTGCCCTCCGCTCCCTCCGCCGTCCGATGTCCGCCCTTCGCCCCCTCCGCCATCAGCCATCCGCCCTCTGCCCTCCGCCGTCCGCACCCTATATCGTTCTCCCTTCGTCGACTCCGTCCAAGCCGAGCAAGACAATCGGCCGGTCCTTCCTCCTCAGCCCCTGCAGCCTCTGACGTCCAGAACTCCATATCCTTTCGGAAACCTGGCGTTCTCGCCGGCAAGGACTGGATCCATCACATCCCTCCCCTCTCCTCCCCTTTTTCTAGGGTTTCACTTGTTGCTCCATCCATTGGTGTGCTTGCTTGGATGGAGTTCTTGTTATTATATGCTTATTACTTGGTTCTATGAAGATGTAATTTATTTACTGGACAGCTTACAAGATTACAAGATTTCAGCTCTCAAGTGTTGACTATAATGCTTTTGCCCCTTTTTCTGCCTTGTATGTATGCGGGATTCAACTTCTCTAGATGACCAGATGCATCCATATCTAAGAAACTTCTCTGGAATATATCTCAGACAATTGTTTCTTGTCATATCCAGAGTTGAATATGTAATATGTAATTTGCATCCATATGACATATATTTTTAGATGACTATAAACGGGTATCTTGTCATCCATGTGTTATATCTCAAATAATTGTTTATTTCTAAATGACTTTCTGTTATATGTAATATGTGCTGGAACATAGAAGCTATTTTTGATCTTTGAATTATCTTTATGTTACATGCTTGTTTCTTTCAGCATGATTTTTATTTGCAAGAAATCAACAAAAAATTGCATAGTAACAATGTGTTCAGAAATTTCAAAAAATTGCATCGTAACAATGTGTTCAGAAATTTGTCGCTCTTGTACAGTTCACGAGCAATTATTTTGTGATAGATTTTCTTACTAAGCATAGCCTCATATTAACATGTTTTTCTAATTGTTGTTTCAAGTATAAAAAAGCATGTTCAACTCTTTTTTGTTTCATCAGGTTCCCAAGCACCGGAGGAAGCAAAGTTGGATAGTTTTGGCCACTCAGATTCTAGATGATCATGACATCGAAAGAACAATTTATCTCCATTACAAAATTATTCTCATACTTTCTTGGTTTGTAATAATTCTCAGCCTTGCTTGGTCTTCAAAAACATAATTGGTCCTGAGCAATTGTAGAAGTAGTCAAGTACTATGTTTTGCATTATCACTTTTGCAAAATTGTGTCATGACTGTGATGACTGTTGTTACTATGATGAGATATTGATTCTAAGTCATGTAAAATTAAGTTATTGATGTGATGATCCGCAAAGATAACTTTTTTATTTTGATTATCCAATTATCTTTGTGGTTGTTGTGCCGTTCGGATTTGTGCTTTGTTGTTGCTGCTGTCACAGCTGAGCAGATGCTAAAAGATTCGATTTTTATTTTTCACCTTATCAAAATGTAGGACAACTATTGCAATTTGTGCTATGTTGTTGTACCAACACAGGAAACTGAGAAACTCTAGTACCAAACAAGTCAACGGCCATTGAGGAAACCGAAAGATCAATGAGAGAGAAATGTGTGAATGGTGTTTGGGTGGTGAGAGCAACTCCAACCGGGCACATCAAACAGACGCGTGTTTTGTTCGTGTTTTATCCGTTTGAGTCGGCATGTCCATCCTTTTTTGTTTGGTTCGGCTGTGCGTCCAATGCGTCGACCCTTTTTCGTCCGCCTGGCAGGCTTGCGGTCATTTTTCGAACGCTTTGTTAAGAACCATATAAAATTTAATTCTAGATTAACAAACGTTCAGTAAATTACAAAACATTGCATAGTTCAAGAACCACATAAATATCTCATAGTTTAACATTAAATTGCCTCAAATACATTTAAAAGAAAAGGTTGTTGATACATCCATTGGTTGTCAACATGAATCCATATATGCTAAATCAAATCATTTTGCAACTGCATACGAGTTTCTCAATCACACATCTTATGGTAAAACTCGGCGAACTATGCAAACATTGCTGATGCGCCTTCATCGTATCTACTTTTCCAAACTCTTTTGCCCTTGTTTTGGACTCTAATTTGCATGATTTGAATGGAACTAACCCGGACTAAGGCTGTTTTCAGCAGAATTGCCATGATGTTGTTTTAGCGCAGAAATAAAAGTTCTCGGAATAACCTGAAAATTTACAGAGAATTTTTGTGGAATATATAAAAAATACTGGCGCAAGAATCAACAGAGGAAGTGGAGCTGTGAGCCCACAAGGCCACCAGGCGCGGCCCCCCTGGTCGCGCCTGGCAGGCTTGTGGGGCCCACAAAGCTCCACCGCCTCCAATCTCAGCTCTATTTAGCCTCTTTCGTCCGGAAAAAAATAAAGGAGAAGAGTTCATCGTGTTTTACGATACGGAGGCGCCGCCACCTCCTGTTCTTCCTCTGGAGGGCAGATCTGGAGTCTGTTTTGGGCTCCAGAGAGGAGAAATCGTCGCCATCGTCATCATCAACCTTCCTTCATCGCCAATTCCATGATGCTCTTCACCGTTCGTGAGTAATCTCATCGTAGGCTTGCTGGACAGTGATGGGTTGGATGAGATCTATCATGTAATCGAGTTAGTTTTGACGGGGATTGATCCCTAGTATCCACTATGTTCTGAGATTGATGTTGCTACTACTTTGCCATGCTTAATGCTTGTCACTAGGGCCCGAGTGCCATGATTTCAGATCTGAACCTATTATGTTCTCGCCAATATATGTGTGTTCTTGATCCTATCTTGCAAGTTGTAGTCACCTACTATGTGTTATGACCCGGCAACCCCGGAGTGACAATAGCCGGAACCACTCCCGGAGATGACCATAGTATGAGGAGTTCATGTATTCACCAAGTGTTAATGCGTTGGTCCGGTTCTTTATTAAAAGGAGAACCTTAATATCCCGTAGTTTCCATTAGGACCCCGCTGCCATGGGAGGGATGGACAATAGATGTCATGCAAGTTCTTTTCCCTAAGCACGTATGACTACATACGGAATACATGCCTACATTACATTGACGAACCGGAGCTAGTTACATATCTCTCCATGTTATAACTGTTACATGATGAATAGCATCTGACATAATCATCCATCACCGATCCAATGCCTGCGAGTTTTTCCTACTGGTCCTTGCTACGTTACTTTGCTGCTACTGCTGTCACTGCTGCTACTGTTACTCTGTTGCTACTACTGTTACTCTGCTGCTACTGCTGTCGCTCTTCTTGTCGGTGAATACTCACAACATATGCCATGGGTAGGCTAAAGTCGGTGAGAACCGAAGGGACAAAGGTGGGAGCTGGGAACGAGGTTGGTACACGCATGGGACGCACGATGTACCCAAGTTCAGGGCTCTCCGTAGAGATAATACCCCTAATCCTGCCGGAGTGTTTGATGTATAGGAACGGAGTACAATGTCGCTCCTGGAGCTATGTTGGGAGGAGGAAGAGGGGAGCAGTCGGCTCGTCTCTACCTTTCTCTTTGTGGTTGGTGAATGTGTTGTGTTGAATGACTGGTCAAGGATCGCCCCCCTTGCATGGAGGGCGACCGGGGGGTTTTATAGACGAACCCGCCGGCCTACAATATGGATAACGGGTACAAGTGTGGGACCCGGCTGGCAGCTTCGCCGGCTGGCAGGGGCCCACAAGGGTCTTGTCTTGTCGATGGGGGGCCCACCGGCTACATGGTCTCGATTGCCTGTGGGACCCGCCGGCTGGCCAATGAGGCTCTCGCGTAAGGTTGATGCTGAGCACGCGTTGTACGTCAAGCGTCGCCCCGCGAGATTCTTCATGGGCAGGTAGTACGACCGCCTCCACTGTTCCACACGCCGAGTGCAGTAATGGAGTGGGAGTGTGACGGTCCGACACTGTGCTAGGTGATGGATCAGAGCCGGGGTAGGTCAGCGGCGTGGCCGCCGACGCTCGTACCAGCCGGGCGCCCTGATCCTGTACCTTTGCTGACGCGTAGCTACCTTTAATCGTGAGGTCTCTTCCTGACCTACGATCTGATGTGACTTGTGATCCTCGGCCGGCTAGCCTGCTTGGCCAGCCAGCTTAAGTGTGGCCGCCTCATCCCCAGTCCGGCTGGCGGGACCAGACCGGCTCCGAAGAGGAGGCTGCCAGGATTCTAGCCGGCAGGGGTTGCCTGGCCGGCCAGAAAGGTGGCCGCCTCGTCCTCTAGCCGGCAGGTGATGCCTAACCGGCCAGAAGACTTGGGCCTTGGGAATCTTCATACGTTCATGTCCATTGGGCCGGAAATGAAGGAATAGGCTTGATGAGCCTACCCCGGGGTTATCCTCCCGACAGTAGTCCCCGAAGCTGGCGAGGTCTGCCGCCTGCGGGTGGGCGGCCTCACCGGCTTGTTGATTTGTCTTGATATTTTGGCCGCTATTCGCGGCGAAGGACGCCGGCTTCGAAACCGGGTGGCTTCGAAGCGACGCCTCGGTCTAGTCGTAACTTGTTCGGAGAACGCCACGTGCCAGGCCCCCCTGGCGTAATGATGGCGATTACTGCTGATGGGACCGGGCCTGGGCCCTGGGTCCCACCACGACGCCCCCTCGGCCTCCGCGCAGGAGATCCTCTGCGAATTTACTCCGCGGTGGTTGGGCTTAGGGGAGCGTTACCGCCCGTAATACACGGGGTTAATGGGGCTCGGTGCGCACCGGATCCCCTCCCCACGACGCTTCGTGGGGGTTTAAATGGGGCGCAAGGGTTCCAAGGAAGCCATTCGCCCCCTCTTCTCGCCCTCCAACCGCGCTCTCTTCCTCCCTGCGTCCTGAGAAGAAGAGCTCGCGCCCTTCGTCTTCTTCATCTTCGCCGTCGCGACATCGCCGACCGCTTTGAGCTCTCGCCACCCGCAGTCATGGCCAGCGGTTCCTCCTCGAAGAAGTCATCGGTGCAGAAGGCGTCCTCAGAGGGGGCCTGGTTGGGCAGCGACGTCGACGAGGGGCACATCAAGGCGCTTCGTCATCATCGACTACTGCCCCCGGCCTCCCAAGTATTGGTGCGCCTCCCCAGCTCCGAGACCGCTCCCGCACCCGCCGCGGGAGAGGTTGTGGTCTTCGTCGAGCACTTCTACCGGGGCTTCGGGCTCCCGGCTAGCTCCTTCTTCGCTGACTGGCTCCAATTCTTCGGCCTCCAGCCGCATCATCTGGCGCCGAACGCCATACTGCAGCTGGCCGCCTTCGTGGTCCTGTGCGAGGGCTTCGTGGGGATCGAGCCTCGCGTCGACCTGTGGTGCAGCCTATTCTTCTTTAAGCAGCAATCCATCGCCATGGAAAAATCCAAGGTGGAGAAGCTCAGGGGCCGCGCCCCATGACGCCGTGCTGGGCCGCGTTGGTGCATCATCGCCTGAAGTCTGGCTTCCCCCAGATGCCTCTGCAAGACTCCATCAAGCATTGGCAGAAGGGTTTCTTCTACGTGAAGAGCGCCGACCCGGCCCAGGACGCCCTCAACATGCCCCTGTTCGCCATCGCTCCCCCGACGCGGCGGAACTGGGATGCGAAGACTCCCAGGCCGCATCCTGAGGTGGCGCTTATCTGTGCCCACCTCGACATCTTGGAGAAGAGCGGCCTCCTCGGCCACGACCTTCTCGCCACCATGGTGGTCCGCCGGATTCTGCCTCTGCAGAGGCGGCTGCATCTGGTCTGCCAGATGAGCGGCCGGCTTGATCCATGCCGGCTGTCCACCAAGAGGTTTACCCCGGGCGCTCTAGCGCGAAGGGTGAACCTGATCTCTACTGCCCACATGGATGAGGGCGGGGAATGGACATGGGGGATGTCCCCGTTCAACCGGGCTCACCCGCCTCCGATGGTAGCTTTACTCCATTCTTCTGTGTTGTTTTGTCTCGAAGCCCGTTGAATTCTTTTTTGTAGCTGTTCGAGATCCTGCAGGGGTCCCTCCGTCAGCCCACTCCCGATGTGGAGGTGCCCGACGCCTCCGAGATTGAGGACGAGGGCGCGATGGATCCCCGCTCAGACTCCTCCGCCGGCTCGGAAGATCCCCTGGAGTCGGAAGGGACCGAGCCGTCTGGTGAGTATACGCGGCACGTCGTAGCAGACTTGGACGGACGACGATGAGGTAGCCTCATTTTGTTCTGGTGCAGCCTTCGAGGAAGACTCTGATGAGGTGGAGGAGGTCACCATCCCACCACTGGCGCGTGGCCGGCGTCAAGGTGGCGGGGCGACCGCTGCCGACGAGGCAGCCGGGAAGAAGGGCAAGGGTGCCACAGCTTCCCGGCCGGCCTCTAAGCGGCCGGCGCCGGGTCCTCCAGCCGAGCAGCGAGCACGCGGCGCCGTGGTGGTGGTCGGAGGCAGGTCCCTGTAGTTGTGGGGTATGGTTTCCTCCTTGTTTCCTTTGTCCTTCTTGGGATGAGCTTTGTTCCTTAGGAGCTTTGCTTGACAGGGAGGCGGAGGATGCGGATGAAGACACCGCCTCCGCAGCCGAGCGAGCCGGCTGGGCAGCAGCTAATGCTGCCCAGAGGGAGCTTGAGATAGAGTCCAAGCGCCGGTGGGACACGACTGCGGGGAAGGCCGTCGTGGGTCAGCCTCGCCCCAGCCGGGTCGAGAGGCCGGTGGAGAAGCGTGCGAAGGCTAGACATGACCCCTCTGCACATGCCCGTGCGGAGGAGCCAGCTAGCGAGGCCGCCTCCAGGCCGGCCCCAAGGACCGAGGGGGCCCAGCCGTCCGAACCGGCGGCCTCGGCGCCGATGGATCTGGAGACGATCCCCGACTCTCCCCGGGCCGAGGCGGCCCCCGACACGCCGGAGCTGGACTTGGCGGCGCCGGACGCGGCCCCTGACGCCTCAGGGGCGACTATGGATGCGCCGGACGCGGCCCATCCGCCTCCTACAGGGGAGGTAGCGCTGGCCGGGACGGCGCCTGAGCCGACTGTCGAGCCGGCACCAGGAGCCGGCGCCATCATTGTTCCTCAGCACGGCCCTGTTGCGCCAGGAGTCGGCCTATGAAGACATGGCAGGCGGCGGACTTGGCCCGCGTGCGACTGCCCGCTGGCACCGTTCTTTCCGGCGTACCGGAGCTGGTGACGATGTTCTCCAGCAGCCGGTCGAAGGTGGAGCAGTCGACCCGCGTGGTATGCGGCGACATGGAACGCCTGGAAGCTCGCACCCAGGTAGGCATTGCCTTCTTTGTTTTTTCGTACTTTTTTCTCTTCTCTTGGCGTTAGTGGGGGCGCGACAGCGCACCCACTGGGTGTAGCCCCCGAGAATCGGGCGGGTTGATTGCCAACCGGTCCGAATCTCTTGGAGGCCTTTTTCCCTGCATAGTTTTCTTTAGTGGGGGCGCGCAAGCGCACCCACTGGGTGTAGCCCCCGAGAATTGGGCTGGTTAGGTTTTTAACCAGGTCGAATCTTAATCTTGTTCCCTTTTTCTCCCCTTTGGCAGGTGCTTTATGATGCTCAGGTACAGGCGTACAACGAGCTACGGGACCAGCACCTGGGGGCTGATAGCCGGATTGCCGAGCTTGAAGCCCGGTCAGGCGAAGTCGCCGTGGAGCGTGATGCCCTGCGCAACGCCGGCGGCCAGCTCCAAGAGCAGCTGGACCTTCTTCAGGCGGAGAAGAAGGAGATCAAGGCGGCTAGCCGGGTCGAGTTGGAGCGGCTGCGGGCCACGCTGCAGGAGAAGGAGGCCTCCTACTCTGCCGACGTGGACCGCCTCGCGTCGCTTCACCTCAAGGAGGTGGACCTCAAGGACGCCGCCTTGAGGGAGAAGGATGAGGCCCTTGTCCAGAAGCAGACGCAGCTGGCCAAGGCTCTGGAGTCTGCGGCGACCCTCCAGGAGGAAGTCGCCCGCCTTACCCATGCGAGTAATGTGCGGGAGCGCGAGGTCCTCGAGGTCTCTCATGAGACCGACGGCGCCTTCCATCGTGGGTCTCTCTTCCTTGTCTTATGTTTGGTCTTTTTGCCGTCTCCTCCTTTTGTTGTGTTCTTACGTCCTGGTTGCCGTCACTCCAGGTCTCTTCCCCGAGACCCAGATCGCAGCCGACACCGCCGTCGAGGTGTGCCGTGAGGAGCGCCGCGCGGCCGGGTAGGAGGTAGACACTACCTCCGGCTGGAGTGTGGAGGAGATCGGGGTGGGCCTTCGGGCCCGCCTGCACGCCCTTGGCGAGTCTGTGGCTCAGCTCCAGGTTGCAGGTTCGTCGATGGTGGCGGCCTTGTGGCCGGAGGGCGTGGAGCCGGCGTCCATGAGCCGGCTCGCCCGCTGGCTTGCAGTGAGTGGAGAGCGCCTGGATGCCTGGCGTGCCTCCGCAGCGCGGTCTGGGGCTTATATGGCCCTGAGCTTGGCCAAGTCATGGTATCGGAATTTGAACTTGGGCAAGCTGGCTGCCTAGCGCGACGGCTCGGAGGCGGAGCTGCAGGGCATGGAGGAAGAGCTTCGCGTGAGAGCCAGCGCCGTCGTCGAGTATGCAGCCTGGGACGACTTTGTCTTGGAGCGGGGTGAAGATGGAGGTGTGATCGCTGAAGATCTGCACGGCCTTCAGCCCTATGACGCCGACGGCAGCTTCGACGAAGCGGTCCGGGCTGAGGAATCTGCTACCGCCTCTAGCGGTGCGGCGTATGCCGACTCCGGGGTTGGCGGAGCCGAGGGCCTCAGCACGGGAGACGGCGCAACCACCTCGGGACCAGCCGGAGGCGGTGATGCTACCACATCAGGAGCAGCGGCCGAGACGACCAATGAGGCCGTTGTCCCGTAACCGGTGTCCTTTTGTGTTTTTGGTTCTAACCCCGGAGGGATGTAACGAACGTGGGCCATGGGCCAATGCTTTTGTGAATGTATATATTCAACATTATATTCGTCACCAAGCGTGTTGTCTTATGATCCTGTCTTTTGATTCCTGGTTGACTTCTCTTATCCGAAGCCATCAAGACATAAAGAACAAGACATAAGCCAATCAGAGGCCGGCTTGAATGAGATCGTATATATGATCGAGCCAACCCGAGCCGGCGTCCCAAGTGTAGCCGTACTTTGCACGTATCCGACCTGACCTGGCGTCACCTCGCAAACCGAGCGACCGGAGCCAGCCCGCAGGTTCGTACGAGGGACCAGGGATTAGCCGGTACACTATGTGTCCATTTACAAGGGCAGGCCGTCCGAGCGGCTAGCGAGCCCCCGAGCTTGTTAAAGC
The DNA here is from genome assembly GCF_904849725.1 of Hordeum vulgare subsp. vulgare. NCBI lineage: Eukaryota > Viridiplantae > Streptophyta > Magnoliopsida > Poales > Poaceae > Hordeum > Hordeum vulgare. The sequence goes on along the minus strand of NC_058519.1, from coordinate 617,470,066 downwards.
CAGCAAGGGGCCGCGCTGCGTAGCCTCCGAGCTTGATTAAGCCAGCAAGAGGTTGTACGCGGTGTAGCCCCCGAGCTTAATGAAGCGAGTCAGAGGGCGTACACTGAGTGAAAACTCTCAATAAAAAGAAACATGAAGCATGCTCTTTTTATCGCATTTGTTGTTCCCGCCAATCAGAGGCCGTCTTGAATGAGATCGTATATATGATCGAGCCAGCCCGAGCCAGCGTCCCAAGTGTAGCCGAACTTTGCATGTATTCGACCTGACATGACGTCACCTCGCAAACCGAGCGACCGGAGCCAGCCCGCAGGTTTGTACAAGGGACCAGGGATCAGCCGGTACACTATGTGTCTATTTACAAGGGCAGACCGTCCGAGCGGCTAGCGAGCCCCCGAGCTTGTTAAAGCCAGCAAGGGGCCGCGCTGCGTAGCCTCCGAGCTTGATTAAGCCAGCAAGAGGTGGTACGCAGTGTAGCCCCCGAGCTTAATGAAGTGTGTCAGAGGGCGTACACTGAGTGAAAACTCACAATAAAAAGAAACATGAAGCATGCTCTTTTTATTGCTTTCCTTGTTCCCTGAAGAGGGAGGAAGATACATGTACATGCTCTTTCCTTTGCTTGACTCTTACCTTTTAGCAATAGAACGGGCGAAGCAACGCCGCGTTCCATGGACGTTCCGTTTCTTGGCTGGAGTCGTCCCTCTTGCGCTTCCTTGGCTTTTGGGCGTCAATCAGGTAGTAAGCGTTGTTGTGCAGCGCCCTACTGATGATGAAGGGTCCCTCCCATGGAGATCAGAGCTTGTGCTAGCCGGCAGTGCGCTGGATTCTTTGAAGGACCAAGTCTCCCTCCTTGAAAGAGAGAGGCCTGATCTTTTTGCTATGGTAGTATCTCAGCTTCTGTTGGTAGATGGCCGTCCGGCTTAAAGCCAAGTCCCTTGCTTCTTCTAGGAGATCCACACTGTCTTCTCTGGCCTCCTTCGCCTCCGTTTCTGTGTATAGGGTGAACCGAGGCGAGTCAAACTCGACATCCGTGGGAATAATAGCCTCAGACCCATATACCAGAAAGAATGGAGTGAAGCCGGTCAACCGGTTGGGCGTGGTGCGGAGGCTCCATACCACAGCCGGCAGTTCTTCAATCCAGCAGCCGGCTGTTGGAATTATGCCCTAGAGGCAATAATAAATATAGTTATTATTATAATTCCTGTATCAAGATAATCGTTTATTATCCATGCTATAATTGTATTGAATGAAGACTCATTTACATGTGTGGATACATAGACAAAACACTGTCCCTAGCAAGCCTCTAGTTGGTTAGCCAGTTGATCAAAGATAGTCAGTGTCTTCTGATTATGAACAAGGTGTTGTTGCTTGATAACTGGATCACGTCATTAGGAGAATCACGTGATGGACTAGACCCAAACTAATAGACGTAGCATGTTGATCGTGTCATTTTGTTGCTACTGTTTTCTGTGTGTCAAGTATTTGTTCCTATGACCATGAGATCATATAACTCACTAACACCGGAGGAATACATTGTGTGTATCAAACGTCGCAACGTAACTAGGTGACTATAAAGATGCTCTACAGGTATCTCCGAAGGTGTTCCTTGAGTTAGTATGGATCAAGACTGGGATTTGTCACTCCGTGTGACGGAGAGGTATCTCGGGGCCCACTCGGTAATACAACATCACATACAAGCCTCGCAAGCAATGTAACTTAGTGTAAGTTGCGGGATCTTGTATTACGGAACGAGTAAAGAGACTTGCCGGTAAACGAGATTGAAATAGGTATGCGGATACTGACGATCGAATCTCGGGCAAGTAACATACCGAAGGACAAAGGGAATGACATACGGGATTATATGAATCCTTGGCACTGAGGTTCAAACGATAAGATCTTCGTAGAATATGTAGGATCCAATATGGGCATCCAGGTCCCGCTATTGGATATTGACCGAGGAGTCTCTCGGGTCATGTCTACATAGTTCTCGAACCCGCAGGGTCTGCACACTTAAGGTTCGACGATGTTTTATGCGTATTTGAGTTATATGGTTGGTTACCGAATGTTGTTCGGAGTCCCGGATGAGATCACGGACGTCACGAGGGTTTCCGGAATGGTCCGGAAACGAAGATTGATATATAGGATGACCTCATTTGGTTACCGAAGGTTTTCGTGCATTACCGGAAAAGTTTCGGGCTCATCGGTAGTGTACCGGGAGTGCCGGGAGGGGTGCCGGGGACCATCGGGAGGGGTGTCACGCCCCAAGGGGTCTCATGGGCTATGGGAAGAGATAAACCAGCCCCTAGTGGGCTGGAATAAGTTCCCACTAAGGCCCATAAGGTTTGAGAAGGAAAAAACACAAGGTGGAAAGAGTTTCCAAGTGGGAAGGTGGAATCCTACTCCAAGTAGGATTGGAGTAGGACTCCTCCACCTCCAATTTCGGCCAAACCTTTAGGTTTTGAGGCTGCCTCCTCCCCTCCCTCCCACCTATATATACGGAGGTTTTAGGGCTGATTTGAGACGACTTTCTCACGGCTGCCCGACCACATACCTCCATAGTTTTTCCTCTAGATCGCGTTTCTGCGGAGCTCGGGCGGAGCCCTGCTGAGACAAGATCATCACCAACCTCCGGAGCGCCGTCACGCTGCCGGAGAACTCTTCTACCTCTCCGTCTCTCTTGCTGGATCAAGAAGGCCGAGATCATCGTCGAGTTGTACGTGTGCTGAACGCGGAGGTGCCGTCCGTTCGGTACTAGATCGTGGGACTGATCGCGGGATTGTTCGCGGGGCGGATCGAGGGACGTGAGGACGTTCCACTACATCAACCGCGTTCACTAACGCTTCTGCTGTACGATCTACAAGGGTACGTAGATCACTCATCCCCTCTCGTAGATGGACATCACCATGATAGGTCTTCGTGCGCGTAGGAAATTTTTGTTTCCCATGTGACGTTCCCCAACAGTGGCATCATGAGCTAGGTTCATGCGTAGATGTCTTCTCGAGTAGATCACAAAAGTTTTTTTGGGCGGAGATGTGCGTTTTTCTGCCCTCCTTAGTCTTTTCTTGATTCCGCGGTATTGTTGGATTGAAGCGGCTTGGACCGACATTACTCGTACGCTTACGAGAGACTGGTTTCATCGCTCAAAGATGACTGGCAAGTGTCGGTTTCTCAAAGATGACTGGCAAGTGTCGGTTTCTCCAACTTTAGTTGAATCGGATTTGACCGAGGAGGTCCTTGGATGAGGTTAAATAGCAACTCATATATCTCCGGTGTGGTGTTTGTGTAAGTAAGATGCGATCCTACTAGATACCCATGGTCACCACGTAAAACATGCAACAACAAAATTAGAGGACGTCTAACTTGTTTTTGCAGGGTATGCTTGTGATGTGATATGGCCAATGATGTGATGTGATATATTGGATGTATGAGATGATCATGTTGTAATAGAAAATATCGACTTGCACGTCGATGGTACGGCAACCGGCAGGAGCCATAGGGTTGTCTTTATACTAACGTTTGTGCTTGCAGATGCGTTTACTATTTTGCTAGGATGTAGCTTTAGTAGTAATAGCATGAGTAGCACGACAACCCCGATGGCGACACGTTGATGGAGATCATGATGATGGAGATCATGGTGTGACGCCGGTGACAAGAAGATCGTGCCGGTGCTTTGGTGATGGAGATCAAGGAGCACGTGATGATGGCCATATCATGTCACTTATGAATTGCATGTGATGTTAATCCTTTTATGCACCTTATTTTGCTTAGAACAACGGTAGCATTATGAGGTGATCTCTCACTAAAATTTCAAGACGAAATTGTGTTCTCCCCGACTGTGCACCGTTGCTACAGTTCGTCGTTTCGAGACACCACGTGATGATCGGGTGTGATAGACTCAACGTTCACATACAATGGGTGCAAAACAGTTGCGCACGCGGAACACTCGGGTTAAGCTTGACGAGCCTAGCATGTGCAGACATGGCCTCGGAACACATGAGACCGAAAGGTCGAGCATGAATCATATAGTTGATATGATTAGCATAGAGATGCTTACCACTGAAACTATTCTCGACTCACGTGATGATCGGACTTGAGATAGTGAATTTGGATCATGTACCACTCAAATGACTAGAGAGATGTACTTTTTGAGTGGGAGTTCTTAAGTAATATGATTAATTGAACTAATTGTCATGAACATAGTCTAATAGTCTTTGTGAATTACGATGTAGCTTGCGCTATAGCTCTACTGTTTATATGTTCCTAGAGAAAATTTAGTTGAAAATTGATAGTAGCAAACTTTGCAGACTGAGTCTGTAAAACCGAGGATTGTCCTCGTTGCTACGCAGAAGGCTTATGTCCTTAATGCACCACTCGATGTGCTGCACCTCGAGCGTCGTCTGTGGATGCTATGAACATCCGACATTCACGTTTCTGATGACTACACGATAGTTCAGTGCAAAATACTTAATGGCTTAGAAGCAAGGCGCCGAAAACGTTGTAAAACGTCACGGAACATAAGTGATGTTCTAAAGAGATGAAATTGTGATTTCATGCTTGTGCCCTTGTTAAGAGGTACGGGACCTCCAACAAGATTCTTTGTCCACAAAGTAAAGGAGAAAAGCTCAATCGTTGAGCGTGTGCTCAGATTGTCTGAGTACGACAATCACTTGAATCAAGTGGGAGTTAATCTTCCAGATGAGATAAGTGATGGTTCTCCAAAGTCACTGCCACCAAGCTGTGAGAGCTTCGTGATGAACTATAACATATCAAGGATAGATACAATGATCCTTGAGCGATTCGCGATGTTTGACACTGCGAAAGTAGAAATCAAGAAGGAGCGTCAATAGTTGATGGTTTGTAAAACCACTAAGTTTCAAGAAAGGCAAGGGCTAGAAGGGATACTTCGTGAAACGGCAAAACAGTTGCTGCACTAATGAATAGACCCAAGATTAAACCCAAACCTAAGACTAAGTGCTTCTGTAATGAGGGGAACAGTCACTGAGGCGGAGCAACTCTAGATACTTGGTAGATAAGAAGGCTGGCAAAAGTCGAAAGAAGTGTATTTGATATACATGATGTAGATGTGTACTTTACTAGTACTCCTAGTAGCATGAGGGTATTGGATACCGGTTCGGTTGCTAAGTGATTTGTAACACGAAATGAAAGCTACGGCATAAACGGAGACTAGCTAAAGGCGAGGTGACGATACGTGTTGGAAATGTTTCCAAGGTTGATATGATCAAATGTCGCACGCTCCCTCTACCATCGGGATTGGTGTTAAACCTAAATAATTGTTATTTGGTGCTTGCGTTAAGCATGAACATGATTGGATCGTGTTTATTGCAATAGGATTATTCATTTAAAGGAGAATAATGGTTACTCTATTTTCTTGAATATTCACCTTCAATGGTTTATTGAATCTCGATCGTAGTGTTACACATGTTCATGATATTGGTGCCAAAAGATACGAGTTAATGATGATAGTACCACTTACTTGTGGCACTGCCGCTTGAGTCATGTTAGTATAAATTGCATGAAGAGGCTCCATGCTGATGGATCTTTGTACTCACCTGATTTCGAATCACTAGTGACATGCAAATCATACCACATGAGCAAGGCCTTGTTTTCATTGAGATGAAATAAGATAGTAACTTGTTGGAAGTGATACATTTTTGATGTATGCAGTCCAATGGGTGCTGAGGCACGTAGTAGATATCATTATGTTCTTACTTCACTGACGATTTGAGTAGATACAGGAGTATTTACTTAATGAATCACAAGTCTGAAATGTTGAAAAGTTCAATTCCTTTTCAGAGTGAAGTTCGTCGTAACAAGAGGATAAACTTTCTACGATATGATCATGGAAATGAATATCTGAGTTACGAGTTTTGGTACGCAGTTAAGACAATGTGGAAATTGTTTCGCAGTTCATGCCACCTGGAACATCATAGTGTGATGATGTGTCTGAACGTCATAGCCACGCACTATTTGGTATGGTGCATACTATGATGTCTCTTATCGAATTACCACTATCGTTTATGGGTTATGCATTAGAGACAACCGCACTCACTTTAAATAGGGCACCGCGTATTTCCGTTGAGATGACACAGTATAGACTGAGGTTTAGAGAAATCTAAACTGTCGTTTCTTGAAAGTTTGGGGCTTCGACACTTATGTGAAAAAGTTTCAGTCTGATAAGCTCGAACCCAAAGCGGATAAATGCATCTTCATAGGATATCCAAAACAGTTGGGTACATCTCCTATCTCAGATCCGAAAGCAAAGTGTTTGTTTCTAGAAACGGATCCTTTCTCGAGGAAAGGTTTCTCTCGAAAGAATTGAGTGGGAGGGTAGTAAAACTTGATGAGGTTATTGAACCATCACTTCAACCAGTGTGTAGCAGGGCGCAGGAAGTTGTTCCTGTGGCGCCTACACCAATTGAAGTGGAAGCTGATGATGGTGATCATTGAGCTTCGAATCAAGTTACTACAAACCTCATAGGTCGACAAGGTCGCGTACTGCTGCAGAGTAGTACGGTAACCCTGTCTTGGAGGTCATGTTGTTGAGCAACAGTGAACCTACGAGTTATGGAGAAAGCAATGGTGGGCCCAGATTCCGACAAATGGCTGGAAGCCATGAAATCCGAGAGAGGATCCATGGATGAAAACAAAGTGTAGACTTTGGAAGAATTACTTGATGGTCATAGGACTATTGAGTAAAGATGGATCTTTAAAGGAAACAGACGATGATGGTGATAAATCACTATTAAGAAAAGCTCGACTTGTCACAAAGATGTTTTCGACAAGATCAAACAGTTGACTATGATGAGACTTTCTCACTCGTAGCGATGCTAAAAGTCTATTAGAATTATGTTAGTTGTTGATGCATTATTTATGAAATATTGCACGTAGGATGTCAAAACATTGTTTTCTCGACGGTTTCCTTGAGCAAACATTGTATGTGATACAACCAGAAGGTTTTGTCGATCCTAAAGATACTAGCAAGTATGCAAGCTCCAGTGGTCCTTCAATGGACTGGTGCAAGCATCTCGGAGTTGGAATATACACTTTGATGAGATGATCAAAGATTTTGGGTTTGTACAAGGTTTATGAGAAACTTGTATTTCCAAAGAAGTGAGTGGGAGCACTACAGAATTTCTGATAGGTATATGTGGTTGACATATTGTGGATCAGAAGTAATGTAGAATTTCTGTAAAGCATACAAGGTTGTTTGAAAGAAGTTTTCAAAGGAGTACCTGGATTACGCTACTTGAACGTTGAGCATCAAAGATCTATGGAGATAGATCGAAAGCGCTTAATAGAAGTTTCAACAAGATGCATGCCTTGACAAGTTTTTGAAAGAGTTCAAAATAGACCAGCAAAGAAGGAGTTCTTGGTTGCGTTGTAAGGTGTGAATTTGAGCAAGACTCAAAACCCGACCACGGCAGAATAAAGAGAATAGACGAAGGTCGTCTTCTATGCCTTAGCCGTAGAATCTAAAGTATGCCATGATGTGTACCGCACCTGATGTGTGCCTTGACTCAAAGTCTGTTGAGAGGTACAGAGAGTGATCCATGATTGAATCACTAGCAGCGGTCAAAATTTATCCTTAGTAACAAATGGACTAAGGAATTTTTCTCGATTATGGAGGTGGTTAAAGAGTTCGGCGTAAAGGGTTACGTCGATGCAAGCTTTGACACTAATCCGAATAACTATGAGTAGTGAAACGGATTCATATAGTAGAGTAGATATTTGGAGCATTTCCGAATAGCACGTAGTAGCAGCATCTATGAGATGACATAAAGATTTGTAAAGAACGCACGGATCTGAAAGTTTCAGAACCGTTGAATAAAACCTCTCTCACGAGCAAGACGTGATCAGACCCCATAACTATATGGGTGTTGGATTCGTTGGAATCACATGGTGATGTGAACTAGATTATTGACTCTAGTGCAAGTGGGAGACTGTTGGAAATATGCCCTAGAGGCAATAATAAATTAGTTATTATTATATTTCTTAGTTCATGATAATCGTTTATTATCCATGCTATAATTGTATTGATTGGAAACACAATACTTGTGTGGATACATAGACAAAACACTGTCCCTAGTAAGCCTCTAGTTGACTAGCTCGTTGATCAAAGATGGTCAAGGTTTCCTGGCCATAGGCAAGTGTTGTCACTTGATAACGGGATCACATCATTAGGAGAATCATGTGATGGACTAGACCCAAACTAATAGACGTAGCATGTTGATCGTGTCATTTTGTTGCTACTGTTTTCTGCGTGTCAAGTATTTATTCCTATGACCATGAGATCATATAACTCACGGACACCGGAGGAATGCTTTGTGTGTATCAAACGTCGCAACGTAACTGGGTGACTATAAAGATGCTCTACAGGTATCTCCGAAGGTGTTCGTTGAGTTAGTATGGATCGAGACTGGGATTTGTCACTCCGTGTGACGGAGAGGTATCTCGGGGCCCACTCGGTAATACAACATCACACACAAGCCTTGCAAGCAATGTGACTTAGTGTAAGTTGCGGGATCTTGTATTACGGAACGAGTAAAGAGACTTGCCGGTAAACGAGATTGAAATAGGTATGCGGATACTGACGATCGAATCTCGGGCAAGTAACATACCGAAGGACAAAGGGAATGACATACAGGATTATATGAATCCTTGGCACTGAGGTTCAAACGATAAGATCTTCGTAGAATATGTAGGATCCAATATGGGCATCCAGGTCCCGCTATTGGATATTGACCGAGGAGTCTCTCGGGTCATGTCTACATAGTTCTCGAACCCGCAGGGTCTGCACACTTAAGGTTCGACGATGTTTTATGCGTATTTGAGTTATATGGTTGGTTACCGAATGTTGTTCGGAGTCCCGGATGAGATCACGGACGTCACGAGGGTTTCCGGAATGGTCCGGAAACGAAGATTGATATATAGGATGACCTCATTTGGTTACCGGAAGGTTTTCGTGCATTACCGGAAAAGTTTCGGGCTCATCGGTAGTGTACCGGGAGTGCCGGGAGGGGTGTCGGGGACCATCGGGAGGGGTGTCACGCCCCAAGGGGTCTCATGGGCTATGGGAAGAGATAAACCAGCCCCTAGTGGGCTGGAATAAGTTCCCACTAAGGCCCATAAGGTTTGAGAAGGAAAAAACACAAGGTGGAAAGAGTTTCCAAGTGGGAAGGTGGAATCCTACTCCAAGTAGGATTGGAGTAGGACTCCTCCACCTCCAATTTCGGCCAAACCTTTAGGTTTTGAGGCTGCCTCCTCCCCTCCCTCCCACCTATATATACGGAGGTTTTAGGGCTGATTTGAGACGACTTTCTCACGGCTGCCCGACCACATACCTCCATAGTTTTTCCTCTAGATCGCGTTTCTGCGGAGCTCGGGCGGAGCCCTGCTGAGACAAGATCATCACCAACCTCCGGAGCGCCGTCACGCTGCCGGAGAACTCTTCTACCTCTCCGTCTCTCTTGCTGGATCAAGAAGGCCGAGATCATCGTCGAGCTGTACGTGTGCTGAACGCGGAGGTGCCGTCCGTTCGGTACTAGATCGTGGGACTGATCGCGGGATTGTTCGCGGGGCGGATCGAGGGACGTGAGGACGTTCCACTACATCAACCGCGTTCACTAACGCTTCTGCTGTACGATCTACAAGGGTACGTAGATCACTCATCCCCTCTCATAGATGGACATCACCATGATAGGTCTTCGTGCGCGTAGGAAATTTTTGTTTCCCATGTGACGTTCCCCAACAGCACGTAGCGAACTGCACGCGCTTTTTGCCCCTGGCGATGCCTACGGCCGTGGTGTAATCAATCAACCAGTCTTCTGGCTTGGTCGTGCCGTTGTATTTCGGCGTATCCCGAGGTAGGGTGAAACCTCGGGGGAACGGCTCTCCTCGGATCATGGGGCCGAAACATGCCGGACCGACGGGTCCGTCTTCCTCTAGGAGGGCTGACTGGGCCAGGGCGATGATATGCCGGCGGACGTCCCGCTCATCCTGGGTGGCGTGGGCGCCAGCCCCGGTGGCGAGAGGGGAGGCGCCTCGTGAGCCAGAGACGTGAGTTCTTCGCGGGGGAAGAACCTCATACTCCGAATCGCCCTCGTCGCCTCCGCGACGCAAGCCCGAAGTGTGCTCGCTCTGGCGCTGAGAGTGCCGGTCTTGGCTTCCCTCGCCCCTCCGACCGGAAGGGCGATGCGAGGAAGATCCTTCTGCGTGGTGCTGGCCTCTAGGGTTGCGGCGTGCCCCTGAGTTCGGTCCCGGGGACTCCGATTGAGCCTGACCGGGGTCAAACCGAGCATGTTGCTGGTTGGCGGCGTCAAGGAGATCCTTGACCTGCTTCTCCTGGAAGGCGCGCTCCTCGCCTTCCAGGCTTGCCATCTCCTCCATGGCTGCCTGCGCCGCTCGCATGTTGGCCGTAGGAGTCTTGTAGGTGGGCAGATCACCGCCTAGAACCTCGGCGATGAACCGGCCGCGGATACGGACCGATCCAAGCCGGCTAGGGGCCTCGGAAATCGGAGTGAGACCATATGCGGAGTTATACTCGCGCTGCGTAGCCTCCAACCGACGTTTCGACGAAGCTACGGCGATGCCCTCCTCCAAGATACGCTTGCGGGCCTCCTCCAGCGAGGCCCGAGCGTCAGCAGGATCAGCACAAGTGGTGACTGGTGTCTTCAGGCCGGCGATGGCGTCCCAAAGAGTATCAGCGGTGGCCGCAGCGGGCTCGCCAGCGCCTATGGAGGCCTTGCCGGGAGCCGTGCTGGTGCCAGCGCCGATAACCATCACCTCCACGGTGTTGGAGACGGCAACAACGTGGTATGGGGTGAAGAACCCCACCGACGGCGGAGGGCCGTCGAAGATGAGGACGTTACTGGGGTAAACGTCGTGGGCAAGCATCTCAGTGATAGAGAGCCTGCTGAAGCTGGCGCAGAGCGCCTCAACGTCGAGGTCCTCGCCGAAGTAGCGCGGGCTGTCGTTGAGACGAAGGTCGCTGAAGAGAACGCTGAGGTTCTCCATACCAGCGACGACGATGCTAGGGAGCGCCTCGTCATCAGAATCTTCGTCCGAATCCGCATGGCGGACGGGGACGTCGATCATCATGGGTGTCGCCTCATCGAAAGCGGGCACCACGGGCATGCAAACTGATCCGGACGCGATGCATCCGGTGGTGTAGGTGCGGGGTCCCGCCCAGCGCGTAAAGCCAGCCGATGCCGCGATCCTCCCCACGGTGGGCGTCAAATGTTGGTGAATACTCACAACATATGCCATGGGTAGGCTAAAGTCGGTGAGAACCGAAGGGACAAAGGTGGGCGCTAGGAATGAGGTGGGTACACGCATGGGACGCACGATGTACCCAGGTTCAGGGCTCTCCATAGAGATAATACCCCTAATCCTGCCGGAGTGTTTGAAGTATAGGAACAGAGTACAATGTCGCTCCTGGAGCTGTGTTGGGAGGAGGAAGAGGGGAGCAGCCGACTCGTCTCTACCTTTCTCTCTGTGGTTGGTGAATGTGTTGTGTTGAATGACTGGTGAAGGATCGGCCCCCTTGCATGGAGGGCGACCGGGGGGTTTTATAGACGAACCCGCCGGCCTACAATATGGACAACGGGTACAAGTGTGGGACCCGACTGGCAGCTTCGCCGGCTGGCAAGGGCCCACAAGGGTCTTGTCTTGTCGATGGGGGCCCCGCAGGCTGCATGGTCTCGATTGCCTGTGGGACCCGCCGGCTGGCCAATGAGGCTCTCGCGTAAGGTTGACGTTGAGCACGCGTTGTACGTCAAGCGTCGCCCCGCGAGATTCTTCATGGGCAGGTAGTACGACCGCCTCCACTGTTCCCCACGCCGAGTGCAGTAATGGAGTGGGAGTATGACGGTCCGACACTATGCTAGGTGATGGATCAGAGCCGGGGTAGGTCAGCGGCGTGGTCGTCGACGCTCGTACCTGCCGGGCGCCCTGATCCTGTACCTTTGCTGACGCGTAGCTACCTTTAATCGTGAGGTCTCTTCCTGACCTACGATCTGATGTGACTTGTGATCCTCGGCCGGCTAGCCTGCTTGGCCAGCCGGCTTAAGTGTGGCCGCCTCCTCCCCAGTCCAGCTGGCGGGACCAGACCGGCTCCGAAGAGGAGGTTGTTAGGATTCTAGCCGGCAGGGGTTGCCTGGCCGGCCAGAAGGTGGCCGCCTCGTCCTCTAGCCAGCAGGTGATGCCTAGCCGGCCAGAAGACTTGGGCCTTGGGAATCTTCATACGTTCATGTCCATTGGGCCGGAAATGAAGGAATAGGCTTGATGAGCCTACCCCGGGGTTATCCCCCCGACACTTCTGCTACTGGTTACTGTTGCTACTTTTGCTATCATAATACTTTGCTACTGATACTTTGCTGCAGATATTAAATCTTTCAGGTGTGGTTGAATTGACAACTCAATTGCTAATACTTGAGAATATTCTTTGGCTTCCCCTTGAGTCGAATCAATAAATTTGGGTTGAATACTCTACCCTCGAAAACTGTTGCGATCCCCTATACTTGTGGGTTATCAATTGTCGCTCCTCTAAGCTCGGGCATAACATTGTCACCGTAAAACTGAAACCCTTAATCATAGAGACGTTATGGGCGCTCATCCTGTACGATCATGTTGTGCATGATCACACAAATTGTCATCACCTCCCATAACTTTTTGATGCTCCAAGTTATAACAGGATACCTAATGATGCCCCGTCGAGATTGAAGAAAGCAAAAGACATGTTCTACATCCTTTATAACACTCTCTTTCTCTTGGGCAAATCTTTTCTCTTCTCTCCTGTAGGATTGGATATTGTCTTGATAAGACTAGTACAACGCGGGTAGATACCGTCAGCTAGATAGTATTCATTGTTGTATTGGTGGCCATTGCTCTTAACATTGACCTCCAGACAATTGCCTTCTGCCATCCTAGCAAACACTGGAGAGCGCTGGAGCACATTAATATCGTTGTGAGATCCGGCCATGTCGAAGAAAGAGTGTCAAATCTAAAGATATTGGGAAAGCAACGACCTCAAGTATGACAGTGCAAGCTCGGACATGGCCCTTATACTGCCCCTACCAAGTAGAAGGGCAGTTTTTCCACTTTCAATGCATACAATCTATGCTACCAAGCATCACCAGGACCTCTCTGCTAGCATTCATCGTCATCAACCGTGTTGTATCAGCAATAGTTGGCTCTCTCAAGTACTCCGGCACAGACACAACTATCACAGCTTTAGAAAACCTATACATTGACTCAAGGCATGTGGACTCACTCATCCGGACATACTCATCAATGAGATCACCGGAAACTTCATATGCAAGCATCCGAATGACAGCATTGCATTTCTGATAAGAGGAGAAGCCAATCTTTCCAAGGGCACCCGTCTTACTACCATCCCCTCCCGAAAACAGTTGAAGACATGCCTAGCCATATGAAAATGACATCGGAACATGTGATGTTTGAAGAGCGAGTTTGGGGTCTCGAGGTAGTCCTTCCAAAGTAGGAAAATGCCCACTCTCCCGGTTGCGATTCAGTGTCGGGGTGTGCCCTGGTATGGATCCCCTAAACAGTTGCCGCTCCATACTTAGGTGGTCATGGACGACCAACCCAGCTGCCACGATCTCCTCATCATCAGATGAAGAATCATCCGAATCACAAAGAACGTTGTAGAAAAAAAACTCATTGTCAGAGTCCATTTGTACCTTGCGGGCAAAGCGCCGAACAACTTGCTGGTGCCGTGGAAGAAGCCGTGCGATGAAAAGCCCCGTGCACCACCAAGACAAGGTAGCTTAGCTGGGCAGCGGCTGCAAGAGATAGACGACCGGGAGGGTGACCTATCTATGGACGGATGGCTGACGGTGGGCGGCGGCGGTCGAAGGCATGGCGGACAAGTTAGTAGCAAGAGGAGACAGGCGTGCAAGGAGGAAGAGAAGGGCGGACGTACGTCCTGTGTCGGCGCCGACACACGTACGTTCTAAATTTAGGCCTGAAATGAATTGCGGACGGACAAAAAAAATGAACGTCCATTCGTTTGGGTTGCTACATTGTGTCGTGTTTTGTGTCCATGTTGACTCAAATGAGTTGTTTGATTGGAGTTGCCCTGAGGGGAGAGAGGAATGCGAATAATGTCCTGGCCGAAACGTTTGTTTCCCGTGCTTTCCAATACATCTCACGAACGGACTAGCCGTTGGTGACGCCGGCTACCAAACACGCCCAAAGCACGGCGTGCCTTGCGTGGTGCGCGTGAGCCCCATCGCCCTCCAATCTCTCTCCACGTACTCCTACTAGCGACTAGCGAGATGGCGCCCAACGCCGTGACAAAGCCACAGCATTTGGTGGCGTACTGGCGTTCCGCGATCCCGCTGGCTGCCGCGTGCCGCCGCGCGCGGGACCGCGGTTTGCCTCGCTTCCAGCCTGGGGCGTGCGTCGGTCGGCTGACGCGGGACGGATCGGATTCCGATCTGGTGCTACCTGCCTGCCTGCGTTCGGCGTAAATGCCGACTGGCCGGATCGCCCGTGCGTCCGCAAGTTGTTGGGCCATGCCCGTTGTCTGTTTTCCTCGCGTCCCCGTCAACTCCGAGCCTTCGGCTTCGAGTACACCCGTGCACGCGCGCACGAGGTGACGGGGCTTGTCTTTACTTCGTTGTGCGGTGTGATGTCTGTTTGTCCTCTCTATTTGCACATTATAAGTCTCTAAAGTTCGACCAAGTTTATAGAACACAATACGAATATTCACGATACCAAATGGATATAATTAGATCCATCATATTTTCTCATATTATATTTAATTGGTATTGTGAATGCTGATTTTTTAATATAAATTCAATCAAAACATAGAGTTGGATTTAAGAAAACCTAATATAAAAGAGAAATGAAGTGAGTCATTTATTTTGAAAACCATGGAGACTGTGGGATATCTTCCTTCAAAAACTAAATCAATTCTTCGCTAACTGACCTTGCCTATGGACAGTCATCTAATACCTAAACCGCAATTTGTAGACTTTGTAAAAAATGTTTATTTGAATATTTAAGATACATGACCGCTAACTGGGATTTTCATGCTTCTGTGGCCTCTAGGAAATCGGTATTGAGAAATTGAGATGATGATGTGAAGGGCAATTAGGGGAGAAGGGAAATTATTTGTGCTCAGAGGTCTCTTACGTGTATATAACTTTTAAAGTGTTCATGCTATATTTACATTATTTTTTAATGTTTTTGGAACGATTAGTATTTGAACTAACCTATTCTCGAGTGTCAAAGGCCAGTTTGTGTTTTCTAGTGTATTTGGAAATATATGTCAAAATTCACGGATCTAGAACGAGTTGAATGCTTTTGTCATTTTTTATGCAAAATATTAGAATTTTGGACGAAGAAATCAACGCAAGACGGTGCACAAGGGCCTCACACACATTGGTGGCACGACCAGGGCCCACACCACTTGGGAGTGGATGTGTGGAGGCTCTGGATTGAAAGGACATGGATGTCGCCTAGACGAAGGTTAATATGCGCTTTAAAATAATTACGGTTTAGGTTTGAACAAATGCAGAATAAAACTAGTGTTTAATATGTCAAGCAACAAATCTAAAACCACTAGGTTCACCTATGTGCACCAACAACTTATGCTAAGCAAGATAAATACCTAAGTGATAGCAAGATATATAACATGAAGTAATATGGCTATCACAAAGTAAAATGCATAAGGACTCGGAAAAGAGATAACTGGGGCACGCAAAGACAATGATGTATCCCGAAGTTCACACCCTTACGGATGCTAATCTCCGTTTAAAATTGTGTGGAGGCACAATGCTCCCAAAAAAGTCACTAAGGCCACCGTAATCTCCTCAAGCCCTCACACAATGCAAGATGTCGTGATTCCATTAAGCGATCACCGGGAACCATACAAATGGCAACCCTTGGGGTGATCACGGAACCCGCACACTTTGACAACCCTTAGGGGCAGTCATCGGAACCCGTAAAAATTGCACAAGGCAATCTTCACAACCTAATTGGAGACCTCAACACTTGCCGAGAGCTTTACACCACAATGATTAAGCTTCAAGGCACTACCAACCGTCTAGGGCACCAAAGGACCCAAGAGGCACAAGCTCTAGGGTGCTCAAACACCCAAGAATAATAAGCTTCTCAAACTTCACTTCCACGTATCACCGTAGAGAACTCAAAGTTATGCACCAAGTGCAATGGCAAAGGCACACAGAGTACCCAAGTCATTCTCTCCTAAATCCCACCACAACAACTAATGGTATGAAGGAAAATGAGAGGAAGAACGAAAAAGAAAACACAAAAAAACTCCAAGATATAGATCCAAAGGGTTTCCCTCACATAGAAGAGAAAGTGATTGGTGGAAATATTTATCTAGATCTTCTCTCTCTTTTCCCTTAAGAACTAGCAAGAATAAATGGAGGGATTGAGAGATAGCAAGCTCGAAGAAGGTCAAGAATAGGGGAAGAACACGAGCTCAAAGGATAAGGTCCATTGGGGAAGAAGACCCCCTTTTATAGGTGATGAAAAATGTAACCGTTACCCCCTCAGCCCGCATACAAGCGGTGTTACCGCTCATGGGAGCGGTACTACTGCTTGGGCGATTGTGCCTGCTGCACAGTGCAATGGCACAAGGTCATGAACCGGCAGTGCCGTCGGAGCGGTACTATAGCTAGAGTTGCAATGCATAGGCCCTCGGAGGCAGGGCAGTCGCAGGAACAGGGGCAGTATCGCTGAAGCGGTACTACCGCGCGCAAGAGCGATACTACTGCTTGTAAGCAGTAGTGCCTCACCCTATTGCCGCCCTTAAGTCCGCTGAGAGTTCTGAGTCCAAAAGGTTAGGAGGTAGTTGAGCGGTAGTGACGGGCGGTACTACCGCTGATAGGTGGTACTATCGCACCGTACTACCGTCCTAACAACCATCCAGTCCGACACGAAAAGTCGAGACTTCATACGCAGGAGTACACCATGCGATACTGGGCAGTGGTACTATCGCCCGGGCGGTACTACCTCTTACCCAGCGCGGTACTACCGCTTACACTATAGGCAGTACAACCGCTCGCGAGCGCGGTACAACCGCTTGTTTCTTCCACGAGCATAACAAAAGAAACAGATGAATGCAGGAACACGAGAACTGCCATAACTTCTGCAAATGAGCTCCAAATTGAGCAAACTCAAGCGTGTTGGATAGGTGAAGACAAATACTATCAACACAGTAAATGGTTATATTAAGAAGAGGCAATGGAGTATGCCTATGATATAGAGGAGTGAAACCTCCATCAGAGAAGCACTGGCATAAACTCCAACATCGAAAACATCATAGAAGATGCATATGAACTCTGTTTTCGATTAACTCGAGCTTGTCATGAAGATGACCATAAGCTATAAAATCACAAAGAGAAACACCAAACAAGAACCAAGAAAGATGATGCAACACTATGGACGAGCCACTCTTCGGCACATCTTCAAAAATCCATTGACACCAGAATGGACGGCAAGCTTCAAACATGATCTCTTCGTGATGCTTCACTTGAACTTGCACACCATACCCTTGATGACGATCACCACTTGATCTCATCCTCCATGGGTTGCATGCTATCTTCCTCTTGATGCAATCCCATGAAAATATACCTAACCCCCAAAAGAACACTCACAAAGACCACGGGGTAGTACACAAAGCGTAATGGACAATACTTACCATACCATGAGATCACTTGATCCCACTTGGTACACCTTCTATGCTTTGTGTGTTGATCAACTTGAACCACCCTTTGACTTAGTCTTGATCAACCTTGAGACTTGTCTTCTCTCTTCATAAAGATGATGTCTTGAAGGTAAACATGAATGTACCCACAATCTTGTTCTTCAAGACATGCTTGCAATAAGCTCAACTCTCACATGATCAATCTTTGGATAAAATACTTGAATACCACCTTGGTCATCTCATAAACTCCTTGAAACCAAGAAATGGACTTCAAGAAATGTCTATGGATAAATCCTTCGAATATAACTCAAGTCAACCATTAGTCCATATGGATTGTCATCAATTACCAAAACCAACCATGGGGGCACAATGTTCTAACATGGAGGTAGGTTGATGCTCTTCTTTCGCCGCAATAAAGCTAATATCCAGAAGAAAAAAATATCCCCTTAGAATTTTGGCTCAAATCGGAGTTATGGAGCTCTATATTTTTATGAAACGATGCTCGACCACAAAAATAGAGAAGAAAATAGAAAGAAAAAGTGGAGGAGAGATCCGATCTCGAAGGGGTTCTCGTAAGTGAACAATGGCGATCTAGGAGGCACCCCCGCACGAACGCCTCTTCCCCCTCTTAACACCTTGTTTTCTTATTTTTTTTGCCATGTTGATGGAGAGAACTGATATGGGAAGGGTTGTTTCGGCTCTCGTGAGCAATGCTCTTAGGAATAGTGAATCCAAAACAAATAGTAAATATAATTTAAAAATTCTAATTTTTATGTGGATGTTCATGTTAGGACATCTTCAATGGCAACCCGCAAATTTTCTCCCGCATCCGTACGTGGACACGGGGGGGGGGGGGGGGGGGGGAGGGGAAATCCGCGGACACGAATGCAGGAGGAAGCCATCCGACGCTAGTCGCATACATCTTGACAACAACACGAACCAACCCGATGAAATTTGTGCAAAAACAACCAAATTTCATGCAAACACGATGGATTTCATATAAGCACGATGGATTTCGTTACATTTCAAACATCTAGAACAATAAAAAGACACACCCTTAAACCTATCTACCATGGTGTAGTCGGAGTGCAAAGGAGGCGCGGGAGCCAGGCGGTGTCATTGGAGCCCATCCCCATCACGGTGTTGTCCTCGTCGTCGTTGGGGACCTCGGGCGAGCTGGCCGGCAAGCCGTCCTCGATCTACCTAGCACGACGGGCAACCACCTCCACCTTCATCTCTGGGAAAGGTTCTCCAACAGAGCTTCGCTGCCTGCAATCATGGCGGATGTGATGAAAGGAAGGGGGATGTGAAGAGGATGTAGAGCGAATGTGTTATGCTGTGGAGATAGCGGGGTGTGGCTTCCCTTATATAGGGGATTCCGGTGAGGCCAGACGTCAATGCATGACGTCTGAGTGGGTTTCTTGATGGGCGAGCCTACTTAATGGCGGCATACTTAAGGACGGGGCATTGAACATGCGTGGTAGATATCCGCCCCTTCCCGTCCAATCACGCGTCTCCGACATTGAACATGTGCGGACACCGGAGACGCGGCGTGGGCGACGCCCTCGGCCGGCAAGCCACTTCAATACCGGCGCTAATGAAAGGTCGTGTCCACTCTTTAATGGGGAGCGACCGCTCTACAACGGCATGAATGCGTGCAGCTGGCGTCGGACAAAAAGTGCGCGCGAATGGGGGAGGGGTTTTTGGTGGGTCAGGGCGGTCAGAATCGGCCGAAGTAGCCATCCGGACTCCCGCAAACCTCCCCATGTTTGTCTCCGGTTTTGCGGGAGAAATCGTATCCGAACCGCTCCATGGACCGATACATGACCGCGTTGGATGGCTTCTGCGGTCCAGACCGCGTAGTCCGGACCATTGTGGGAGATTTATGAATCTGCCTTGGAGATGCCCATAGTCTAGGAAGCGTGCTTGATAATCTTCACGTGAAACAAGATAGTAGTGCTTCGTCGATGAGAAAAACAAAATCGAGTGTAACATTTTTTTTTGGCACAAGTGAAAATGCTCAAGCCTTTTCACTAGAAAATTGCAGGTAGCATTTTGATGTGACAATAAAGGCGTCTATATTTTTGACATTTGCAAAAAAACATTTCTTTACGACGAGGAGCGTATGCTCCTTAGAGTTGAACTGGATTTTTGATTGCTATGCTGCACTATTGAAGAATTGTCCGGCTGAGGAAATTTGCTTACCCATCTAGGAATTGCGATGCTAGTAGAAGATGATTGCTATGCTAGGGCAAAAAGAATCGCCATCCTACACTAGAGAAACGTTGTCACGCACGTGCATGAATTGCTATGACACGACAATGAGAATTGTCATGCTATAATAGAGAAATTGCCATACTGTAATAACAAAGAAAATTGCCACACATGTCTTGGTAATTTGCCAAGTTACATCAAAGAAAACCGTCGTGACACACATAGAAATTATGATGTTTATATAGAAGAATGTCACTGTTCAAGATTTGCATCGTTCGCTCAGGGCATGGATGGAGCGAACATTTTGCATCATTCGTTCACAGAGGGTGGATAGCGAATGGATGCCCCACAAGAATTGCCTTACTCTCACGTGCTGAGATCCGTGCGAGGGGATCAGACGCGACATATGGCGTTCACTCAAAAAACCCTTATCAGAGAACGTTTGCCCTATAACATTCCCGATAAAAAAATAGGTTTTTTTGGGGGGGGGGGTGATAAAAATTGTAGATGACGCTTTTAGTAAGGGTGATTTTGTAAGGGGCCCATATGTAAGAATAATGAACTCGCCCAAGGAAAAGGGAAACCGAGGCTATTTTTGTCCGGCCGGTAAGAGCACGCGAGGAGGTGGGCCGATTTATTGGTCGATATTCCAGCGATTTCTCCTGCGGCCAACAGATCTGATCCGACCCCCGAGGCCGAGGGAGGGCAGGTAACTCCCGTCCCCCTCCCCTCCCCTCCCCTCCCCCAGTTTTTACCCCCAAATCCATACTCTTTTTTTCCTTCCACGCGCAAATCCGCCTCCGCTTTCCCCCATTTTCCTGCGTATTTTATTGAAGTCTCGATTTCCTCGATTATAGTTTTTCAAGCGCGGAGGTGGTTCACGTACAACCGCCGCTAACCGCGCGCGCGCGCTGCCCGGAGCGACGACGCGCGGCGCGGCCGAGGCGAGCGCAGCGCGTCCGATTCGGCGAGCCTAGGGTTTCGCCGCGAGATGGACGGCCGGGATCAGCAGCAGCAGACGCCTCCTCCGCCGCCGCAGACGCCGACGCCGACGCCGCGCGTGAGCTCGCCGCCGCCGGTGGCCCCCGGCGTCATGATGCCGCAGCACGCCTACGGCGCGATGCCGCCGGGCTCCGCGAACGTCATGCACGGGATGCCGATGGCGTTCAACCCCATGGCGTCGCCCGGCGCCTCGTCGCCGGTAATGAAGCCCGCGGACATGCCGCTCGCCTTCAACCCCATGGCGTCGCCCGGCGCCTCTTCGCCGGCAATGAAGCCCGCGGACATGCCGCTGGCCATGTACCGGCCCGATTCCGCCGCCCCGCCGGGCATGCCGCAGCCCGTCAGCGGCGCCCTGGTGGTCAGCGTCAGCGGCAGCGGCAGCGGCGGGGAGCTCGTGAAGAAGAAGAGGGGGCGGCCGAGGAAGTACGGGCCGGACGGGACCCTCGGCTCGGCTGTGAAGGCCGAGGCGGGCGGGCAGTCTGGTGGCGCGGGGTCCAACTCGAATCCTGACGGCAAGCGCAGAGGACGCCCCCCTGGATCTGGCAAAAAGAAACAGCTCGATGCCTTAGGTAATTTTGGCTGCACCCGCGTTCGCGTTGGTTCACATCTGAATTCAGGATCGGTCTTCACTCAGCAGCAGCTACTGCTGAATAAAAGCATGTACTACTGTATGTCTTTCTATATATATGTTTATAAAGGGCATGCCACCATTAACTTTGTAAGGATTTCTCCACATTCTTCTAAAGGAATTAAATTAGGACGCAACACTGCAGGCATTTAAATAATGTGGGAAGTACACCTCTGCTTTCTGTTAGTTATATATGCGCCGAGCAGCGTATAATATAGAAGTGAGCTCAGGTCTTCTGAATATTAGAAAATTTACTGGTTGCCTTATTTTCTTAGGAATATTCTTCTATGTGTTATTATTATTATTTTGCTCATTTTCCTATCATGTCTCAAACTGTACTTACTTTTTAGTTTTGCAAGATAAAAAGGGTGGTAAATATTCCAGCAATTCAATTAATTAAAAATTTCCTTCCAGGCAACATATTATCTTAATCGCGGTTTATAACGTTTGATTATAATTCGGTGGCCTTCTTTCAACATTTTTTTGTGCTGACTATGATATTTCGTTTACTGAACTGTAGGTTCAGCTGGGACATCATTTACTCCTCACATAATAACTGTGAAGCCTAATGAGGTATACTTGAAAAATGTTCCCTCCTCTCTGGTGTTTATTTGCGTGGTCTGGTTGTTCCTAAGTTGCTTTTGGGCATTTTGTGTGGTCAGGATCCAGTAGATTGCCCTGCTGGCTACCACTCTTGGTTGAGAACAGAACCTGTCAGCTTGATATTATTCATGAGCATACTGCTTTACGTTGAAATTAATCACTTCTCATGGAAGAGCTAAGAACAGAGTGTATATTATGTGGCTCCTAGTATGTAGTCATAAATATGCAGTAAAGCATAGCACTGCGTGTACCCTTGAGCATCTTTTGAATATTTTATCCTCTTGACTTCTGTTTTCTTGCTGCAACTGTTTTCGGTCTTCCCATGGATTCCATGCCATTACTGCATATTTATGACTACATACTAGCCGTATCCAACTTGAACTTGCTGCTTATCCACAGGATGCATGGCACAATTCTTAAAGGATGGCATTACAAAACTAGGAGAGTATGAGTAATAAATAACTGTCGGTTCTATTTAGGCTGTTTGCTTCCATTCTCCTGGAATTACTTGATACCTGTCATTATTCTTCAGTACCAATCTACATCCTCCCTTAATAGATATTTGTTGAACCTATTCCTTGCTTGTCCCTGGAGTTCAGACTATCTACCTCACCGTGGGTGTTTATGCTTTAAATCATCTTGTTTGTAGGATGTTGCCTCGAAAATAATGTCTTTTTCACAACAAGGCCCACGTACTACATGTATAATCTCAGCAAACGGTGCGCTGTGCACAGCAACACTCCGTCAACCAGCAACCTCTGGTGGCATAGTGACATATGAGGTACGTCAAGGCCCAACTTGCTAAGATCTCAGAGGCATTGTTTGATTTTCGCTTCTTGTTATTTTTGTGAATTGGTAATGATCAGGTTTTCAAAGACCTACATAGCATCACAGCTATCAACGGACCTATGATTTGGTCGTGTTCTAGCATATAATCCTGTAGCCTGCACTCTGCTGGCCTATGGTTGACTGAATGTTTGCTTATTATTTAGGAGTAACAAATTGGGCCTATGTGGTCGATTTACTTAATGTTCATATTTCTTCTACATTCTGTTTCCGTTACTTCCTTAGTATTGCTTCCTTGTTTTGCTAGTACTGTCTGCTAACAGTCTCTGTGAGCCAAATATGGAGTTTGTTTATCTTCTTGTCTGTTCTTGTGAACGTAGTCTCTGATGATAGAACTGAAATGTCTAATATGCAGTTTAAGTTTACATCTCAGCTTGTCAAGTTACATGAAAACATGTCGGAAAATTTAATCTGTTCACTAACTAGCACTAACTATTCATGTTAAAGGCACCAGGTTTTTCTAGCCTGTGATAGTTTATTGGTTCCTTCATTGTCACACCACATTACCAGGTTTTCTAGTACAGAGTCACACCACGTTACTTAATATTGTTGTAATGCAATGACAGTTTTGTATCATGCAAAGTCATCAGGATGTAAAAATAAACTGAATACCTATACTGTTATGTGTCACAGGGCCACTTTGATATTCTCTCTCTGTCGGGCTCCTTTCTGCTCGCAGAGGATGGTGACACTCGCAGCAGGACAGGTGGTTTGAGTGTTGCTCTGGCTGGAAGCGATGGACGTGTTGTAGGAGGTTGTGTTGCTGGAATGCTTATGGCTGCAACGCCTGTCCAGGTTTGTCATTCGTGTGACGTTCTTTGCACTTTGTTGTCAACTGGCATCTGCATCCAAATTAGGCCATCGGTGACAAGGTTACCATGTTGTGTTTCAGGTTGTGGTGGGCAGCTTCATCGCCGAAGGTAATAAAAAGCCAAAGGAAGAACAGCCGAAGCGCGAGCCAACATCTGTGCCGATGCCAACATCTATGCCGATGCAGACTGCTTCTGGCTTTGGTGCAGCAGCCTCTGCTGCTGCAACTCCATCAGATGGAACATCGAGTGACCACTCTGACGACCCAGGGAGCCCTATAGGACCCAACGGCAGCGCATTCAACAACGCAGGCCATCCGACCCACGCTTCATATGCTCCGATTGGCTGGTCACTCTCCGGGAACCAAGGCCGCTACGACCCAGACATGAAGATGGTGACCGACTAATGGCTCTCAAATTTACAGCAGATTCATTTTTAGTATTTGACATAGTAGAGTGTAGGGTTCCCTGCACCGGCGCCAGCGAGTCATTGTCGGCCAATAATCCGGTGTGCTAGAGGTAGTCGGAGAGCCTTCCATGGAAGGCCTGTGGAGCAGTAATAAGTAGCATCGTCTTGCCCTGTTATTGTTGCTTTTAGTTTGTAGTATCTCTTATCTGCTTTCGCAATTAGTAGCTTATGTTTGGAGTTGTTATATCCTAGTCAACGGTTTCTATTATCCATGAATTTGTGTTTCAGTATAGTATCTGCATGCATCATTTTTGAATGTCATATACCCCCTCCGTTTCTAAATACAAGTCTTATTAGAGATTTCAATAAAAAGACCATATTTGGATGTGTATATACATCTTTTAGAGTATAGACTCATTTATTTTGCTTAGTATGTAGTCTATAGTGTAATCTCTAGAAAGACTATTTAGGAACGGAGGAAGTATTTCTGTATTTGTGTTTTCATTGAAGTTATTTACCCAAAATCATCACAAGTAAAATGCATTAATCGTCCCTCAACTTGCTGGCAAGGACCAAAACGGTCCCTAAACTCTAGGACTGATCCAATACAATCCCTAAACTTGCAAATACGATGCTAATACGGTCCTGTAACTCGTGCAACCAGTCCTGAGCTAGGTATGCTCGTACTGCTCGTGTATGCTGCCATGTCCACGTCAGCCATGTCAACAAAGAGGGTCCGCAGTCAGAAAATCTGGTCGTCTCCTAGTCAAATTCCCGAAACCAAGCCGCAATCCCTAGCTTCACAAATAGCGTCCACCAAGTACTCCAATACACTCCCACGACGCCCCTGCATCGAGCACGATGGGCGGCGCCACCGTGACAGATAGTTCCGTCGATGTCGACGGCGGCAACCTCGGCGCCTATCCATCTTGCATCTGCTAGATTGAATATATGAATTGAGACCGTGAATACATGTACAATAATGATTTTTGAGACAAACTTGTATCTGCATGCACTTGTACAGTACTGATTTTTGACAGATTATAAATGCATGCACTTGGTTATTCTGCATGTCCCAAGCTTGTTACCTTGAGACAAACTTGTATCTGCATGCACTTGTACAGTACTGATTTTTGACAGATTATAAATGCACGCACTTGGTTATTCTGCATGTCCCAAGCTTGTTACCTTGCAGCCTTCCCATGAGTGAGAAAAGAGTTATCTTTCACTGAAACCGAACATAATTAAGCAAGCCAGTCGCTCACTTAAAACATAGCATGATCAAACATGGTGAGCGCTCACTTTCAGTAACCCTATATTCAATAAACCCTAGCGTAATGCGTATAAAATTCCATGAATTGAACAACAGACCATAGGGGAACCAGAAATCATTGCTTAATCCACTTTGGAAACGACTCGATCTTAAAAAAAAATGCCACACCTGGATAATTTTGAGTTACCGTACGTTGGAGCCGCTGTATCGGAGCACCCATCGGTACAGCAGAGCAGTGCCGGCAGATGCGGCGGCGAGCTGCTTCGCTCATCCGCCGTCCCTAGGCAGATCCGGGAGGTCTAACGCAAGAACACAAAGGATTGTCAGCGGTTGCCGGCGAACTCGTGCATAGCTGACGTGGACGTCTGCATAACCCAGGACTGGTTGCACATGTTCCAGGACCGTACTGACATCGTATTTGCAAGTTTAGGGATCGTATTGGATCACTTTCAGAGTTTAGGGACCGTTTTGGTCCTTGCCAGCAAGTTGAGGGACTACTGATGCATTTTACTCAACCGCCACGCTTGGGGCTAGGGTAACAGGTTAGTATCAGATTTGAGTCAGGTCATAAAAAATCACCGAAACTATGCCTAATGCGTAACGCGTAGCACTGATTGTCTGGTAAGCTCATGCAAACAGTAAAACTGACAAGTTGGGTCCACCTGTCAGGCTGACGTGGCATGCTTTATGTGGACAATATACTGAGTTGGGTGATGGTCCCACCTGTAAATGACTCAAATATTTATCTGTACTTTTTTTCTTCTCTCCGAGGCATTTCAACAAACATATAATGGGCGTTCAATGACATCTGTGCATCCGCACACTTCACGCCGCCGGCGCCGCTCGCCGCCTTTACCGGTCGACGACCATGTGAGACGTGGGCGCGCCCGGCTTGCGGTCCCCGTCGGGAGGCCCTGGTCGTGCCCGTGCTCGCAAGCTGTTGTGGCCACGCCCATGCGGTGACCGCTAGGAGGTTCTGGTCGCCCCCGCGTACTGATCAGGTGCGGGTCGCCCCGGTGTAGGTGGCGCTCGCCGGGAGGCCCGTGCTCGCGGCGCCAGTCGGGAGGCCCTGGTTCGCGCTCGTGCCCCGTGATGGAGCTCCCTTGCTGCAACTGTGCTCAAGGCGGTGCACCTGAACGCATATAGGTCTTGCCGCGTTCACTGCCCTACCGTCGTGTACCCACACGCTAGAGCTCCGGGAGGTGGCGTACGGGGGGTCATGGGGATGGGGAGCGGCGGCAGGTCGTCCGCCTTTACTTGGAGCGCCAGTGCGGGTTCTCGCTTCAGGACCGAAGGAGGCCCACGGATCCACCAGGGATTGCGGCGACGACGCGAGAGCGCCCGTGCCGAGATGCTTGCCGCCGGCGCTCCATGCTTTCCTGCGGTCAACGCGCTGCCACCGGCCACCGTTGTGCGCCCGCACGATCGAGTTCCTGGAGGTGGCGTCGGGGAGAGAGAGAGACGGGAGGAGATTCCATAGTCACTAGCAAAGCCATCATGGATGTCAGAACTTGGCTATCAGACCTCGCCCATGGGAACACGGTGCAACTCTGGGAGGAGGCAATCAGGCTGCACAGATGGGTCTAAGACAGGGACATCCAATTACAAGAAGGAATTCAGGACACAATCTTGCGGAATCTGGAACCTTCAGGAGTATACTCAGCCAGATCGGCATACAAGGCTCAGTTTCAAGGACACCTGAGATGTGAGTACAAGAAGATAATATGGACAACTTGGGCGCCTGCACGGCTCAAGATCTTCATCTGGTTGCTGCTGAAGAACAGACTTTGGTGTAACGATCGTCTTCAACGCAGAGGCTGGCCAAATGGCTATTTCTGCCAATTGTGCCACCGAAATCTCGAATCAGCAAAGCACCTGTTCTGGAAATGCCCGTTGTCCCTACAAATTTGGACACACGCAGCATCCCACGACGGATGTGCATCACTGCACCCGGGAGCATGGGTGGATAGTGATAACTCAGCAGAATTTCTAGCCTTGATGATCAACTCAGCCTTGCCGAAGTACAAAAAAGCAGTCAAGACAATCATCATTTTGATCCTCTCGGAGATATGGAAGGAGAGAAACGCATGCACCTTCACGGACAAGTCTGCAGATCTTCAAAGTTTGAAACATGCTATCAACAGCACCGTAGAACTTTGGAGGCAAGCCGGAGCCACAGTTTTGGAGCCCCCGTTCTAGGATCCTTCATGAGATATCTACCTCTATAACCACCCTCATTGTGTTGGGGGTTTTGTTTTTCACCTTTTTTCTTTTCTCCTTGATCACTATGATCACCCCCCCCACCCTTGTCACGTTTTTGTTTCCTCCGCGCTGCTTCCTGCTTCAAATCAATATATGCCAGCCTCAGGCTGGATCTTTCAAAAAAAATCATGGATGTCAGAACGTACTTATTCACTAGTCACTCTTCTAAAATCTCTTCTATAAGGGCTCCTTTGATTCAAAGGAATTCTATAGGATTTTTGGAGGATTGAAATCCTTAGGAATTTTTCCTACATTGGTCCTTTGATTCATAGGATTGGATCCAATAGGAATTTTTCCTATGGAATCTTTTGTACTACATTTCATAAGAAATCAAACATCCACTCCAACCTCTTTTTACAATTCCTTTGTTTTTTCCTGTGGCATCAAACACTCCTTCCTAATCCTATAGGGTTCAAATGGACATGCCACTCCAACCCTCTATTTTTCCTGTTCCTGCGTTTTCAAAATCCTTCAAATCAAAGAGGCCATAAATAAGCTTTCTTCCCCATTAGTACCCTGACGTAATTCTTCACGCCCATGATTCCATGGTTCGAATCTGTAGCAACTGCGGCCGTTTGTTCTTTTTTTTTTTGAGAAATGTCCAGAGTAACTTCTCCGACAGAAGGCATTGTTGTTCATTCAGATCTGTGGGTAACATGCAATGGCAGAAGGTACTTCCTCCGTTCCTCGCAATGAAATCTCTTAAAAAACTTATATTTATGAACGTACATTTTATACAGGCACACACACATTTATGTTTAGTTTATTCCTACGACCACTCCTCTCCCTTGCACGATCCCATGGTGGGGACTTTCTCACGCATGCTTGGATGGCGACGTCCGCGGTGGCGCACGACGGTGTAAGCTGAAAAATTAAGAATGTACCAGATTAAGCAAAAAAAAAGCATTATAGCAAAGTAGTGACGGACTTAAAATTTGCTAATAATGCACTATTAACAGGACATTGTATACTGATTTATTTAGTCATTTCCAGCACACTATAGCGTGTTATCAATGGTGCTATAGCGCGCCATCTTTTATTTCACTAAAAGAAATTCCAAGAAGCATAAAAAAGCATGGGATGAGCTTCCAATGCTAGGTCTTCGCATGAAAAAAATGCATGTAAACTAAGAGCTCTCTTGAGGTATAAATGTTCATTATAAATAAGTATGAAAGATAAATGTAGTGAAGTTTATGGGCTTTAAGGCCCATTGAACATATATTCCTAGAAAATCTGAAAAACTCATTAGTGGTCGTCCATTAGTGGGTCACGTAGAGGACGGTGAGGCGGCTCCTATTTGACATGTAGGTCACCGAATAGTTTTAACATGTTGCATTCCATCAGGGAGTGGCGCAATGAGTCCTAAGCACCATCAAATTTTATGGACTTTTAGCCCATTTAATCTATATTTTTAAAAGATCTCAAAGACCCATCAATGATCGTAGTGCATTACGTCACAGGGAGGTGAGGTGGCTCCCATTTCGTGTGTAGGTCGTCGAATAGGAGTGCAGCGTTTCGGTGCCCAGGCTCATTTGCATCCGGTCAAAAAATTTTAAAATAAACACTATTTTTTAAAAAACAATTTGATTTTTCCCATGGTAGATAAATTCTTGCGTGAGGTCCGCTCTAATTTTCTGACCATTTGGACATTTGAGAAGCTTTCAGCAAAAAAGACAAATTGTATCATATCAAAACAGTGCTTGAACAGTAAACTTTTTAAAGACATTGAATTTGTCTTTTTTGCGGAGAGCTGGTCAGATGTCCAAATGCTTTAAAAATTGGAGCCTATCCAATGCATCAAATTATCTACCATGTAACAAAAAATAGGATCACAATGTTTATTTTGATTTTTTTTCTGCGCGGGTGCAGATGAGTCTGGGCTTAAAAATGGCTATCAAACACGCAGCCTCATACAACAGCGCCTACTATATGGGTTGGCTTATTCCCAATTCACCCCCACCAGGTTTATTGTGGGTGTTTTTCATTTATTTTATTTCCTTCTTATTTTTAATTTCATGAATATTTTTTGAAAGCACATATGCTCCCTTGACAATTTTGATAATTCATGACAATATACATTATCTCTTGGACTAACACTTTTACCTAGATATTTCAAATTAATCCATAGAGAGCATTTGGCTAAAGGTTTATGTGAAGATGTCACTTGATGCAAAAAAGGAATAATATTGGCTCAAGCTTCAAGCTATAAGACTCTTTATTTTCTATTTGTAAGAAATCACATTTGAGTCCATAGAAAAACCAATACTATTAAAAGGGGGTGAGGTAGTAAAATAAACTGATTGCTAAAGTGCTCTAAGTTAGCCACCAAAATATTCGGTTATTTTACCCACATAACTATTCTGTCAAAGTCCACATACACAAATTCGGTGTCACCAACTTTCATACTTCGGATCCACCGAGTTTGACCTCAGACATAAACCCTAGCCATTGCCACCAAATTAGTGCTACCGAGTTTGGGTGACCAACTTTCGGGTGCCTCGATACACAAAATCGGAATTTCTGAGTTTGAGTATCGGTGCCACCGAGTTTGTCCATCTAACCGTTAGCTACCTTTTGGGTGCTACCGAGTTTCATATATCGGTCTCACCGAGATTCAAAAGTTCACTCATTTGTGCTAATCAGTACCACCGAGTTTTCAACTTTGATGTCACTGAGTTTGCCACTTTGTGTGTAATGATTGGATTTTGGCTGCTGCCTATATATACCCCTTCACCCACCTCTCATTTGTGGGAGAAGCACTCAGAACACACAATTCATATTCAGGTCCATTTGCTGAGAGAGAACCACCCACTCATGTGCTGAGACCAAGATATTCCACTCAATTCATTTGAATCTTATCTCTAGCCTCCCCAAACTGCCTTCCACCAAATCAACCTCTCCTACCCATGCATATTCTGCGAGAGAGTGATTTTGTGTTGAGGAGATTATCTTTAGAAGCACAAGAGCAAGGAGTTCATTGATCTACCACATCTATTATCTTTTGGAGGGTGGTGCCTCCTAGATTGGTTAGGTGTCGCTTGGGAGCCTCGTACTTCGTGTTGTGGAGTTGAACCAAGATGTTTGTAAGGGCAACGAGATCGCCTACTTCGTGAAGATCTACCGTGAGTAAGGCTAGTCCTTCATGGACGAAAGGCGTGGTGGAATAGACAAGACCTCTTCTTTGTGGACCATTTGTGGGTAGAGTCCTCCGTGGACTCCCGTAGTCGTTACCCTTCGTGGGTTGAAGTCTCCACTAACATGGACGTACGATAGCGCCACCTATCGGAACCATGCCAAAAATCGTCCTGTCAACTTCTTCGCGTTTGATCTTCCTAAGCTCTACTCCTTTACATGTGCAAAGTCTTTACTTTTCCGCTGCCCTTTATGTTGACTAGCATATGTGTAGGGTGCACTAGATTTGTTAGTACTCCTAGATTTCTGCCTTCCTTGAAATTGGGTTAGGGGAGGAATTTTTTCTTGACAAGTAGTCTATTCAGCCCCGCTCTAGACACATCTTCTATCGATCCCTCATTTTTGAAACCCTGAAACCTTTTTAAAACTAGTAAATGTGTACTTGCAATGCATGTTGATATTAAGTGCTCATCATTGAACCAATATCGGTCGTTGAATTGTCATTGTTTGATAACCAAGATTAACTGGATTTGACTCTTTGTGTCTTTTTATATTAGTATAGATGTAGGCATATTTTTCATCTACAATTATATTTATTTATTTATTTGATTTTTTATGTATAATATTTTAATTGATGATTTTTATGAATTTTGTATTTTGTCTAAAAATTAACAATTTTGGAACACTTTTTGAAATCTATTTTTTTTTTTCAAATAATCAATGAAAATTTTCATAAAAAATTAATCAGTTTCCAAATTCCTGAACATTTTTTGAGTAGAGGATTTTTTTCAAATTCCTGAAAAAATTTAATCTGGGCAGAATTCAAAACTGTTAACATTTTTAGAATACAGGATTTTTTTTCAAGTTCACTGAAAAATTGAACTCCAAAAACATATTTCATTTTTTAATATCTTTTGAAATACTTTACATTTTTCGAATTGATAAATTGTTTCCATATTCGAAACATTTAATGAAATCTAGAAACATTTGTTCAAATTGTGAACTTTTTAAATCACCCATATATTTTGAAGAAGAAAAAAAAGGGAAAGGTAAAAAGTATAAAACAGCAGGCGCCCTACACATGGCCTGACCCAAAGCACGAGCAGGGGAGAGGGCGTTTGGAGGTTATCCTCCGACCCACACGCTGACTAGGAGGTATCAGACGGTGATTACAAAAATATGATTTATGATAATGACATGAGTATATGTCAACACATATCTGATTCTTTTTACATCAATGTTCATGTACAATTTAATTTTATCCATAGCTGGTCCAACTAGACATACCCCTTGCTAGGCTAGATTTTGCCGAGTTCAACAAAGCCCGTGTGAAAATACCAAGCCCGGCCTGGCCCAACCTAGTTCAAAACGGCTAACCAATGATTTTCTGATCTAATTTAATCAGTTTTTGGTATATAAATTTATTCTAATAACTATTATTATTTAACCAAAATATAGAATATTAAGTTTAGCCATTCTATATTTTCCAAGCTTTCAAGCTGTGATTCAAGCGAAAGCCGACCCCCTAGCCTAGCCCACATGACATGCTTTGGTGCTAGGGGTGTTGGGCCAGGCCGTCCGTGCTCATGTCCAAGCCATTAATTATCACTCGCTAGCTGTTAGAAACAAAACGGCGTCGCCTGATATGCTAGTTGCGTTCGAGTTCGAGATCTAGAGTAAGTAGCCCAGGCCACACGCGCCTTGTTCTGTTATTGTACTGCCTCTAGTACGCCCATCTTTGGAATACGCCGAGTTAATTTCTATCGTATTCACTTTGTTCCAACACAGGTTATATATATAGATTCAGCCAAGTAGCTAGACTGACATACTCGGGCAGTTACCGTGGCCGGGCAAAAGAAAAAAAAGAGCCAGCATCGATATCGAATTCGTAGCAACTTCAGTCGTTGTAATGCATGAAGAATGCTAACTATATTTAGATGGAAGGCTTTTATTCTTCTTATTATTATTGGAATCTGACGGTAACATGCCATGGCAGATTACATTCTACTAGCTCAGCATACAGGCACGCGCGCACTTTATTATTTAGTTATTATTCGGCCATGATCCCTCCATCTCCTTCCTCTCGCGCGATCCCCATGATCGAAGCTCCTCACGGGTGCGCGGATGGTGGCACGGTGTAAGCTGTAAAACAAAAACATGGTATATGTTGATTAGACGAGTCCGGCCGTGCAAAACAGAAAGATGGATTATTATGCAAAACCGAAAAATGACAAGTATGCAGCAGCGCTTACTTCCGCATTTGCTCCCGACGGGGATTTCGATGTGGCACTGGTGGGCGAGGCGGACGAGCTTCACGGGGCTGACGGTACGCTCGTCGAAGGCGGTGAGGACGCGGCAGATGCAGGGCATGTCGACCTTCCTCACCTCGCTGCGGCAGGCCGCGGTTGCGGGCAGGTAGAAGCCGTCCTTCTTGATGCTCTGGATGCAGATGTGCATGATCCTGTCCCTCTCGCCGTAGCAGTCCTTCTCCCCCGCGGCGAGATGCGCCGCGAACCCGGCGACGATCGAGGCCAACAGCAGGAAGCGGAGGAGGGTGGCTCCGGCGCTGCCCATCTTCCCTTGCTAGCTGCTGAGCTGCTGGCTAGTGTGCTTGCGAGTGGTGTGCATGGTGCTGGAAGTGGGCGCTCGTTTATATAGCAGGTGAGGACCCCCGGTGCACTACGTACGCCGGAGTGGAGTGATCGAGAATTGACCTACCTGGTTGACGGCGGCGCTTGTTGCATTAAAATGTTGAGCGGCGCCATCAAATTAAATGATCTTAGCACTTCGATCGAACTGCTATATAGAGGCATTACAGAGGCATATGTCGCTTCATTGAATTCGGGTCTTGGTAGTGGGTGTAGTGATCGACCTTATAGGCATATCAGGTGCATGAACAGATGAACGCAGCTGCAGATGCTACACGTACGGTTGTTCATGGAGACAAGACAAAACCACCCCTTTCTTCCATCACGAAGTCACTGAAAAGAGAAGGAATAATCAGCTAGCTATTCTAGATTAATTAGCCTCCACCTTCTAGTTATCATTTGTACATCAATCATCTCATTTGAATTTAGCTAGCGCCCACTAACCTTTTTTCTCAACATGCAAATATGACACCTCATCAAGCAAATATACAACAATAAAACACAATATATAGGCCAGACATGCAAGTATCCCTATGATAATCCTAGCAAGAACCCTAGGCGTGGGGATGTCTCACCAGAGGTCGGGGTCGGTGCCGGGGTCGGGGCAGGGGTCAAGGTCGTCGGGGTCGGGGTCGGGGCAGGGGGCGAGGTCGTCGGGGTCGGGACCGGGGGCGAGGTCGTCGGGGAGGACCTGCGGCGGTGGCAGCGCGGAGTGGAGAGGGAGAGAGTGAGGAGGGGGAGAGGGAGGGAGTGAGGGACGGTGGCGGTGGGGCAGAGTGTGGAGAGGGAGAGAGTGAGAGAGAGGGGCATGCGGGGGCGAAGACGATATAAGTGCACGCCCTACTTAGCAGTACCGTGGGTCAGAAAGACGCGCTACTACTATTCTGTTAGCAGTAGTGCAGTTCTCTGAGGCGCGCTACTACTAAATCTAGCCTCGCCGCAACGGTGGGACAATATTAATAGTAGCGTGTTTCTTAACGCCGCGCTACTTCTAAGTAGTTAGCAGTAGCGCCTTTACTGGACACGCGCTACTGATATGTACCAGTAGCGCCGCAGTTTATCCAGCGCTACTGTTAAGGTTATGTGTATAAGGTTTTTTCTAATAGTGTAGGTAAGGACTTGGACTGCATGTAACAGAACCAGGCTAAACATATCAATCTTGAGCCCGAACAGGCCTAGCTCGAAACACCTAAACGATGGTGTTTTGGTTTAATTTAGTCATTTTTTAATAAAAAACACATTACTATTTTTAAACTAAAAGCTAGTTCCAACAATTTCATGCTTTTTCGGGTTTTCACGCAGGCCGAGCCCAAGCCCAACCCGGATGTCTTGCTTTTACGCTTGGTTTGTATGGTTGGGCTGTCCATATATACAAGCCCAACCCGGATGTCTTTTCTTTTTCTTTTGAGAGTATAAAGGGGTTGCTCCTGTTCTTCACTACTTATAATGAACGAAGGAGTGGAGCTATAACACGCCAATGGCCTAGGCCCAAGTAGCACTCGACCTTCTGGCTCAATTGAGAAAAATCCAGCGTCCTTCACTGTCAAAAGGTCAAAAAAATCAAGCGCTCCTGCCTCTGAAAAGACCAGATACCGCTTTTACATTATTATTAAGAAAATATTTATATTTTTTGAAAAATACTATGGAATAATAAAAAATAGTTCATGGATACGAAAGAGGTCGACACTTTATAAAAAAATAAGGAAAAATAAAAAAAGATGTATAATATAAAATGTACAATGAACAGAAAACCAAATGGAAACATCTGAAAATAAACTAAATTGAAGAAAAAAGGAAAATAAAATTAAAAAGTAAAAAAAACTAATAGAAAAGCAACACAAACAAGCAAAAACCTAGTAATTAACCAACAACAGAAAAAAAAAATCAACAAAACTGGGCCAACCTAAAGTCGCGGAGGGTGGGCCTATACATGACTTAGAACGCAGTTTCGTTCCGCTCATATATAAAACGACATGACCAAACCGATACAATGTGATGATATCCTCTTACAAAGGAGACCAAACGTAAAATCAGAGTACAAGAGTGTCCACACCCTATCAAGCGCCCGAGGCAATTTATTAAGGGAGAAATTGCGCCTCCACAAGAGACTATCGAACCTTAATGTACCATACAAGCGTGTCGCCGAAGAGGACCACATGCCATCTCGCTTCTGGTCGTGGGGCATTGATCCTCCCTGCAGACAAGGACCGATAGGAAGCCGTCGAAACTACCCATGTGAGACCTAAAGGGGCACTAAGATATGATTGGAGCTTGTCCGTCGAGAAGGCAAAACAAGAGGGTAGCCGAGCTCCATGACGACACCCCCAAGTGGGTGATGACGCAACACAATGTCGTTACTATGACCGAAGGTAAGGTCAAGGGCTTTCAGTGGAGCCTTGGCATGAGGAGGGGGACCACAACGATGCCCCCAAGAGAGACATGACTGTTGGAAATATGACCGAGAGGAAATAATAGAATAGTTATTATTATATTTCCTTGTTCAAGATAATCGTTTATTATCCATTCTAGAATTGTATTGAATGAAAACTCAGATACATGTGTGGATACATAGACAATACACTATCCCTGGTAAGCCTCTAGTTGACTAGCTCGTTGATCAAAGATGGTTAAGGTTTCCTATCCATGGACAAGTGTTGTCATTTTATAACGGGGTCACATCATTAGGAGAATGATGTGACGGACAAGGCCCGGATTTATAACGGGGTCACTTTATAATGGTTAAGGTTCGTTGACTTTTCGGTGTAGTTGAATTATTGATGTTGGTAACTGAATGTTGTTCGGAGTCCCGGACGTCACGAGGAGTTCCGGAAGGGTC
Source organism: Hordeum vulgare subsp. vulgare (assembly GCF_904849725.1). Taxonomy (NCBI): domain Eukaryota; kingdom Viridiplantae; phylum Streptophyta; class Magnoliopsida; order Poales; family Poaceae; genus Hordeum; species Hordeum vulgare. The sequence continues at coordinate 617,433,685 of NC_058519.1, read as the reverse complement.
CGAAGACGAAAATTGATATATAGGAAGTATCCATTTGGCTTTCGGAAAGATTTCGGGCATTACCGGTAAAGTACTGGAAGTGACTAATGGGTTCTGGAGTTCCACTGGGAGGGGCCACCCACCCGGGAGGGGAACAAACAAGCCCTAGGGTGGCGCACCAGCCCCTAGTGGGCTGGTGGCCAGCCCAAGAGGGCCTATTCAGCCGAAGTGGAGAAGGAAAAGACAGGTGGGGCCAAACCGAATTGGAGAGGAGTTCTCCTCCTCCAAACCAACTTGGAGGAGGACTCCTCCCTCCTCCTTGCACCGTCCGAACCCTAGGGAAAGTCCCTAGGGCGCCACACTTCCCCTCCCTCCTATATATAGTGGAGGGTAAAGAGGATTTTTGCACCTCAAGCCACGGCACAACCCTCTCTCTCTCTCCACCACCTGGTGACACCCCGTAGCTAGTTCGGTACGGTACGACGAAGCCCTGTCGGAGTAGCTCCACCATCATCACCGTCATGCCTTCGTGCTGTTGGAGAATTCAGCTACCTCTTCGTCTATCTTGCTGGATCAAGAAGGCGAAGATCATCATCGAGCTGTACGTGTGCTGAACGCGTAGGCGCCGTCCATTCGATGCTAGATCGTGATTGGATCGCGGGACATCTTGTGATTTGGACCGCGAAGACGTTAGACTATATCAACCGCGTTTCTTAATGCTTCCCGCTTAGCAATCTACAAGGGTATGTGGATCCGGTCTCCCCTCTCGTAGATGGTCATCATCATGGATAGGTACTTCGTGTGCATAGGAATTTTTTTGTTTCCCATGCTTTGTTTCCCAACAATGACACACAAATGCATCGTCAGAGTAGTTCTGTAGAGCGAAGATTTCTGTCGAAGTCTCACCGTGGTACACCAAGGTGCCATGTTCCCAAGTTCACCGCCACCAACCAAGTCTCCCCACCATGATCTGGGGGTACCTCTACAGAAGTACCGCCACCTCCAAGATCCCCGTTGCCTCGCTCCTCACTATCCATACAACCAAGGAGAAACACCACCACCACCACCACAATGTTTCTCACTGTAGAAACAACCGCACGACCTCGCCATGAAGGGCCACCTCCATGGCATTTAAGAACCTCAAACCCGTGCACCACCGCCAGTCAACACATATTTCTCATAGAAGGAGACCCACCATGAACCATGACGACGTCTCCAACTGGCACCAATGTTGCGAGGCACGGGGAATCAACTGTGTGACGGGAAGACCACCCAACGTGCAGAAGATGGCAGGCATACCCCCCTAGATGCGGTCTCCCATATGGCTCATCAGTCTCCACACTACCCCCGATCTTGGAACGACTAGGCACCTCGGACAACAAGCCCATGACCCAAGGCCGGCGCGAGGCGGCCAAGGGAGCCCTCGTCGTGACCAACTCACGGACCATCCCTCGCTCCGCCCCAGCAACTGTGAGCACCTCGTCGGGCCCCAGATCTGGGTTACAGAGGGCTCATGGTCGGTGTGCCCCAAGGCCAAGGGAAGACAAGGCGCTGACCCTCCTAGCTGTGTCGACCACCTCCCAGGACGTCCAACCCCTAGCGGTGCGACGGGGTAGTTAGGTGACGGAACCGAGAAAAGGTTAAGGTGATAGAGGACATCGAGGGAGGAGCACGGGAAGAATGAAAACCGCTCCATCATTGCCAACAACCCATGGCAAGACTTTGCTTGGTGGGGACGATCGGCAACAATTAGGGAGGAAGGAAGCGGTCGGTGGTGACGGGGTGGGGCTCTGCCATGTTGCCCTTGGGACAACGCAGTGACGTGAGTGATTTTATTTCCAAACGAAAGTTAAGATATTGACTAACACTCATTGTGTATTAATTATGTATTTTGAAATTTTATTTATTATGCAATTTAATTTCCTTGTCCATTTAATTAAGTAATGTTTAACATGTATCCTAAAAGTGTTCACCATATTTTCAAATACATTCACCGTGTATTTTTTTTCTGCGGGCAATTCAAAGAGCTATATTAACATAAAGCACTCCTAGGACAGTCAGCCAGCAAACTGGTCACTAGGAAGCTTGGAGTGTCCTCAAGCGCATTCCGTCACATTCAATGTGCAAGCACGCTTAGCACAGAGATGAGCCGGGATGTTTGTTGCCCTGGTTACATGGTGAATATCAAACAGGATAAAATTCCTCCAATTTCATCTAAAATAGAGGCCATAATTGAACGAGAATTGTGACGAGTGTTCGAGAGTGAAACAAACTCCACAGAGTATCACATGCGAAAAACCTTCCAGCTTCGCAAACATGACACTATCTCGGAGGGAAGTAGCTTCCATGATAAAAGGGTCCGAGATGCCTGGGTAAGGGTTGCACCACACCGCAAGTAGAGAAGTGTCCGTACGAGCAACACCTCCACCTCCTCCTCGACCTTCGACAAAGTTCACTACATCATGTGTAGAAATCTTGATGACATCCTACTCGGGAGGCCCCCAACCATGTCTCAGTAGCAGCACCGGCTCATTCCTAGGTAACTCCAGAATCCCCATCACCACTTTCGTCCTTCTTGCTGCAATCACTCGATCAATTGCTTCTCCATTATGCTTCACACGATTCCACGAATGCCAGATGTTCCACATGATCATGATAATGATAGCCTGTTTTTTATCAGTGACCCGTTGATCACATAAGATATCCCTAGCCCAAGTGGCAGCGTGTAGTCGCGGGAGACTGATCTGGAACCACGCCCGAGCTACATCCCATAATCTGGCTGCATGTGAACAAGACAGATTTTTTAAACATATTCACCATTTATTATTAGAGAATTGATCGACACATATTTTATGTATTTAAGAATGTTTGATATAACTTTATTTTTTCTGAATTTCAGAAATATTTTTTACAACTTGGCACATTTATTTTGAAATGTGTGAATAATTTTAAAATCTGTGATTTTTTAGAGTTTCAGGATTTTTTTTTTAAATTTGTGAACATTTTCTGGATATGTGGAACATTTCTTGAACTTTTTCCAAATTCATGAACACTTTTTGAAATTCTGGAACATTTTCCATATTCCTGAACATGCTATGAAATAGTGGAGAAATTTTCAAATTAATTAGCATTTCCTAAAAAAATACGAATTCCTTGAAGTTGCTATGAAAATATGAGACCAATGTTTCAAATTCACAAAAATATTAAGTCCAAAAAATACTTCAAATATGATTTAAAAAACATCATGAACATTTTTTAAATTCAAGGATATTCTTGAAATTTGGTGAATTCATGAAAGATTAAAGGAAAAAATAAATAGGAAAAAAAGGATAAATAACAAAAAGAAAGGAGAAAACAGAGGATCCCGGCAAATGGCTCGGACCAAAGCGCGCGCTGGGGCCGGAGGGGTTGGAGTTTATCCTCCGACCTACGCGTCGACTAGTAGGTCTTGGACGGTGATATGTAAGAACCATAATTCTAGGATAATGGGATGAGTATATGTCAATGCATATGTGGTTTTTTAAGAGATATATGGTTCTTTTCCACATCATCGGTCATGTAAGATTTGAGGGGAGTTCCTACCTGCCGCTTTCTGCGGCAGGGAGTCCCTCGGTCGCACAGGGCGGTCGCCCGACTGGGTCGGTCCAGTTCCTTTTTTTCTATTTCTTTTTTTCCTTTTCTGTTTATTTCCTTTTTTAGTTCTTTTTTTTTATTTTTGTCATTTTTTTATGAAAACAAACTAATGCTGAATTTCTCAATCATTTTTTAAAATAAGGACATTTTTGAAACTGTGAACAATTTTCAAAAAATGCGAACAAATTTGGAAGCACATTTTTAAAATATTTATGAAACATTTTTAAATTATAAACGTTTTTGTAAAAAATTGTTTCAAAATCAAGATCATTTACTAAAAAATCAAAAACATTTTCCGAATTTGAAGAACATTTTTTGAATATACAGAACATTTTTCGATAAATACAGTTTTTTTAAAGGAACAGAAAAGTTAAAAAATTTCGGAACCTTTTCTTAAATTCCGGAACATTTTTTTAAATTCCGAAAATAAAACAAAATTCTAGAATATGCTTTCAAATTCCGGAATATTTTTAAAATTTCGAAACATTTTATAAAATTCCGGGCCATTTTGAAAATTCCAGAACATTTTTTCATATTCTAAAACATTTTTTAAAACATTCGAGACATTTTATCAAATTCGGAAACATTTTTCAAATTCCAAGCTTTCGAGTTGGGATTGAAGTGAAAGTTGAGCCTTGACGGGCTTTAGCGTTCAGGACATCTGGCAGGGCTGTTCATGCTCATGTCTGGGTTGAACTACCCAATTAATTTTAGGCTATACATCATTCAAGCTTTGGCATTTACAATGATGCTACTTCTCCGTCACGGTTTAGAAGACACAGTTAGACTTGCGTGCGTTTCTAAAATAGACAAAGATTAAGGCACGTTGCATTTACTCCTAGCAGCTAATTAGTACTCCGTTGTACTACTTCTATATGCATGTGTAGTGTGAATGCTATTTTTTAACTCATTTCACAGCCAATCAATAACCACCTAGGTCCTATAGAATTTGCATGCACGCCTTCTAAACCGTGACGAAGGGAGTATTTTAGGAGTGATAAATGCTGATGTGATGGGGAGAAAAATCACAAAAAAAAACTTTTCTTCTCTTATTTAAGAGATGACCTCTTAACATAATATGTCTCATCATGTTTTTGGAAATAGCTAGTTATTGAATACAAAAATGATAAATCGACACTGAATAGTACATAACACAAGTTGGACTTCAGATTAGTTTTATCATTTTTGTATCTCGAGCAATGTTTTAAATTTTGAACTTGATTTTTTTGATAACATAAATTAATATTATGTCAATGCACTAATTTTTTTTTGAACTTTTTAAAATGTGCAACGGGAACCCGGTGCACCGGTAGCACCAATTCGTCCGGTGCACCAGATACGTCCCCAGTGCTCCCGTGTGCCATTTCACTCGGACATGAGTGAAGTCTGAAACAAACCCTGTGCTTGTAGGTTCATTTGCGACTGTGCCTACAAACACAAGGTTTGTTTCAGACTTCACTCCTCGGACATCCTCTTCTTGTGTTTGTACCTCATTGACCACCTCGCGAGCGTCATGACGGCGGCATGTGATCGAGAATCTGGGTCGAACTGGATAACAAATGGGATGGGAAGATGGATACCAAATGACTTTCATTCATCCAAGATCCTGGAATTTAGCAACATATATATCTGGAGCCAGCTACTCCCTCCGTACCTAAATATAAGTCTTTTAAGATATTTCAATAGGTGTCTACATACGAAGTAAAATGAGTGAATCTATACCCTAAAATATGTCTATATACATCCGTATGTAGTCCATTAGTGAAACTCTTAGAAAGACTTATATTTAGGAACGGAGGGAGTATAATATAAAGATCGAATTCCATTCAGAAGTTACAACTTTTTTAAGACTCAAAACAGCTTGACACGGTAGATACATAGTAGTACTCCCACTAGATAGAAAATTTCATTGCATTACCAATCAAAAGATTCAGCGTAGGTGTCCGACAGGGTTTCCAAACAATGCAGATTATTGCGGGGTTCCGTGAAAAGCACTTCTTAGTGGGTAGGTGAAAGCATATTATTATGCTTTAGCAGAGCACGCGCTTTGACGCCGGATGACTACTGGATCGCCTGGCCGGCGCACGCTGCCTTGGATCCCGGTCGCCGTTTCCCCCAAGCATGCGACGGCCGGCGCACGAGGAGGCCGATCCCCGAGGGGCTGGTTGCCGCGGCTCGCACGAGACATGGGCCCGGTTCCGGCCGCCGAGCTCGGAATTGGTGGTGCGGATCCCGAGGTACTCGGCGAGCTGCTGGTGGGTGGGGTGCTCTGGAAACCTGGACGGGAAGGGGGTCCTGGGGTGCTCGGGGAGGTGGAGCTTGAGGCGGTCGTAGGTACGCTTCTGCCAGAGCGAGGTGATGCGGTCGTCGCGCTCCAGGATGAGGAAAGGCAAGCCCTGCTCCCGCAGGCTGGCGGCCACGGCGAGCCCCGAGGGCCCCGCGCCGATGATGATGGGCCCGTTCACCCACACGCTCCTTGGGGAGAAGAGGCTGTCCATTCGATCGGAGGGGAGGAGCACCATGGCTGGCTGCTGGGTTTGTAGAGAAGGTGGTGAAGATGCTGAGGAACAAGGTGTTTGCTGTTACTGTGCCGCTGATGTTTGCAAGTGGTGTGTGGGAAGAGGTGTTGTGGTGCTTAAATGGTGGTTGGGGGTGGATGGTGTGGTGGGGGAGAGTAAGTTGGGAGGAGAGAGAGAGGACAGAGGAGGTGTGAAGAGAGAGAGAGAGAGAGAGAGAGAGAGAGAGAGAGAGAGAGAGAGAGAGAGAGATGATAGAGAAAATGAGAGAATCATGGAGTAAATGATAATTGGATATTGATAAGATCTAGTGACTTTTTCAAAAACTCCAACTTCTTGTTTGTTTATTATTCCTCCCCATTTTAAAATAAGTGTCTTAACTTTAATATAGTTTTATATTAAAATTTGTATAAAATTAAGCATTTATTTTAAGATGGAGGGAGTAATACTTTAAACTATATCAATGCTCATTTCGTAATTAATTGTACATTTTGCGTAGAGAGCACACACAAGTACACTGTTAATAACCGGATCGACTTTCGACAGGTAGCCATGATCACTCTCTAGCTGCTAGAAACAAAATGGCGTCGCTAATACGCTACCTGCGTTCGAGTTCGCGACAAGCGCCTTGCTCTGTTATTGTACTGTCTCTAGGTCCTAGCTTTGGAATATGCCAAGTTAATTTATATCGTATTTACCTTGTTCCAACACTGGGTTATATTGATTTAGACAAATAGATTGTTGAGTTAATAGCACCAGTGATGCTTGAATTTGTTATGCATGTTCACTTTAGTGCTCTAACTTGAAAAATACGTCGAGCTATTTTTAAAATTTGATGTGAACATGCATATACGGTTTTAATGCCATTCGGAGACATAAAGTGGGCTGACATGGCATTATATTTGATTGATAGGACATAGGGTTTGTGGTGGCTTCTCTTGGTCATGGCTTCGTGTGAGGTGTGCAGGCCAGCGGTGCGGTGCTTTGCGTGTGGGTGTGGTGTTGGGCGATGATTTGGGCAAAAGTTCGTCGGGTCTTACCAGCCGACGACGTTGGCGTCCATCGACGTCGTGGTACCTTCTTGAAGGCGTCGTTATGGAGTCCACCCCCTGCACACCCTCGGTTTCAGCTCTTTGGGTGAAAGCCTAAGGCCTAATCGGGTTGGGCGACGGTGTCGACATCGTCGCTTCCTTCTTTGGGGGGTCGTCTTGAAGAGCTTTGGATCCCGTTTGCGCGCTCCTTGGGCTGGATGCTTGCGGTATTGCGCGCTCCTTCGACAGGTGTCCGTCCGGCAATGGTGATGTGGCGCGGCTTCTTGTCTGGCAACGATGGCGGCTCTGGATGGAGTTGGGTTGCAGCTAGGCTTTGGTAGTCGGTTTCTTCCGACGTATTCGAGGGGTTGTTGTGCCTCATTTGTCTTCGTGAAGTCGGAGCTGCAGAGGAGGTGCCTCGGCGGTGCCAATGACATGAGACGGGTGGTCGGTTCCGGTACCAGCTTGACGCGGTCCAACGCTTTTCCCGTCTAATACTCGGGGATAAAGTCGGAGTTGCCTCGTGGTCGATTTGTGCGGTGTATTGTTTGGCTTTGGTCGGCCCAAACCTCGGCGCTTGTCTCTTCGATAACGTGTGTGCGTTCTTGTGCAGGTTGCCAGATCATAGTGTGGGCCTTGTTTTTACAGACGTGTTGTAACAGTTTTTGCTCGATTTTTTATTAATTAACCCGGCAATTCTCTTTGACCTTTTTTAATGAATTAGGTCCTAGAGGACCGTGTTTCAAAAAAAAGATAGGACATATGGTTCACTTGTGGCAACTAAATAACATTTTATTGTAATTACCTCTCCAGGACTAGTGGCCCCGTCAGTACACAAGAAAACTAAAATGAAAAATACTACTTCCTTCGTTTTAAAATATAATACCTTTTTAGAGATTCCACTATGAATTACATGCGGATGTACGTAGTCATATTTTAAAATTTACTCTCTCTGTTTCTAAATATAAATTTTTTTAGAGGTTCCACTAGGGCACTACGTACGGATGTATATAGACATATTTTATAGTGTAGATTAACTCATTTTGCTGCGTATGTAGGCACTTAGTGAAATCTCTTAAAAGACTTATATTTCAAAACAAGTATATATTTCTTCATTTTGCTTCGTATCTAGTCTACAATAAATTTTTAAAATACATTATATTTAAGAACGGAGGAAGTACACGACATTGTTCGAACCAGCCAACTCAAAATTGCAGCCGACATGTGCTCGCCAGTCCACCAATCAAGTTTTCGATGTAAATACAGACCATTACAGTTAATGTAGTAACGTAGAAAAGGACGTGGAGTTTCTGCTCCCGAACTCATTTGAGCTCGGGTGAACAGTAAATTCGAAAAACTTTCGAAAAAAATTCAGAAAAAATTAGAGTATCGATTTTGTTTATTTTGCCACGCCTTGTAGAAATGTTATTTTATGTTAATTTTTTGCATGCACTTAGAAATTTTGATAAAGTTGATCTCAAAAAAAGTTCAGAATTATGTAAACTTTTTTCGAAGGTTTTTCGATTTTACTGTTCACCCGAGCTCAAATGAGCTCGGGAGCAGAAAGGCACTTAATTTCGCGTAAAAAAAAGCTTATACTACATACATGGGTTCAAATCAGACCGGCCCATTTAGCATATCTTAATTTTTTTAAGCTGTAAAAGTCTGTAAATTATTATCACAGTAACACACATGCTATCACTCTGCATTTTGCACTCGAGTCGGGCAGTTACTACCGGGGAGTGAAGTCCGAAATAAACCTTGAGGTTGTACAGACCGACACAGATGAACCTTTACTTTTAAATCCCTCAAGTTTGTACCCTGACTTTTTAGATCCCGGTTTGTCCTGACCCTAGATACATTTGGCACACCGGAAAAAGCACAATCCTGACCGGGAACTTGCTTTTCTCGCTGTTGTGCGGGTCAAGCCATATTCTTCATCGCTCCCAGCTCTCTTCTCTTGTTCCCTTTCCGTATAGATACATCAATGGCTATCAGCGTAGATGCTTCTGAAAGGTGTCCGCGAGTTGATGAGCTGCAGCCTGCACGACGCATTAGCGGGAGTAGAGGCAGCGGGGCGAGCCTGCTGCCATATGGTGAGCATGGAGGCCATAATGGCGATGGCAGCCGTGTGGATGACAGCCAAGGCAGCTGAGGAGCCGGGACGCCAACGACGAGAATCTATTTGCCATCAAGAGGACGAAGGCCACCATCAGGGATCACCGGACCAAGTTCAACATCTCCCTCGGCTCCGTTCATGCCGAGAAGGCGAGAAACTCCTGCTGCACGCAGCCACCGTGGTGTGCGCACTCACGTTAGAGCACTTCGGTTGGCGCGTGGCACTGGAGGCCCGTGCTGACTCGCAACGCGCGTACACGGTGGCGCTCTGGGCTGGGTCTCGAGCTACGTCAAGGACTCCATCTCGCTGCAGCGCCGCTATCCCGGTTCCTGACGCCGCACTGGCTTGAGCATGTCGCCATGGCCGCCTTCCGGTGCAGCTCAGCAAGCGTAGGCTGTGGGCACGCGCGGCACGGGTGACGACAACCACAGCCACCCGAGCTTCTTCTGTATTAACGGCGATGTCGACAAGCACCGACTGAGGACTGAAGTTTTGCCCGAAGACATGCACGTACAGGGATATCGATGGCTAGCTTTGGATGTATTCTTGAACTAGTCTATGACGTACATGGGTATGCCGTACATGGATGATCTTTTCTTGATACACGCACGGAAGACGTCAGACACGGATGTATATCAAGTTTGTAACAAGCCCTTGTGATGCATCATATTCTTCTTGTCTTTCTGACACGACAGCGGCAACACTTCATTGATGGACACCGTGGTCGTGCTCACCATGTTGTAAGTGACTACAAAAATCAATCCCGGCCGGGATTGTGCCTTTCCTGTTACAACAAAGAAGATTTTACTCATGCAAGGTACTGACCGGGATCTGTAAATACAGGGTATCAATTTCAGGGATTTGAAAATGAGGATTTGTTCGTGTCGATCTTTACAACCTCAGGGTTTATTTTAGACTTCACCTACTGCCGGGGGCAAAAGGAAAAGGAGCCAGCAACGATATTGGATTCGTAGCAACTTGAGTCGTTGTAACGCATGAAGAATACTAACTGTATTTAGATTTTTTCGAAAAGGAGGCGTTGCCCCTGCCTCTGCATCGATAGATGCATACATCCATTTTTATTAATAACTAACAAGTCTGTAATCAGAACATAAGAATCCGATCATTTAGAAAAACAAGAAATACATGGCACTCAGGCCACCCAACAACCGAGTATAAGAGAAAACTGGACTAAGGTCCAATCCTATTAGCATGCCGCCATCCATATCGGTTGAAGATATCCTGAGCTACCATCTCCCATCGGACACACCCAGTAACCAAAGGCTCCCTGGTTTCCACAGGAGTGAGTAAGGACCACGTGCGGATCAAGGCGGTAGCCCTGAAGATGACCTGCAAAAAGTTAATGTAATTCATTCTGTTAAATACTAGATCGTTTCTGCAGTTCCATATCGCCCACAAAATGGCACAAGTACCAACTCGAATTAGTTTGGCTTATAGTACATTAACCCGTTTAGCCACGTCCCGAATAACATGTGAATGCTATTAGGCGGTGTAATGTTAAAAGAAATTTGTAGTGAACGTCATAATAATTTGGCCATAGGACAATCAGAAACTGTATTTAGATGGATTGATGGAAGGCTTTTATTCTTACTATTATTATTGGAATCTGACGGTAACATGGCATGACAGATTACATTATATATATGGCGATAGCTCACTAGCTCAGCATACATGCACGCGCGCGCGCTCTTTATTTAGGTTATTATTCCGCCATGACCTCTCCAGTGTCCATCTCCTTCACTGGCCTTCCTCTTGCGCGATTCCCATGATCGAAGCTCTTCACGGGTGCGCGGATGGTGGCACCGGCCCCCCGATGGTGTAAGCTGCAAAAATTTACGTGGTACGTGGATTAGACGATCGAGTCCGTGCAAAACAGAGAAATGGATAATGCAAAATCTCCGCACGCATAGCAAGCATGCTGATCGAGTTGCTTACTTCCGCATTTGCTGCCGATGGCGAGGTCGACTTTGCAGTCGTGGGCGCAGCGGACGAGCTTCACGGGGTTGACGGTACGCTCGTCGGTGGCGGTGAGGACGCGGCAGACGCAGGGCATGTCAACCTTCTTCACCTCGCTGCAGCAGGCCCTCGATGGTGGCACGTAGTGGGCGTTCTTCTTGATGCTCCCGATGCAGATACCCATGATGCTGTCCCTCTCGTGGTAGCAGTCCTTCTCCCCCGCGGCGAGATGCGCCGCGAACCCGGCGACGACCGACGCCAACAGCAGGAAGCGGAGGAGGGTGGCTCCGGCGCTGCCCATCTTCCCTTGCTAGCTGCTGAGCTGCTGGCTACTGTGCTTGCGAGTGGTGTGCATGGTGCTGGCAGTGGGAGCTCGTTTATATAGCATGTGAGGAGTGAGAACCCCCGGTGCACGTACGTACGCCGGAGTGGAGAGATCGACGATCGACCTACCTGGTTGACGGCGGCGTTAGTTGCATTAACATGTTGAGCGGCACCATCGAATTAAATGATCTTAGTACTTCGATCGAACTGCTATAGCCTATAGGCACTACTGACGCAGTGAGGCATATGTCGCTTCATTGAAGTCGGGTCTTGGTAGTGGGTGTAGTGATCGACCTGAGGCATATATATCAGGTGCATGAACAGATGAACGCAGCAGCAGATGTTACACGTACGGTTGTTCATGGAGACAAGACAAATCCAACCCCTTCTTCCATCACGCAGTCACTAAAAGAGAAGAAATAATCAGCTATTCCAGATCAGCCTCCACCGCCGATGGTTGGAAATGGCATCATCGCAGAACTAGTAAGAAGGCATCGCGGGCAGTTCTATCGTGAATGCATGCCACCAACTTTTCTTTGCCTCTTCAATGCAAGCAGGTCCCGTTTATCTATCTGTCTCAAAGGTCATTAGTGATCGCCCGCCCATTAGTGGGTTATCATAGGCTGTGATGTAAAAACTCAAATTAAGATAATGAGGATGAGTATATATCCGCACATATTAGATTCTTGTTTTACATCACGTCCCCATTTGGTTTCATTTACAGCCACGCGAACAAGACACGATAATACCACCAGGCTAGGCTAGGACTTGGGCTGCATGTAACAAAACCCGACTAAACATAACAATCTTGAGCCCGAACAGGCCTAGCTCGAAACACCTAAACGATGGTGTTTTGATTTAATTTAGTCATTTCTTGATGAAAAAATGCATTACTATTTTTAAACTAAAAACTAGTTCCAACAATTCCGTGCTTTTCCAGATTTTCAGGCCGGCCGAGCCCGAGCCTAACCCGGATGTCTGGCTTTTGAGCTTGGTTCGTCTGGTTGGGCTGTCCACACTCGGAGTCCCTGGTCAGCACCCGATCAAGAAGTGGCGCCTGCAGCAGCTTGGTTTTGGACGGCCCATGTAGCACTCGCCTGATCGCTTGCGGGAGTCACTTATTAGCGAGCGCTCCTTTGAGAGATTCGTAGCGAGCACTCACGCACGCCGTCACTTGGGGCTTTCTCAGCCGTCACCACATATCGTGTTTTGAGCGGGTTTTTCAAATTTCATTTTTTTTCGTGCGTGTTTTTGGCTTTTTAGATTATTATTTTTCCGATTTTTTTGTATTTTGTTTTTCCATCTGTCTTTCTTAGTTTTTTGACGGAAAAAATATATTTTTTTTCGCAAAAAATGTGTTTTCTGTTTTTTTTGCGAGATACACGGTTTTGCCTTCGCGAGAGACACGGTTTTGCAAGAGAAACGAAAAAACGTGTTTTTTTTGCGAGAGACACGGTTTTGCTTCCGCGAAAGGCACAATTTTGCTTCCGCGAGAGGCACGGTTTTCCTTCGCGAGAGGCACGACCGAGCCTCTGGGAAAGGGAAAAAATAACGCATTTTCTGTTTTTGTTTCATGAGAGGAATGATTTTGTTTCTGCGAGAGGCATAGTTTTGCTTTCACGAGAGGCACACCCGTGCCTCTCGAAAAGCGAAAATAACGCTTTTTTCCGCGAGTGGCATGGTTTTGTTTTCACGAGAGACACGATTTTGTCTTCATAAGGGGCACGGTCATGCCTGTCGGAAAGGAAAAGAACACAATTCCTTGGTTTTTTTCCTATCGCGGGAGGAACGGGTTTTATGGTCCAGTTTTTTTCGTATTTTTTTTCATCAAAACCTATCAACATGGGATCTAGTTTTCAATATCTCAACGCGAAAAATCTAACGGTGAAAACGGTTCAAGATTTGGATGCATTGTTTAGAAGATAAAACGTTTTAAAAATACGAGTCTACGAAAAAAGAGAAAACTCTCAGGTCGCGACACGTGGCACACATGTAGTACACCACTTGTTGCAAACTAGGGAGGTGGAAGTGATCTTTGAAATTAACACTCCCTAATTAGTGATTTCGATCGATCGCTTGCTCGCTCCCGCCTGATCGCTCGCTCGCTCGAGGACTGTTTTGGTCGTGCGTGGTTGACCAGTTAATTAGTCAACCGTTGATTTAAATAAAAAGAAGAAAATAAAGTAGAAATTATAAAAATAAAAAATCGGTATTTCAAAAAAGTTTATGAATTTTGAAAAAGTTCATCCAATTTTTATAAGGTGAATCGAATTAAAAAAAGGTTCACTGCTTTTTAGAAAACGTTCATCGAATTTGAATAAAATCATCATCTTTAGAAAAAGTTCATCGAATTTTTAAAAACGCTCACCGTTTTTTGGAAAAAAAATCGAATCTCATAAAAGTTCATATTTTTTTAAAACGTTCACCGATTTTGAAAAAAAATTCATCCAATTTATAAAAAGTTCATGATTTTTAAAAAAGTTCACATATTTTAGAAAAACAATAAGAGATTTTTTAAAAAAAGTTAATATTTTTTTAAAAGCTCATCATTTTTCTAAAAAGTTCACATATTTTGAAAAAAAATCATTGAATTTTATTAAAAAATCGTCAAAGTTGAGAAAATTCATCCATTCCAACAAAAGTTCATCACAATTTATCAAAAAAGAGTTCATCATAATTAAAAAAAGTTCACCAATTTTGAAAAAAAAGTTCATGCAATTAAAGAAAAGACGAATAAAAACAAAGAAGAAAAAGTGAAAAATAAAAATTAGAAAAAGGAAAAGACGTAGGACGAATTAAGAAAAAGAGCAAGAAGCAGTACCTGAGCAGCTAATGCGTCACGGTGGAGTGGTTGGGTTCGAATCGCTACAACACAGTTTTTTTTATCGTACTCGAGAAGAAAGGAGAAATGGGACGAGCCCAGCTAACGCGTTGCAGGCGCTGGTTAGCAAGTTGCCTATAAACCGGTTAAATAGGATTCGCCATCCATACTCCTGTCTAGGTAGAATTGCCCAATTGATTTTAGGCCATAAATTCAAGTATTTTCTTTTTCTTTTGAGAGTATAAAGGAGTTGCTTCTATTCTTCACTTACAATGAATGAAGGAGTAGAGCTATAACACGCCAATGGTCTAGGACCAAGTAGCGCTCAACCTTCTTGCTCAATTGAGAAAAATCTAGTGTCCTTCACTGTGAAAAGGTCAAAAAATCAAGCGATCCTGCCTCTAAAAAGAACAGATACCACGTTTATATTATTATTAAGAAAATATTCATATTTTTTGAAAAATACTATGGAATTACAAAAAATAGTTCATGGATACAAAAAAGGTTGGCACTTTCTGAAAAATAGGGTAAAAGAAAAAATGATGTATAATATAAAATGTAAAACGAACAGAAAACCAAATGAAAATATAGGAAAATAAACTAAATTGAAAGAAAACAAGCAAAATAAAAAGTAAAAGTAAAAAAAAACAGTAGAAAAGTAACACAAACAAGAAAAAACCTAGCAATAAACCAACAATTGAAAAAAATCAACAACAATGGGCCAACCTAAAGTTGCGTAGGCTGGGTCTATACATAACTTAGAACGCAATTTCGTTCCGCTCATATATGAAACGGCATGACCGAACTGTAACACCCTGGATTTTGCCAATTTCTTTTTTCTTTTGATTTTGGTCTCGATTTGCTTTTCTGTGGATTGGTAGTTTTGAAACCTAAAGGGATCATCTTTGATTTCTCTTCCCTAGTGACTTGACAACCTCCAAATCATCCCAAGACCTTGTCATTTCCATCTTGAGCCAATCCCAATAATCTTTTCCCTAGGAATATTCCTTTTTCTATTAAGGGAATAACCAGGTTGCTCTAGGTTGTGACGCAACCCACATTTATATCATTCCAAAAATTCCCAAATAATTTTTTATAAATTTCTTGGTTCATATCTTCCTTAGATATGACAAAATCCTTCCTTGTCATTTTCAAAAATATGTCACCAATATTCCTTTTCTAATTCTGTCCTAGTTGTCAAGTTGTGAAGAAAGTATCCTTTATATGTGCTTGCTTGAACTCAAACTTTTTGGAACTCTTTCCTATCCATATCATTGCCTCATGCCAAAATTCAACCTCATTTGGCTAGTAAATAATTCTTGGCAAATTTTCAAAGTTTCTGACCCACAAGAAACTCTGTGAAGCAAGTGCTAGCTAAGTGTATTCAAATGAGTTGACATTTTGCAAGACCCTTCACATACTCAAATTAACACTTCCCACAAAATTAGAGCATCACCCCTTCAACTATGTGAGCACAACATCAAATCATTGTATCTGGTCATTATTTTGGATTGTGAAGCAACTGTACCTTATGTTGCTCCAAAAATTTTGAAATTTTACCAGGACATTCTCCTACCTATAAAACATCTCTCCACCAAATTTGAGCTCATTCAATCTAACCATTTCCCCTCAGTAATTTTCCTAATATTCTATCCAGTGGGATGTTGTGTGAAGGAAATACCATTTTGGTTTATCCAGATGGTATGAAACTTATACAATATCTTCATATGCCTAAATACCTCATCTCCTACAAATTTCAGCTCCATCTCAGATGTTAGGTGAGTGCCACATCAAGATTTCTATTCTGGACCAGATTGGCCACTTGCAAAGCAACCCTATTAAATCTTGGTCTTTTTATTCTCAAGCTTCCCAGGATTGTAATCCTTCCTACCCTTAACCTCTCAGACATCATATTTGGCTCTTATCATCCACCTGTTTATCTCAGTAATATGACCAAGTCTGCTACAACAAACTTCCAGTGAAGCCTCGGATCTCCTCTTAGTTTCGTTTGTCTATCTATCACCTCAGAGGGACTAGTCCTTGGAAGGTCTCGCTGCTAGACAACACGTTGCATGCAAGGGTGCACCGCGTGCGCTAGTTCACGCGGTGACCACACGTTTGGCATGCCGTGCGCGCGCTCTGGCAGTTGGGACCCTGGGCTTCATCGTTTTCCTCGCGCCCTCGACATCTAGCCATGTCCAGCAGCTTCCTCGACGTCGTCTTCCTCCTGGACCCCTCTCCCCCTCCAGTCTTTTCCACGCCGCGCCGCAACGAGCTCCGACCTGTTCTGCCCATGCCCGTCGTCGTCGTCTTCCTTGGTCTTCTTCTTTCCCGAGTCTTCCGGAGCGCACCCGAGGCCTCCCCACTCCTCTGTGAAGCCTCCCGACGCTGCAAAAGGCCAGCCACGTGGCCTCGGAGCGCAAGTGCGCGGCTAAGACCGCCACCTCGGTCATGCTTATCGCGCCACCGCAGCCGTGCTCGGCCACCTGCGTCGCCCCGCCTATAAAAGGCCCCCGAGCCCCTCTCGTCTTCACCACCAGCCTTGCCACTTCCCCTTGGTCCTCCCCGGCCCCTCAACCCATCACCAGCGCCTCTCCTAGCCTCCAATGGCCGCCAGGGCCACCACACGGTTTCGCCTAAATTTCAGCGAGCCACTCACTATCTCTCCCTCCCACCATCACCTGGAGGCCCCCTGAACTCCGGCGAAGCCCTTCACCTCTTCAGCACCTCGCCTCCGCCCCCGTAGCGCCATGCCCATCTCCACCCGACGCCACCGTCCACCGGGCTCGAGCTCGTCGCCCTTCCCGTCGCCGTTGGAGTCCGTGGGTGGGATGGATGGATGTGTTGTGCCTTGTGGAACACTCCGGTGGTCCAAGCTCCACCAAAGGTGGCCGGAGCCGATCGGACGAGCGTCGGCGTCGACCGGCCTCCCCTTTGGCTTCAGTCGGGGGAAGAAGAAGGAGGGTGAGGAGGAGAGAGAGAGGATCTGTCGGGTGAACACCGACCCCACCTGTCGATGAGAGGAGCATCGCCAGCGAGGATAAGTGGAAACGTATTACCACAAATACGCTTTCGCTTCGAGGAAAGCGTATTCTCAGAGGAGGCGCCAACCGCGGTGCTGACACGAACCTATGTGCAATTATTTATTTTTCTAATCAGTCCCTAGGAGTCAAACCCTTATATCTTTTTACCCGTAACTCAGATCGAGTTGATTACAAAGCCCATGTCTTCGTCTCGTCGAGCCCGTCATGATGGTATCATTTTCATTATGTGTTCGCATTCTAAAAATGGCCATTTTCCCCTTGCCTCTAAACAGCCCCTCCGAGAGAGAACTGTTTCCGGCAATCAATTCAACGGAATCTCCGCACCTCCTCCTATATGGTTCCATCACCCCCAGGCAAGCCACAACCCTCATTGGCATAATTGCATTGCAATATCATAGTTGAACCAATTACTTTAATCGCAAGTATAATTATTTGTAGTATGGATTAGATTATGCAATGCTTGAATAAATTCTTGAATTGGTGACTACCATGTTGAGTACGAGATTGTTAGTAACTAGTATTTTACCTACTAGCTGATGCCATGACGTTGAAGATTACTGTCTATGATTAGTTTGGGTTTCATCCGGCAGTTGGTGGATATGAATCAATAGCATTGGCTTGAGCTTATTGGTTATTGGATTACTATGATATCAGGGTGTCAGCTATGACAGAAATATTATCCGAGAATAAGATAATTAGTTGGTTGATCGAGAGTCACGTGTCCGGGCTTATCCGTGCAGCCACATTTGCTGGTATGGGACGGCCTTGACTTGGTCTGATCGCGTGTTCTTTTATGGGTACCACCAAAGAGGGAAGGTTATGCGTGCGTGCTACCCTGGCCCGGTAGGCGGCGATAACCTTGTGAGCCCAATTGAGTTTGTGGGTACATGTCCCCGTTTGGGACAGTTTAGTTCGACCACGACGGTGGCAGATGTCATGAGGAAACAGGGGCCACCCAGGGCAGGACTCCGGGGGAGGATGAATGCCGGTGGTACGATGGGAGAGTTGTTGGGGAACGTCGCATGGGAAACAAAAATTTTCCTACGCGCACGAAGACCTATCATGGTGATGTCCATCTATGAGAGGGGATGAGTGATCTACGTACCCTTGTAGATCGTACAGCAGAAGCGTTAGAGAACGCGGTTGATGTAGTGGAACGACCTCACGTCCCTCGATCCGCCCCGCGAACAATCCCGCGATCAGTCCCACGATCTAGTACCGAACGGACGGCACCTCCGCGTTCAGCACACGTACAGCTCGACGATGATCTCGGCCTTCTTGATCCAGCAAGAGAGACGGAGAGGTAGAAGAGTTCTTCGGCAGCGTGACGGCGCTCCGGAGGTTGGTGATGACCTTGTCTCAGCAGGGCTCCGCCCGAGCTCCGCAGAAACGCGATCTAGAGGAAAAACCGTGGAGGTATGTGGTCGGGCTGCCGTGGAAGAATCGTCTCAAATCAGCCCCAATACCTCCGTATATATAGGTGGGAGGGAGGGGACCTTGCCTTGGGGCTCAAGGAGCCCCAAGGGGGTCGGCCGAGTCCAAGGGGGGAAGGCTCCCCCCCAAACCGAGTTGGACTTGGTTTGGTGGGTGGGAGTCCTTCCCTTCCTTCCCACCTCCCTTTTTTTTTTCTTTCTCTTTGATTTTTCTCTCTATGGCGCATAGGGCCCTTTTGGGTTGTCCCACCAGCCCACTAAGGGCTGGTGTGCCACCCTTATGGCCTATGGGCTTCCCCGGGGTGGGTTGCCCCCCCCGGTGAACTCCCGGAACCCATTCTTCATTCCCGGTACATTCCTGGTAACTCCGAAAACCTTCCGGTAATCAAATGAGGTCATCCTATATATCAATCTTCGTTTTCGGACTATTCCGGAAACCCTCGTGACGTCCGTGATCTCATCCGGGACTCCGAACAACATTCGGTAACCAACCATATAACTCAAATACGCATAAAACAACGTCGAACCTTAAGTGTGCAGACCCTGCGGGTTCGAGAACTATGTAGACATGACCCGAGAGACTCCTCGGTCAATATCCAATAGCGGGACCTGGATGCCCATATTGGATCCTACACATTCTACGAAGATCTTATCGTTTGAACCTCAGTGCCAAGGATTCATATAATCCCGTACGTCATTCCCTTTGTCCTTCGGTATGTTACTTGCCCGAGATTCGATCGTCGGTATCCGTATACCTATTTCAATCTCGTTTACCGGTAAGTCTCTTTACTCGTTCCGTAATACAAGATCCCGCAACTTACACTAAGTTACATTGCTTGCAAGGCTTGTGTGTGATGTTGTATTACCGAGTGGGCCCCGAGATACCTCTCCGTCACACGGAGTGACAAATCCTAGTCTTGATCCATACTAACTCAACTAACACCTTCGGAGATACCTGTAGAGCATCTTTATAGTCACCCAGTTACGTTGCGACGTTTGATACACACAAAGCATTCCTCCGGTGTCAGTGAGTTATATGATCTCATGGTCATAGGAATAAATACTTGACACGCAGAAAACAGTAGCAACAAAATGACACGATCAACATGCTACGTCTATTAGTTTGGGTCTAGTCCATCACGTGATTCTCCTAATGACGTGATCCAGTTATCAAGCAACAACACCTTGTTCATAATCAGAAGACACTGACTATCTTTGATCATCTGGCTAGCCAACTAGAGGCTTGCTAGTGACAGTGTTTTGTCTATGTATCCACACATGTAAATGAGTCTTCATTCAATACAATTATAGCATGGATAATAAACGATTATCTTGATACAGGAATTATAATAATAACTATATTTATTATTGCCTCTAGGGCATAATTCCAACAGTCTCCCACTTGCACTAGAGTCAATAATCTAGCCCTCACATCATCATGTGAATTACATTGTAATAAATCTAACACCCATACAGTTCTGGTGTTGATCATGCTTTGGCCGTGGAAGAGGTTTAGTCAGCGGGTCTGCTACATTCAGATCCGTGTGCACTTTGCATATATTTACGTCCTCTCCCTCGACGTAGTCGCGGATGAGGTTGAAGCGTCGTTTGATGTGTCTGGTCTTCTTATGAAAACGTGGTTCCCTTGCTAAGGCAATGGCACCCGTGTTATCACAGAACAAGGTTATTGGATTCAGTGCGCTTGGCACCACTCCAAGATCCGTCATGAACTGCTTCATCCAGACACCCTCCTTAGCCGCCTCCGAGGCAGCCATGTACTCCGCTTCACATGTAGAATCTGCTACGACGCTTTGCTTGGAACTGCACCAGCTTACCGCACCCCCATTAAGAATAAATACGTATCCGGTTTGCGACTTAGAGTCGTCCGGATCTGTGTCAAAGCTTGCATCGACGTAACCTTTTACGGCGAGCTCTTCGTCACCTCCATATACGAGAAACATCTCCTTAGTCCTTTTCAGGTACTTCAGGATATTCTTGACCGCTGTCCAGTGATCCACTCCTTGATTACTCTGGAACCTACCTGCCATACTTATGGCCAGGCTAACATCCGGTCTAGTGCACAGCATCGCATACATGATAGAACCTATGGCTGAAGCATAGGGGACGGAGTGCATATGCTCTCTATCTTCATCAGTTCCTGGGCACTGAGTCTTACTCAATCTCGTACTTTGTAGAACTGGCAAGAACCCTTTCTTGGACTGTTCCATTTTGAACCTCTTCAAAACTTTATCAAGGTATGTGCTTTGTGAAAGTCCTATCAGGCATTTTGATCTATCGCTATAGATCTTAATGCCTAGAATGTAAGCAGCTTCTCCTAGGTCCTTCATAGAGAAACTTTTATTCAAGTAACCTTTTATGCTCTCCAAAAACTCTACGTTGTTTCCAATCAGCAATATGTCATCCACATATAATATTAGAAACGCCATAGAGCTCCCACTCACTTTCTTGTAAATACAAGATTCTCCAACCACTTGTATAAACCCAAATGCTTTGATCACCTCATCAAAGCGTTTGTTCCAACTCCAAGATGCTTGCACCAGTCCATAAATGGATCGCTGGAGCTTGCACACCTTGTTAGCATTCTTAGGATCGAGAAAACCTTCGGGTTGCATCATATACAACTCTTCCTTAAGGAAACCGTTAAGGAACGCCGTTTTGACATCCATTTGCCAGATTTCATAATCGAAAAATGCAGCTATTGCTAACATGATTCTGACGGACTTAAGCATCGCAACGGGTGAGAAAGTCTCATCATAGTCAACTCCTTGAACTTGTGAAAAACCCTTTGCTACAAGTCGAGCTTTATAAACGGTCACATTACCGTCAGCGTCCGTCTTCCTCTTAAAGATCCATTTGTTCTGAATGGCCTTGCGGCCCTCAGGTAGTACCTCCAAAGTCCACACTTTGTTCTCATACATGGATCCTATCTCAGACTTCATGGCTTCCAGCCATTTGTTGGAATCTGGTCCCACCATTGCTTCTTCATAATTCGCAGGTTCATTGTTGTCTAACAACATGATTGATAAGACGGGATTACCGTACCACTCCGGAGCAGCACGTGGTCTCGTCGACCTGCGTGGTTCGACAGAAACTTGAACTGGAGTTTCATGATCATCATCATTAACTTCCTCCTCAACCGGCGTCGCAATGACAGAGGTTTCCCCTTGCCCTGCGCCACCATCCAGAGGGATGAGAGGTTCGACAACCTCGTCAAGTTCTATCTTCCTCCCACTCAGTTCTCTCGAGAGAAACTCCTTCTCGAGAAAAGCTCTGTTTTTAGCAACAAACACTTTGCCCTCGGATTTGAGATAGAAGGTGTACCCAACTGTCTCTTTTGGGTAACCTATGAAGACGCACTTTTCCGCTTTGGGTTCCAGCTTTTCAGGCTGAAGCTTTTTGACATAAGCATCACATCCCCAAACTTTAAGAAACGACAACTTTGGCCTTTTGCCATACCACAGTTCGTATGGTGTCGTCTCAACGGATTTTGATGCTGCCCTATTTAAAGTGAATGCAGCTGTTTCTAATGCATAACCCCAAAATGATAACGGCAAATCAGTAAGAGACATCATAGATCGCACCATCTCTAATAGAGTACGATTACGATGTTCGGACACACCATTACGCTGTGGTGTTCCAGGCGGTGTTAACTGTGAAACAATTCCACATTGTCTTAAGTGAGTACCAAACTCGAAACTTAGATATTCACCCCCACGATCAGACCGTAGGAACTTGATCTTCTTGTTACGATGATTTTCCACTTCACTCTGAAATTGCTTGAACTTTTCAAATGTTTCAGACTTGTGCTTCATCAAGTAGACATAACCATATCTACTTAAATCGTCAGTGAAGGTGAGAAAATAACGATATCCGCCGCGTGCCTCCACGCTCACCGGACCACACACATCGGTATGTATGATTTCCAACAAGTCACTTGCACGCTCCATTGTTCCTGAGAACGGAGTCTTAGTCATCTTGCCCATCAGGCATGGCTCGCACGTGTCAAGTGAATCAAAGTCAAGTGACTCCAAAAGTCCATCAGCATGGAGTTTCTTCATGCGCTTTACACCAATATAACCTAAGCGACAGTGCCACAAAAATATGGCGCTATCATTGTTAACTAACTCTTTTGGTCTCAATGTTATGTATATGCGTATCGCTATCAAGATTCAATATGAATAATCCTCTCACATTCGGTGCATGACAATAAAAGATGTTACTCATAGAAATAGAACAACCATTATTCTCTGACTCAAAGGAGCAACTGTCTCGCAATAAACAAGATCCTGATATAATGTTCATGCTCAACGCAGGCACTAAATAACAATGATTTAAGTTCATCACTAATCCTGACGGTAACTGAAGTGACACTGTGCCGACGGCGATTGCATCAACCTTGGA